>NC_072827.1:26651199-27280366 GCF_027744805.1 Dunckerocampus dactyliophorus
AAGCAGAAACAAAACTTAATGCAAACTGTTGTGCTCTCTAGTGGCCGTAGCAGTCAACCTTGCGTGTCTAATTGCAATTGCCAGATGTTTGAGGCATTCTAGTGTCCTCTTGCATAACAGATGTCAAATGGTTCCTCTGGATGAGCTTTTTTATTTTTGGCCACCAAGTTCTAGTGAAGTTGCCACTGCTGACTCATTTCACAGCACAGTGCTCACACTATCTCCTGTGGGAGCGTGTCCCATTCCACACCTGGTGTTGATCCTTCCAAAACAACGACGCTCACTTTCAAAAAACATTCGCTCCATCAGGTTCACAGATGCTTCCAATTGGAATTGTTTTATTTTGATTGTTAATCTCGAGGATAACTTGGTTCCGCAACAAGCGCCATTATCTAAGAGGAGTCATTCTGTCTGATTGACAGGTTAGATTTTGCATCCAATCAAATGAATGGTGTAATGGTTAAGTCACATAATAAGACAGGAGGAATCGCTATAACAGCAGCAGTGGGGAGTCTATTCTGAGTGTTTTTTATTCGTTTAGGGAGGAAGGAACTCATTCTGTTCCTTGAAGATAGGACTTAAATCAGATGGGCTTAAATGAAATGGTATTGAAAGCAAACTATGTTTCAAAGTAATCTACCCAGAGTCGCGGTTTAAAAGACAGAGATTACACCATAGCTCACTTACTCTTGCAAAAGATAAGCTGGTAAAAAGATACACACAGGGCTGAATTATTCATCTGCACATTTGCGCACATAAGTTCTGATGACTATATTATGTGATGCCGCCCTCATACGGCTATTAGTAGCTCATGTTTTAATTAAGTGCTAAATCTTTCACACATGGCTGCATAATGCATACATTTGAGTGTTTTTATACAAAACATTTTTAAAGTGCTGCGCAAAGGGCCTGATTAGGTTGTTGGATCCATTTGCTCGAAAAGTAATGGAGAAAGAAAAATATGTTCTTGGTTGTCAACTCTCTAGTCTGACCGACCCCATTTTACTGCAGGCATTTCCTCCCATTACAGCACACAGTGAATACAGATGGAGGATAAAACGCTTGATATTGTTCAGACTACAGACTGAGAACGATTGAGCACAATTTGTTGACGTTGAAATTGTTCTAATTTCAAAACAATTTTTCCTATAAGAAATAATGTCATGTGAATGAATCAGTCACCAATAATAAGTCAAGCTGTTCCCATGATAAAACCATGATTAACCGTACAAGCAGTGTTTGAAGTGGTCATTGTTTTTTATTCATGATTAATTCCAGTCAAACATCGGTTTTTGTATGCCCCAGTTTTTGTATGATTTGTTTTTTGAGGAAGATGTTTGTACACAAGGGGTGCTCACACTTTTTTATCCTGCAAGCTACTTTTAAAATGACCAAGTCCCAAAGATTTACCTCCTACTATAAACATACATAATATATATATTTAGGATATTTATAAATATGAGTATTCATCCACATTGTGCGTGTATACTATTTGGGGTGCACACACTTCTTCATTTACAATTCAGTTACAATTCAAAATGATCAACCTCCTACGATAAAGCATACAGTACAACATACAATACAGTATATACCAACTCTAACCGGTAAATTTTGAAACTGCTATACAAACTACTAATGATTAGTATTTCACAGATTCAGAGTTTACTTTGATTTCTTGATTTCTTCTTTCTTCACCATGATAGAACTAATTGTTGATGTGGTCTTCCCGTACACCCTAGCGAGATTAGCCATGCGTACGCCAACGCGTGGGATGCTTTGTTTGGGCACTCGATTCCGCGGAATGATACCGTGCAGGGCAAACGGACTAGTTTATTACGTGCAATGTTGTACAATAACCAAGACGGTGTATGAAAAGCAGGGCAAATCATTTTTTTTAATCCAAATGATATGAAGACGGGGTGTTTGAAAAACCGAGGTTTGAATGTAGTTGGCGCCCACTGATAGCACAACACCATGGTATAATAAAACTATCCATCCATCTTCTATACCGCTTCTCCTCATTTGGGTCGAGGGGCATGCTGGAGCCTATCCCAGCTGACCTCGGGCAACAGGCAGGGTACACCCTTGACCGCTCGCCAGCCAATCGTGGGCACATATAGACAAATAAATGGCGGCTTTTCAAAGGTATTGATTTAAAAAGGTTCTATAGACTCTGTCAGTGTATATTGTTCAAATAACTGTACACGCAACATGAAGGCATGGTGGTGTCACTAAAAAGGAAAAGAAAAAGCATAACATACTTGAGTCAATACCCTTGAGCTGAAGTCTCATGAGATTTGCTGACTTCACGCGTGATGTCACACATGATGATGATTTGAACTTAAATAGTTTGTCTGTACTGAATATGTATTGTCTTATTACATGTAAACAAGATAAGGTGTTTATTCTAAGAAATCCTTAACTCATACTTAAAAAAAAAAAAAATCTCAAACGAACCAGACAGCGTGTGAATGTAATAAACATTTTTGACCAAGCCATTATTGATCACGGCAACCAATAATCAAGCAGAGGACATAATGTTTTATACACAAACGTGCTACCCTCAAGCAATGAAAGAGTAGAGCTAATTCATCTTCTCTGGACACATGGAGACGCCATAATTAATTATTATAGAAGCTCAAATAAATAATGAATTATCCAGTGAAAATAAACACGTTAGCATAAAATACAGGATGACAGGATTGAAGTTTTATGAAAGAAAAAAAATGTATCTCATGTGATCAAACTGTTCTGGCTTACGGGTTTCCTTTTAGAAAACCGAATGAATAGCCCATTGCTATAATGTGATGCTGTGTGTTGTTGATAGTTACGGTGAGCGTGCTTGACAGGAAGCCAATGGTTAGATGAGAGAAGAGTGCCCACAAGGCAGGTCAGCCACACGCTGGCCTCCAAGCCCAACTCAATGGATAAAAAAAACGGCTGCAGGCCAACATTGATAGGCTAATATATTGTGGATCAATCCCCCCCCCACACACACAGCAATCAAGCACTGGGACAGTGTGTTAGGAAACATAAATAGAATACTAAGACATAAACATTATGCATTATGTGACGTCAGAAACACTGCAGTGACTACAACGGGCAGCAACGCCTCTGTCAACTGTTAAAGAACAGTGAGAACAGTCATTTTTTAATTTGTTTTATGTTTTAGAACAATGTAAATCAATATCATAAGTAGAAGAATAGTAGAGTTCAACACACTGTATTAACATTTACCACCGTTAGAATAATGTGGCACAACCCTGGTACCGATTCAACATTTAGTTTTACTAAAACAAATGAATACATACATTTAGAATTAATTCATTAAAAAATCATTCGACAATTTAGAAATTGATTAAATTAATGTATTCAAAATCACTTTCAAATGAAGTTTATTTCCAAGTGATATACTGTAATTATAAAGTAGTTCAAAGGTCACTTTTTTTTTCTTCTTTAATTTAAAGACGATTACGTTTGGCCAAAGTTCAGTGTATCACTGTACTATACTGTTTCTCTTATTTACATATTCATATGTTTGTTACTTTTTAAAAGAATGAATGGGAATGTTTCCTCTCTATGTTAGTAAAATAGATCACAATATGGTGTCCGAAAATAGATATGTGCTGTATGTAATGTAAAATGCATTTGCAAAGAAAGAAGAAATATACTGTCCTCCCAACTGCTGTTGGGTACTTCCCTCCTGCACCTAATGCCTATTTGCAATTCCATGAACAGAATTTACTGTTCATTCTTGGAGACAAAGACAAAAAAGACATATTGTACTACTTCATGTGTAAAAGTGTTCAAACTGTCCACGTTCTAATTTTCCCCATCATAGAAAATCATCCTCTTTATATACAGCCAAGAGTGCTGCTTCACAGACGCCAGTAATTGGAAAATCACTGCCAGTTCTCCAAATCATCCCCAATACACTAAGGTAATTTTGCTGTGTCTGAACACCAGTGACTCACCAGGAATACAACACCAGGATGGATCAAGACTGATCGTGTGGAAGACATTTTTCACCAAGCTTATTTTTCAGGTTCGACTGCACTGTAGGCTATATTAATGCACATGTAAGGTGTTTGTCCATGACAACGAATATAATGTGCCCTGACTGTAGGCTTCAAAACAGAAATTGAAAATAATAATCTTAACCTTAATATTATCTAAATAAATGTGAAAGAACATTTGAATCTGGGGGGTGGGGAGAGCCGTCCCTAAACGTATACATTCAATATCAGAATTAGAATACAACAACAAAAGATTCACTTTTCTCAGAAGTGCAATAATAACATCCACGGAAGAGCTTTATTTCATACTTCAGCATTTGGCTGCGCATATTTGCACATTGGTGACGCAGTACGACGCTCCAAAATGTTTACCTTCGACCTTTTTGAATTCGACGCAAGTTCAGCCAATCACGTTGCTCGTTGTTGCGATGTGCGATAGAGTCTCGCAGCTCCCCTCTGACCATCATGGTGAGTTACTGCCATTATAAAGAACTTGGTTCTTACAGCATTATAAGAACAAAATAGGGTCGCGTGTTTGTTTGACTGTATATATTATCTCTTTACGTAGTATGTATTTGTCCACATTACACCCAAATTAATGCTCCACATTCCTGCAAGTGCCGATTAGCATCTCGTAATAGCATCATGCTAAAGTTGCCGCACACACATCGCCGAAAGGCTTGGCTATTTCCTGGATAGTTCACCGAAGTTGTATCTCATTCTGAATAGAAGTATATGCTGCTTGCACCCAGTGTCCATTTTACCACTATAAAATGCAATTAATATCTTAAAAAATTGTTAAATGTGTTGTAGACAGGCTTGGGAAGCGAACATTTTATTGTTTTAGCGTGCAACGTTTCCAGAGTTTAGACGTAGTCTGAGTTATTCGTCGCCTTAAATTACATAGCGCAATATTTATTTGAGCATGTCAAAGTTTCCATACTGTTATGACACATGTTTTGCAACAACTACACCGAAATTGTGTACGTTTTGCATTTTCATAAGAAGGCGAAGTGGGGGCTTTACATAGTGTCTTACAAAAGTGAGTAAATCCTTCATATTTAGGTAAGCCTTTTTCTCCTTAAGAGGCAATACTATTGAAATGAAACTTGGAGATATACTTTAGAGTAGTCAGTGTACAGTTTGTATAGCAGTATAGATGTACTATCCAGTGACTCAACAAACAGCCATTGTCTGAGTACAGTAGCTGGCAACACAAATGAGTTGCAAGATAATTGTCTTGCCTACAATCAAACATGGTGGTGGTCTGGGCCTGCACGAGTGCTGCACACGCTATGTTGGTCAAAATAAGTGGTAAATGTAAAAAAAAAAAAAAAACGGAATTCTGAAAAATTGGAAAGGGGAAAAAAGGAATTTTGAAAAAAATAAAATGGAATTTGGAAAAAAATAGAAGGGATTTCATTGGGCCCTACGCAACACAGTGCAAACAGACTTATACAGTCTTAGTGGCATACACACAGCCACACTAGCATGCTCTGTTTAAAAGAGTGAACCGAGCCATCTTCCGTCTGTGTAGGCTCTCAGTCGTACAGGAGTTGTCCAACGAGGGAAAGGCTTCTTGAGACGTCATCTGTACTTCTGTGAAGTACAGAGCCATCTTCCATTCACGTACGGTGAGACGAGTAGGAGATGAGTTATGAGCTATGAGCCAACATGGCTGGTGTTTCAGGCGCCACTTAGTTGTGTTTAGTTCGGGGGGGGGGTTAGTGTTTGTCAGGAGATGCCTCTTGTCCGCTGGGGAAATATCAAACAAACGTTCCTTCTCACGGGACGGGATTTCATTCACGTGATTTCAGTCTTTGCAAGATTCCGCGTTTAACAATAGATTCTGTTTTCATTGGGCAATTCCACAATTCCATTAACGTGGAAATCATGGACCCTACAAACTGTACACTGACTATGCTAAAGTATATCCAAGTTTCATTTCTATGGTGTTCTCCGTTGAGAAGATACATTGGAGTAATCTCACTCTTTTGTGAGATACTGTGGATGGAATAAAACATTTAACACCGCAGACTCTTATGAGTTCACTAATGTGTGGTGTTTCCCATTCATGGCAGTCTTCATCGGAGGCTAATAATGGCCCGAGCCAAGCTGCACCTTATCCAGGTGTGCCAGCCTCAGGGATGCCTCACCCCTTTGTAAGTGCCTGACAGTAATGCCAAAACTGTTGCTTTCCGTTGTATAGGAATAAGAGCACAGGGCTGGAATGAAAGTGGTAAATACGAGGCTTTTGTCCTTGTGCAGTGTGTTTATTCTTTTCCTCTTATGCATCCTGTCTAGATGGGACCACCAGGAATACCACCTCATTTCCCTCCCATGGGAATGCCTCCCATGGGACAAAGACCTCCCAGTATGACCCCAATGCCTCCTGGAATTATGCCCCCTGGAATCATGCCACCAATGGCAGCAGCGCCTATGGGACAGGTCAGTCTTGTATTTTGCTGGTTGACTTTCAAAACCTTCTCTTGGATGGAATGCCAGATTGGCAGGAGCATTGGTGCGGCATCTGTAGTAATGCGAACTTTGCATCGGTCCATTGTGGTGAAGGAGTAGGTGAGCCGAAAGGCATATCTCTCAATTTTCCAGTCTATCTGCGCTCCTTGGCCACATGGTGGCCAAGTGGTTAGCATGTTGGCCACACAGTCGGGACATCTGGAAGATATGGGTTTGAATCTCCATTGGGCATCTCTGTGTGGAGTTCGCATGTTCTGTCCGTGTGTGGGGGGGTTTTCTCCGGGTATTCCAGTTTCCTCCCACATGTCCAAAAACATGCACGTTAGGGTAATTGGCAACTCTAAATTGATTGGTGCGGCAAAATGAGTGTCATAAAAAATATCTTATAATAATAATAATGCATTTGGAATTGCATCGGCAACTGCGGCCCTGTCGACACAGGAATGCTCCTGAGATATTTTTTTTGGCGGATTGAAAAAAAAATTGCATCCACACTATGCCAGATTAAGAAATAGTTGCATCCAGACGGGAACACATCACTGTGGTGAAAATGATGTAATACAAAAGGCACACCTACGTTTGGCGCTGTGAACAGACAGGGTACAAAACCACGTGACACACTACCGCCTATGAATGCGCATAAGTCCGTCGTCGTCTGCTTTCCAAGGCTCGTCTAGACTTACGACAAAGTGGAATTACTTCTGTGGCATTTTGGGAGTATAAGACAAGAAAATACCAGGAAAATGTTGACTGCGGTGAGTCATGACACTCTAAATATTCAGATATGTTTGGCGTGTCGTCGAATCTCACTTCTGGTCACGCGCCGTGACTCCATTGTTTTAAAAAATCAGTGAATTGCTCGTCTATATGGAAATTACGAGCCGCCGTTTGATGTTCCCCCTTTTGGAAGCCGTTTCAGGGCACCCAGAACACAGTTTCCATGTGGATGAGAGGCTGAAACAATAAAATACTTTACCGCTTTGACCTAAAAACCTTTCCGATTGGATAGCCCCTAGGTCATGGGTCACCAACGTTTTTTCTTGCAAGAGCTACTTTTAGAAAATGAAAATGGCCACTAGCTACTCATTTTTGTAGAAATGATTTTCATACCTTATTTCAACCCAAACAAATCAAATATGCTTGTTTTACCAAAACATTCACAAAATGCTGGTATCCACAACTCACATTTAATGTTTCAGAATACATTTCTTTGTAGTGTTCTCACATTATTAACTGAAAACCTGAATGAAAAGCAGGCCTGCGGGCGCCTCATGTGGTCGTGGGGAGCTACCTGGTGCCCGCTGGCACTGTGTCGGTGACCCCTGCCCTACGTCTTCCTTAACAACAAGCATTGACGTTACAATTTAAGGATGGTGTAGCAATGTCTGCAGATTCTGAAATACTGGTCAAAATTGTCCAGCGATGTATTGCATCAATTAATGTAAGGATTTTTGCATTTTAATTTAAGGACATTTTATATATTGTCACAAAGGTACACACTCTATGCCGGTAAAATAAGTCCAAAAGTTAGAAAACGGAATTCCCAAAAAATTTAAATAGAATTTGGTAAAAACTAAAATGAAATTTGAGAAAAAAATAAAACGGATATCATGGGGCCCTACCTCTACTTTAGATGCTCACGGAGCTGCAGTCTCGCAAGATTTGCTTACATCTTGCATGACATTTTGCTTTATTTTCATAATGTGCCACCTTAAGTGCTTTCATTACAGAATGTTTCTAATTACATTCATTTAAAGCAACACTTACAGTCAATCAATCATCTGTGCCCAGCTTTGCACCAATCAGCACATTTCTATCCTTCCTGACAGCAATTAGAACATTGCTTTTCTCACTTTACACTGTCACCCCAACACTCCCTCCATTTGTTGTACTGCCCTCTGAACCCACAGGGGCATTTGAAACACCCACAAAGCCCAAACATCCATTATTTTACTTGCATCTTTAACACAAATTGGTTTCTGATGCCAGATGGCTGCTGGCTATTTCAAGTAAATATATGTCTTCTTAATGTGACCATAAACTAAACAATGCACATCCAGTTCCCTAAGACAATGAGATGCCTTGAAGAATGAAGAGTCTGCATCTAAACAATACAGTAATTGATGAACATAATTCCAATTGCCCACAGTAAAAAAATAAGATGTTAATAAGGATAGTGTTAAGCCTTCTTTTTTTTTTTTTTTTTTACCTTTATAGTGTTAAGCCTTTATTTACCTGCAATATAAACTAAAATGCCTTTGCTGTGTTCCTATAATCATTTTACTTTTTTTCCACTGCAACTCAGCAAGTGCTTTAGAGATGAAAATAAAAGCCGTCCACGTTCTTGCTTGCATACAATAGTTCCTCGACAGTCTCTTGTCTTTTTCTGTCGTGTTTGTAAAGTATGTGTGTATTATTTTCCAGAAGAGACAAGTCTGGACTTAAAGTGGTCCAGGCTTGTAGATCAAAGCACACTTTCAGCTCAGCTCGTGGGTGATGTTGATGTATAGATTTTAATTTGCAGGAGACCAGCTTGCACATATAGCAAGGAGCAGTGTTTGAGTGTGTTGCACAACCCCCCTGGGTGCACAGGATGGTCATCAATTTGAATTCAGGATGTCCCGATCCACATTTTTTGGTGAATTTGTGGAATTGAATATGGTTATGAAAATAGCTCTTCAAGGCATTAAAAACAATGCAACCAAAGTATTGCTGAATTTACTTTTTTGTTACACAGCATGACCAACAATATTGTTTGGCTTTTTGTAACAAACCTCTGAGTCAGGTCCCTAATCCAATTAAAGATAAAAATTGGAAAAAACGGGATAGTGCAAAATACTTTTAGGATAGGACTAATCATTTGCTATGGTTATACATCAATGTCTCTAGTAGTGTCCAGGGTGTACCCCGCCTGTTGTCCGAAGTCAGCTGGGATAGGCTCCAGCATACCCCGCGACCCTAATGAGGAGAAGCGGCATAGAAAATGGATGGATGGATCTCTTCACTGCAGTAGTAATTTATTGACGGTCTCTAGCATAAACAACCAGCGGTTAGAGCAGCACTTCCCGTGCGAGCAGTGGCGGATCCAGAAATTGTTCATTGGGGTGGCCAAGGTGAGACAAATACTCACATAGGGATGGCAATAAGTTGATACCTGAAATGTCTACATGGCCAGTGGGGTGACACAGCAGTCCGGGCACAGTGAGGGGAAACTACCACTGTAGCTACGGAGACGAATATTTGATGTCCAACGTGAAACAAACTTCACCACGGTACGCCAGAATTGTCTGCATGGTAGTGTTGCGTGTTGCATTTTCTATTTCTTGCGGGTGGCAGGAGTCGAGTAGCAACCAGCTCTGAGGCGCATTACCATGTTGGAGTTTGGCCCCCAGTTACAAACATGATGTCACTTTTTGCAAGATTTAGCTGTTTAACAGTAAATTCTGTTTTTATTAGCCAATTCCGCAATTCTCTTCGCAGAAATCATAGGGCCCGAGTACATGTTGGTTTTTGTTGTTGTTGTTGTTGTTGTTTTTTTTTTTTGTTTTTTTTTTTATTCAAAACTGTCAGCCGAGGAGTCCACTGACATCATGCATGACAGTAGTTCCAACTGCTGTGGTCTAGATGTTCAGAAAACTTCGTGCATCTGCAAATTGTTTGATCCCAGGGGCATCACACTATAGAGGTTCTGTTGGATTTGTTTTGGACAGCACTGCCACTTTCTTTGGAAGTGAGGCTTGTGATTCTTCTGCT
The DNA here is from genome assembly GCF_027744805.1 of Dunckerocampus dactyliophorus. Classification (NCBI taxonomy): domain Eukaryota; kingdom Metazoa; phylum Chordata; class Actinopteri; order Syngnathiformes; family Syngnathidae; genus Dunckerocampus; species Dunckerocampus dactyliophorus. The sequence goes on from NC_072827.1 coordinate 26,661,447, forward strand.
GAAGAGTTTGTCACGTTTTGCAAGCATATGTGATATGTGGCCATGTGTGATGAAGGCGGCAGCTGCACAAGTTTGAAAAGGAAGCTGCAGGGACATAAGTGTGTGGTTATGGTTACTGTTTCACAGATTGCAGGCTGTCATCATCACACCACCAAATAAGCACTGCATACTCTCACCTAGCCCCCACCCCTACCCCTGCAAGCAGCTTTCAGGCAATGGATGCCAGCACCCTGTCTCCAGACTTGTACTCGCACTCAGCAATATGGAAACGCCAGATGAATATTTCACGATGCTTCTTTTAATAGATGCCAGGTATGTTGCCACCAATGATGGGGGGGATGATGCTGCCTCCTCGCCTGCCAGCTGCGACTGTACAACCAACGGGGCCGGTAAGGCTTCTCTCCTCTGCTTCATTAGCGTGTTGTCTCACACTCCATTTTTAAACCTATACCACAAACTGTGAAACACTGAATGAAGAAATAACACTTCTGTGCTCCTGTAGATAGTTTTCTGACTGGAATGACAGTGAACACCTGTTATTCAACACGTCTTGTATTGACACTTCATTTTTCTTCAGCTGTTATTCACTCTTAATTGAATGAGTAGTTATTTGTTTGTGTTCTTACTTTATCAGTTGTAAAGTAATGCAGATGACAATTCTGTCATTAGTGGAGCAGCGTGAGAAAGCCTATAGCATCCACTTAATCAACACAATTGTATTATGACATTGTGCACTAATTAGGGATGGTTTGTCACCCAGCGTGTTGATAGAACAATGTCTTGGACGATTGCAATATTCATTCATCCTTCAGAGAAAGAGCTGCTAATGTTCACTTTGTTTCTTTTTGTCTCTTCAACAGCCTGGTGTTGACACCCCAGGTAAGCCTTAACTTTACCAGTCATCTTGCACATTTTCTTATCATTAGACATGACATCTGACTTGTGTTTTTATTTTAAACAGCTGCACCTGGAACGACTGTAAGTTGAACTTGCTTTTTTGAGTTTTCTTACTAATTTAAAATGCATCGCAGCATTAGTCCACTATTTTATTTGCTGTCACCCCAATAGCTGCTGACTTCCTTGTTTTACTTATTTTTTGTAGAGTGCTACAAATGGATCTCCACAGGAAGAACAGCAAAAAAAGGTTTGTACGCAAAGAAGCAAAGTAATGCTATTGGTACATTTTCTGAAGTAAAAATGGGTCAAATACAGGGCAGAAATCTAAGATGAGGCTGCCTTGAGCGTCTCTTCTCGTGTTAGCGTGCAAGCCTTGCCTACCATCTGAGTGCACACTGAGTTTGATCATGGCGCTTGCCAGTTCCTGTTTGTTAGCATGTCGCCAATAATATAACCTTGCAGAAACATTGTACATCATGACGGCCTGTGTAATGTGTGATGTGTTTTAATGCAAGTGTGACATCATTATTCTTGCTAATTGGAGGCACTTGCAGTACTCACTTCATCCTTAAGGGGTTGGGGCATGCATGAGCTGGAAGATGCTTGTCATTGCCATCCTTCCGTAGAGGAAAAGCCAGCTTTTTAAAAACAACTTTTTGACACATACAAACAGTAGTGCCAAGGGGCTAGAGCTAGATATACAAGCAAGTCAAATGCAAGCTATTTTTATGCTCCGCTGAATGAGTGAATGAATTTGACTGCCAAGAATGGGGTGTTATGCATCCACACTCACAAGGAGGTGATTAGTCTTTTACAACAGAGCATTAGAACCTTTCCTGAATATGGATAGGATGCATGTACAGTCTCGCTATTTTTGGCTAAATTCTAATCTCATCTCCTTTACTTCAGAACTATTAGTAATCATTTAAATACTGTGCCGCTCGTGAGTGAATGAGAAAACGGTAGCTCTTTCTCTGGCAGGAGCCAATCACAAGGTATCAGTGCACTCACGACGAGCTCGTCAACCGATTGCAAATCACAACTCAACGTAACAGTCTGACTCATGGTGTCATCTTACAAAGAACACTAAACTCATTACACTCAAAAGGTATACCTGACATTGCACAGTTAGCAACTTAAAAAAATATTTATGTATATATTTTCTTTTTGTTTTGTCTTAGAAATCCCTCTGGACGGAACACAAATCACTGGACGGAAAAACCTATTATTACAACACGGAGACCAAGCAGTCCACATGGGAAAAGCCAGATGATCTAAAATCTCCAGCAGAAGTACACAATATTTTCACTTGATAAACATCAACATCAGAGTTAACAACAAAAACACGTGCTTTTCTCCCCTTTTAGCAAATGCTATCTAAATGTCCTTGGAAAGAATACAAGTCAGACACAGGGAAGCCTTACTACTACAACTCTCAGACAAAGGAGTCCAGATGGACCAAACCCAAAGAGCTGGAGGATCTGGAAGGTAAACAGCTGTCTCATAGTGTGCTTCCTAAATAATTGAATGGATGGAATTAAATATTGGCATCTGTGGTCCTTATATAGGCCCAAGCAGGGCCTCAATATATTAACCCTGTGCTTCTATCTTATCTCGACTGTGCTTTGAAATGAAAACCCTAACAGCCCTCTCCTTATGTCTGTTTTAGCCATGATCAAAGCTGAAGAGAATGGGTAAGAGCTTCCTGTTAACTTCTGTTAGCATGTGTTGCTTTGGTTGTTTATTTATTAGTTTAGTGAACATCAAATACAACCAAAATGAGACGTGATTTCTTCCTGTACAAACCAGAAACCGTTTTGATCATTAATAAGATTTATGAGTTTGATCTTGTGGCTGTAAATTCTTCTGATGTGACTACAGAACAACAGAAGCCGCCGCCACAGCAGTAGCAGCAGCTCCTGTTGTCACAGCAGATCCTGTACTGCAAGTGGACAACACAGCCTCTGCAGTGCCTTCTGTAGAAGCAGAGCCAGCTGAAGCCGTCCCAGAGGAACACACGTCCCAGGCCATCGTGCATCACACAGCTGATGTCAAGTCCACAGAAACACCTGTGGCTGCATCAGAGAACACCGTACCCACTGAGGCCCCAGCCAGGTAGAGAGAGCACTCTTATCACCTTAAACTGATCGTGTAGTGGGAAGTGTATTTTTGCCTTTGTCTGAATATGACGCACGTCCCCCTCAGTGTTGAAGTCACAAAAGAAGAACGTCCTGAAATCCAGAAGAAGGCTTACAAATGGAACACAAAGGAGGAAGCAAAGCAGGCCTTCAAGGAGCTGCTCAAGGAGAAGGTAATGTGGACATGGCTGTCACTCAGAAAGACACAAGCAAACACTGTGGTACTGTTTTCGTCAACATGCTTGTCTGGACATACAATGCTTTTTGCTGCAAGATCTATAATGAATTAAGTCAGTTGGTCACATAACAATAAGGTGCTGGACTATTGCCAGGCTTCATTCACACAGTCCTAATAGCCAATAGTCTTGCTGACATGAATAATGTGTTTTTCCTCTGCAATTTTGGTGTCATTTTGCTAAATGGTCTTTTGTCTTTCATAAATCACACAAAGCATTAAGCACTTTAATTTGAGTCCTAACAGCAAAGCCATGGAAGTAATGGTCAAGAATAAGGATGTGTATGTGACTAAATGCACTCGGTCATCTATAAGGAAAATGTGTGGTTAATTAGTATTTTTAAATTGATCTTTTTAGACAGTTCTTTTTAACGACCGGGGCAAAACCCGCCTGAATAATCTGCACTCTTTCCATGTCAGTTGTACTGTCAGTGTTGACCATACATTCATTTATTTTGGCCCACCACTAATTGGTTTTGACCGTCAGATTGATTTGAGGCTACCTTTTTATTTGGAGACTGTTATTTTGAAACTTTTTACTTTGAAAGTGCCACTTCCCCTTCCGATTGACATCTTGTTTGCCAGTTGAAGCCAACTAGTTCACTTCATTTTGCATCAAGAAGCAACGTAACAATCAGTTTCACACAGTCAAGACAATTGTTAAAGCTCAGTTAATCAGTTATGTTGTGATATGCAGGAGTATTGCTGTGTGCCACATTCTCACGTTGTCACTGATGTTACGCAAACCCCAATGGTCCTTCCTGTACAGGAAGCAGTGAGGTTGCCTGATGTGTTAATCAGTACATCTGCAGTTCCACGCAGATCCAATCCCTTGAGCCGACGGGAGGTTGCAGCTGAGCTGCTGATCTTCACCTTCTGCTGCTGTGGCAATGGGCAACTGAACACTTTGCAAACAGGGTTGCTGCTCTAATAAGGCTTTTTTAATTTTGCTGCTCTCCTTTGGGATTGTTTTGTTTTCTGTAAATCTTAATGACAAAGTCTTAATTATTTGCTTTTATTTATTTCAAACACACACACACACACACACACCTAGCTGAGATTAAAGTGCCAAGAGATTACGACACGCTTCAGTGAGTAAGAATAACTGTGACAACTGACAAGATAGCAGCACGTGGCAGCGTCGACCCAGAATAAAGGCTGGAGGCCCTCCCTGGGAGAGACAAGCAGCAGAAAGGGCATTTACATAAATCCTCTGTGACATCTGAATGATGGCTACTCCACACCTTTTTAACCCTACATCTATTAGTCATGAAAATGTCTAGGTGTCTCAAAGAGAACCCTTCAGCCATCCGGGTCACAACGAGCAACTTTTCTTAATTTATGATTAGCAAAGTAAACAATTTTGAAGATTTAATTACAAAATATTCTATAAATACAAAATATTGTTTTTCTACAATTAAAAAAAAAAAATGTTCTAAAAAAAAAAATTCCACATCTCAAATGGCCTCAAAACAAAAGTAAATCACAATTGCAGAGGCTCTGAGCTAATCCTCACTAGCCTGTTAAAAAGAACTTCAACCAACTGATCCTTGTTGACAAGTATGAGCATTCCAACTTGAAACATGCTGTCAAGCTACCACAGTATTCTAACTTTTTCACTTGTCCTCTTTGATATTTTGAAATACTGAAATGAAATACACAGTACTGTACCCCCTTCTCAATTACTTTTCTACAGTATTTTTAATTTGGATTGTAGCCTATTGAGGGAGAAAACTAATTGAGCTAACTGAATCCTATATTTAAGTTGTGGTTCTGTTGCCTCACCCTCTTATATGCCATTTTTAGTCATTTTATGTGAATTCATTATGTTCAACACTTTCTCATTGTTTCAGGGTGTTTCCTCCAACTCTTCATGGGAACAGGCTATGAAATTGATCATTAATGACCCTCGCTACAGGTACCACAGTTTCCTGTGATGGTTTCTTCCTATTGGCTGTATGAAGTCTAAACCATTCTCATGACCTCCATATTTTTTTGTCTCCAAAGTGCTCTCCCCAAGCTGAGTGAGAAGAAGCAGGCTTTTAATGCCTATAAGGTCCAAACAGAGAAGGAGGAAAAAGAGGAGGCCAGAATTAAGTACAAGGAGTCCAAAGAAACATTTCAGAGGTTCCTGGAAAATCACGAAAAGATGACATCTACTACTCGATACAAGTATGTTCTCAGTTTTTTGTCAAGCTAAATGGATACAGGATTCCCTAAATGATCAATGTTATGCAGAAAGCGTCAGTAACAGCTGATCTGTGGCTAGCACACGCCATTGTTAGGCACTGGCCTGCTTCTTTTGCTTCTTTTTGTAAACAAGTACTCATCCCGCTATTGCTGATATTCACATTAATATTAGGCCTCCCAAGTTTTATATTTAACAAAAATGTGCTGTAGTTCCTGGCATGGCAGTGACTGAAATAAGCAATGCTGCAGCTTTGATGGGCTTTGCTACATGTAACACTGCTCGTTTTTTAGCCTTTTTACAAAACCCCCCAAAAATATGTATATAAAGGTCAGCAGTACCTGCTCGATTTTTCAAGTGGGGAGATACTCCTAAAAGTTGTTCAAGGTTGGCAGGTCAGTATAGTCAGAGGCAATCTGTTGGGGCCCTGGGCAAAAATTCACAGGGGGCCTCTTGAACCAGCGTTCATCAGCATTATGCACTGCGCCACTGCTGTAGAAGTTTAGTCAGCCCTCAGCCCTGAGTGTGATAGAGACATGATTTGAAGAAATTTGGTATTTATTAAATGTACTGGAACATAAATTTAGTTGATGTTTCATAATTGTCCCCCATGTGGTGCTGTGCAACTAATGGCCTGCACAAAGAATGTTGAATTGGCTGAAAGCGCAAAACTATATCCACAATGACCATGTGTGTGTGTTTGCAGGAAAGCAGAGCAGATGTTCAGTGACCAAGAGGTGTGGAGCTGTGTTCCTGAGAGAGACCGACAGGAGATTTATGAAGATGTCTTGTTCTACCTGGCTAAGAAAGAGAAGGTCAGGGCGCACCTTCTTTTTGGATGTGATCTTGTCTTGTCAAGAAGAGATGAGTGCTGTTAAAGTATGACTGCCTTTTGTTCTCCTCCAGGAGCAAGCCAAGCAACTGAGGAAGAGGAACTGGGAAGCTCTAAAGAACATTCTGGACAACATGGCCAATGTCACGTACCGCACCACCTGGTCAGAAGCTCAGCAGTACCTGCTCGATAATCCCACCTTTGCTGAGGATGAGGAGCTGCAGAGTATGTACAAATCCTTTTTTTGTTATTGTCCAATAGATGTTTCCTGTGTTCCCGCAATATCACTCAAGTATTGTATAACATTTCCAATGGACTACTTTCCAGTAACATGAGTTTCAGGAAAAAAAAATCCTACGGCAACAAACTGCACAAACATGGCTTGTATAATAACAGATGCCTGTTACTCTCCTCTCTGCATTTGAGTAAAACGTCCCATGCTACAATTTTATATAGCAAGTAAACCTCTCACCTTATCTGCAATAATTACAAGTTGTCTCATTGGTGTCTGTGTGTTCACTGCTTTCTTCTAACAGATATGGACAAAGAAGATGCCCTTATTTGTTTTGAGGAGCACATCCGTGCCCTGGAGAAGGAGGAAGAGGAGGACAAACAGAAGACTCTTCTCAGGGAGAGGAGGAGACAGCGCAAGAACAGAGAATGCTTCCAGGTGAGAGGAAAATCTGTCACAGCTCTTAGATAATAGTTACTACACATTTAGTTGCAGTGATTGCTAAGTTTAGGAAGCATGAATTCTATTGTTTCATTCAGTGAAGGAGTAGCACACAGTTGTTCTCACACGGTAAGACAGTGGCCGTTATGAAAGAACGTTTTGTTTGGCACAGAAATTTCTGGATGAGCTCCATGACCACGGCCAGCTTCACTCCATGTCTGCCTGGATGGAGATGTACCCGACCCTGAGCTCTGACATTCGCTTTGCCAACATGCTGGGCCAGACAGGTTAGACACACATGGACACACATAACTCTCTCACATCTGCATATTAGCTGGAGCTTCATCTTATTGCTGTGGGCTGTGCTGCAGGCTCCACTCCTCTGGACCTTTTCAAATTCTACGTGGAAGACCTGAAGGCACGTTACCATGACGAGAAGAGGATTATTAAAGACATTCTTAAGGTGACACAGCACCTCTGGTGGCAAACCCTTTACTGCACATCGCTCGTGTGTTGTTTTATTGTACTTATGTTGACATCTTACTCAGGACAAAAGCTTCCTGGTTGAAATCAACACAAGTTTTGATGACTTTGGATCAATCATCAGCTCTGACAAGAGAGCCACAACACTTGATGCAGGAAACATAAAGCTGGCCTTCAACAGTGTAAGAACTTCACTATATTCAGTGTTCACCACAGGACTACAATCTATATGTGGCATTGGGTGGGAGGCGGGGGCATCATGGTCGAATTTGCATAACTGGCCATGACGAAATTATCGTATGTTTTTAAATATTATTTAATAACAGAACATGAAGTTATTAACTTAGGACTAGAAGAGTGATACGTGTTTCAAAATTTTCATCTTAGTCTCCAAAGTTGCTGGACTAGAAGCAGACACTCCCATTGTAGCATGTTCAAGAGTGAAGGTGAACAGAGAACCCCAAATCTTAAAAAAGAAAAAAAGCTCCAAATGTGTGTGTGTGTGGTTGTCCGTATTTTAATATTGAATGACCGTATGAGACTCATTTTCTCAAAATCTGTGCCCAGTTACTGGAGAAGGCCGAAGCGAGAGAGCGAGAGCGTGAGAAGGAGGAGGCGAGGAAGATGAAGAGGAAAGAGGCGGCCTTTAAGACCATGCTGAAGCAGGCCACGCCCTCGCTGGAGCCAGAGGACTCGTGGGAGGCAGTAAGTTGCCTTGTTTTGGATGCTCGTGACATGCAGTATCTCCTAATATTATAACAGCACCCACCACATTTAAGCAACCATTTTAATTACAGCATAGCTTCTCAAGTGACTACTGTAGAAATGATGCTTTAGAGTAGTCAGTGTACGGCTTGTGTAGCTGTATAGATTTACTATCCACTGCAAATGACTTCAAACACAGCCGTTATTGTCTAAATAGCTGTGAGTACCAAGATAATTGTGTCTTGCCTACAGTCAAGTATTGTGGTGATAGTGTCAAGGTCTAGGACCGCAAGAGTGCTGCCGGCACTGGGGAGCACCGGTTCATTGTATATACAAGTTTCATTTCTGTTTTTCCTTGAGAAGATGGATACTGAAATGTGAGGGGAGGCACTGTAGATGTTCCACACTTAGACTGAACATGTTGGTGTTGAAGGTGAGGGAGAGATTCCTGAAAGAAGCTGCCTTTGAGGACATCACACTGGAGTCGGAGAGGAAGAGGATATTCAAAGATTTCATGCATGTCTTGGAGGTCAGTGTGTGTCACTGCAGTGGGAGGAGCTTCAAACCTACAGCTTGATCTCTAACATATCGGGGTTTTTTTTTTGGACGACAGCATGAGTGCCAACATCACCACTCCAAGACCAAGAAGCACTCAAAGAAGTCAAAGAAGCACCACAGGAAACGATCACGCTCTCGATCGGTCAGTAGATGATCGTACAGAGCCAGCGCTCCCAACAGTCCTTCTTGATTGAACGCCATGTGCTGTTATCACAGGGCTCCGAGTCTGAAGAGGAGGAATACCACAAGAAGAAGAAGCGCTCTGCCTCCAAAACTCCATCAGAGCGCTCCTCTAGTGGTGAGTCAGGTGAGTGCAGGACCATGTGTGGGTGTTGTCACTGTTGCCGACAGCTGCTGACCGACCACTTCTGTTTCCACCCCAGAGCGAAGCTACAAGAAGTCCAAGAAGCACAAGAAGAAGGCCAAAAAGAGACGACACAAGTCTGTACGTACACACTCTTATGACCAGGAAGTGTGAGGAACGTTGCTCGCTCTCTCTCTCTCTGTACTGACCTTCATTGTGACCAGCAGGGGTCACCTGACTCCGAGGTCGACAAGAAAGGAAGAGACAGCAAGCGAGACAAGGACGCAGACAAAGATAAAGAGAACGACAAGTCTCGAGGGAAGTCTCACTCTGACGCCAAACAAAAGTCCCCGAAACGCAAAGCAGCCAAGGAGGAGGTACAGTTTTTGAAATCTTTTTTTTATTTTTTATATTACTGTTATTCAAACATGTTATTAATCAGAAATAAACATCTAATCAGAAATCCAAAATATACACTGGAACCTTGAAAGTGGAACACGGTGTTCCGTGACACTGCTTGACTTCAAAACATGTTTTCCCATGAAGTACATTTATGTTAACCATGGAATATGTGCATATATAAACATATCATCACATGTTGTTACTGCTTTTGTAGGTACCATATGCTGAAATATATAATAATAATCATGAAATAATCATACGTGCAGAAATGATCTCGTTCCAGTGTCCTCCTATCGCCATCATTGAACCTTTTATTCAGTGTACTTGCAAACGAAGAAGAAGAGAAGTAAATACATGAAGACATTTCTACACGAATGTACTGTCCATGTTGTACCGAGCAGCCAGGCCGTTTCCATATTCCATTTCTACTTCTGTGGTTATCATCATGAGTTGTGCTGCCATGAGTACCCTTCTGTGGTGGCATGGCCCAAGAACAAGCAAAGCACGTTTGTAGAGTTACTTGGAGCTGCTGGCTCGGCCGCCGTTTCATAATGATAGTGCGCCCCCTCGTGGCGGCATACACAACATTCATTCATTCTTTTTCTATGCCACTTTAATCCTCATTGTGTGTGGGGCTGGGGGGGCAGAGAGCGTGTAGTGTAGTGTAGTGGAGCCTGACTTAGCACGCGAGAGGCAGGGTACACCCTGGACTGGTCGCCAGTCAGTCGCAGAGCATTCGCATGTAGGGTACATCTCTCTGAGTGTGTTTTTGTGTTGCCTTCAGGGTGGCTGGGACACTTCAGGTAGTGAACTGAGTGAAGGAGAGCTGGAGAAAAGAAGAAGAACTTTACTGGAGCAGTTAGATGCACCTTGATGAAGGTGTGGTCTCCCTCACACACGCACACGCACACACACACACATACACATGCATTCCCTTTCAAGCTCCTCTCATTGGTCCTGGGACAAACCACGTGGGAACACGCCCCCCGCAGGTCTCCACGGGAATGACACTGAGCTGGTTCATTAGCAGACGTTCATTTTAGTCAATCTGTCAAGTGGCTTGAATAATTCTGCCTTTTTTGTTAAGTTTTATTTCTAGTTGGCCGTAGATGTCCATGATCACTTTCATGCTGTTCAATCACAGCAGGGATGCAGCGTCAAGTTCAAGGAAAACTCATCTGGTTCAATGTGACTGCAGGCTTTTAATGAGAGCTTTTAAGTTGATACTGTAGCGTCATGTAATAAATTACTTTCATTGGATGCTGTCTGCATGGTATTTTATTTCACACGGTAAAAGGAGACATATTATGCTATTTTTCTTCACAGATGCAAAGTTTCTACGTGTGTTAACATGATTAAAAGACACCATTTCTGCCAAAAATGACTTTTCACACTTGATGCTTGGGCAGGCACTCCAGACCCAAATATGTTTACAAACAATTAACTTACTATTTGTGTATAGTGTGTGTGCCAGCCACAACTTAGAAAACAAGTATATTAATGGTATGTGCATAAAAACACCTGGCTTTTGACTGCCATTAAATTAAAACAAAAACAAAAAAAGTTAACTGTCAAAGGAAAAATCTATCATGAAACTAAATATCGGACCGATATGGAGGAATTATGACCTTATATCAATAAATATGCTAACATTGGAAAATAACTCCCATAGCCGATTAAAAAATGCTCTGAGGTGAGATTTACCCGGACTGTTCTGTAGGGCGAGCAAATTAAGCTCTACGTGTGACGTGCAGTACACACGTGTTGGAAACAAACATGGCGTCGGTCGTGTGGGACCCCCAATGCCTCAGACATCATGCGCACTAGTTGCACTAAATGCTCCACAAGCGCTCTGCGACGGGGTAAAAAAAAAAAATAGGCCAGCCACGACGCCGCACCGGAATCCCACGAAGACGCCCGCGTCGCCAAAGATACTGACGCCGAGCCACGGTTTGTACTTCGAGTCGCCGTCGCAGTTTTTTTGCTAATAGGTATTTGTTTCGGACAAATCTACTGGTATCCAACTTTCTTACCTCTCAGGTGTGCACAAACTAGTTTTTTTTTTAAGTGAAGCAGAAATTTTTCCTTGAGAAAAAAATATTGTGCATCCCAACAATGAACTGTTGCTGTCAACAAAAAACATTGCACATTCAGATCCTCAGATGTAAAATTCCTCTTCCCATTCAAAGCATGCAGAACAATGTCACCTTTTATAGTTTTGCACAACGCAGCAAAAATGACTAAAAATGATGGCATAAATAGAAGTATTTGCTTATCAAATCCATCGGTGCCTCACTTCATGGGGGAAGAAAGAACAATTTAATATTCCAATGTAAATATTTTATTGATCATATTTATTGGAAATGCAACATCTCCCAATCAAAACAAAAAGATGTTAATTTGCAATGAGCACAGAAATTCTTTAAAAAAAAAAAATTGTGGTAAAAGTTAACATGCCAGTATGAACCAGTTAGTTGGAGATGACAGGGTGAGTAAATTATCAAGTTGATAAATGATCAATCTTTAATGCATCTGGACTGTGTTCAACGCTCCTTTTGTTGCATTTGGCTTCATTAAATAGACACAAAAATGAAACTATAAGTTAAAAAATAACATTCAAGTTGTATCGCACAAGGCAATGCTTTTCAACATTATGTACAATATTATTCATCTTGTCACTTCAGTACAAAAACTGTACACCACTTAAGAAACCTTTTTTTCTGCTTTTTAAAACCATGAGATGAAAACATGAGCTTAAAGGAATCGTCAGTGGTTAAATCAATAAAATGAGTAGATGCAGTAGTAGTTAATAATCTGTACATGTTTTAGGCAAAGTGACAAAAAACATCCAGTTGTGATGTCATCAGGAAGTTTCGTTTTGATGCCCTATTCCCCCTTTTTAAATCTCGGCACTGGCTTGATATGACTTTAAAAACACGATTACAAGAGAATCTAGTCGAAAATTATACAAAAGGAGCACTTGAGGATGCACAGCACACTCAGCCGTGATTGCTGTGCCGCATTCATGTTTTCACTCAGAAAAGCTAGTTTTGAAGTTCCTTCAAGTTTTTGGAAAATATAATTTTTCACCCCCAATTTTTTATTATTTTTATTATTCATAATATATAATTATTATTATTTAAAGTAGTTCTTGCTCAAATTATTCAATTGTTTAAAAAAATGACAAACTATTTTATCTTATTAGCGTTACAAAATGATTTGTAAAAAAAACACATTTTTGTTTACATAACTTAATTTGTTTCACCTATTTAAAAATAAGATTTTAAAAAATTACTCATTTTACAGGCAAAACTGTTGAATTTTTTAATCAAGATTTGTATTTCTGTCCTGTATCATACATTTTTTTTTTGTAAAAATTTAAAAGCAATTAGGTTTTTTAAATAACTTTTTTTTAAATGACAAAACAATTTGTGTTCTTTTGGGAAAAAAAAAATCAACATTAAAAAATAACTCATCCCCCAAAAACATGTACCAAGTGCACCCCCGCTTTTTGTCACGCTGCAGTGTTTTGCCTTTTGTACAACATCCCATTAAATTGTCTTGAAATCACGTCCCACGACTTGAGTGATTTGCATTCTCAACAGCTAACAGCCGACGGATGAACACAACAAACACTGTAGTCTTTATCAGGTGTTGACGTTGAGACAAACTTCTTCTTGCTTGTGTAGAAAAATAATAGTACCACTAAAATATGCTCTGTTTCCACGTTGCGGCCAAGTCAGGTTGGATTGCAGACACGAGTGACATCAAAAACAAATGTAGGCACTTATTTCTTTCCATTAAACAAGAAGTCAGTCCAGGTCCTTCACATATATAATAAATATATATCACACATATACACACACGGTGCATTCATGTGTCACATACACACCCTTTTCTTTACGGTTGCTACTTATCATCGTTGCCATGCCTTCAGTGTCCAACATTCCATCTCCCTCTAAGACGTCCCGACTCGGGATGGGCTTCATCACTAAGGTTGTGTTGCAATTGATTGTTGATAACCTCTATTTAGTTCTAGTCACCCGTGTGGTGAGGAGTGGTCAGCATCCAGCAGCTTTATCTACCTCTGCATGCGCTTTAATATCCAGCTGTTGGTGTGTGAAACAGTTGTCGCCCCTTGCTGCTATTCCAGCATTGGTTCTGTTGCTGCTATGTTGTTCAGCCACTGCTGACATGACGCCACCTCTTCTGTTTTGATCGATTAGTTCATTTTCCCCGCCAATCTAGTGAAATGCCCATCCCTAGTCCTCACTAGCGCCCCCTACTCCCCTATTCAAACACGTGCACTGTCCCCCTCGTCACACGACCACCTCGCCGTTGTTGATCGGTCTCAGGTTCTGGTCGTCGAAGCGTCTCCTCACGCTCCTCCGCACGGCGTCCGCTCGCCTGTAAGGCTGATTCCTCAGATCTACACGAGGAGGGGGTGTGGGGGGGGGTAAGAAGAGAGCCGTCAGTCATCTCGTCAGCTCACTTGCTATCAGCGCTGGCAGCCTGTCTGTCAAAGCAGCAGCAGCAGGAAGGCCTGCGGGTCATCTTGGCTCTACTTGTTATGTCTGACACCAAAAATGACTTTTTATATCCAAGATGCATCCTCCTCTTTTTTTTTTTTCCAATGGGATTTATTCTTCAACTAGCAAGGACAGTGAGAACACCCCCCACATACACATCCCAATACCGCTGAGTAGTCAGTGTTCAGCCTGTCTAGCAGCATAGATGGACCTCCACTGCAAAGGAGGCAACACACCGTCGTTACCGTCCAAACATCTGGCAACACACGTCATAAGAGTTGTGGTTTACAGCTGCATGAGTGCTGCCGGCAACGTGATAGGAAGCCCAAACCTCCACACGTGACAAGTGAAGGTGAAGGAGTGGCCAAGTGTGTCTCCTCCAGACCTGAACCCCATCCAACACCTGCGGGGCGAAGGAAGGAAGGCGGAGAACATCCAGCTCCACCGGTGGTGTCATCATGGAGTGGAAGAGCTGCGAGTTCCATGCACGAGAGGGTTGAGGCACTGCTAGATAAGAATGGCGCCCGCACAATTTGGACACGCTGACGCGTGTTGCCAGCTATTTACACCATAACGGCTGCCGTACAAGCTGTACACTGACTGCTCTCAAGTATTGAGAAACGATAATGAGGGGTGTGCTTGGCGCTTCATGTCAAGGAGCCAAAGGTGAGGTGGTAAAGCAGCGTGTAAGCGGGAGGTAAAATAAAGAGATTGCTTGCCAGGTTTGGGACACATCCACCACTACTGGGGTGCTACTGGAGGACTTCCTTACCCTCGAGCAGACATTGGGAAATTTAGTAATGTTACTCTTCTTTAGGGCTGGACAAAGAGAAAACAAAAAAGGGATGTTATCAAGGTGGTGGGAGAGGGGACATTTGCACAGCGGCTCTGCACAGGCAGGGGGCGCTAAGCGTGCAAGCAGGAGGATGCTCATTTTTGTTGTTGCTGCTACTGCTTCACTCTTGTGTTTGCGTCGCTAGACTTCTTTGCAGAAAGGCTGCCAGCAGAAAATACATCAAAGTGTTACATCTTGTCCAACAATTAGGCACCAAAGCATGCATGCAGCAACGGCAACAGGAGTAATTCCACTTCCAGTTGCATATTTAGTTGCAAGTAGCACACACACACACACACACACACACACACACACGCATGCACGCACCATGCAGAAAAACAAATACCCCACACGAGAGGGCAGAAATGTAACATGGTTCAATGGGCCATGCGGAAATCGGCATGCAAGAGGCAACATTTGCACAAGTGATGACCTAACAGGCATGACGTTTGTCAGAACTGGTGTGTAAAAGGCAGCAATAAAACATTCATTTCACTGGCGACTGGGCAGAAAATATCATAAGAATAACAGAATATTTACCAATGAAATGCTGTATCTTTGCATTGTGTCGTAAAATTCAGTATACAGTGGAACCTTGGTTAGCGTCATTAGTCCAATCCGGAAGGTCCGACTCTAACCAAAACGGACGCAAGCCGAATCCTTTTTTCCCATAAGGAATGATGTAAATCCAATTAACTCGTTCCAGAAAGCCAAAAATGTGAACACAAAACCTGTTTTCGCAGATGTAAAATTATAGTTTAATGTCCATAAAACAATTCAAAATGCATATAAAGGATGAATGAAAGGAAGTTGTGATTGTTCCCAAAGACGCGAAGGGGCAGCAAGATCAACACGTACACCACCTTCTTGTTTTGCCGTGAGTCATTTCTTCAATCAATAGTGTTTCTCACCCCAATAAACCAAAATGGGGCCAGCATTTTGATAAAGAAGGCGAGAACCCCTCGTGAATTCCAAAACTAACTCAAAACACACTGGAGTTGTCCGTGTTGATCTTCTGCCTCATCACGTCTTTGGCAACAATCACATCTTCAGTATCCGAGGTTTCACTGTGCAGTTATGGCCAACGTTATTTCAACGCTGGCTTCATTTTGACTCAGTGTGATTGTTTTATTTGTTGACGTGCTGGTTTTTTTAAGCATGAAATGACAAAAGAATGAGAAAAATATTTGCTTTTTTTAAACATTTTGACAAAAAGGTCCAAGTCCTAAGTCATTTCTATCCTTTTTCCAATTCGGGCATATCCAGTGTTCATTTATAGTTGATTAAAATGGAGTCTAGATGATGTTAGAATGGTGTTTCTTCATGAACATCAGGGATATGGAACCTTTTGTACGCAGAATAAAAATAGCTGCTATACTTAATTTTGGTTTCTTTGTCACATGTTAAACTGAGCAACATCACAGTTTTACACTCGCACAACAGCTGGAATACAACTTCACAATCTCATGGTTTTCTGGCTAAATTGTTTAGAGTTAGTCATTCAACAGATACCATGATGCTGCACAATGTTTTGAAATTGCTGTCATTTATGTCAAGAGCCAGCTGGCCCGTTGGGTAATACAGACACGCCTCGGTTTTAGAGAGCCCCAAAATTTTCCGCACAATATTTTTCGTACAATATTGCACCTAACAAGCTAGTCCGCTTGCCGTGTACTGTTGTCGTTCCGTGGAATGGAGTTCACGTTGCTGCCTCGCTGTCTGGTCTGCGCCATTTTTTTTATTGCGTGCGGTATTTTATCGCGCTCAATAACCCGCCATGGGGCCAAAGAAAGTTGCGAGGGCCAGCACGTTGATAAAGAAGATGAGAAACACTATTGAACTTGACCTCGCCAGGGTGAACAGGAACAGTGGCAGAGCTACACGGAAAAATGTCTGGCTCCGCCACTGAACAGGAAGTCCGCATCAACGATAAATTCCATCCATTCGTCATGTAGAATTATTTTGCATTGTTTTCTGCACATAAAACTATTATGCATTTGGGTGTCTGGAACGGATGAATTGGATTTACATTATCTCCTATGGGAAGTTTTGATGTGTGACTTGTCATATTCTATTTTGTACTTGTAACGTTTAAGCATCATGTGCTGGGTTACAAGTTAAAGACAACGGTAAAAAGTGGGGGGAGCACGTGCCATGCGACATAGGAAGCGGCAGCCTCTGATGATGTCATAACAACAAAGCGGAATCTACAGCGTGGCTTTCCGTCCACAGCCACTAGATGGCAGCATTTAGCTAAACTTCAGAGCCTGCGGTTCTATCCAGTGCCAGTTTTCTTGTCCTCGCGTGATAAAATGATTATTAAATGAAAGTGTAGCACTCCATGCAGGTGGCCCGACGCCCCAACACCTTGTCATGCTTAGGATGTAAGAGAAACTGTTCAACACACACAGTGTGCTATGTAATAGTGTTGGAATCACCACAATAGGGCCCAAGTGAAGGTTAGAAGGCGTGCAAGGTTATTTGAGGGCAAAGTGAGAGAGGAAAAAGAGGAGAACGGAGTGTTCTAGCAACCTTTCTTTTTTGGAAGGGAAGGAGAGAGAGTTCTACAAGCTTAGTAATGGTACTCCTCATTGAGGGCGGGCTCGCAGAAGAACCGAGAGCCGCGCTTGGCGGTGCGGGCGGTAAAGGGAACCGTCTTCAGCACTGCGGCAATGACAACAAACACAACAGCCAAGACAAGACAACAATATAAGAAAAGCGGCTTCCTACAGCAGTTTGGCACCGGTTAGCACAAAGCAAATAACCATCAGGTAGCATTAGCCAGTTAATGCAAAACTACGCCGTCTGTGGTTGTGTTACCACATCAGCTTGAACATATACAATACGCTGTAGACTGTATTAGTGCATAGGCAATCACCCACCCACGGTATTAGGCACACCTGCACATGGGCCTCCCCTCGGAGAAAATAACACCTGTTCCAAGAATTCTGAAGCATATTTTCTGTTTACTCACTGTAGAAACTCAAATCAATTCACTGACTGAAATTTAGCTTAGCAGGTTTGAAAAGGATGTGGACGCTTTCCCGGGGGGCCTGCCTCACACTTGGGAAGCCTCAGTCAGCTTTATTGTATTTTTGGAGTCGCATTGCACGAAAATGTCTGCCTCGACTTACGGTTGCTAATAATCCCCACTTTTGATTGACACTGTCACTTCCACATGTAACGTGCTGTGGTGTCACACTGCTGCAAACATGCAATATGCATAATTATACGCTCCACTGCAAATAAGGTAATCAATGCTCAAATTCAAGCACATTCAAGACACATGTCTCATGTTTCCAGAACCTCATCGCTGTCAAACACAATTTTCATGTCCAAATATTCAATGCCTACTCCAAGTGGTTAGTGCACGTTATTACATTAAAAAGAGATTGAGGTTAGGCTATAAAATTACAAAATGATGCTGTAATAGCAAGTGATGCATATCGAACTAAGCAGGTACCTGTTCTGTTGACCTATTTAAAAAGTAACATTTCACAAATACACTGTGGATATGTATCACAATGTAATCACGTTAAATGACAGCGACAATCAGAAGTGAGTATTATCATCTTTGTAAAGGCGGACTTGTTATACCGTTCTTGTGCTGGATGGCTTCCTTCTATTGTGCAGCTGTGCCCAATGCTGTGAGTATGTACAGTACATTCTCTTGATAACAATGAATTTCCTTGGAGTTAGTCACAGCGTCGGCCATGTGTTACTAAGCAACACCAAAGCAGATCGGCGACATCAGCAACACTTGAGGCACCTCAGAGTGTCACAGGATTAGCTTGTAGCTTTGTTTGCTTCTCATACATCTGCTTCTCCAAAAAAAAGTCAGCGTTAGTTCATCTGGAAGCCTACATGCAGATAGCCCCGTGTGTGTGTGTGTGTGTGTGTGTGTGTGTGTGTTTGTGTCTTTATACAGGTATGTGTGTGATGTGGTCCAGGTAAGTTTACCCGTGATGATGTCCTCGATAGCTCCATCTTTGCCTTCATAGACATGGCGGCTGTCTTTTACTTGCTTCCTCCGCAGTTCTTGTATCAGCTCCTGCTGTTGCCTTTTGTTCTTATGTGAAGGAGACTGACAAAACACACACAATCACTTTAATATAGTGCGTGCTTGACGGCAACAGTACTGGAATCAAAAACATCAAGTGTAACAGCTGACGTGGCCCAGCAGGGTGCAGAACCAGCAGGTAGTCTGTCCATTTCTAATTCTGATAACAGCAGGGAGCCTGGGTATGGTAGGACCTGGCTTACCTTCTGGTCTGCCTCCATCATGGCCTCCTGTTCTAGAAGTTTCTCCATCATAATCTGCTGCTGCCTCTTTCTTTGCTCGTTGTCCTCTTCGGCTTGCTGAGGAAAAGATATGAACATAATGCTGACAGTAACACGTTCTCTCTGTATAACGCAAAAGACACTCTTGACTACGTAGTCTAAGTGTATTCAGAATGTAAAAAAATTAAAAAAAATGCCCCCTGTTGTTGATTAATGTGCTCTTGAAATATTCAATTATGCATTAAAGCGGTTTCGTATGAGATGACGAGGTGACCATTTGAACTCACTCAATACCAAAGACGTATTTCTATGTTACGTTTGGAAGCACGAGAGGCAAAAAGAGGTGATGACACAACTACACGCTAGTGGATGTCACTTATACAGCGATTTTAAGCCATAAAAACGGCCACAAGTGGCAGAAGTGGTAAGAGTTGATAAGAGGTTGGCATACAGTCATGGGAAAAATGATTAGACCAGGCCTGTTTCTTCAGTTTGTTCATTTTAATGCCTGGCACCTTTGTTTGGACAAATATAACAATGACAACAAAAATAGTAAGCGTTACAATGCTATTACTATTCATATAAGAACTTAAGTGATTTTGGTTATCGCCAAGAAAACCATGGAAGTTGGTAGATATCAGCTCTTAAATTGAACTCTTATGAGCAATATTTGTTATTATTATATTATAATATATTTGTCCAAACAAATGTGCCTTTAGTTGTACCAGGCATTAAAATCCATCAATTAACTGAAGAAACAGTGGTGGTCTGATAATTTTTTCCATGACCGGCCCATTTGCATGTAAAAACACACTCGACAGGAAGGAGGAAGTGGAGGAGCACGGAGGAGTGTAGTATGCAGAAGGTTACGCATTGTAGGGAAATTTTAATGCGTACGCACACGCGTTCACACACAATTGTAAGTGGTTCATGCCGTTATTTCTAAATAAATTGTTATTTTCAGGGATGTCCGATATTGGCTTTTTTGCCGACAACCGATATATTGTCCAACTCTCAATCTCCGAATCCGATATCAACTGATACCGATAAGTGTAATATGTGCCTACGTATACACTTTTGACAACAGCACTTCCTGTTTGCCAGCGTGCTTTGCTGTGCTGTTGTTGTAAACAGCTGCTAAGTTACACGTTTAGGGCTCACATAGTTGCTGGTTATTCAGGATCATTCGTTGGCAGAGTCTGTTGTTATCTTGCTGTGTGATGTGTTTTTTTAGCTCTGTCTTTAAAGACACCATGAGTAAGACTGGTATGTGGACTGGTAGTTTATTTACAACACTTCCCAACTGTCGGAGGCGCCCTCTTGCAAATCGGTGACATCGTATGGACTCATTCTCATACCAACAGGAATAGCGTTTTGCCACAAAAACTTGCAGCAGCATGTTGTGTTCTTATGATGCTCACCCTGTAGGCCTTCACAAAGCGCACAAACACGGGAAAGAAGACGGACGGCGGCGTGGTTTTTGAACTCTCTCCAAAGAACTTCACGGCCTCGTCGAAGGCGTCCTTTAAAACAAAGGCAAGCGCATGGTGTCCATGTACGCACTTGAACCTGTTGTCACCTTCGTGGCGCGCTCGTCTCACCTGTGCGATCTTGGCGTCATCCTGCAGCTTCTTCAGCTTACTCTCATTGTGTGTGATGAAATCCTTGAGCATGGTGTTGTGGCCGTGCATGCTGTACTCTCTCTTGGTCAGCTCCATGCCTCTCTGCAGCTCCTTCACATCCATCAGGACGTTGTCTAGCGACACTGGGAACACAAGATGACTTGTCAGTGCACGCAACATGGGGCACACCTTTAATGCCGTCCACTATAGGCGTAGATGACCACAATGTATCCCACTGCACACCTGCTGACTCTTATTACAATTATAAAAGCACAATTGGAGTGCAGTGGTTCTGTGGTGTGTAACCTGCAGGTTCCTTCGGAAAAACAGCACTGAGGCTCACCTGCAGCAGCTTTCTCCACATAGTGAAGCTCATTGTAGAAAAGGGAAAACTGCGTGTATTTCTCCTTCACCACATTGGCTATGTAGTGTAACAGCGTTATCTTGCGGTCTGTCGACTTCGTGTCGAGCAGCTGCAAGCCAAAAGAGAACGAGGAGTCAGACATGTTGGAGATACTGCATAGTGAATGAGGGGTGTTCTGATAAACTCACCAGGTCTAAACTTTGCAGCTTGAATCCATACACTGCGCCCCTTTTGCTGCTGTTCATGTAGTTTCCAAGTGCTAAAATAATCTGCAGGACAGAATTGACCATGACAATTACAAATGCGATTCAAGGCACAATAAGTAGGTTTTCCCATAGTGGTCAAGTTGGCTAATTACACTTTCAGGCACCACAGAAAATGGAAGAAACTTATCAAAATGTTAGAAGTTGATGCCATTTTTGGCCCATGTTAAGATGAGGTACCACATAAAACACTATCAGTAGTTTACAAAGACAAAGAGCTCACGTGCCTCAAGAATCTTCTTCAGCTTCTGCGATGACTTAATGGACACTGATGCAGCTATGACTGCATGAAGTTGCTGTGAGAAAATAACAGGAAGTACATTCAATGTAACAACAGTGTAACAATTTCACACAGCCCACACATGGAAAAATACCGGCGTTAGCATCTGCACACTCTCTGTGAAGTTCCCGATGAAGGCCATGATGGTCATCTTCTGCATGAGCCGTTCGATCTTACTGAACTGCATCATGAAGCGATCCTCGTCCGTCAGGCTCTCTATTGGCTTCCTCTCCTTCTCAAACTGCCGCAAGGTTTTAACCTCGTTCTCCGTGGGCTGGAAGCGCATGAGGCACTCGACAAAGTCAACCGGCAGAGTCCGCAGGTCGAACCTGAGCGGAGGGATCACATGTTTGAATAAATGCACAGTGTGTGTGTACAGCATTCATGATAATAAAAAGCATAAAATGTCAGCACAATACACAACCCCATAATAATACAGGATACAGTACATGTTAGTGTGAGGGTTGAATGGCTGAGCGCTTTTGTTTGCACCTCGTACTTCCTTTTGGTGGCTCCGCATCCACAGGAAAGGAGCACGAGACACACGAGCTTGCAAGTCTTCAAACCACACAACAGTGGCTGTTTTTTCAGGGATTCTTAAGGTTATATTTACACATCAAGAAGCGCCAGAAAAGGTCAGGACGCTGCCGCGGGCGATCTCGGGACAAAACCCCCCAAATAGCAGGGATATAATCCATCCATTTTCTATGCCGCTTATCCTCACTTGGGTCGCGTGAGTATGCTGGAGGCTATCCCAGCTGAGTTCGGGTGAGGTGGGATACACCCTGCACTGGTCGCCAAACAAACAACTATTCACACTCACATTCATACCTATAGAAAATTAGAGTCTCCAATTAACCTAACATGCATGTTTTTGGAAGGTGGGAGGAAACCCATGTACGCACGGGGAGAACATGCAAACTCCACACAGAGATTCGAATCCAGATCTTCTAGATCTCCTGACTGTGTGTCAAACATGCAAACAACTAGGCCACCGTGTGGGCAGGGATATAATGAATTTCTAAAAATTCTTTCTAACTTTGACTTACAGCTGAATGGCCTTGCAGATCTCCTCTGGTGTCTTGCCCACTTTCCTCAGTGTGATAGCCAGATTCTTCGCCCTGTTGGAGTCCAGCAGCGTCACCTTGTTCGGCCCCTTCTGGATGACCTGCTTGCTCATGGTGAACTCCATCGACGGGCCTTGTGCTTTTGTCTTAAACATCTCCTCGAACTCATCCACGTTCAGGTCCTAGGATGCCAGCAAACAATTAGAAGGAGGCAAACAAGACGGGAAAGCGGCCTGAAGATTGTCACCTCAAGTATCCTCTCATCGTCTATCTCATTGAAGACGGTCCCGTTGATCTGGTTGGGTTTCAAGGCAACCCAGTTGAAGACTGGCATACGGAACTTTGTTTTGATGGGTTTCTTGATTTTAACAGCTGGGGAGCAAAAGGAGGAGTCAATAGAGGCACTTTCTAATGCTGGAATACGCACACTCAAACACGTGCAGGGGCAACTGGGGAGTAGGGAACTGTACCAGGGTGTGGTGACAAAACCGTGTTCACATATAACAAAATATGCATCCTCTGAGTGGTCAAGGCCGTGTTTTTCACATGGGGTGTGGCATGGGCTAGAACTGTACCTGGAGAGTGGATTTTTTTTTTCTGAGACCACATTGAAACTATCCCAAGGATGACATTTATTCGCCCTGTAAATCATGCATTATGCAGGCTCTGCATAATGGGAGAGATTATGGGTCTTTATTGACTCTCGAGCTGATCCATCAATGCTGGCATTTAAGGTGGGCGGAGCCAGACAGCAGATAGAGAGCAGTGTTGTGTGCATGCAACCAACACATAAACACAATACTCTACCACGGTGGGAAGGTAAAACCATGCAGAACGTTTGACGCTTGGTATTTTCTTAGCGGACACAAAATATATACAGTATGTATTAACATCATTATTACAATTTGATCAGACTATTAAATGTCCCACGTTTTAAAGCACGTGGCTCCTGATTATGCTCAAAACAGATAGGTGTGTTTGACAGACAGAAAATACCAATTTCAAACATTGTGGGAGAGAAAGAATGAGAGAAGCAAAGGGTAAAAGGCAGCACCTACAGAAAAGTTTGATGGGTCCCTCTGGGTGGCAGAAAAGGAAACAATTCAAAGATAAAGATTTGTTTAACAAACATTAGAGGTACAATAAATAAACAAATGTTCCTACACTGAAGGCTGAATTAATTGTAAGAAAACAACTTTATTTATACAAAAGCAATATGTAGTGCTTTTCCGTTTAACTGTATTTGTAGGTGACTATGACTTTACCCATAGCGGATTCTTTAAAACTCAGAGAAAAAGCTTTAAAAGTAAGTACAGGCCTAAGCATTCATCTCATTGCCAGTCAGTGGGCAGACGCTGAACGTTGAAAAATAAAGGTACAATGGCAAGAAACAGTAAAGCAGTAGAAGAAGAATGAAGAGGTATTCTGCGGGTATTACTAATAAAGCTTTTGCAGGGTAAGCACACACATCGTATTATGACTTTAAAATGATTATTTACCTGCTTCATCCAATAAGATATCTTATATCTTGTATCCAATTCACTAAACTTACCGGCTAAACCTGAGTTCATGATGACAGTGGGGGTCCCACAGCCGGGCAGTGGAGGCGCTGCAGGGGGAGGCGGAGGAGGCAGGGGGGCCAACATGTCTGAAGTGGGTCCTGTAGGTGGAAGTGGGGGCGGGGGTGGCGGGGGAGGAGGAGCTGCTGGCGTCGGAGTGGTCGTCGAAGGTCCATTTGATACTGGGGAAGACAGCGGCAAAGGTGATGAGGATGGTGTTATTATTTCAGCATTATTTTGAATGGTGTGAGCTATACTGTAGTATGTATTCCACTTTGCACTTGTGGCACGGCTGTAAAACCATACTGATGTACTTTGCTTGTTTACACTAATTAAGTATTTTATTTGGCCGCACACTGGCCGAGTGGTTAGCATGTTGGCCACACAGTCAGGAGATGGGGTTTCCTCCCGCATTCCAGAACCACGCATGTTAGGTTAATTGGTGACTGTAAATTGTCCATACGTATGGATATGAGTGTGTGAATGTGAGTGTGAATGGTTGTTTGTCTACATGTGCCCTGCGACCAGTCCAGGGTGTATCCTGGCTCTCCTAAAGTCAGCCAGCATACCCCTGCGACCCTATTGAGGGATAAGTGCCATAAAAAATTGAAGTATTTTATTTGTTTTTAACTCACAAGCTTTAATATTTAGTCAAGTGGATGCTGTCTAACCCTGCCTGTCGCCCAAAGTCAGCTGGGATAGGCTCCAGCATGCCCCCGCGACCCTCAAGAGGAGAAGCGGTATAGAAAATGGATGGATGGATGGGTGCTGTCTATTGGAGCGTAGGCCACTGTGTGAGGACATACAGTATTTCAAAATGTGTACCTAAAGGCATCGGAGAGTACACCTACATGTGCCATTCTCTGGCAGTGGAGGCGGCGGAGGTGGTGGAGGAGACGGGACATCCACCGCCCCACCCACGTGGACCGGACTGACAGCAACGCCGTTTCCGCCCGATGTGGCACCAGACAAGCCTTCCGCACCGGCGAGTGATGCCGTGGGCAGAATGGAAATGTCGCCGTTTCCCTTTTTATGGATCCTGATGGAGCCCTGCTTCTCCAGCTCGTGGATCTTCTTCTCCAGATGACTCTGTCGCTGAATGGCCTCGTCCTTCTCTTTCAAGATCTGCCGTAGCGACTGGAGCGACCCGCTGGTCTCTTTGTAGGCTTCCTGTGTGAGTGCAGTGAGGAGACGCTTCATTAGGTACACAAGTCTAGTGTGATCAAATGTACACAAAGAACGTGGAACGTCCTGTTTTCAAAATAAGTTTAGTAAAATATTCCAAAAAAACACCTCGGTGCAGTTTTATGCTACTAATTGTGATTTGAGTTTCCATGAGAGGATAAAAAAGGAAAATGTACTCAAGGCAGGAAGGAAATGCGCTTAGCCACATCCCCTCTGGAACAATTAAATATTGACTACTTGGCTGTGTTGATCTAAATATCCCATCATGTCCCATTAAGCACTAAATGATGCCTTCCTCTGGTACACATTGATGGTTTCAACAATTCAAGATATGCAATTTTACAAATGTAATTAAGTCCAAAACCTAACGACTCAGGCAGGATGGGATCATTTGTACTAATTAGTGAATTAGGTCACTATTTGTCTTAAAAAAAATTGAAGTAACAGCTATATTACTAATGGCGCAAAAATACACCATGGTCACGGTTTGATAGACTTATGATCGAACGATACTGTACAGCAAATGTAGATGTCACATGACGTCAGTCAACTGACATCAAAATCCCTGCAGGCGCAAGCAATCGGCGGCTTCTGTTGTGGCTGGTGGCGGACGGGGTCTCAAGCGGCATGCAAAACTTCATTTTTCATCTTTGTTATTCAAATTCCTGACAAAAGCGGCTAGTTCAATGCAAAACCTTGAAAAAAAGTCAATTGCGCCTTGCGTGCCCTCAATGCCATCACAGAAATGTGTTCTTCTGAACTTACTTTTTGTTGCTGTTATTTTAGGATGAACTGAAAAACAAGGCTCAAGTTTTTCATATGTTGCCTTGACTTCGGCTGGATTGTAATTTCGATAATTGTTTTTGTTTATTTTATAATTGTAACATTTAATAGCAAACTGGATGTGTGCATGAACTAATGAACGCAATGTAGTTTGATGGAAATACTACTGAATCTATAAACAGAACATTTGATGGATTATATGTAATTATCTTTATTGCCATGTCGAATTGATTTGTGAAATATTAATTTAATTTGTTTAAAATTGATTTTTATTATGGTGCTGTTCTCATTGTACTGTACATAACTAAATGAGTCTAAAGTGTGTGCAGCAGAAACTGAGGCAGGTGTAGCTACAGTATACAGATACATTTCATTGTAAAAATGCACTTTTGAGATCAAACAAGTGTTGGTCATTTCAATCAAATACAAGTTCAAAAAAGGCATTAAAATGTCTTTTTTGGTTTGAAGAAACATCCAACCGTCACACTGAAGCATCAATTCGATCGGAGCTGAAAATATTCTGTATTGCTGCACCCCAAATATTTTATACAGTATGTCAGGACCAAGAGACATTTTTGAATGGACTAGTTTTAAGGCTGTCTGGGTGAAGGTTTAGTGTAAGGTTTAGGGCTAAGCTAACATAAAATAGTCCAAGTAAGACATTTCCACTGATGGTTCAACTGCTGTAAAAATTCCTTGTCTAACCTTCATGCCTTCTAGATCCTTGTTTGTCTGCATCAGCTGCTTCTCCAGCTCCACAATCTTGGACATGGCTTCATTTTCTGCGTCCAGCAGCTTCTCTGTTAACTGGGATGACACAAAAATGTTTCATTATTTTCAAAAGTGCACAGAAACGTCAAGGATCCACTGCCAGTCAAGCCTGTGCTAAGGTGTAGATACACAGAGATGGGATGTTCATATCAGTTTATTAAGCACTGCTGGACACAAGCATCAACATTCTTACATTTTTGACAATAATAAACAAAGTGCTTCCATGAACGAGTGAACACTCACATGTGACATATTTTCTTCCAGCTCCTCAACACGCTCCAGGGCTGCGTTTTTGGTCTCGGCATCCTCCAGGAGGGCGCCGACGTCAAATACATTGTCCAAGTAGGCCTGGATCTGAACCTGCAGCTTATCGCTCTCTGTGTGCTTGAGTTTCTACAAAATAGACACATAAATGGCTTGGATTGAAAAACCTTATTAACAGCGTTTCAAGTGGTTACTGTCTCCCAGGTGCAGCCATGACAACACTGAGCACAGAAGCGTTTCAACTCACGTCTAAGAATTCATCCAGAGACAGCTTGGTGAAGTCGTACTGGAGATGAACCCGAAAGTTCATGTCCTCCACCGAGTGCACGACAATGTTGATGAACTGCATGCAAGCCACCTACAACAAACAAGACATCACGAGTAAAGAAGGATTCAGTAAATGTCCGAATGCTTTTCATTGCAATTAAATCACTGCTATGTATTAAGTGTAACATAAATAATGAAAACAATAAAAATAGCACCATGTGGTGGGGTAATGGTAACAAAAGGTTCTAAACATAATCTATTGATACCAGTGTGATTTAGTAAAGCCTCGCTGTTGTGTTTTGCTTGCACGGGTGACAGAGTAGCTTATCTGGCAGATTAAAGTGATCCAAACACAATGGGCTACCTTTGCATGAACTGATCGCGATACAGATGTAAACACACACTTGCTTACATCCTAATACACGCTTTAGCGACATTAATGTGCTCATCTTGTTGCAAAGCGGCTTTGTCTGTTTGCTTTAGTGCTGCAGTCACACATCCCCTGCTACTTTTCCCTCAGTGATCCTTTTGCAAACATTTATAATATAGTCTCCATGAATGAAGACACTTAAAGGGGCCCAAGCTGGCTCTTTCTTCAGAGTGTATTTTATTCTGATCTGCTCATTAGCCCCCCTTCAGCCAGGAAATAATAGACTTGGCATGGGCTGCACATGTGATGCACTTCTGTTAGCTTGATGATAAAAATGAGAAGGCTTGAAAGGAGACATATTTGTCTTGGTGGTGTTGAATGTTTCAGTTAGAAATCAGCATCACAACATATCTGCAGTGATAAAAGATCATATTTATCAATCATCATTTTTGGGCGTTTCATCACCTACATACTTAAAACAGTGCTGTATGCCAGTTTACAATAATATACAAATAAAATAAAATGCATCACCGAAGGATTCACCCGCTCAAAAAGCTGCTCAAGCTGCTTGCGATTTACTTGCTGATTGAGGACTCTGAGGGCTCGCGATCAATAGTTGTTAGAATTGTGTGTGTGTGTGCGTGACGTACGCGTACCATGAAATCAATGTTGTTGTCTTCGTTCTTGAAATACTCCATTAGCCTCTCAAACCGCTGCGTCTCCACGCAAACCTGCAAAGCAAACCTCATCACTTACGTACTGATATCATTACGCCAACAAAGCCAGAGATGAACATGCATCCATTTTAATGGGATGGATAGCAATCAATGACTAATTTGCATAAAGGATTTCAGACAAACCATGCAAAACCACAAGCCAAAGCATGCACTCCTACTGTGTTGCCCGCGCTATTATTTTTCTGACAAAGAGCACCAACGTGGTGTATTACTAAACACCGAAGTTTGACCCCACAAGTCGGATTCACTTACACAATTCAATGTGCTCTATACAAAACAGCCCCAACTTTAGGGTGTTGGTCTCAATCACTATGAAATTTGGCATATACCTTTAGGGGACTGACAAGCACATGTGTGTAAAATTTGAGCAAGTTTGGTTGAAAAACATGGCCACCCACTAACCAAAGGGGCACAGATGGGACTTGGCAACAAACTGGCCATAAATCATTGAGCATTTGTTGAACAATGAATAGAGATGTGACAAGATCTCGTGTCACAAGATCTCGCAAGATTAAAATGTGACAAGATTTCTTGTCCAGAAAAAAAGGTCTCGCGATAATAAATTAATCACACAATAAATGAAAATGAACACAATAATTGTCCGGCTTTCAAATATATTGCCATGTACATGCATGTCTGTTTTCCTCGTCTCTCGCCTTCAACAGGCAGGAAGAGGGTCCACTCTGTGCATTGATTCAGCGCCTAAAGTGAGTGAGACCTCTTGGCTGCTAGCATACACACACAGCACAGCAAGGGAGCCTCATGATGAGCAATGCAAGGTATTGTACTTGAAATTAAAAAGATTATTGCAAAGCCAAATGTCAAACCCCACCTGTGGAAATATTAATAATGAGCATAGTGAGCCCAATTAATTTGTTCCAATTAATGTGAAAATCATGTCTTGTTTCGTTCTCGTGGACCCAATCTCGTTGAATATCGTTGAATATAAAACTTTTGGGCATTAAATGTATGCTGGCATGTCTTCTAAAGCCAAGGTTCCCAAAGTGGAGTATGCGTACCCACAGGGGCATACAAATTGTCATGGTGGCACATGAATCAAAATTAAAAACAGCACGACTACATTGATGTCTGAAAGCCGAACACCCAGCGTTACGCATTGCGCTTGAACGCCTCATCATGTGAACAGCGACTGCACAGTGCAGGGGGTACAGTGTGGAAGAAGGAAGACAGAGCGCAAAGTTGTTCATTGTCTTGTGTGTGTCATCTGAAAAAATAAGCAAGTTTGATGATAATGTTGTGCATTAAAAGAGTTAATTTATAGTGTGCTAAATGAGAGCTGGTCTTTTTACGTGGTGCTGTGACAAATTTATGCATTTTCTAAGCTAGAGCCTGTAATTAGTTTCTTGACTGGATGCACTGACTAGTATACAGTATGTGCCAGGCCAGACCAGAAAACTATACAGATCATTCCTTCATCAAAACAACACTGTTTCCCAATACAGTAGATATAATCAGAGAAAATAAGCCATTTAAGACAATCAATAAGCCTTGTGCTTGTGTGTGTTGCTATAAATGTGTTCCATACGTGTGGAGGACGTAAAGTGTGACGTAGGGGTTCAGAGTTGACTTTTAGCTTAGAGTGGATTATGGCCACAACAAAAACCAGTGTTATTATTATGATTGTGATTATTATGTTATTATTATTGTGCCTGATGTGAGATCATCCAAACATGCAATAAAAGTCTGTTGTTCCCGCCATCAAGTTAAGATCACTGAACATAATAGTAGCATTACTGACACCTAGTGACCAGTGCATAATATTGCATGGCATCGTGTCTTCGAATGCATCTTCTGAATGCCTTATATTTACATTTTAGTTCATTTGGCCATTTTTATGCTTGAAAATGCTTGATCTAGGCAAAACAATGTGTGAAATTTGCTAACTTATGCAGATTTTTTTTACTAATAATAGGCCGTATTCAATCATGAAACAGCCTGATTTATTCATGTATTTTTAAAAAGCCGGAAAATTCAAACCACGATGTGGTGAGGGGACGACTGTACATGCTTGCTGTGCTGAGCTCTTTTTTTAACTTAATTTTCAAAAAGGCAGAGAAAAAAGCTGTACAGTTCATCTGGAGGGCAATGGTGGACTTGACCAATGATGAGGAATCGAAAATGCAGTCAGTTAGGGACATCAAATCTAAAAATCTCTTTTGAGCTCGGAGACTGAAACTGACTATCAAAGTCACTGAGCAAAGTGGATTTAACAACACTATGCTTTTAAGAGTCACTTTTAATATTCTAACTTAAAAAATTCAAACTATTCCTTTCAGCACGCTGCGAAAAGGCTCTTCATTATTCACACCTTCTGACTTTAAGAGATGAGCTACAATGAGCTGAAGCTTATTCTGCCACTTATGCTGGTGCGACTGAATGTGACACTCAATTTTTCATCCAGGGGTAAATTTTGCATTGACTGCAGCGGACCCGTGCTTCCATGACACATGCTACAAACCCCAGCCTTCGCCCACTGTCAGAAACTCTCCTTTTTTGCCCGAAACAGTTCAGAGTCGAGCAAAGGTCAGAGAAGGCTGTCGCTTACATCTGTCTCTCTGCTATTCTGAGCCTTTATGTGTGTGCCAAACCCAGTTAACACACTTAACTGTCTTCTATAGCGGCCATGTGGGTCCTCTTGTGTGTGGCAGCTACACGAGTGTCTGTAATTTGTTGACCAATAACTGTTTACTCTATGCTATCCAAGAAGCATTGCTGCAGGCTGAGTCACCGTCTGACGCTCGCGCTCATACCTCCTTGAAGTTGTCAAATGCAGCAAGGATGATTTCATGGCCTCCCCTCACGAGACAAACTGCCGCCAGGAGCTCCAAGACCAGAGCTTTGGTTCTGTTAAAACATGGGAGATAATAAATGCAAGTAAGAACAGTTTGTCAAAAGGCAGTATTAACTACATGAGGCACCATATTTGCAGAAATGCCTTGTTAAGTTCAGCAATGTTGCTTGTTGCAATTTTGCGACTTTGGCGCTTAAAGGGCTATGTTTAGAACAAATAAATGTGCGGCTAACTGGTTAGCTCACTAGCTAGCGGCCATCTCGGGCCCCTGCAGCATCAGAGTTGAGCAGTATGCTGTAAACCAGCGATTCCCAACCATGGGTAAATGTTCTCAGTCATTTTATATTAAGCCAGTCAATAAAATGGAACGTGTGCGCTACCACTAGTTTCCCCAGGAAGCCAATACTGGGGCACAGCTGCGCCAAAATCACAACAGTTGTGTTTTTCTACTTTTGGATAATTACCAACACACATGAATGAGGGGGTACTCATGGTCCTCATGGCAAAGGCCGAGACCTACTGAAAACGGGTCCATGACCTGGCTGAAAATCACTGGTTTATATCTCAGTTTGACGGTTTGTTAGCAGCATTATTAAAAAAATTACACATCTACTCCCATGAAATAAGGAACTCTTTAGTTGTTGGTGAAAATCCAGATAAAAATGCAGATTGATTTTTGTTATTTCTCAGTTTGACATTTCGTTCTCACAGAAAGTAGGTGACAACTGACAAACCAAAATATGGTGCTCTATATTTTTTCCAGGTGTGTTACAGGCATTTATTTTCTCTTTTTGCTATTTTATTATTTTTATTTCATCAAAAATGGTATGGTCCTCTCATCTTACTTTAAATTCCTTAAACCAGGAAGTGGCCTTCTACAAACCAATGAAAACAAATGCAGCGCTATGCTTTTTTAAACTTTTGTTAGCATTTGAACCTTCTGTAAAGATCTATCATTCTAATTTATTTTTGTAAAGTCAGAATTCATTAGTCAGCTCCAGTACATCATTAGGGTAAAAGCCGTGTTCCTAATTCTTTTGCCGGTGAGTGGAAAATGTGTGTGAAAACCAAAAACAAAGCCAGTTTCTATTAATGTCATAAATCGGTTTACACACTAACACTGTGAGGCCTCATCTCGCCTTTGGGGCCGCACAGCTTGTTGGGTTTAGGTAAGGTTAGTCGACAGGAAATGATTGAAACCAGTCATGTGTGTGAACGTGTGTGTGTCGTCAGGATCTCCCCTGGGTGACATGATGTGAAAGGAGATGTGACAGGGTTTCACATCCACAAGTGAGAGAGTACTTCAACCCCAGAGGTCGGCAAGTGTCACATAAAGTGAGTCCTTCTGGTATCTGTCACCATATTTAGTTTCACTTTCAAACGTATTTTGACTTACCTTGGGTTTTTATTGTTGAGACTTAGTGCAATTTCATTCACAGCATTTAGGTGGGACATAACCATGTTGAAGCCGTACTGGAATAGGGAACATAAATGACAGAGACATTAATCAACTGGTAATGTAAAACAAGGAGAACAATCAATTACATTTCAGAGAAATAGTGTGCATGTACTGTATGATAATGTCATATTTTTCTAATGATAATAATATACAATACAGTAGTTGTGCAACAATCAATATTAGTATATAGAGATTGATGATAATGAATATGGGAAAACTTGGCCAAGTGGTCTTCTCGTACATAATGCATTAAAGCGTACCAAAAAAAACTTGAAAAATATTTTTTCATCCTATTTCTATAATAATAGTTTGATGAAATGCTAATACAGCCATTTAACTTTTTTTTTACGAGTAAAAAGATGATTAGTGTTTCCTTTTTTATTGCGGGGGATAGGTTCCCAAAATAGCCCGCAATAAGTGAAATCCGCGAAGTAGCCAACTTTATTTGTTTAGTTGTTATATAAGTTTTAAGGCTGTAAAACCCCTCACAGTACACTTTATACACTTTTCTTGGACGGGCATTAACATTTTCTCACATTTCACACTTTAAAAGTTCAAATTTTGTTTGAATTT
The DNA here is from genome assembly GCF_027744805.1 of Dunckerocampus dactyliophorus. Lineage (NCBI taxonomy): Eukaryota > Metazoa > Chordata > Actinopteri > Syngnathiformes > Syngnathidae > Dunckerocampus > Dunckerocampus dactyliophorus. The sequence goes on from NC_072827.1 coordinate 26,694,883, forward strand.
TAATGATCAATCTACTAGGTTGGACACAATAAATTATGAAGTGACTCACGTATATTCACTCCTCTGACTGTGCTTCGTCCTGGTGCCATTCGGCAGTAGCGTTTTTGTATCCTTGTTAAAACATATTGCTCCTGCCGTCGTCGTCCTCCTCGTCCTACTCCTTGAACCGAAGATTCATTTATCCGGTTAGCTGCTGCTGCTGCTTCTTCTATTGTTTATTGGCGGTTAGCAAGCCGCTCACGCACTTAGCTAGTTTGCTAACGATGGCGCGAAGGAGATTGATTGGCATATGATCTACAGCCAATCAGTACGCAGAACACAATGGCTGGGTTCTCCCTTAGCAAATAAGAACTGTTGTGGCTCTATATTTAGCCGGTTATTGCCTACTGTGGGTTCCTTATATGCTCGTACAGGAACATAAGCACATAATGAGACGAGGTGGCGCTGCACACGTCTTCAACACGAGTATACAACACCCTCTACTGGTAGCAGTAGTAAATACAATAACACATACAACAGAACACCGATAGGTCGCTCTAATACACCACAAGGACACAGAACACGTTGCACGTTAATAAGCTGTAAAAAAAAACAGGCAAAACTGCACTTAAAAAATTTGCGATACAGCGAATCCACAAAAGGCGAACCACGATGTAGCGAGGGAACACTGCGTTCACTATTTTAGAAATGTACAAATCCACACACAAACAGGAGTTATGAGAATGATGTTATACATGCAAGTTTGACTTATTAAGCAGGCCTGTCCGCAATGTTTGAAAGAGGACATAATAATGGCTTTCCATCATGAAAGGATAATTACTACTGGCACATCTCATGTTTGTTTTTCTCTCAGCTATAATCAATAAACAACAAAGTAAAACTTGATTTACACAAAGGTCACACTGTTCTTCATAAAAATTTGCTTGAATAATAGTAAAGATAATGATGCAATATATTGCAATATACATATTTAGTTTGTTGTGTTTTGGTGAGAATAGTGTGAAGGACCTGGTAGTTCATGACAGCGCGCAGGCACATGATGCAGACGTGGACGTCATCTTTCTTGCAGACCAGCCTGGAGTTCTTCAGCGTCCTCCGACTGGGCAACGTGTTACAACTGCAATTTTAAAGAATTTTGAGAAGTTGTTACTATAGTAATTGGATCACAACAAAGACTGCAGAAAACAGACTGCATTTATGGAGGAGATCTCCCCACCCCCCATTACATGTCACCTCTTCATCCACCTTACATGGACCAATACAAACGCCATATAACCTATAGCCTAGCCCACATGATTCTCCCTGTTAAACCTTTTCATTTAATTTAATTTCACAGCAGTACAAATAAAAACAGCACCTTGTGAATTTGCATACAGACAAAACAAGGATGAAATCTTTTCTCCGAGTGCAGCACTCACAATAAAGTTAAATGTCAAAGCAGCATTGCGACTGGTAATGGAAAAAGCCACTCAGGGCAACAGTGTTTATTTTCAGATTGAAGTCGCATGGTTCAATTACCAGCCACTGGGAAAAATGCATCTTCAGGCTACTGGTGACAAATTCGCCAGCTCATGTCAGCCTCCTTGCATGAGGCGTGATCCTGTGTGAGTCACAACATAAGCGTGTGTCAAGAGTGGCACTTTACTTTAAAGATAGAAATATAGTCGGCAAGTTGGTCGAATAGTCCTCATGTAGTAAACAGCTGAAAAGAACTAGGTGTGGTACCTACACTCCATAATGGTGGAGAAACAAAACAATCCTTAAGGCTACTCCTCTCCTCATTGCGCAACATCCATGTGTGACACACACAGAAGAAAATGTGCAGACTAAATTCCTCCATCTGAAATCAGAATCACGATAAATGATTGCGCAATGCTGGTAAAGCGTCATAACTTCAGCTTGCTTTGACTTGTCTGCAGCCACCCGAACAAACTTCATATGAGACATGAAACACAGCTACTTGTAGTAGTTTAAGTGCAGAGTGGAAAACAAAGGTGGCTACAACTGTGTGTGAAGAACAAGCAATACTATGGATAAAACAATGGATGCTGTCTAAGGAGGGAGTTACGGGTCAGTTGCTGTACTAATGCTCATAGGTGTCAATGTGGGTGTTTTTTCCCCCCAACTTTCTTGGGTTTGTTTGGAACAGAAACAATTCCAACAAAGCATATGATTGTCCAAAATGTCTTGACAACATGAGGAATTTACATGCATTGACTACGAAGGGTGTAGTCCAGGGACATCCACCAAGTGTGGCCCGCGGCACATTGTAGAAATAAACTTGAGCTGAAATGTTGACACTAACAATTCAATTAGCCTTTAAATATATATATAGTATATATATATATGTGTGTGTTTTTGTTGCCTTTTTTCCAAATTAAAAAATACACAACTATATAAAAATAATATATACAAATATTTATATACGCATATAAATACATATAAAAATATCTACAAGTAATAAATATATAAGTGGCCCTTTACATCCTTTGATTTTTTAGTATGAAACAGTTTGGACACCCCCGATCTAGCCCAAACACTCACTAATTAATAAAATGATTAAGACTGATACAACCAGACTTTTTCCCCAACTTCACACCGTAGCACATTTTCAGGGCATCAAGCTCATGCAACAGGTGCTATCACCTAGTTTATTTAGCCAGTTTGATTAAAAAAAAAAGTTACCGTATTGACTCGAATATAAGACAACCCTGAATTTTCCCATTTTTAGACAAAGTCAATGACAAAAAAGGCAAAAAAATAATGTTTTCAATATCAGTGAAATAGCAACTGGTATTATCTTAAAATTTGCACCTTAACTCCTCATCTGCTCTTTGCTAACATCCCCAACCATTGAGACACTTTCTCCTCCTGTGTCGTTGCTGCATCTCTCCAGGTCACTGATGCGTATGAGTGACATGAAAGCTCTAACTCATTTGTGGACAAGTTGTTTGGGGAGCCACCTGTTGGTTTGCACATATAAATGTCTCGAACCCGAATAGAAGTGGACGGGTCCTTTGCAGACTTTTTTCAAGGGTAACAAAATACCAGCTCATATTCAGGTCAATACGGTAATTCCCAGAACTTGAACAAGGTGAAAACAAAAAAAATAAAACTAAGTAGGGTGACAATAGATCAGTTTTGCTTGGAGACTACAGTGCAGTAGGTTTCAATCTCTTTACAGTTCAAAGCATAGGAATTGGGAATGGGTGATGGAAGAAGGTGTCAGGTCTTGAACAAGGCCCCAAACCCCCAACTCCTTAAAGAAATCCTTTTCTACGAAGCCCACTCACTCAGACTTCTCTTCCTATGTACATAAAGTCCACACTGATTGTGTAGGTAGAATGTCAAGGAATTAGTAAAGGGTTCGACTAAAGGGTTCTATAACAACAACATCGTACATATTACAACTACCAGTAGATAAAGTGACAATGAACACAGACTAACACATCTAGTGATCGTGCTTCCACTCATCTATATGAAGAAAAGACATACCGTCTCATTTGAGAGCACTTTGGACAGTTGAGCGAGCTCTGTGTCCTTCAGGATTGCAGTTTGGAACAATCACAAGTCAATTAGATACATTGCTTTTGTCAGTGACTATATTGGCATAATGACATTCTAGAACAATGAAACACTGCAGTTACTTTTGAGTGACTATCCAATCTGCTGTTACTGTTTGTGTCTAGTCTCTAGCTCCTACAGGGCCTTTGCATGGAAACTGTGGCGGATGGCATTCAGGGGAGCCACGCAGGGAGCGCACAGAACAATAGCGGCAGAAAAACCTATTTGCTTCGAAGACAGGAGAATTCTGTCTGAAACGCAGGAGGGGAGACTGCCAGGACAAATAATTCACATCCCTGACACAGACAGCAGAATAAATAAACTTGGCAGCGCAAGCAGGGTGGTATACGAACAATGAGCCAGGGGTTGTGTGTATTTGAGTGTGCCTTTGTATGGATTTGGGGGGCGGGGTGTTGAGTATATGGAAGACCTGCCTGCTGTCGAAGACGGGCAGACAGATGAGTAGACTATGAAGGACAGAACAGAAGACAGAGTCAGCCCCAGTGAGGATACTTCAATCTGTAATAAAAGTATGCACTATGGGCAGCATCTTACCAGACTGTGTATGCTCCAATACTTCAACGAGAAAGCAACCTCTGACCATGCTATCTCATTTATGTATAGATAAAATCAGGACGCAATGATGAATGTGCCTATTTTAGGAAATAGCAGGTAAAGTTGCACATGCTACAGCAGGGGTGTGAAACTATCGCACATGGGGCCAAAACTCAAAGCCTACTTGAAGTAGTGGGCCAAACAGGACCTCCAGAAACGGATTACATTAGCATTGACAGATAAGTAAGCAGCCTACATACCTTTTATCCCGGTTCCACGAGCGCGCAATGCTGGCATTAGAACATACCAATATAATGCGCCAGCCAGCTGTGGTTGCATTTTCAGGCTCAGACAATATGTGCATGAAAGCACTTTTTTTTTTTTAAACTTCACTCGTGTGCCTGCACTTTTTTTTTTTTTAACATCAAAGTGGGGGAGATGTGCATTTTTGAAAATATCCGTGTTCGTTTACGTTCGTTCCTGCTTGAAATTTGCATTTTTCGATAGGTAGGCGAAGGTATCCTGCCTGCTGATTGGATGAGCCAGGAGAAGGGAGAAAGGAGACGGCTGCGGACATATGACTATGGTTGTTTTGGCGTGGTTGTTCATTTCAATGAAGTGATCGTTGATCAACCACTTTCTCGTCATCCCCTCAACGTCCAAGTCAAAGCTACAGCACATTGGATCCACAGAAAAACATCACAATCGCCAAGATGTGTAACCTGGAAGAGTTATCAGATGTGGAATGGGCGGATTATACGCTTCCCAGCACACTTTGCTGTCGTTAAAATGATCACTTTTGACCGTCTTATGCCTCTTTAAAGGTCTTACTTTACACAGACGGTGTTATAGTTAAAGTGGGGTCATTCCTAGTCATGTACAGTTACATTATTGTTGCTTTTGGTCTGAATCTGGCACCCTTTGTACGAATGCAGCAGTATATAATACTGTGTCCACTTTAGTTTTATAACAGCAGAGGAGTATAAATACTGGAAAATATGCTTGTATTACACAGATTGTTACACTTTCTTTGTTGAGGTCCTGCCATGCTATTTTCCTAACAATTTCCGCGGGCCAAAGGTTTGAGATGTATGCACTGCAGTCACTCACTTTAAAAAAAAAGTTAAAAATTGTAGACTTGATAATGCAAGCATCTTTTAATAGCAGACATGTGATTCTTTGCCTCAATAGAGCTCATTGTACACAACATGTTCAAGTTACCCCCTTCAAACTGAAGGATTAGAGGTCATGTAAGTCAACGTGTGTGCTGTACTGAAACATCAAGGGAATGACGAGGATTAGAGAATATATTGGAATGGCTTTATGAATTAACTGCTGTCAAATCCTCCTATTTGAAATTGTACAATATTGTGGACAAAAACAAAACAGTTTTCATTGTCACGAGGTAATCATTATTAGTCATGGGTCAGAATTATGGGTAAAGCCAGTGTTACTTGTCTGCTGCTAAAAGACATGCATGGTAAGAGCATGTGAAAACAAAAAAAGTATGTTAAAGCGCCATGACAAAGTGTGACGTCTCAAAAAAAAAACCCTCAGTGAAATGCCTCAAGTGAGAAACATTGTACCGTATTGTTGAGTGTCGCCCCATCCGGGTGATGCTGTTGCTACTGAGGGGAGATGACATTGTGCTTCCTCCATGCAGGTCCTCAATGGAGCGACTCCATGGTTTGGTCTTGTCCAGGAGGGCATCTGGATTGTTTTCAACACCATCTCCATCGAACCTGTCGCATCACGAACACAAACGTTGAAGGTGAAAACTGCAACAGCAAAAAATGTCATACCCCAACTTAATAGTCTAAAGTGAACATTCACATTTCAGCAGGCACTTTTATTACACTGTATATTCTCAAGGGACAACACTATATAAACTAAACTTGAATATAACTTGGAGAGCAGTGTGGATGGGACTCTCGGAAAACAGTTCATCTTGGAAAACAGCTATGCAGCTCAGTTTCCCAATGTCATAGTACATTTTGGAATTCATGTTTCCCTACATTTGAACCGCAGCTCCCCAGTGCCAGTAGCATTCATGCACCTCCAGACCTTGTCTGTAAGCAACAATGACTGTGTTGACTCATTGTCAGAGTACAGTATGTCTACACCGTAATGGCTAATTGGTTCCAGACACGGCCATGATAAGTCCATTTCCGTGAAGTAGGATTCCTTATACACACACACACACACACACACATAAATAAATTCATTCACATAAATAAATTCATTCATTCATCAATTTGTAGTTACAGCATAGAAAAGCTTTTTACAACCTTAAACAGTTCAACATTACAGTAGAGCTCTCTAGACATGAAATAACACCCCTATAATCAACTTTACACTCATGTTACCTAGTATATGAGACATAATAAGAGTAAATAAGCCATTTAAAACACAAATAAGACTCATGCTTGTGTGTTGCTATAAATGTGTTCTCTAGGACAGTGGTGGGCGGACAGGAAGTGACGTTGAGGGTTCAGTGTTGTACTTTAGCTGGCTGTGGGTTATGCCCCCATGTTTTTATTAGAGGTTATTGTACCTATTGTGAGATAATTCAAACCTGCAATAAAAGCCTGTTGTTCCGGCGACTGAGTTTGGTGTTTGTGTGTCTCACAGTAACATTACTGACACCTAGTGACCAGTGTAGAATAGTACATATAATTCACAGTGTCTTCGAATGTGTCTTTTGAATGCTTTTTATATTTGTATTTTAGTTCATTTAGCCCGCTTCAATATGCGTTTTTTTTTTTTTTACCAATAAGTCAACCATGAAACGGCATGATTTAGAGTGAAGCACCAAAATTCTAACCGTGAAGTGGACTGTACTGTAATAAAAATGGCTGAAATTTGAAAGCTGTACCGAGTGTACCGAGACCATCACCTCTTGCACTTTTTAATACAGCAGACGTTTTACCAGACAAGTAAATTGTTTTTTTTCTGATTATTAAAAACTTTATTGGGCAAAGAACAATATTTCATAAGAAGGCAGTGGAAAGATGTGATTTCTCCCAGCCTGCGATCAAAATAAATGATGAAGATTTGTTTTAATGGAATTACTATGGTAAAAAAGAGTTCTAAAGTACCACAGCCATTTTCTGGCATTGCATTTTACGTGACCCAGTATTTCAATGAGTGCCCTATAAAAGGATCATAAAAAGTCCAACTATAAACAGTACCATAAAAATAAATGAGCTGCCTAACACAAATGTCCTGTCTTCACTTTTATATTCAAATAAATATCTCAACGTGAAAAATTGTCATTTTGACAAAATGCACAATATTATGTCATTTTTCTTTCTTGTTACGGAAGTGCAGAACTTGCTAATACCAATACACCACAATGATAAACGATTCTGCCCCATACAGTAGTACTGTTTTCTCCCTAGCCAAGCCAATGAATGCTGGAAATTAAGCTTTCTGATGACAATTAAATGTCATATTTGAAATTGCTTAATGGATATCCACCCTTTGTTTGTACCCTAATTAGAAAAGTATCTACTGCACAGGTTCCCAAAGTGGGGTACGCGTGGTTGTCATTGGGTGTAGGTGAATAAAAATGAAAAACAATTAGCGACTAACACTCACAATTACGATCGCCCCTGAAGGCCTCATAGCACAGAACGTACCGTCATAGCAGAAAGAAGGGAGGAGACGCGGCATGAAGTTCTTCATTGCTCCGTGTGAGTTATATAGTATGAATAAGTAAGCAGTTTGATGATTATGTTGTGTATTAAGAGTTTAATCTCATATTGGTGTTCCAATCCCTGCGCTGTGAAAATCTGTCAATGTATGTGCGGTTTAGGATGAGAGAGTGGAAATTCCCCTGAAAATGAGGTTTAATCGCTGCTTGTAGGTGTTTTTGTACTTTGGATACCGCTTTATCATATTTGTCAACGTTTCAATTTGGTATCAAATTAATATGCAGATTTAAATCATAGTGATTGCAAGTGGAGAGAGAAATTCACATCTTATCTATTTATCAGTGCTCATGCACTACAACTTTCATCAAAATGTGCCCATGCACAATACAAACTTTTGAACCAGAATTACTTACTAGAAATTAGATTACCCAATTAATCATGTTTAATATTTCAAAGTAATGAAATGTAATGTAATGTAATAATGTAAATGTGTTTTTTAACTGTGCAGCAGTAGGGGGTACATGGATTCAAGTCTAATGTCTGAAGGGGTACGCGGCTGTAAAAAGTTTGGAAACCACTGATCTGTAGTTTGTTGCATTTGGCAGAGGCTTTGTAAAGAGCTCCTTGTTTGAGTTCTAATCTACCGTATGCTGGTTTTCATTCTTCTGCTGCGGTGGTGCCAATCAAGGGTAAATACACAATGACAGCTACCATTCAGGATGTGCACCAGTATAGTAACATATGGTGAGGTGGGGAGGTTTGAATTAATCACTTAAGTGCAAGGTTCTTAGAACAGGGGACCTTGTGACTGACTAATAATCCCACCATCGATCTTTGAATAGAAGCCAAAGGGCCCGAGTGACTTTTCCAGCTAGCAGGCAGTAGTGTGTGCTGTGTGGTGACGCATCAGCGACTGTGCAGAATGGCAGCATTGTGTTGTTGTCACCTCTGCATATAGAGCATGGGGCAATACAGTGAATAGACTGGCAGTGACTTACGTGACAGCGTACTGTGCAAAAGAAAGATAGTCCACCAGAACATCCAAGCCTTTGTTTTCTTCATTGAGGAACTCCCTCACCCATCTGCAAAAAGTAAAAAAATAAAATAAAAATGTACACAATGCACACAGCAGGACAAAATCGATACTTTTACAAAACACAATAATTACCGTCACCTCCGACTGGAGAGGAAAATCATCAACCAGAGCTTACAACTGTTCAACAGTAGAAATTGATTCCAACTAGAGATGCTCAATATTGGATATCTTACCAATATCTAATATACAGGTACCGATATTGTCCAGCGTTTCACTACTGATACCGACATCATATAATGAACACATTGTTTCTTATACTGGGATGCTACTGAATGCATTTCACAAATAAACACTGGTGCAAGATATGACAAATACTGCAATATAAGTTATAGAATATGACTCCAAGTGATTGTTCCTGAGCTGACACTGGACTTTAGTTTTGTTCTTATTTTTCATGTCATTTCCTGTTTTGTGCTCTTCTTTGGTTTTTCTGTTTCGTATTTGGCGTGACGTGCAGCTGCTTTATCGTATCAGCAGAAAAAACAACACACCAACATACTTTTGGCATATATTTTATGACAAAAATTTTAGGCTGACCAATATTACCAGGCATCCCTATTTACAAGTAGTTTGGTCATCTTTTGCATATACGGCTGATTCGTTCTCCATTTATATTACCTACAGTTTACTCAAATTCTCTTACCTAATCGCAACATGTTTGCACGGCGATAGTATTCCGTAGTCACACCCCCTAGTCCAGGGGTCACCAACGTTTTTTCTTGCGAGAGCTACTTTTAGAAAATGAAAATGGCCACGAGCTACACATTTTTGTACCTTATTTCAACCCAAACAAATCAAATATGCTTGTTTTACCAAAACATTCACAAAATGCTGGTATCCACAACTCACATTTTATGTTTCAGAATACATTTCTTTGTAGTGTTCTCACATTGTTAACTGAAAACCTGAATGAAAAGCAGGCTTGCGGGCACCTCATGTGGTCGTGGGGGGCTACCTGGTGCCCACGGGCACCACGTTGGTGACCCCTGCCCTAGTCTGTTTGACTGCATAGAGGCTAACAGGACTGTGCCTCTAGATAGAACAGGACCAGGAACAGGAGCTTTATTTATGCCGATCAATTAAATACAATTAAATAATTAAATACAATTAAATAATTCTTAGGAAGAAACAAAAGGGCTCTAGCCAACTTGTTATTTAGTTATTACACTATGCTTTTGGTAATCAGAAGTACACACAATAATCAAACGTCTGACTATACAATAAAAACAAACCGACTCACAGAGCATCTTTATTTAGTCCAGTCCTGTAAAGGCCTCTAACGGGACTAACTGTTTGCTAATGAGAGAAATTTGCAGGGTGTAAACATAATGGCACACAGGTATATGGAGTGGAACTGTGCAAAGGAGAATAAACGCTTCAAAGTCCCATGGCTGCCTCCTTGTTAGCACTCCCATGGTGATACTGTGTGCGAACACTCAAGAGAGGGGTCCAGTAAAGCCGTGACTGCCAGGGTGGAAAAAAAACGCTGGGAGGTGTAGTCATGTTGTGCCACATGGTAATCATTACCCCAGGACAAGTCACAATCCTCCCATTCACCACATGTTGGGTGACCACTCAGCAACATGTTAGAAGTGCATCTACAATCTGCCATTATACGCAGCCACCCCGCCATGTATTTTGCCTCTGAACACAGGCAGTAATTATTCACTGTCTGAGAAGGCGACATCTTGCCCCCTCACCAGCACAGCATCCCCCTCCTCCTGTATCACCCCTACCTCACTCCCATTATGCTAATGCTCCATTGTCTAATCGAGATTAAGAAGATTATTGATGTAATCTAGTTTACCGGCATAAGGTCTTGGGCAATTAAGTTAATCTGTGTAAACAATTCCTGGACTGCATTGCCAGGCAGACGTCATTCACGGTTTTGGTTTATTTTGATGGCTGGTCTGTGTGTAAACACCATGTAAGCATGTTGTCAAAAACAAGAGATAAAGTGTGATAGTAGACTGAGCTAGTCTTCTTTCTGCTACAACCACAATTTTCAAAAATGTAAAAAACATAATCAAACTAAATATTAACGTTGTACAACAAATCAACATGTACCTTGCCGTTGAATATAGAAGATGCGCCGGTGAGGTGGTGACGTACTATGTTTGACTGGGTATGCGTGAACATGCTACAGCACATTTGAATGTTTATGTGATGTTGTTGGAACCAGAAATGAGTGTTATGGATGTAAAATGAGACAGGCAGAAACACAGAGTGTCATCCTCGATGTGCCGCCGGATTGATACGCAGGAACCGGAGTAGTTTGCATCGCAGCCGATGACGGAGCCACTCCCGTCACATTTACATACCTATGAAATCTGTCTTCTCTTTAAGCCGTAAAGTCGGAAGTTCGGAAGTCTTGCACCCTTGTCTCAGTACCGCCCATCGCCTTTCTCTTTGTGCAGGCCATTTTATATGCCGCTTATCCCCAGTAGTGTCGCGGGGGTATGCTGGAGCCTATCCCAGCTGACTTGTACACCCTGAACTAGTCGCCAGTCAATCGCAGGGCACGTATAGAAAAAAAACAACCATTCACACTCATATTCATACCTATGGACAATTTAGAGATGCCAATTCACCTAAAATGCATGTTTTAGGACATGTGGGAGGAAACCGGAGTAGCCGGAGAAAACCCACTCTGATGTAAACAACCTAAAATGGTGCCCGCGGCCAAAAATGCATTGCGTGTATCGTGAGATTTCATCTCATGTAAACAATCCGGACGGTATTTTGGATGCTAAACAAGCGGGCGAACGCAAGCCAAAGCTAAATTTCAGCAAAAATGTTGGTTGTTAACCGAAAAAACGCGCTAACCGGGGTGGACGTTAACCGAGGTACCACTGTATTTGGCCATTACATCATCATTTTACCAACAGAATTTGTTGACTTTGTGGCATAATGCTGTGGCATAATACTGTGGATTCCTGTGGTGAAACCAGCTACCAAAAGGTTTGTAGAAAGGTGCTTTATTAAGTTTGGTCCATTTTGCATTTGTTTAAGGGACAGATCTGCCACATCCAAATGTATCGCTGCAAAGGGCCAAAGGTATCTATGTCTATGGGGGTTTCCCCAACCCCCATGCACGTTGTGACACCCGAGTGAATCTCGACGTGACTCATAAAAACTCGAGTCAGTAAAAGGAATCAATTCTCCCATCACTTTTCTCCTCAGGATTGTCTCCATGGCCAGGTTTTCTGTGTTCTACTTATCCCCAAAACACCAGAGATGAGAATACTCTATGTTTAGTGACTGACTCACCCAATGTGATTGGTCCGCAATGAAATTTCCAGTTCTCTCAGGACTTGGGTGGACTCCTGAACTCTTCGTCTGAATTTCTAGGGAAGACAGGAAAGGGGAGTTAATATTTTATCAACCTAACCAGAACTGTAAATCAATTCATAGCACAGGGTTGTTTGTGGTTAGCTTAGAATAGTGCATAGCAGCAGTCACAGTTAACTACATTAATTAGGACCAAAAATAAGCAATGATTGGGTTCTTCGTACAGTATTTCTCTGGATCATGGAGCTTTCAGCAACCACAGAGCAGTAAACAGAAAGAGCTGACTCATTGGAAAGAGTGAATATTTAGTAGCTCCAGTGATCTTGTTTACTCATGTGGGTTCCTTAAATAGCTACAGTATCATTTTCCTGTGAGCCAGATAACATCTACTACCCTAATTGGTAAAAATAATAAATACCAGGACACACAGTGTCATGAGATGTTGACAAAACAAATGTGTGTGACACCATGATAAATGAATGGTGGTCCCATTGATTGGGTGCATGAAGCCCTCCAGACTCAAGAACAAATCTGTCAAATAATGAGCAGTGGGAATCAGTGTGGCCAAAAAAAACCCATAGTGTTAAAGGAGGGGAGAGGTGAGAAATACATTACTATTCAGTACCGCATGGTTTAAAGTGACACAGTCCAAAGAAAAAAGTATTACCAAGAATTGAACTTGGTGATAAATGGGATAGTTAACATTGTAATAAGGATATCACTCCAGATCAAGTTGCACTTAAAGGGTTAAACACTGTATTACTTTTTTGTATTTCTTTAAGTATTCTGAGAAAGATACAGTACATTAGTTCATCATTCAAAAATGATGTAATTCCAGCTGCTCAAATAAGCAGAATGTTGTACAAATAAAGCTCCGACAGTTATTAGAATCTATTGCACATTTTTACTTATTGGTAACCATTATAATTAGACAAACAAAGGCCAAAGTCATTTAGAATTGGTTATAAAAACTCAGTAGTGTGTAGAATGTGCTGTATTTACAGTATCTTTGTATTTATCTGTATGTACTCATCTGTATGTTAGCAAGCCACTTCCCGGATTATGCCGGCTGAAAAATAAAGAGAAAAATAAAGAGAAAATAAATCCCACTAAACAAAAAGCAAAAGTAACTTGTTTTTATATGTTTGCAAACTACTTTGTGGTTGATGAATGATGTAAGATGTTACGCATGCTAGTATTAGGCTGAAGGTAGCATTTGCATTCTGGTGTGGTGTATTATCAAACACAGAAAACACAAAAATCTGCATTTTCGTGTGGGTATGCAGCAAAACATGCTCTTCCTCGGCTCAACTTCCTAACTCTTAACTAACGGCTCAAGCGAGGACATTTGAAATGATCAGAGAGGAGAAGAGGAAACTGTCAATTTTTATGCCGTGTTTCAAAATATGAGGGAGGAAATAATCCCATGTTAACTTCCACAGAGAAAGCGCTGTTCCTAGCCTGTGTCTTCAGGCTTGGGCGGTGTGTGTTTGGCACACGAGCAGATGAGAAACAGTGTGTTTTTATTAGGGAGGAGCCCTTTTGTGTGGAAAGCATATTTCAGGGTACTGTGTAGGCTCCCAGAAGCAGAACTCCCCCCGTCCTCCTCCTCTCCCCAAGGCAACCCACACGCCACATAAGTACAACCAGCTGCAACCTAGAGGAGGAGGCTATATGACAGGAAAGCAGAAAAAGAAGAGGGCGCAGGAGAAAAGGAAGACAGCAGCGAAAGTGTAGAATTCCGAGATTCTGGAGACAAATCAATGGCTGATAACTTTCTTGAGGACTAGTTGGATAGGAGCGCAACCTACTTGGGCACCCATTGGCTGGGAGCTGCCCCAAGGAATGCACCAGGGCCTGCCTGTATGGAACGCCGAGGCAATGACCTCCAGCTCTCACTGCTGCACAAAGTGGCAATTGTGTGAGTTTGAAGAAAAGGGGGATGGCGCAGGAATGTAGCAAGAAGCCCCATAACTCTCTTTTCCTCTAGTGCCTCTTTTTGTCTCCTCCTCTCGCTCTCTCGCATTCTCACAACCATTTGTTTTATTTATCCCTCTCTAATGTCACCTTTCTTCTCTCAGGTCTTGTGTTCAATGCTCACTTTACTCTCCAAATTAACAGCAGTGCGTCCTTCAAGCTCTCAACATGCAGAGTCAGCAATTCTTGTTTCTCTCCTTGAAATGTCTCAACTCCACAACAAAGAGACTTAACTGTAACAACAAAATGACACGTGTTGACACAAACAAATACAGCAACTGTGTTGCACTGTTGACCCAAGAACCAGTTAGTCAACAGGCCACGCATGTCACACAGAAAACACTAACAGAAGCCCACATGCAAAAGGCAACACTCGCATGACCCGACTCAAGGCAAGGCATGTGCTGCTTTTTAATCTTTTTTTCCATCACACATCTCTGCATTTAAGGTTGCATATTATTCTGTTTTTAAACAAATTTAAATAAGATGAGGTCCCACAAGGCATGTTGGCCAAAATATAGCCTTGGTGACTACTGAAAGCACGCCCTTTTTTGAAAGCACACCTGACAACTTTCGCCCTAAAAAATAGCACTTACTGGGCATTCTGTCCAGTGAAAACAGGACACCACATTACCTCTTTAATAACCTGGTGGACATCTGGATCCTTTTATTATCGTTCACATCATTTTACACTTTATATTGAACTTCCTACACCACGTACAGTACAGTATCTTTTACTGTTGTTTTTTCCCAAGAGGTCACATTGTCAGCCCATAGTCTCGTAACAGTGGTCCGATGGACAGAGGCTTCTCAAACTACACACACAGATAAAAACTATCCTTCCTTCTCACTGAGAAACAATGTTGCTTGTTGTCTATCTATCAAGTTCCCAACGTGCTTCAACAAGGAGCTTTGTGTGCTATCTTTGCTCAGCTGGTGGGACACCCTGGACAGGAGATAGGAAGTCAGGGTGGGAAGAAAAACTTGCGGTGGGGGAACAAGACCTTAGGTCGTAGGAACCGGTGACCTGTTAGCAAGCGTGTCTCACCTTTCTTGTGACTGCCGGGTCAAGGTAACTCTTCAGCTTTTGGATGTAAGTGTGAGGCGGATTTTTCACTTGGAATCGCTCCTGTAAAATAAAAAACGAGAAAGAGTTTTATCAAAAATCAACTCACTTAAAAAGATTCAAGCCAGCTCCTGACATAAAAGGAATAACTTTACTTGGCTTTGTTCATTTATGCTGGCAAAGAGAATGTCAATCATGATCCCTAACAAGAACTAATAGGACCCTGTCAAGACATTCTGGAAGCTTCGGCACCACGTAGTAAAAGATTTAGCTGGATATATGAATATATACTATATTATCCTGTATGTATAATATTGACCGTGTGAAAAAAGGAAATGCTAAATAAGTTCCAACTCATGCACCCAGTTTTTGCTATTCAGCCCTGGAAAAAGAATGGTTCAAATAAATCAGTAAAAGCCCAAAATGAATGTCAAACATCTGACCACAACTGTATGTTAGATTTTGGAAAAATCCCAACCAGTTAAAATGCACACTCTGTATTAATTCTACCGAAGAGGAACAGACAGTCTGTGTCGGAACCTGACTGCTTTACTGGATACAAGGTGTAAACCATCCTTTTGTGCGCTTATGCAAAAATTGACGTATTGCTGATTGATGAGTGATGCAGCTTTTCTAGGAAAACTGCAATCTTCGCTTACCTAACTTTGGTTATCAGGCTAAAATTTCCTTTCTGTTGATGCCAAAACAATTTTGTGCTTGAAACGACTCTCCTGAGCATTGTAACTGCAACTGTACCGTCTGTTAAAGATTCAGCTCAGACCGGATCAAGTTTTTTCCTATTCTTTAAAGCCAGCGCAGAAATGTATCAGAAATGCCTGCTGTCTGCAGGCAGGATGACAAAAGCAGCACAGGAATAAACCTTACAGGGAAGCACTGACATGTGTCACTGCATGTACAGTAAGCAGCTTTCAGCACAACATGTCTTGAATGCTGTCACATAACGTCACCACTGGGCTGCCCTTCAAAGACCAGGTATAACCACAATCAAGCTCAAAGGCAGTAGAACAGGTGGATAAGCTGGAAGACCTAAATCCACAGTTACCACATCCTCTCTCTAAATTTAGGTAGACACTGTAAATAGCAAGAGATCAGTTCTAATTCAGATCAGTCGAAGGAGTGGGATTATTATCCTTATTATTTGGACCATGAAACCTTGTGTTTTTGTTTTAAAAAAGTTCCTTCATGCAAGATTATGCACAAACTAGCAGCTCCGAAATGGCATGGCATATGGAGGCTAATAGAAAAGGCCCGCACGGTCCAACCAGTCATTCAAGACAAGTCACACATGGATGACTGAACCATGAGAAAAGCAGCCACATTTCTCAATACAGAAATCTGGACTAGTAAGGAGCGATAGAAAAATCACTGTGTATGAATCAGCCGCAGAAGAGTAATGAATCTCAACATGTTTTCACAAGACTTGAATAGAGAATTATGTTTAAAAAATGATGCAATATATCTTGCAGCAATGCAAGCAGTACAAACAATGAAGAGTCTTATGACAGCACACCCCAAAAAACATGGTGTACATTTGAGATTGCATAATTATCCAAGAATTGTGTGTGAAATTAACTGTCGAAAGACCGCGTTTTAAAGCAGCTAAGGCCAAACTGACTGCCCTATATAGATACAACCAGCAAAAGTATGTGGTCTACAGAACATCCACACCATGCCTATTCGGCTCAATACAAGGTATATACTGTATCCAATGAGGTAAAGATCTTTTTTCATCATATTTAGCCTACTAAGCGCTTCCTAAAATTACTGCACATATTTAAACATCATCAGTGACTCTAAACTGTCCATAGGTATCAATGCGAGTGTGAAAGGTCTATATGTGCCCTGCAATTGGCTGATGACCAGTCTAGGGGGTGTGTACACTGCCTCCCGCCCAAAGTCAGCTGGGATAGGCTCCAGCAAACCTAATGAGGATTAAGTGGTATACAAAATGAATGAATCAATCAATTTGTACATCAGCTTATTATCTCCTGCCAGAAATACAATTACTAGGAGCTGATGACTGTCTACTCCCCATCAAGAGAATTACCTCTTGTCAGAAGTAAACTGGTTGGTATTTGTTTTGTTTTCTAAATGATGTAGAAGTAAATCAATAAACTGTAAATGGATCCATATAGTAACACAGTGCCTTAAGTGCATCCCGTTTGTTAATGTGCTATACTCAATGCTACCAAGTGGGAGACGATAACAAGTAATCATTCCGAAAAATGTATACATGTGTCAAGAATGTTTTGGCATGTGGTCACTCAATTGATCCCTTGTGTGCCAAGATGCTTTAACCTTGTGCTATCATTATTTTATCTTATAACCTTTAATATTCATGGAATGCGCCTGCATTTGCAGGGCCTGCTATTCAGAGCGTCGTATCTGTCATCCCCATCCCTCTTCCTCCCTCTGGTAGTGTTACTATGGTAACAAAGAGACACCTGGTAGCAATGACGCAGGGAAATACTCAGTCGTCTGTGCTGTGTCAGTGATGGTCATTGGAGTAAGTACAGCGGTCAATTAAGGTACATTTTCAGATGTTTGTCTGAGCTTTCGGGTACATAAAGACGAGTCAGAAAATTAGACACACCCATTTTTAAGGTGGCTAATTCGGTTACGGCAGTAACCCTCCATTATTTCCTGCCATGCCCCTCCAAGGGGACAGAAATTTTTCTACACCGCCCCGAATTGAGTTACTATTGAGAACCTGATCATTTCTATTTATTTATCTGTACAAACCACTGGCATTCTACATAAATCATGTGATTATCAAAACAGATTAATACAATGAGCTGATATAACATCTGCAACAACGTAAAACTATTCAAATGTTTATTTGAATAGAATAGAATAGAATAGAACAGAACAGAATACATTAGAATATAATAGAATAGGCTTTATTGTATTAAGTATAAGTTTGTGTGACTCTCCAAACAGACAAAAACTGCAAATGATCTGTCATTTCCTCCCACAGTCAAGGTCAACTCAAGGGCTATGTATGCTTCATCGTATTTGCTGGTCTTTTTATTCCTTTTATTGTCATTTGTCTTCCTTGCTTCTGACGTCTGCATAGTTTTTGTTTTAATTTTCGGCAGAAACTTCTCCATCACTCATCCTCTATCAGCTCTGCACACCAGTGTTACTTCTGCTGGGTTGAACCAGCAACCACCTGCTGCCACCTAGATGGAGGCTTGTGTATAGTTCAAGCATAAATATCATGCACACAGGTTAATGCACGAAGACACTAATACTGAAAGTCACCCAACCCTTACGCCCCCCAACACCTCACACTGCCAAGGTGGCGTGCCCCACGATTTGAGAAGCACTAGGTTAATGTACTCTGGAAGATGGAGCTTTTTACAACATGTTGAACCAACAATAACATACTATTTCACTCAAAGCCTGATTGTAACATCCATCATGCCGCTTATCCTCACTAGGGTCGCGCGTATGCTAACTTCGGGCGAGAGGCGGGGTGCACCCTGGACTGGTTGCAGGGCACATATACTGTAGACCAGGGGTCACCAACGTGGTGCCCGTGGGCACCAGGTAGCCCCCCACGACCACATGAGGTGCCCGCAAGCCTGCTTTTCATTCATGTTTTCACTTAATAATGAAAGAAATGCATTCTGAAATACAAAATGTGAGTTGTGGACACCAGCATTTTGTTCATGTTTTGGTAAAACACGCATATTCGCTTTGTTTGGGTTTAAAATAAGCTCTGAAAATAAATGTTACAAAAATGAGTAGCTCTTGGCCATTTTCATTTTGTAAAAGTAGCTCTCACAAGGAAAAACGTTGGTGACCCCTGCTGTAGACAAACAACCATTTACTCTCACATTCATACCTACGGACAATTTAGAGTCACCAATTAACCTAACATGCATGATTTTGGAATGTGGGAGGAATGTGTGTACTCCGGAGAAAACCCACACACGCACGGGGAGAACATGTGTGGTCAATATGCTAACTACCAGGCCACCGTGCGGCATCTGATTATAACAGTAGCAAAGAAAAAATGGACCTCTGACTGTCGGTCAGACACCCTGTCCGCTCTGTGGCAGTGTTCCCTTCAGGGTCAGTGGCTATCTATACACTCGGGGTGGGTGGTGGTCTTGATCTCTTATCCGATTTTCTCCTCTGTTCATGAAGGCAGAAAAACTCTGTCACAGACGCTGCGGGTTGAGTGAAGCATTCAGAACACAGCTCAGTGCACAGTGTGTGCCCTATGTTATTTTCAACACGCAGCGCTGACGCAAATAACAGGCCGGGTTATTTAACTGGCTAACTGATGTGAGAGCTCACGCTGCGCCACTTGAGCCACTTGAAGCCAGGCCAGTGTGTCAAGACAGAGTAAGACTTAATGGATAAAGGAACCAATATGACACAAGACAGGACAGGACAGGCCTTTTTCATAGACAGACACTGGGTGTGTACTGTAAGTACACTCAATGAACAAAGCTCTTGAAACGGGAGTTTTGGCAGTGTGGCACAGTGAGTCTACCCGCAGAGAATATAATACGGTTGGGGCCTCCCCGGCATATTTTCCCTTTGCCTTTTTCACCCACCCCAGACTTAGTTTACTCTCTCACAGTAGGAACTAGGGGTGTCACAAGATCTCGCATGATTAAAATGTGACAAGATTCCTCTTTCTGGAAAAAAAATGTCTTGTGGACACTAGGCCTGGGATGATAGTAAATCAATCACACAATAAATGAAAATGAGCTTGATAATTTTGCCAGCCTCAATATATTGTCATGTGCATGCGTCTCTTTTCCTTGTCTCCCGCATCCAAACAGGCAGGAAGAGAGTTCACTCTGTGCATTGCTTTCAGCACCTTGGTCCAGCACCATTTGTTCCGTAGAACAACGGCATCAATGGAGTGAGCCCTTTTGTCAGTGAGTTTCTTTGTCTCAGTGGGTAGAGACGGGTCCACTAGCATACACAAAGTGCAGAAGAGTGTAGCCTCATGCGGAGCAATGCAAGGTAAAACAAGGCATCATTGCTGAGACAGAGAGGTAAGCTGAAAGAAACAAACGTCTACACCACTGAGCATCTGTCAAGAAGGCATGCAACTTAAGGAACCAGGGTAAAATTCAAGGCACTTTTCAGTGCCAACTGCAAAATCTACATCAAGTTAAATGGAGGACCGGAGTACTTGCTGTCAAAGATATCCAAGAATGGAGAAGTACTTAAGATTACATCACATCGACTACAAAGAAATTAAAGACACAACTCACAAAAACTTGATAAATCTAAAGTCAACATCCTCAATGTTTTGTTTTAATGTTTTACTAATTCAAATGTATTCCTATTTTTAACTCCTATTTATTACTAACAATTTATTCCCAATTTATCAATTTTTAAATTTGATGTATTCCCTTTCCTTAACACTGCAGAAAGTTTACAGCGTCATTATTTTAACTCCTATTTGCTTCTTTATTTTTTTCTATTATTAAAAATTTACTCGCAAGTTATCATTTTTAAAATTGTATTTATTCCTTTTCCTTAACACTTCAGAACGTGTAAAGTGTCATTATTTTAACTCCCATTTGCTACTTGACAACACTATTAACACCAACTAACACCATTCTTTCCTTTCATACAGGAAGTGATACAAAATTGTAAATTGTAAATGTCGGAAAGCGAAATGCTGTGTCAAGTAAGAGTTAAGGTGTGAATGACTTATCATTAATAGACGTGATTTGACAAATATTCACACAGATGCACTCCCAAATCCTGTAGAAAATCTTCTAGGAAGAGTGGATGTTATCTGGATAGGTGTGACCAACTCTATAGTTTGGATTTTACTGAATTGATGAAGTCATCCTCAATTTTTCCCCAGTTAAAGGAAATGCAGTCAAATCCCCATCCCTTGTCTACAGTTAGTTGTCATTCCAAAGAGAAGGTCAGTCTTTTCTCCATAGCTCCAGGAAGCTTAGTCCTGTCTTTGTCTCGTGCCTGGCAGCCATAATGCTGAACTGAGAGGTGGGTTTTATAGGCGTGCTAGGCTGTCCCCATTTACCCTGCTCTTGTAGCTAATCGGGTAACTCAACTGTAGTATTTGAAACATCTCTAAGCAGTTCTAATTTTTAGATAGAAAAATTGTATTGCATCTCATTTGGTTGTGCTACTTGACAGGCTTGTGATCATATGACATCAGTATATGGAGTTTACATCAGATCAGATCAGATGAACCCACCTGATCGCAGATGAGCTCCCACTTCTTCTCGTTGTCGTACTGCCTCAACAGGCGAGCTTTGTCTGGAGGAAGATTCATTGAGTTCTGAAGGAGAAAAGAATGTCACAGTTAATTGGACGTGGATGATGAAATATCGTCACATCACAGGGGTCCGTTAACCGCGCCAGATTAACAACGAAGATCAAGACAAAGAAAAAAGACAACTGAAATTAGTTATTTTTGGTCGGATTTTTTGATACAGCTGTTGTATTGGATTTCATTGGATTGTGTTCTTGATGTTGTGGCAGGTGAGTGACTGCAAACAAGCGTATTGCTGTCTAGAAACAACCAAACTATAAAGGATGTATAGCAGTAGAAAAAAAATACACACACACACACACACACACACACACACACACACACACACAATATATGCCTTGTTATTATTGGTTGTTCATTTTAAAATGTCAGCTTCTCATTGTGCCTTTTGCTATTTGTATCATTTTTGCAGTTTTTTAAATGTTATTTTATTTCTGCAGTGATGCATTGACAAATGAGCCAAGGGCCACACATGGCCTCTGAGTCGCACTTTGGGGACCCCTACACCACTACTTTTGTGGCTTTTGGTCTGCGTTGGGCTTGTGGCGTCGGCTTCATGGGCAAAACACAACACTTATTTGGCTTGTTGGCTCAGTGTAGTGGGCGAGGGAGATTGAGGAGAGAGGGGCTGGTCGAAGCGCTACAACAGGATGCCCTTAACGAGCGCGTTGTTGCAACTCAAATATTTTAGGCGCACGTCTATGGACTTATATTTGTGCCGTAACTTTGAGGTAGCAAAGGCAGATTTTGAGCCCTATTAACTTGCAATAATTGTTGTGGGCGCAGGCACATCGCTGCATGTGCTCTGTCACTCCCTCCCTCGCGGGGGGAGCCGGTGTACTAGTGTACCTCAGCTGGGTTTTGGGGATTGGGCTCTTTGCTGGGGCTTGCAGGTTGCTGCTTGGTTAGCGGCGAGGCGTACGGGCGTGTTGTGTGTGGCCAAAATGCACGCCTGTTGGTCGCTCTCTGGAAGATGAGGGCACTGATTTTTTTCAAATGTTCTCGCGATCGACCGGCAAACTCCCAAAGATCGACTAGTAGCTCCCGATCGACCGGGTTGGCGACCTCTGATGTATAGCATTCCAAAAAACTGAACAGGTTAAGGGTCTATTGTGTTTTGAGAAGCAGATAAAATGTAGCAACACAAAGCTGGTTCCCATGAGTTAAGTCCAGGGAACAGTGGGAATGCAGTGCAATGGAATGTGTTGAAATCAATTTATTTTCATTACGCTCTGCTAAGACAGGAGACGCTTTCTTAAGAGGAGCAACTGGGTCTGATCCGTAAGAATCCTTGAAAACGTCTCCTGTCCAAGTGTGCCAAGCGCTCCTGTTGAAACCATCACAGCTATTTTTTCAGCAGACAGAAAAGCTGCTAAAGACGAAACGTGGCAAGAAGTGAAGAGCTGTCAAAGAGGCTTTCAACATCTCTCTCAAAACTGTACTATATAAGCTCTGATATACTCAGGGTTTCCACTACATGTGACATGTGACACCCCGCCACGATCCATGACGGGGCGTCACGGCTCAGTAAAAACCTTGGAAATTACTTTTTTTGGCTTGTTTTTTTACATGGAAACAATGTTAATACAGTGTTTGGCTGGACATACTGTATAAGCCATATCAGGGGTGCCGATCACAGCCGTCGCGAAGGTAGTGGTGGTCGCGTGTCACCTGCATCATTACTGTCACTTCATAGATGTCATATGACATCAGTCAGTTGACATTAAGCCCCCTCCTCATTTGCTCCTGTGCCGCGGCGCGGTGTAAAAAAAAAGGAGGGGAGAACAGATGTCGGCAGGCACACACGGATAATGCAACCTTCATTTTTATTATTGCGATTACGGATAAACTAACTCAGCGTTAAGATGCCTTGATCTATAACAAAAGGCATCCGTTCACTTGTAGTGGCTGCTGGCTGCACTTAACGTCATAAAACTCTACTGCTATAAAAATGTGTGTTTTCTCCAAGTTTGTTTGTTAAACTACTATTTCACAATGAATTGGAAAATGTGCCCATTGCTGAAAGCATTGTAATACGCTGCCTTGACTACGGCTGCATTGTCTTTTGCATAATCCTTTTAATTTTGCCTATACAGTATCTGTGATGTTGTATAGCAAATGCTAACTGGACGTAATACATGATGAACGCCATGTAGCTATTTTCATTGACATATCACTCAGTTTATGTACAAAACTATTGAGGAAATACAATACATATACTGTAAATATATGCAATTATCTTTATTACCATATTGGTTTGAATTGTGAATTACTGAATGATTTGATGACCTGACGCAGCACAACACATGTAGCCCACCACCACAGCTTCAAAAAATCCTCGGGAAAACCCTGCACTACCTGTCACCCACACATCAAACAACTTTTTATTCTTCACTTTGGAAAACACAGGCTCGCACCTATGGTGAGTTAGTATTTATTTTGTGCTTTTGTGGCTTTAATCTGTTCGCACATCACAATACATAATAGCTTTACATTACTACAACATCCATGTGTCCCTCATTTGTGGGAATGCGCGCCGGTCCGTGGTCCCCAACCAGCAGTTCACATTCCAACAAACATCTGGTACAGATGGGGGGGGTCACAGATTCAAAGGCCAAAGAGAATGGAGCTGTAAAAAGCATTAACTTAAATAAAAATATAAGTGGTTTGGTTCTGGTACATAAAAATGGTTCCACTGCTTTGGAAAAACAAGCAAAAAATAGTGCAATTATCCACTGCTCAGCTTGGGGTTCTTTTTTCTGCCTGCCATGATTGAATGGCCCAGATCATCTATCAGTGTTTAGTCTCCACTTTTTCTCCATGGATTTTCCAGCAGAGCTCTCAGGGGGTGTGTGCTAAGGGGAAGATGGATGATGTATATCCTGGGATGAAGTCTATTTTCATGAATGAATAATGTAGACTCAGATGCTGAGCGAGCATAGTCTCCAACGAGCTGCAGAGCTCTTAAAAAATTGGATTTGTCACTTGTTGTGTGTTATTGTCTGACTATGCTGTTACCCTATATGGATGTCTAATTCAATCATGAAAGAGTGCATCTGTAAATGAAAGTGCTACATTGTAAAAAATGCTGTGAACAGATTCAAAGTTGGATTCAAAACTTGGGAAGGCAGAGGATTGAAAACAACAGTTAATCTGGAACAAAGAAAGGTTTCAGTGCCCACAAGTCTCCTCTGGAAGACTGAGCAGGAAATTGAATTAGTATTCAGCAGATGCTGGGAGACAACAGATTGCCGCCGGACTGAATGCTGGGAATCAGAGAGACCAGCCTAGTTCCTTCTTCCTGTCCCAAAACAAAACACTCAAAACAAAACCTAACACCTGGCGGCATGGTCACATTAAATAAAATTTGCTTTGTGTTTGGGGATCACAGGGTTGGAAATAAATGGGTCTGTGGAATCTAACATTGGAAAGGTGTTTGATCAGGCTGGGACATTACGGGTGCACTCAGCTGTGGGCTCCCTTTTGGGTGAGGGTCCAGGTCAAGGAAAGAGTTACCAGTCACCAGCCTACTTTGTGTCGTCCAAACAATGAGCTGTGACAGACGCTCGGCACGTTCCGGTCACGTTACGTTAAATCCACAACCACTGTTTGAAATCTGAGGGTCAGTTGGTTTGAAGGCCAATTAGTTTCAGACCTTGGGAGAGGCAACATTTCTGGAAAGTGACGACATAACCTCATGTATCAAAACTCAAGTGACTTCTTGTCATGGGTAAGCGGCTCAGAAATTCCTGAGGTCAATTGATAACACAAGCATAAATGATATTGATGAGGTGTTGTGGATGAGGGTGGGGCAGTTAAAAGCAGACCACCATGACATGTGTGACTCGTAAGTGCACTTATTTTATAGTCACTGCACAAGCCCAAAAATATTATAGTCTGGCCCCAGTTTTTTCTCAGTGACGGTGTTAGTGTGGAGGCAGAAAAGAGTGGGTCCTATTTGCCAAGTGATACCATTAATACTTTAAAGCATTTTTTCTGCTACATCCTATAGAAGTAACATATCCCATAATAACTCATCGCCCCACAGCTGCTGCTTGTAATTTTCCGGGGCAGCTGCTCGACCCAGTAAAGCCAAAAAGCAGAACACAGTAGTGTGTGTGAATGGCAGAAATCACTAAGAAAGTTCTGATAACACACAAGTGCAGCTGCATCCAACTGATACCAAGCCCTGAAAATTATAACTGTGGCTGTGTGCAACTGACATAGTTGGAAGCAGTGGCCCAAAGCGTGAGACACTCCCTGCACGAAGCAATAAAAATCCAAATGACACGGGGGAACTCCAACCGCCTTCACTGGCAGATGGCCCACATATGTACTACAGGTTAGTCAAGTTGGAGAGAAGATGGTTGCATTCTAGCACAATTGCTTCTGAACGTTACTACATCCCCTTTTGTGATGAAGTGAGGTCCAAGTGATCCATCAAAATGAGTCCTATTAAAGAGTTGTTGTTTATGCGTTGCTCCTTGTGTCACTGTTCTGTTCAACAAGTTTGTGGGAATTTTTAGAAAAGTAATGTACTATACTGCCTGGCCAAAAACAAAAGGTCACACACTTGACCTGGTCCCTGCCCATAC
This sequence comes from Dunckerocampus dactyliophorus, assembly GCF_027744805.1. Classification (NCBI taxonomy): domain Eukaryota; kingdom Metazoa; phylum Chordata; class Actinopteri; order Syngnathiformes; family Syngnathidae; genus Dunckerocampus; species Dunckerocampus dactyliophorus. The sequence continues at coordinate 26,720,987 of NC_072827.1, forward strand.
CACCAGAAGCACCAAAACCTGGTTTGATGCCCATGACATCACAGTGCTTGATTGGTCAACCAACTCGCCGGATATGAACCCCACTGACAATTCATGCGGTACTATCAAGAGGAAAATGAGGGGCACCAGACTCAAAAACAAAGAGCTGACAGCAAGCATCAAGGAAATGTGGGCTTCCATAACTCCCAGCCAACGTCACAGGCAGCGATTAAAGCAACGGGATTCCCAAACATTTTTTGAAGATTGACATATCGTTTTGAAAGCACCATATTTTGATAGTTTTGATGTGATCCTTGCTTCTTTTTTTCTGCAAAAACTGAGAGGTAAATGGTGATTTCTTCACAGTACTCACATTTTTTGAATTCCTGTTTTTGTGGGTTTTATGAGCTGGAAGCCCAAATGATGTCAAATTAAACAAATACTTGACATTGTTTAAATGGTGACCACTGAATCTATAATCTATGAAAGTTAATCTTTTTGAATGGAATTATGAAAAACATTTCCATGATATAAAATATTTTTGGAAAGTGTCTGTATACTTGCCCTCATTCATACACTGAACCTTTTTTGTTTATTCAATGGAACAGCTAAAGTCAAACGCGACTGAAGTCGTTTCAGTTCTATCATCGGGATAGAATAGATTAACTCTGGCCATGCGTTTTGCTTTTTCTTTGGCTTTTTGTTGCACTTTTGTCAGTTATTCCAAAGCCATATCATGGTGTGTTAAAAGAACGATGTTCGAAGAGTAGGTGTCGTACGTCCCGGTTTTTGGTCAAAATTATCTTCAAAAATACACTCAGTTATCGTACGACCAAACAGTATATATATAAAAAAAAAAGTTGTCCAGTTTACCCACATATTGTCCTGATATGTAGTTGAACAGTTAGACTGCAATACTTCATATGACTAGCAGATGTACTCATAACCTCAGTGAAGAATGGAGAGCGGATGGCTAAATAAATTGTGGTTCTTGGCAATGTTCACACTGCAGGGCAGATGCCCAATTCAGATTTTTTGTTACAACCCATTTTTTATGTGGTAGTTCACACGTGTGACACGCATGCGCAAAAGCACAACGTCACACGTTTTGTTGTGTGTTTACAGAATCAACATTGCCTCAATTTGTGCTTTCCTTTGGTGGCCTTGTGGCAATTTCAAGAATTCTGTGCAACGGGGGGTCAACTTTTTCTTGACGAAATGATTCAAGTTAAGAAGGAAGAGGGCAAGACTTTTGGCTGTAGCAGTTTGTGGAGAACTTGCTTAGACGTCAATTCCAAGGAACCTGTGGGCGAATGTCGGCGCCAGGATGGGTGGGACATCTTGACGTGAGCCGTTTCACTGACACTTTTTTAAAACAATATTTGGATAACAATGCCTATATCAGTGAGTACCTTTATCCAAGCCTTGAATGGCAAAGCACACCTTTCGATAACGCATCGTACTGCAGATACAGGTACATATCAGATTTACTGTATATCCGCATACAAATGAGGCCCGAGTCGCATTTGAAAAAATCTGAATTGCACTGTCCATACTGACATGAAAAAATCTGATACATGTCACTTATGTGAAAAAATCTAAATTGACCTGCAGTGTGAACATAACCGTAGAGACGAACCACTTTTGACAAATTCCAGCCAGGGAATCCTTTAATCGCCTTTATTTTATGTGTGTGGGTGGTTTATTTGTTCATAGAACGCACACGGAATGATGAACAACTCCATTTGTGTCTCCATTCTTCCTCTTAGCACTGTGCTCCTGCACTGATGAGGCACTAAAGTGTTCTGCGTGCTTTTTTTTTATTACGGCTGCAAAATAACCCACCATGACTCCAAAAAGAGTTGTAAGTGTCAGAACTTTGATAAAGAAGGTGCACAACACTATTGAATACAAGGAAGAGCTCATGGCAAAGTACGAAGGCAGCGTCTGTTACAATAGGATTGTCATGGTTAACCGTTTGCCTGGGGAACAGTTAAGTGAGCTGAGCCACTGTGTGTAATGATTGAACCTGTTGCTGAAGTTTACAATTGCAAAGTTTAAGTGAGCTGTAAGTACACAGCTCTACCCTTTAAAGTTATGCTACAGTTGGAACTGCTTCCAGGGTCATTCAATTCAGTTTACAGTAAAAAATACATCTGCAACATGGGTAACTTATATTTACACTTGTATAGCAGTTGAAACGTCACTGTAAAAAACAGTGTAACTGATTATTTTTGCATTGTTTCTTCTAATCACCACTGCATGCACCAAGCAACTATAATGTAAGGTAACTTTCTATTCATATGAGCAAGTCCATTTTGTCATACAACAGGCTGGATTCCCCAATACTGGGGCCATTAGCCAAATATTTGCGGCATTTTGCCACATGGTTTGCGTCCTAAAAATGAGCACCCAACTAGTAATAACTGCACATTGCAAATAAACTGCTATGATAAGGAAGCAAGTTGGAAGCCTGTCACTTGCAGGTCTTCATTTATTCAATTTCCGTCTCTGCTATTGCGTCACTATTCTTGCAATATTCAAAAGAATTCTAACATGAAAGTGCTGCAAAAAGGGGCACACCTCCGCAGGTTAGTGGATGGTAGTTTGATCCCCAGCTCCTTCGGGCTATTGGACTATGGAGTACTTGCCTCTTGTGGGGCTACTGCTAAGCAGGTCACAGTAGTAACTGCAACCAAACAAGCCCATCAAAGAGGGGCTTTGTGTAATTGTCAAGCAGACGTTCCACTAATGGTTGCTGCTAACATCACTATACGTTCATGTCTATCTTGCCTCAGGCTCAGATTCTGAGATACAAACAGAACCAAACCAATTAGGATTCACAAATCTTCTCATTAAAAAGTCTTGAGTCATAAAAAGACCAAAAATAGGCAGCTGTCTTAAATCCCACCAACCACCCACCCTCTCCCAGGAGGTCTGCAAGGGCACGACCTTCTCAGCACAGCTGGCTGGAGGAGCTAAAAAGAAAACACAGCCCACATGACAGGCATGCTTCACTCTGATATTGCTGTGCAAAAATGCTGCCAGTGAGAGGTTGTTAGGGTGTCAGAGCAAAATCTATACCGTTGAACCTCGGGTTTTCAAACGCCCCAGTTTTCCAATGAATTGGCTTTCGACGAAAACTTTAGCCAACATTTTGCAGCTGTTCTCGTACAATGTCTCGGTTGTCTTACAATACTGCGCATGACAAACTGTTGTATTTCACCCTTTGCTTCGTTGATCGCATTGCTTGTTTATTTAGCCATCTTGGATTACACACACAACACCAAATACTGCCATATTAGTTATCTACAGTATCTCCTAAGTACGGGTGCACCGATTACAATTTTCTGTCCATCACCCATCTTTAAAAAGCCTGACCTGCCCATTTAGGCTATTACCAGTTAAAAAAAAAATAACTGACAGCGTACTTCTTCAATGTTTAAATCTTAATTTGTTGAAAAACATTGAACAATACCCGTGAAACAATAAAAAAAAAAATATTTTTACTTGTAGTTCTGTCAAATATCAATAAAAAAGTTCACAAAATTGCTGTTCAAACTACTAAATTATATCAGTTCCTTCGTCTTTTATTTTTCACATTTTAAAAACAAAACATGCACAACAGATTACACTGCAGACCTGATTTGAGCCTTTTACCAAAAAATAAAGTGCACAGCGAGTGAAAATGACTCTCGTAGTAGTGTGGGCAATTTTATTGAGACACCCTTATTTTATTACCACAAGTACACAGGATGTGACGCACAGCGTTCTTCTTTTGAAAGTCGGACGTGTGTTGAGGTCTCTTGACTCTTGCTAAAGAAACGATGTATGGTTACAGTAGCATTGCTTTTTTTCACTGCTCATAAGCGCAAAATGCCAGCCGCTGCCTGTCTGTCTGCTCCAGCTAGCTTTAACTTTAGCCTTAGCTCAAACGCTAGCTATCTATCTAGCAGAGCGAAAGCGAACAGTGGCTGACTTTCAGACCTTTGCGGAGGAAGGTTTAATTTGTAAGGATCAGCCGACTTCCGATGCCCCAAAATGATAGAAATCGGCGCCAACCAGCCGATCAATCAGCGCATGCTCACTTGTAAGGCACATTTATTTGGTAAACTCAAATGAGAATCTTACACCAAATAGTCCATTTGCGCTGTATTGTATTATTCCAAGGAAGCGGGTGCCGAAACAAAGCATCCTCCACATTGGTGGCTCACTGCCGGTGCATTCTTTTACTGAGCATGACTGCTAAGTAACCCACCGTGTTGCAAGAAAGTTGCGAGTGTTAGCAATTCAAGAAAGAACTCACAGCAAACTACAAAGATGGCGTCCGCCATTCATCATTTATCATTATTTTGCATTGTTTTCTGCATGTAAAACTATAATTATTCTCCATAACATGTATTGTTATACATGGAAATATCAGAAAAAATGCTCGTTTTTCGTATGTTTTGGTTTTGGTTGGAACTTTTGGAACGAATAACAAAAACCATTACGTGAAACCAGTATTCTGTCGCTCCGTTCTTGTGTGTCCCTGGCTGCTCCCTGCCTGAGGAGTACCTGGCCCCTCCCCCCACGCACAGACAGAGCAGCAAGGTGTCTGCCTCACTCACCTGGCTACAGAGAGGAATGGTGAAACAAACTACACTTTTTCTACATCATGGTAAGCTGTCACTTTGTAAAACAATGTAACATAACACTTCAGTGCCACGCTGTCAAGGCCTGTCAAGGAGAACGTTGTAGTTTTTTTCACACAAGTTTTAGAGAGCGTCTAAAGTATTTTAATGTCGTGTAAATTGCATCTCTGTGAGATAAAGATAGATGCTCCATCATTATCTAAGACTATTATACAGCGTTTTAAAGTGAGATAAAGATGTATGCAGATATACACAGCATCCCACTTTACTTTATATTTCCATGCAGGATTTACTATTAAAATGTACTGATCTGATAAACCTTCAAACAGTTCAATTATGCATAACGCAAACAATAACCTGTTACCCAAAAACGCAATGCAGTTTTTCTCAACAAGACAGGAGAAATATGACCTGAGGGAAAAATTAAACTTAATGCAGTTACATGCAAGAACAACGCTAAAAACCTTCAGCATATCAGTCTGTGGAATCAAATTATGGAACGTTATTTAAAAATAACACTCAGTAAATTGATCGTTACTTTGCCTCATCAGCAATTCATCCCAAATTTATAGTGTTTGGTCATCACAGCACTGTTACAGTAGTATCCGAAGAAAACGTCCTTAAAAGCCTTCGCTTTAATGATCTCATTAATGGAGAAAATGGAAAAAGTTGTTTCATCAGAGCAATTCCAGAAGTACTTCATCAAAATCCTGCAATATCATACTCAAACTATGTGACACGCCACAACAAGAACCCTCTGAATAAACGCCAAGTCATAAGGAACATTTGGAAATTGCTCAACCCTGCGGAAATGACTCCCTGACACTCGCAGAAGGTGTGTTTTTCTAACATGATCATCAGGTTAAGTCGTTTTAAGGCACACACTCAGGTATACCACAATGTGTGACACAGAGAACATCAATGACAGAGCAATTAGCCTCCAGTGAAAAGAGCCGAGGCACACGCCGTCCAAAATCCAGCAGTCCACCCTTCATTATCATAGCATGCCAGTGTAATCCTTAATGTTCTGTGGGACCACAGGTGTCCCCCGTCTGTCCTCAGATTAGCATGGTAATCCCCAGGAAACCCTCCACCCACGCCCTCCCCTCCTGCCCTCGTCCCATTTCAACTGAGCCACCGCCTTCATCACGACAGCCCTGTTTATATTTGTGAAGCTGTTCGCCATTGGAATGCTTAATGTCGAGCAAATGGTGCAAGGTTGCTGTTTGTATCTGGCGCCATGAAAGTCTATTCATCTTCCTCACTGATGAGTGTTATAAAAATGTGCTTAGAGGTTTCATCAGTCTGTAGCTACAGATATTTGTGGCATGATGGCTGCCTCAGCGTTCCAATTGTCACTAAATTAAGATTCTGAAGAACTAAACACATTTAGACCGTATATCTTACCACCATAAATCCTCAAAGTAACGCGTCTGTTCAGTGAATTGCCAAGTTCCAATAATCGCAGGGTAAAAAAAAACCATTACTATTAACAGCTGGGTATGTAGGCAACCTCCTGATGATGTTAGTACAAACTGCCCAAGATACAGTAGCTGCATTTAAAGTATCATGAGTGGTCACATCCAGCAGCTTTATCGATCTCTGCATGCGCTTTAAAATGCACAAGTCAGCTGCTGGTATGGAACTAATGCATGTTTCAATTTCCGTAATGTTTACAATTAATTTAGCAGCGGTATTAATCCTGCCTGAGCAGTTTGCTCCTTACCGCTATTACAAGTACACCATTGGTTCTGTTTCTGCTGTGTGTTGCAATATACTTAATAAAAGACAATGTTGTTTTTCTTCCCACGTTCGGATGCACTCTAAATCATTATCAAAACTCAACAAAATATAAAAACGCTTTTGTTTTTGCTTCCATCGTTGCTGAGCTAAACTCAAAATCTAAATTTCTCCCAAATACTGTTCACAAATCTGTCTCAAATCCTTTGCCGAGATAATCCATCCACCTCACAGATGTAGGTGCTGATTAGACAGGATGATTATTGCACAGGTGCGGCTTAGGCTGGCCACAATAAAAGGGCCCTCCAAAATGTACAGTTTTACTGTATTCGAGGTCTTGGGTTGGTGTGGCTACACACTGTCTGCAGTTGTGAGGCCAGTTGGATGTACAGTAATCCCTCATTTATCGTGGTTAATTGTTCCAGACCCAACCGTGATAAGTGAATTTCAGCGAAGTATGTTTCCTACTTTATAAATTGTTATATATTTTCGTAGAGTTACAGAAAATGTAATTGCCCTCTATAACCCAGACTATAAACAGCAGCTCAACAATACACCCGTCCCTACTCTAACATTACTGACACCTAGTGACCAGGATAGGTGATACAACATATCACATCTTTAAATGTGTCTTCTGAAAGCCTTATATTTGTATTTTCATTCATTCAGCCATTTTTATTCTTGAAAATGATTAATTTAAGCCAATAATACATAAAGTTGGTTTAAATGTGCATTTTTTTACTAATAGGCCCTATACAACCATGCAACAGCAATAGTAACCGCTGTGGTGGACATTCCTGCAGTCAGCATGCCTATCGCACGCTCCCTCACGCAACATCTGTGGCTCATTGTGCTGTGTGATAAAACTACACATTTCGGTGTGGCCTTTTATTGTGGCCAGCCTAAGGCACACCTGTGCAATAATGATGCCGTCTAATCAGCATCCTGATATGCCACACCTGTGAGGCAAAGTAGAACTGCTCACAAACAGTTTTAGACAGATTTGTGAACAATATTTGAGAGAAATAGGCATTTAGTGTACATGGAAAACGTTTTAGATCTTTTGCCTTATTACCTGCTTCCAATTAATGCCCCATTGTCTTTGTGGTTTAGGTAAATAAATTCCCTGCTAACAATCAGAGCATGTACGGGGACTTCTTATGTGGAACATTTTCCAAGAAATAAAACAAAACAATAATACGCTGTTGGAAGTAATAATATGCTGTTGAAAAAAGGAAAATCACAGATGCACTTGCTACTCATTCAAGCAAATCTGTATGACAATACAGAGGAAGCAATAGACAAAATGTTCCCCTTGATAGAGTGGATGCTTTCCAAGCTGGGAGGTTTCCAAAGTACAGGAAACAACATGGAAATGGATTTGGAGCAGCAGGGAGCTCTCCAAATAAAACAAGTGTTACTTGAACGTAGCGCAAGTCTGTTCAGATGGCCAGATGTTGAGGTTGCGAAAGTGTGCGGACTGTGATGCACTCCCATGTTTTTGTTCCTGAAAATTGTTGCTTCACTTTAATGACAGGCAATCAAAAAAACAGAAAAGGTTGTATTATTACAAAATGAATACGGTATGAATATCAAGTCAAGGATGTGATAAACAGGAAATACCTCAGCCACAAAAGGGGTTGAGGACTAACTGATTACCACTGCTAAATATAATCCTACAGATCCTTTAATCCTGGTCTTCAAGTAATCACAGCACAGCCACATATGCAACCATGTAATAACAGTTTTATAGTGCGGGGTTGACAACTCTTCAAGGTCAAATAGTTTTAGAGCACATTGTCAAGTTCTGGATCAGTCTTAACATCAGCATCCTGGAATTTAAAAGCAAACGTGCTCAGATGCAGCCGTGCAAGTCAGATTGGAATCGCTCCAGTGTTGCATGGTCATGGAGAAAAGCTGTTTAGATCGAACAAAACAGTACAATACTCCAGTACAAATACATACTTCAATAGACAAATACAAACGATGCACACATTCAAAATTTGACCGCCCTAAAAGCTGTACTGTTTGGACGCTGATACGTCCAAGATTTCTGCAAATCATGTGAAACCTCAGCATAGGATACCTCGTGAAAGCTGAGTTGCAGCAAGCATCAAAGGATTAACTAGCCATTTCTTTCACTTTGGACGTTTTTATTCGAAAAAAGGACCAGCATCAACAAAAGGCACTGAGCGACGAAAGTGTGACGATTCCCAGGACGTTTCATGAAATAGTAACAAGTGTAGCCACTGGGAATGGGAGTCAGCGAGCCACTTTTTGATACATTTATGATGGCCATGATTTGCAATTGGCTGGGAAATCGGAACACATCAAAGGTCAGCCAGCGTCCTGGAACAAATTGTTCAAATTTGACTTTTGTGATGTCATAGTAATTTTGCATTAGGTTGTAAATACATTTTGAAGGTGTCCCGTGCAATAAACTCTTGTGGAATTTTACAGGTAATTTACATAATAAGGGAAACGGGAGATATCTGTGGCATTTTACTGCTGGCAAAACAGAGCAAGTCATGTAAACTGTCAATGGCTATTTACAGAAGAAAATCATTGACAGATTATATTGCGCTGTTTGTTGTTAGTGGCATTGTATTTGTGCAGTTGGGGGTTTTACTGGAATGTCATCCCCCAATCTCTGTATGTACACCATGAGTTCTAGATTGGTTTACAAATCTTGTCTAGCGGGGGGGGTCCTGGGCTCCAGTCATCACTGAAACAACAGACTGTTGCATTGTCTGAAGATTGGATGGGGTCTGTATCAAACTGGCAAAAGTGTATTCAAATGCAATGGGGCCTCCCATGCTGCACTGCAGATGTTAATTCTGGCAACACACTGGTCAGCCAGCTAGGTATTTGTGACTGAGGCAGCTTCAAAAGGCAGCATGTGTGCCACTGAAAATACAAGCAGGAAGAAATACTGAATAAGGACGGCAGCCTCGCTGAATTTATCAAGTCACAGGACTTGGTCCCCTGCACAAAGACCACAAATCCCACCCTCATGCGGCCTGTACAAATCCACATCCACATCCAAGCCTCCTAAATAACACATTCACATTTGTACACACAACCCCAGTGACAGAAAAATGACAACAATATCAATGCCACACGATAAGATGAGAATGAAGCCATAACACAGCACCAGATGTCAGAATGACATAATTTATTCCTAATCAAGCACAGAAAACAACAAATACCTAGCAGGTCACAATAACACAGCCACCTTTAAGAGACATTTTGGTCCAAACTATCTGACTTCACAGTGCAGCTGCCACCTTGGAGCCTAGACAGATCTTGCCAATGGCTCTCCTGTACCCAGGCTGTAAAAACATACTGAGACAAACTCTCAAAAGTATCTGGTTGGACTTTCCAACACATGCTTTAGTAGTCGGCCAGCAAGCACTGCAATGCCTGTCCTCACAGGAGTTTAGTAGGTATTGGTACAAAAGTATGTGCTGTAATTAGCAGAACAGGGATTTTGGGTGGTGTCTGGTATCTAAGCCCATAATCCTAGATGATTCTGAAATTACTGAAAAATATAGCATTTGTAAAACTCAAGTTGCTGGAAAATACAGAGGAACATTTAAAGGATAACTGCCCTTTGGAATTTTGCCCACAACCCTTATGTGAGATTTGAACAACACGTCTTTTCTCTCGTCTGTGCATTATAAAGATATAAAAACAGCTAAAAAGAGACAGTTAAGAATGCACGTACTGGGATGCAACTATTCCGCTTATAAAGCCTTCTGAAAAACCCTCCAAAAACGGCAACAACGCACCATTTACATAATGTTACCTGCATATTAACCAAGGTACGGCAACATTGTTGTTATTGTTATTAACGTTGTTACGCCAAATAACTACTTAACTGGCAGAGCGACACCTCGCCACACCACACCGGCTAGCTAGCTACTAGCTGGCTAGCGACTAGCTTCAGTATACACAGCGCGTCGGCGCCACGCTCACAACGCATCAGGCCAGTACCAAAAGGTAAGGCTGCATATTGGAGCTGCCACCACTGCTGCACTAGATGTAGCGTTCATTTCTATGTTGATATGTGAAATCAATGCGCTCAGGAAGAAAGTTCCTTGAATGCTTAAAACGACCAAAGTACAGCAAAATACTCCATCGCATGTTAGCATGAACGTGCCTGTTGCTACATGGTTACAGCATGGATATAAAATAAAACGTTTTTGGAGGTGTTTTCATTGCGGGCTTTGTCGGCGGAATAGGTGTGTCCCATTACGTACATTGATGAGCTGCCTCTTTTTGTCTGTTTTATATCATTAGAACGCGCAGAAAAGAGAAAGACGTGTGTTCATGTCTCACATAAGGATTGTGGATGACGGGCAACATTTTTTTTAAAAAGTGCAGTTTTCCTTTCAAGATTGAACACACTTTAGGACACTGGTCTGCCTCTGATTTGCTTGGATTTTATAAGTATACTACTTAGTTAGGGAGGTAGGGATACTTTAGATACATTTCAGGATGAACCTAAAATGTACTAGTGTATAAACTTAAGGTCACCTGTAGTGACCTTAATTTGAGCTTCTGTAATTTTGAATGCACATGTTCGACTTGTTCAACGCACAACTTGCTGTTCTCTGACACAACAGTTGTGCACATCCCTACCTTTTTGGTCACATGATGCGGTTCCATTTCTAGTTGTTATCTCCACCGCACATTTCCTCTTGGTTATAACTGGTACCCTTCTAAGGTGACAGCACACCAGAAAAAGCCAAACACACTTGTGGAGTTAACCCAGGGATGCACCGAGCCACATTTTTTCACGCCCAATCCGATTCTGATACATGAATTTGGATCTATGCTGATACCGATATAATTCTGATACCAGAGCTCTGTTGACATTAATATGCAAACACTACAAATGAATATTATACTACAAGAATATCAGCTAATGACGCCGTCTCCACACATGCAGAGCCGCGCACACACGCAAGTGTTCAGCCTGTTGCATTCACGGCTTCACAGACAGTCGGAAAACACAGAACTCTTAACATCACACATGATTCAACATCTTTTTTGTACACTATTTAAATTCCAATATCAGCTGCCAAGATGTAACGATACAAAAAAGAACAGCAGTGGCCGATAGCCTACCAACATATAAAAACAAACAATGTGCTTATAAATAACAATTTTACATTCAAAAAAGAACAGAAGTTGTTTTATATACACCACTAGTGCTCTTTATTTTTTCTTTTACATTTTTGTGTTGCCACTGCAATTGTAGTCATGTTCTGTCTAGTCAACTTTCTCCCACTCACTTAAACCAGTGAGCTAAAACGTCGTTTCAAAGGGGGAAGTATTCTCAGTTCCTTTCAACAAAATGAAAGCCGTGTCTAGGAGAGTCTTTAAAAACGCAGGTGATAGTAGTTTTTGCTGATACTATGATGTATTTATCCCAGCATCATACTTAGTTCACCTCATTCCTGCCACCCAAGCAGTGGCGCGAGAGGCAAACAACCTCCAACTGACCAGAGACGAACAATGCAGACAGAGGCCCTGCACACAGCCAAGAGACCTCTTCTTACATAATCTGCTGACCCACTGCCAGTCAGACAAGATGCCTTTGGGTTCCGCTCTGGGGACACATTATCGCCTCACCCACCCTGCTGCACTTCAGAGAGATCTCAACACTGGACGCAGGACATTCACCAAGCATTTCATGACTAATTGCTGTGGGCATCCTGCGGGTTGAAACACAGCAGAAGCGCTCATACCCCAGCCATACACAGCGGACACACATGCGGGTACGTGCGCCCCCCGAAGCCTGTCAGTTTTGGGTCCGGTGCCAGGCTCTGTGTTGGAGTCTGAGACGAATAAAGAGTGGCACTGTTCTGTTAGATTGCTGCACGGGTTTAGGCTGCTGTTCACCTTATGCCGCTCAGACAATATCCTTTGTACAGCTTTTTAAAGAAGCGTCTACATGGAAAAAAAGCTTGCTTTGTTACTTCCTGGGTGTCTTGTAAAAATGTCATGTTTATTAAGCTTTTTGGCGTTACACAAACCTCACCTACACTCACGTAGATCCTGAATACAATGAAACGTGCACAAAATGGATGATGTTATGGTGCATAAAGGGCAGATCATTAAAAAAAACTTGTCATTTTCTGCATACCTAACTCGGAGTCACCCATCAAAACAAAGCAATGAGGAGCTAAATGATCCCAAATCACTCAGGTGTGTGAAAAAAATACATAAATGACAAAAGAGCTAAAGGAATGTCGCTTACTATTCCCCTTACTACTGTGGTGCTCAACCTTTTTGAGCCCACGGATCGGCTCGGTTCTGTCAAGCCCCTTTACGGACGGGTGGAAAAGTAAGTGAGAACGGCTCCAGGTCTCAAGAGTATTTTAATGCTACTGCAATGTACTCATGTGTAAAACAAAAGCAAAATATGAACTTAAAACACTGTACAAGAGTGTACTTTTGTGTGACAGTAAATAAAATGTCAATTAATTAAACGCAAAAATCCTTACATTTATTGACGCAATACATCATTGGCAAAATGGATGTAGCTTGGCTCACATTTGTAATAGGATGTCCCACTCTGTTATTACTGTAAGATATTTTTATGACACCCTTGTTTTGTTTACACAATTAGACAATATGTGGTGAACAGCGCTCTTATTTTGAAGGCCGGAAGTGTGTTGTGGGTGTTGAGAATCTCTATTGACAGTCAAGACGAGCTGGGAGCAAGAATGAACGTGCCTCTCGTCCTTATTTCACTCAGAACGGGCATCATAAAACGCTCGCTTGCATTAACAAGTGGTAAAACAACACGGTGTAAACACCCTCATACAGCCTGAGTCGCACACGCACCCCATTAACGCTCCGTAAGACGTGAGTTTCGAAGTTGTTTTTTTGTCTCAGGTCGCTGTTTCAACATATTTAGTTTGGGAGGGGGTGGATGGTGTTTGTGATGAGATTGAGCGGTCCACCGGGGAAATGATTCGTCTGCCTGTGTGACATCATCACCACGCAACAGCCGACAAAACTTAGCATGGCGGATGGCAGAGGACAAGCCGGCGAGCGAGGAATAATCAGTCCAGTGTGTGGAAACACTTTGGCTTTTGCAAAGAGGGAGATGTTCGAAATAAATCCAATATGTAATCCAAAATGATGGAACTGGAAACTCCTCCGCACACACAACACACAAGAGATTTGGTGCATTAGCATGCCTGGAAGCAACAAAACAATATTTTAGGTAGCCATTGTCATAAATTTGGTAGAATTTTGCTATTATCCACATTGGCCTGGGATGTTTTTTCAGCAGCCCTATTGAGAAAGGTTGTTTACATTGTTTTCCTCATGGTGCAGGCGCTGGCCAGTACTGATTGCGTTTTTGTAATGATGTGCCTAACTTGTGAGCTGAATGCGGTGCCCCTCGAGTGACTCATTTGAAGAGTAGATTTCAGACATGCAGTACCAATAACATTACCTCGTCGTCGTGTCTCTGGAGCAGCCCTCAAACAAATCATCTTAGATGTAATCTGACCAGACTAGCTGTGGAGTGCAGCTACAACAACAGCTAAGCCCAAAGTCCCCATATGGCACGGCAACATAACGATTGTAAACATCTCCACCTCAGTAACACGCTGCACCGGTGAAGGGGCGGAGGGTTACACACAACGTCAACTTTTGCTGGCACTGCATTCCACTCACACGCCTCCTTCGCTTGTGGTTCTTTTGGCCCGTTCTGATAGCCCATGTGACTCCTTCAGATTGTTCTGCATGCTCATTAGCACAGCAACCGCCACTTTGACGCTTTGTTTACATCATCTGATGTTGGCTAAATGACAGAGTTGACTCAATCTACAAGGATCTGAAATAAATGTCCATCAAGAGGCCATTCATGCCACAGACACTATGACATCAGATGCATGCTTGTTAAACTGCCTTTTGGAGCCACAAATATCCTATTAACCTTTCATTCACATACAAGGTGCTCCAAAAATCACAACCACTAATTTACAAGGATTATAGTTCCAAGTAGCAATGATTCAGCCTATCTGTTCTTTAAACAAGACTAACTGGATCATGGCCAAGGTCTCTCTTATCATGGTCGAGGCCTTGCATTGCAAATAAGTCTTAGTCCAATTTAGAATGAAGATCCCCTGTCTTTAGTAGTTTAATGTAAGCAAAAAGCAATATCTGTAATCATTGTAATGCACGCTTTGGATTCCAAATGTTGTGCTATGTTCCAGGAGTGAAATCGCAACACTAATTATGCGTATTGTATGACATCCCCATCAGCAGTGTAGTGCATCAACAGTGACTTACACATTTAGAAATTTCATTCCTCATTTATCGTCAGTAGTTCACATTGTTTTCTGCATGTAACCTTATAATTCTCTACACAATGTATATTTTGTTCATATTTTTGGGTATCCTGAATGAATTCATTGGATTTACATTATTTCCTATGGGAAAATGGCTTTGGTTTTCACACACTTCAATTTTCGTCTGACTTTTTGGAACAAATTAATAACAAAAACCTAGGTACCACTGTAGTTTACGCCCTTCACCGGACGTAACATACTTTGCAGAGGTGAACACTTGAAGGTGACCACCGCTTAAATCCCAAAGCCTCCCTTTCGTGTTACTGGGATTGGCTGATGATCAAACCTATTAGGAGTGGCAGCATCAACAAGCCTCCTGTGTTTACCTACGCATAAAACATCTTTGTTGTTGTAGAAACAACAGTTGATTTAATCTAGCTGCGACTAATCATCACAAGTCATTGGTGCAAAGTTCTGTCATTGTGGACTTGATTAATGAGTAAAACGGTGCTTGATCAACAGTCATTTAAATGTGAGAGTAATTGTGATAAGAAGGTGAGTGAGTAGGCATTGTCATCATGCTGGCAATCAATGCAACACCGCCAATGAGTTTGAGTTTAAAGGGCAGTAAGTAACGCTAAGTCCCGTGATTAGGGTGCTAAATTCTTCTAATGCTACAGGGCTTCCATCCCATCAAGAGATGAGGCATCACGCTGGCAGCACGGAGGAGGAGGGGTTGCCCTCATGCTGTGCCAGCCTATGACTTGACTCCGGCCGTTTACACAGCAGCATTTTTAACGGAGAATACTGTAGGGCTGCAGCTATCAAAGATTTTAGTAATGTAGTATTCTACCACCTGGCAATTTAGCCAGCGACACTGGTTGTGAGAGCGTACCATTTTGCACTGTTTAGTTTGTATTCGCCGACCAAACGCCTCAGGACAAAGGCTTCGCTGCCCGAGGCACCTTCATCGTTTTTTTTCCCAGTTGAGAAAACTGTCCGTGTCGGTCGTCTGTGTTCATGCGCTCACCGTGTTCATTCTGTCCGCTTTCGAAATGTTATGCATCACAAAGCTCACTGCTAAACCCTCTGTATCCACTCACTAGTAGCCCCGCCTCCACAAAGAGATGAGGGCCACGAAAGAACCAATGCGCACGGACAGATGCAGAGTGAACCCTCTTGTCATCCGGCCTGTGTGGCACAGAGACGAGCAGATGAAACACACGCATTCGTGCACATGTCAATTTATTGAGGGCATAATTATCAACCTGTTTTTTTTTATCATACAATTAATCGATATATCAATTATCGTGACAGGCCTACAGGTTAACTGAAATTTGAATGCACGTGTGCGACATGTTCAATACTTAACGCACTTAACACACAACTTGCTGTTTTCTTAACATAACTAACTTTTTGTGAGTAGAATATGTTAGAAGACGGTTTCAGATAAGACCCAAGGAGGACAAGCATGCACGTAGTGTTTCTATACAAAGTGACATCGTCAACTAATGGCCTAGCTTGCATATATTAGTGTTTCCGGTCATTTTTGAAACCGTTTTATGAGATCATTTTTGCGTGAAATGGCCCTCAGACAGGTAGCAGTTTGTCTGCGAAGCCAAGTCGTTCGCCAACCACTGACATTAACCCATTTGGGGTAAATAAAATGTCGGGTCAAGTCAGATTAATCCTTCTTTCCAAGTCGCCCACAAAGGGTTGATGAACCTAGCAGCAATCCCACCCAAACAAACGGAACACTTCAACCGACCTGATCCTCTTACAGGCTCATCGACCTCCAACTTTAACAGTATGAGTAGAGCAGGAAATCCACATAAACATCGCACCCTCTCCCTCATCTACGGGACACGTTTATGATCACACTAGTCATAACAAGTCGCTTTCTCGTGCCAACTTCATCTCTCACTGAGCGGCAGCAAATGTTTACGAGCGCACTAGAGCAGGCGACAATCACGTTTGACCTAGATTTCCAACCATTGCTCAAATTTCACCCCTTACTGCTTGACGCCGCTCTTTTTCTTTAGAAGTCTTTATCAGCTTACAGTAGATACGGCGTATCATCACAAATACGACCCGCATGGTGAGGTTTCAGAACATGCAGGATAGTGCTTTGAAACTAACTCACAAAGCAGTATCTTTTAAACCTTCCAGTGCACTTCTGCCTTCATAAAAGATAATAGGCACTACGGTACAGATGGTAATGTAATATTCACTGAGAAATAAAGAAAATGCTTTATTCTGCAGTTTTTTAAATAGTGAAAAGAAACGCCTGGATGCACATGACATTTTCAAAAGGCAAAAGGTATTCATGCGCTGTTTTGACTGCCGCTGTCAGAGGCAATAGTGAAACAATAACTTTCTTATTGCATCACCACAAGAGGTGCTTTATTATTTTGTTTAGCTTACTTTATTTAGACCCTACGTAGTTTAACTCCTTTGAAGCTACTGACTTAGCTGCAACCACCAGGGTCGCGCGCGGTTCATTCAATTTAAAGAAGTCAAAAACAACAAAGTGATGGAAAGCTGAGCTGCATTCATGCTATGGCGGCAATTTATTCTGCTCAATACAACAGTGGCGTTAAAACAGGAGTTCAGAACACTCAAAAACATTGTCATTGTCATTTTCCCCATGACTGAGCAAGTAAATTTAGTGGCGCACTAGAGCACACCACAATTACAACAACAGTAAGCTCCACCAAGGATGTTACATTTAAGAGCTGCTTAGAATGTTTCATGCCTTTTTTGCAAGTATAGATAACACATGATTAGAAGTACATATTATTTACATTTACTGCATTGTAGTTTTCTTTGAACTTTTAATACTATGTAGTCTATTTCCAAGTGGTGGCGCAAAAATTCAAATGACCTCATAGAAGCTGGAAAATGCAACCTTAAAGCCAAATATGTGCCATTGTGGTCGAGAAATGAACAAAGGGTGATCATAGTTATATTCATTTAATGTTTATTATTGTGGTTACAGGGCTGTACAACCGTGCTGCATTTTAATATTTTGGTTACCTTAATTTAAACCCAACTTAAGAGTGAGTATGTTTTGAAGAAACGTGAGGCAAAGAGTGCACTACTTGGTTGCAACCAGCAGATGCTGTGGATTCAGTCTCAACTAGTGTGCAGTGAATTTAAAAATAATTATCTTTTAAAATACTCTAAATTGCCCATAGATATGAATGGGACTGTGAATGGTTGTCTATTATGTGCCCTGCGATTGGCTGGCGACCTCTCGCCCAAAGTCCGCTGGGATAGGCTCCAGCAAAGCCCCGCGACCCTAGTGAGGACAAGCGGCATAGAAAGTGGCGGGATGGATATTTTTAAATAATCTGTCGTTTACTGTATGGTTGACCAAGGAACTATAGCGGTGTCTCACAACAAACACATTGGAAAATGAACGCCTCTATGACAGTGTCAACTAAAAGCAAGCATGAAAACTTCAGGATGGTCACATTTAAGTGCCAGTTCGCAAGTTGCAATCCCTTAAAGACATTTTTTTTATATGGCTCTTGTATTATACCAGTGTACTCAGAGGTTATTAACTTTTCACCCTTATTATACTATATATAACATACTTTGAGCATTATTCACTTTGTAGTTAGCTGTCTTTGTACTTTAATGCCTTGACGTGTATAGTGCTTATTTGCAGCGCAACTCCAGACACTTAGAATGACGTCAAAAGTTCGGAAAATGTAACAATAAAGCCAATTATTCGATGTTTTTCAAGTTATTTATAAGCATACTGGGTTCATGCTTTCATCAAAGGGTTATCAGAGCCCTAAAAGACACTTAGTGCTAATTTTCCGGATTGTAAAATGTGTTATCTAGTAAGACGTGCAGAACTCATGAAAGTAGAATATTTGGATGACTCCCATGACCAGGTTTTGGTAACAACAAAGGGGACCAGGCGTGTGGGGAACTGTGCCGCGGGGTCCAACCCATACTCACACAGCTGTCTCGTCCCAGAAGGCATGGAGGGAAGGTATAAAGTTTATTTGAACTCACCAAAACAATAGCGAATCTTTCCTCCAGCTCTCCAGGGTCCGGCATGGGGAGTTTTAGGGGCAGGTTGTGGCCCCTGAGATCCGTGTGTTGGTCCATGCTCCCTGCGTTGCCCATGTTGGTCCGATCAGTTCAACAGCTTAAATAAAGAATGAGAAGTAAAATATCCACGCGTCTTTTGGTTGAAAAGGTTCGATTCCTTCTTTCACTTCTTCAGCATATAGACCACATGTGTGAGTGAGGGGGGGTTGCGGAGCGTACCGAGCCCCTGGTGAGGAGGCATTTTCACGGCAACAACAATACGGAGGAGGAGGGTGGTGCTGTTGGGAAGAGCTCTAAAAAGTTCCGCTCTTCTCTTGCTGTTATCCAAATTTTGCCCAATTCCGGCTCCACTTCCAGTCGGTGGGGATGACGAGGAACATGATTCAACGCTTTGCACTTTCCACGTCGCGGAGTGGTCCGAGGAGGAGGTGATGTGCGCCCATTAACTAATCCCTCCTCTGCTGCTGAGAGGGTCGTCAAGGAGGAGGGGGTCCAAACTCGCACAGTCACACTGCGGCTGCACACATGCTCATCACGCCCTACAATGAGCCCTTTCAGGGCCAAGCCTCCAAGCCTCCTTCTTCGTGGGGCGTAGCTCCTCACACGCCGTAGCCAAGGAGATTACAGTTTGTTGTGTTGCATTGTGGTACTTTGAGTGTACTAAAACAAGGAAAGCGTTTTTAAACATCATAATGGCGTCCCTTACGGTCCAAAGTGCTCTTTTAACTTCAAAATGTCTCTTAAAGACAAAACAACGTTTATGTACCGAAATTCGTCATTATAACAACTTAACGGCTACGGGTTTTTTTTAAATAGCTAAACTAGTCGAATTCTTCCGGGTCACATGTTTAGAGACTTACTTGTTGTTACAAAGGTACAATTCGTGTAGCACACTTGTTTTTGTGGCGTATAAAAAAAATAAATCTAGCTACGCCCACTGGGATGGTCAAAAAGTAAAGGCTGGAAGTAACGTGCCCCCTGGACAAAGACCAGGAACAGGAAGATGTTTTTATCATATTGCTTTAATCATATTTTACTTTTTTTCTGTCCAAGTTAATTTAACAGTAGACTCATTAGGCTGTATTACATATAATACATGAGAAAAAACAACGCCATCTGGTGGTGGGCCCCATATCCCCAACAATGCAGACTCTGCACTTCTGGTGGCCCTCAATCTTCTCTCAAGCCTCTTGAAGGATGGGCCTTTGTGGACATCTGTTTGCTTTCTATACTAAATGTAGGCTGCCCAACTGTCTAGTTGTCCTAATTCAAGTAGGAAACACAACAACAAAACCTGTACACTCAAATGATTTAACAGTACCATAATTTCAAGCTATGTTCCAAAAGTAGTTGTAGACAATATAGCAACATTGAAGTAATTACACAATAAAAACGTTAAATATTGGTTTGCCAAAAATAACCATCAAGGAAATATGAATTACTGAAAGTGTGGTTTGTCAGGGACCAATGTGTGGACAGCACGCCTGTAAAAAGACATACAATTGTGAAAAAAAGATACAAATCATGCATCTACCATTACTACTCAGATAGTGGTCGTCCCCCTAATAGACACTGTTCCCCAATTAAGCACTGGGAATGTCATCCAGTTGAATAAGCAAACGCCCTAACTCAATTAAACACCAGATGTTTTCCCTTCAGAAAACACAAATAAATGTGCTACTAGCCGACTATATTTGCCTTTGCTATGACTGATACCACCTTATCTATTGTGGTAGATGTTATTACCGCCGCACACAGCCTGCAGCCTGAAAAAAGCTGCTCAACATTTGGAAAATAAAGTACATGCCAAAGTCCGCTGACGAGGAAGAGGGTACACTTTCGCTTACTTACTCATCATCAGATGCCTGCTACTCTCTGTAGTTGAGCAAACAAATGGAACCACTGTATATGGAAACACAGTATATATAAAACAACTTAAGTTTCCATTTAATGGTAATGATTTGCGCGTTGACACTTGCGCAATTCAACATGTCCGAAAGGTAGTAGGAAGAAGTAGAGTTTATTTGTTCTTCTCCGTGTCTCAGCAGTTACCTGTGTTTAACTTTCATTCCAGCAATGCACACACACAATCACTGATATTTCTTCCTCCAAGAGACGCACATGCACATCTGTGACATCTGTTGACAAGGGTGGGGGCGACACAAGCTCACACACCCGTGGGTGACATCAGCACGCCACGCTAACGCTGGAGACGAGTGGTTCACAGAGGTTCTCCATCATGCACACTGGTTCTATTCAGGCAGCTGGAGCGACTCTGTAGAGGAGTGCGTCACATGTGAGGGTTAGTTGGCAGGACACAGCGAGGATGTGACTGACCTCATCCCATCACTACGTGTTCCATGTTAACTTGATTTGCTGGGCCTGGAGCACACCCAACGTTCAACCCCCTCGTCTATTGTGTCCACCATGTTTCCTTAGCACTCTTCATTTTTTCATTGCAATGTGTTTCTCCATTAGTCTTGTGTAACTAGTCACTGACATAATCTGTAATGGGTACATTGTGCAATAATGTAGAACTGCACGACTCAGTTTCTGGTACAGTATGTGATGCATGAATATGTATACTTCGCCTGGCATTGCCAATTCATTTTATTAGTGTGGATGCTGAGTGTAGAGCAGGCCATGTATAATCGTTCCTTTTTATTCTAAATACTTGAAGGTGATGGGCTCAATGAGACATCTGTTACACACTGAATAATGAACAAACTGTGCTGTCAGCAGAGCGTCACATGACATAAGTTACAGTGAATGAGCTGTGAAACAATAAGTCTCTGTTAAGAAGTCCAAATACAGATGTGGAGATATGCTGTATCATGACCACATGGACAGCAAATGTGTATAGGTATTAGTATCCCCAAATCTTATTTTAAAATAAAACCAAATTCAATCGAATGAGAAACGCTCACGTCATGGATGAGGGTGACCCCAGTCTACCTATCTAGGTGAACATTAGTTTTAAAAAGGAATATTTAAATGAGATTTTGATGCTTAACATGTTATTGGAATAAGGCTGTCTCATTTAATATGGTGGTGAAAGCACGTTTGAACTGGTGCAACCACCAATTGAAAAGATGGAAGACGTGAGGTTAAACTGTGGGAGGAAATGAGAAACTCTTTGGTGCAATGTAGCCTCTAGTGGTTGTAACGTGTATTACAAGCCTTTTCCATTCAAAAAGGGTCCGAGGCATGACGTCATTTTGCGCACAAAATTCAAGAGGAATCTAACTTACCGTATACATTAAAAGGTCACACGAAAAGTACTATACTTTTAATGTCACCCCTTTCATTTTGTCTAAAGTTTTCTGCCAATGCTGCAATCACAACAACTGATTCAAGTAACAGGTCACATAAAAGGTAAAGTTTATTTTTTCTTAAAAAAACATCCTGGGAATGGAAGTGTTTTATAAGAGTAATCCTGGGAATGGAAGTGTTACAGTAATTACCTCTTGCATTTGACATAAAGCAAAACCCTTTATAAAAGAACACACTTTATTTAATGTTTATTTTTTGGTCCAGCAACATGGCTGTACTTTATCACTCAGCTCAATCTGCTTTGAGTGCAACACCAGGAACAGAGATACATCATTCATACACATATTTCTCTGCAATGTTCCCCCTCTGCAAACATGGATACAAATAAATCAAATAGGGCATATAACAAAGACAGAAAAAGAAAGTGTGAATTGAGTTTGTTAATCATATTGTGAATTCACACTTGCTACAACCTGCGGTGGCGGAGCCAAAATGTTTCATTGGGGTGGCCAAGGTGAGACCATTACTCACATAGGGCGCTAATAAGCTGATACCCAAAATGTCAAGATGGCCAGTGGGGTGGCCGGAGAGTGACTGGGGTGCCCATGGCCACCCCGTAGGTCAGCCACTGACAACCTGACAAAATGATGTTCAAAAAAAAGGTTCTTGCCGTATAGTTCTGGTCAATGATACACATTTGTTGTGAATTTTTCCATGCGGTCCAATGTTGTATGATTAGCATCTCTGCCTGGACACAATTTATTCATGTTAAACAGGTTAAAAATCAGACTGATATGCAAAGCAAGGCCCTCAGAAATGTAAAAACTGCTGTTGCATGTCGTGAAAAGCCCAGCACTGATCCCAGCAGAATGAAAAATAAAACAGCTAAAAATCCCAAACAACAATTACAACATGGGAAACAAAAAAACAAAAACAAACTGTGGGGATGCACTCCGCTTAAGAAAAGGCTCCTCCTGTCTGTTGCTGAAACACATCAATAGTGTCCTCGTCCTCCATTTCCAACTGGGGAAAACAGACATTGACGCACGTCAGTTATTCAGTTCTACAAAGAGTTTTTTTTTTTTTTTTTGAAAGCATGGCTGCATCAGATGCTCAATACAGCAGAAGATCTCAAGTTGAAGTTCCAATGAAGTTTTCAATGAAAGCAAAACATTTTACATTTGTGTGGGTCGGTCTTTAGTACAGAATCACTATAAATTTACAGCAGGAGCTCAACATTTAACTGTTATTTTTAAAGACAATTTAGTATTAATATAAACAAATGACATTCCATTTTTTTAAGAGAATGATAACGTACTTCTAAAATACAGCACTTTATCATTAATCATCCAAACTGAAGTACATTACATACAGTATTTGTTGCATTCTGGGAAATTTCACCTGAACATGCTAGAGCAGCTCTTTTGTATCCAGACATCCTGCTGATTATTTGGTGAGTGACAGTTTTAGTTTATTAATAAATTGGTGCACAGTTTGTGACGTTTTCAATTTGTTTATATTGGCCTACTGTTACATTCTGACTAGAAATTGCAACCAACACTTCCTCAACCAATCACAAGGATTTAAGTCTCACTTTCAACTTCTGACGGACACCTTGTTCTGCACACACTTGACCTTGTCGTTGAGGAGTGTGGTAAACGTATTGTGGAGACTGATTTTTCATGCAAATGCAAGTTTCCTTTTTAAACACGTAGCCACGCACGCACACAGACAGTGCCATGCTGTATAACGACTCTGATCACACTTCGTAATTCACTTTCTCTGTGCTAGGTATGCTACCATTGACTGGCGACCAGTCCAGGGTATACCCCCACCCCCAAAGTCAAGTCCAGCATTGCCCCGCTAGTGAGGACAAGTAGCAAGAAGTTAGATGGATGGATGGATGGATGGATGGATGGATGTGCCACTGCATCTGATCTCAAGGGGACAATGTCCATACTCACATCTCCTCGTCTGATACGGCTTGGTATACAGTATATGATATACAGCACATGTGTCAAACTCGTGCCATGGAGGGCCGAGACGCTGCAGGTTTTCTCTCCAACCAGTTTCTTCAGCAGGTGATTTAATTGATGAGCTCCTTCCCTCAAGCTGAAGGTGTTGATCATTAAAATCACCTGCTTTAGTGACTGGCTGGAAAGAAAACCTGCAGTGTCTCGGCCCTCCATGGCACGAGTTTCACACCCCTGATATAAAGGATATGATATAAAAGTCGATACGGTTGACTTTTATGAATGAAATTGTCTAAAACATGGTACTTAGAGACATTTTGAAAAACTTGATGCGCTACAAACCATTTTCACCATTCAACAATTCCTTTTCATTTACGTTTCAGACGAAACCGTAGGAAGCAAACTTCAACACTGGATGGTCAGCCTTGAGGGCCACATTATTTGTCTGGGGATCCAGCCCACATTATCAACGAGGCTTGTTACACCATTTTCTACCTTTTAAGTCTTCAATCAACAGTACCAACAACAGGTAGCATGCACACTTGAACTCCTCCAAAAAGATTCTTTGTCTCACTATTTCAATAACATGCTATTGGACACAATATCTACCGCAACACTATTTTTTCAGCCGCCTCATCGGAATAAACCCTGAGCGAGGCATCAAGGCGGGACGGGGGTAGATGTCTGTGCAAGAAAATCTAAATTGTTAAAAAAAAAAAAAAAAAAAAATTAATCTGGGACTGTAAATCCATGTGTAGACACTTTTCTGAGGCAACTCTGATTTTCAGTGGAACTTCATCCAAGAGACCTGCAAACATTAACCACTGACTGAAAATACTCTTAGCATTTTCTTACTTTGTTATGTCATGGTCAACAATGTGTTGACAGAAATATGTTAGTTATGTTTTTGTTTTTTGTTTTTTTAAGTGTCACTTGATCCTGCTCCCTTGTTATTGTAATACTTATGGCTTGTGTTAAGTTGTTCAACATAAACACACTGTGTGTCCACCTGCGATGCTATCACAGGGGTCTCCAACAGGTAGCTCAGGTAGTTAACAGTAGCTCACCAGCTGATGAGTAGTTAATGAGCAAAGAATATTTGCTTAACCTCTTACTATGTTTAATAAGTGTTCTATTCAAACATGAAGCCTGTATTTAATGACAAATGAGCACACTGAGTGAAGAAGTGCTTTGTAAATAAAGTACAATTAAAATGTTGGCAATCATAAATAGATCACCTCTCCTTTCTTATATATATATATATATATATATATATATATATATATATATATATATATGAAATATAATATATGAAATTCTTATTTTATTTTGTTAATTGTGTTAAAAATATTGAATAATTCATTTCCCATGTATTTGTATTACTCTAAAAACAGGCATCAAATTAAATGTAGGTTTGTGACAGAGTACAACATTGTGTACTTTTTTTTTTTTTTTTACTAAGCCACATAGTACTATTGGACTATAGGTCAGGTGACAAAAGGAGGCTCGACATTTTAGACTCTCACTTTAAGGGCTCTCAGCAACTTTGCCATTTAATTAGTAGGGATGTCCTGATCCGCTGTATTTGGATAAGTATATTTTCATTTTTCAAAGCCCACTGACGACGTGCAGGCTCTGAGTGAAAAAAAAAAAAGATGAGGCACGTTTATTTTTGCACCCAGCACGTTCTCAACACACACACCACATTCCAGCCTTCAAAATAAGAGCGCTCTCTCACATTTGTCTAATAGTATAAACAAAATAAGGGTGTCATTAAAATATCCTATATTAATAACGCAACTGAAATTACATCTGTGACTACATCTTAGCATCATAGCAATTTGTGCTGAGGCTGACAGCCCATTAAAAAAAGTTAGCCAAGCCACATCCATTTCTCAATTACTGGACAAAATGGGCCAATGATGTATTGCATCGGTAAATGTAAGGATTTTTACATTTTATTCACTAAACCAAATAGCACACAATCTATGCTGGTAAAATAAGTGGTATGGGTAAAAAAAAAAAACTGAATTCTAAAAAATTAACAGAAAAAAGGGAATTTGGGAAAAAAATAAAAACGGATTTCATAGGGCCCTAAGAGAGATGTGTTAAAAAAATGTCATATTATAAATCACACCACAAATTGATCTATAACCATGTCAAATGGTTAGTCCTGCCCTAAAAGCATTTTGCATGCCCATTTTTTCCAATTTTATCTTTTATTGGATTAGGGACCTGACCTGGTTTGTTACAAAAGCCAAACAATATTGTTGGTCATGCTGTGTAATAAAAAAAGATTCAGCAATACTTTGGTTGAATTCTTTTTAATGCTTTGAAGAGCTATTTTCATAACGAAATTCAATTCCACAAATTCATGTTTGTAACAAAAGCTTATTATTAGAATTTTTTTTTTTTAATCTGATCGGAAGACAAAAAAATTTGGACCAGGACATGCCTAATTAAGAGTTGTGCAATGTTCCCGTTCATGTCCTGCTGGTCGAAAAAAGTTAAATTTAAAATAGTGTCACTGTCAGACAACAAAAATAATCCTGTTTACTAGGGGTGTAATGGTACACTAAAAATGTAATTTCGGTTCTGTTTCTTGAAGTGCTCGGTTCAGTTAATTTTCGGTACAAAAAAGGAAGAAAGAAATGACTTAAAATGCAAACAAGAACTTTTTTTTTTTTTAAAGCAAACCACTTGGGTGATATTTCAAATAAATTACAGTTTTTTAAAATAGAAAAATAAACTGTTGTATTTAAACAATTGTTTAAACACTGTGGCGAATTGAAGTTCTTACGTGAACAGCTATAGCATTGTACTGCCAAAAAACGTAACTATTTTTTTGTCATTGTTATATTTCTGCAACCAAAAAAGGTAGCTTTAGTTGTATCAGGCATTAAAATGAACAAGAAACTGAACAAGGGTGGTCTAACCATTTTTTCCATGACTGTACTTAAAGCCAGTGCTCCCAACAACTGAATATGGACGTAATCTCGTGGCTATAAAAGCTCATGTGTTGCTGCTTTGGCCCGGTCAGAGTTGCTTGCTGGAGGTTGATTATATGTTGAAGTTATCTGTGTTTGCACCACGTTGGTTTTCTTTCTTGTAGATGTAACATTCACTGCCGGATGATGCCGCTTTAAGTGCGTTAACATGTTACATGCGTTTCCTGCAGCATACCCGATATCTGTGGAACAATGTCGACACACAACTGTGGATTTATCCGCTTGCCTTTGTCAATCCGTAATTTTAAATAGGGAAGCCAAAGTGTTCCCAAACAGGAGACCGTAGTGAGATGGGAGGCTCTTCCAGCTCAGGCTTCTCGCTTGCATTTGCCACGATGCCATTTGTCACGCCTGAAGAGCTACTAGCCTTGCTCCCCCTCCGTGGCTAGTGTTCGACACTCGGAGGTATACGGAAACACGACCAGGACTTTAGCGCTTATATCACTCTAGTAATACATTTTATGAGAAAAATAGCATAATATATAACCAAAACAGTACGCAAGTGGTCCGAACATGCAGAACCAAAACGGTTCAATACATCCATGTGAACCGTTACACCCCTACTGTTCAGTTATGTTGCAATAAAATAGTCTCATTGTTTTTGCACTATTGCTGGTTGTATTCTGGTTAAAATATTCTGCAAAATATCCATCCATTTTCTATATGGCTTGTCCTCAGTCACAGGTAGGAGTCTATCCCAGCTTAAGGCTGCAAAATATAAACTGAATAAAATCATGAATTAGTATGAAATAATTTTTTCTGGTTTTGTTTCATCCCATCAAGATATTATCAATATCGTGAGCCATGTATCACAAATCGTATCTTATCGTGAGGTACCCTGACATTCCCAGCCCTAATTTTCTGCATTTTGGAGAGCCTTTGCTCATTGTAACAAATTTGGTAGTGAAAAATTGGGTGGCTTAGCACCATGCTTGATTCAAAGTATATTTTGTTGTACATTGTGTAAAGATGGTGGTTTGAGTTGGAACTTCGGGGGTGTCAAGGGGTAATACTCTTGAAATGAAACTTGTATTTTCCAGACAATAGTCAGTGTACATCTTGTAAAGCATGTTTCATTTAAATAGTGTTTTTATTTATATAACATAAAGAATGCTACAGCAGGTCCTTCATCAATAACAGTGTAGTACTGACTGGCTTCTTCTAGAATGTTCTGCCACATAGTAAATGAATTTGCCTCATGGTTGGCATGTTGGCCGTGCAGTAGGGAGATCTGGGTTCCCATCTCTGTTCCAACATCTGTATGGAGTTTGCATGTTCTCTCCGTGAGTGCGTTTTCTCCAGGTACTCTGGCTTCCTCCCACATTCAAATATGCACGCTAGATTAATTAGACTCCTAAACTGCCCACAGGTGTGACTGAGTGTTAATGGTTGTTTGCCTATATGTGCCCTGCAGGTGTACCCCGCCTCTTGCCACAAGTCAGCTTGGATAGGCTCCAACTCACCCGTGACCCCAATGAGGACAAGCAGCATAGCAAATGGTTGGATGGGTGCAATTTATGTCCTTGTGGGTCGAAACATACCCCCTCCTTCCGGCTTCATCTTCTTCTTTTGTGAATTGAATTTCGTTAAGGGAAGTGACAGTTGCATAGTCTACATGTGTTATTCTGATCATTAAAAAGTCAAACATGATCGGATAAAGGGTTTACATGAGTATTAAAGATTCATGCAATAATTAGTTCAATGTTTGGAGTTAGGAGTTTGTGAAGTGATGTGCATCACCGACCTGTGCAGGTGTGTCCAACTCATTTATGGGCTGCCCATCAAACCGAAATCTTATCTGACGCATTGACAGCCCCTGTAGAGAATCAACAATTACAGGGTGACACTGCAAATGTAAACAACACAACTGGACATTTTATAGGAAAACGATATTGAATGATAGGCTCAGAAATGAGCTTACCTGTCGTTCACAGTAAGCCTTCATGAGTTTGCTGAGTGCAGTGTGCCTTTTGATTTTAAACTGTACCACCGAGCCATCTTGACCTGCTACCTTCAGGTTAATGTGGTCGTTCTCCGTTTTCACTCCTTCCTGCACAGAAAAGTCATAACAGGCGTCATCTACAAACACTCAGTAACGTCTTTATCAAGCTAACAGGTATGAGCATTAACTAAACCATCAAGGGACACTGTTGAGTCTCTTTTAGCTTTCTATGCTCACACTGGGTTGGATCCAAAACCAGTGGTTAGCATAGTATGCTAGCCCATGTTCAAACTGGCGCAGAAAGCCACAATGGCGCAAAAAGAAAGCTACGCTGATATCGCTCAAAACTTCATCCGGACAAAAAAAACAAGACAGGCGATATTGTTACAGCATCCACTCGACATATTGCCTCCTAAAGTATCATGTAAAAGTTTGCATATTTGGGAAAGAAAATCGGTAAATTTGACAACCTTTGTTGTAGCCCCCCTCAAATGCGCCATCTAAACCTGGAAGCGGCGCTAGCTTAGCAGGATAACCATTTAGCTTCAGCTGTTTAGCAACCGGCAAGCTAGTGCGAGTGTATTTACTCCCTCAAAGAGAATGTACTCACCTTTGGCTTTTCGTCCGACATCCTGCTCTTTTGTTAGCGGTTAGAATGTTTTTATAAAGAGAAGGCCGACTGCTAACCAGCCGCGGTAACTCGTCCGTTTTATGACTATTTCGTGTGGAGCAGGCGCGCGCACTGAAATTTAAACTGTAATTCGAGCAAAAGGGTCACGTGACCCACTCTGCTGGGCGGACCTCTGATACGGGAGCGCGCAGGCTAATTTGCGCGCGACCGAGGTTCCTGTGCGCGTTCACGAGAAAATGGTGAAACTAGCAGTCTGACGTCAGGTACTGAGAGCTTGAGAAAATTATACACTGCTGCTGTTTTTAAGGACCTACTGTGAAAATGCTAGTCAGAGATCCTCCATATAACAGGAGCACGATGCTGTTTTTAAAAACACCTGTTGAAAAACCTATATAACATGAGCTCTGTTTTTAAAGACCTGTACTGCAAAAACACAAGTCAAAAGTCCTCTATATAACAGATATACTGTTAATACTGTTAAAGACCTACTGCAAAAACGTGAGTCAAAGGTCGTCTATATCACTCCTTCTCAAATGGGGGTACTCATGCCCCTGGGGGAGGAAAGGAAAACTGCAAATTTTGGGGAATTTTGCCCACCATCCACAATTCTTATATGAAACATGACCACACTTTTTTCTGGACGTTCTAAAGAGAAAAACACCTAAAAAAGCTAACGTGTGAGAGCTAACAATGCATGTAACGGGACACCTCTAGTTTGACTATAAGCCCTAAAACACTCTCCAAAACACCTACCATATTCTTTTTACATAACTGGCCTGTACATAAACCAAGCTACAGCGACATTGTTATTGTGGCAGCGAACACGAATAACTATTTTTTGGCGTAGTGACGCAGCGCCTCGCCACTAACAAGCGGTAACTAGCCCACTCCAAAACATTAAGCAGGGGTGGATTGGCAACCGGGAGTACCGGGAGGTTTCCCGGTGGGCCGACCAAAAATGGGCCAATGAACGACCGTTTATTTACTTATTGCTGCGCTTTACTGTTACCTCTATTAAACGGGAAAAAAATACCTTCCAGGTGCTAAGACCAAGCGGATAACACTCTTTCAGTATCTTGCTAACCTGTAATTGCCCGTGCCTGCTGTCACTCCATGGGCGCTTGGGCGTTCTCCACCGTGTCTTGCTAGCTGGCCAGGACTTCGTGTTCATCTCACTCTCTGTAAGTTAACATGTTGGCCGTTTCTTCTGCCTGGGTCACGTGAACTAACCTTTTAATATCATACGTTTTATTTACATTAATATTTGAATCTGTGTGCATCTATGTTTGGTGGGGAAAACTGAGCTACCACTGTAAATAGTTCAGAACGCTTGTCTATGAACTTTACTTGACATAATACATAGCAAACATGGTGTGGGATGTTATCGCTAAATCTAGTTAAAGTATTGTATTGGAAAACAATGCATACTACATTGACTCATTGATGAGTTGCTTTTATGAAGCACTTACGTGTGGCTTTCATCAGAGGACGCGACGTTGCACATCACCATTGTCTCCAAGCTTGCGAGTCACATGTTGCAATATGATGTGTTTCGAGCACGTACGTCTGCCATTTTTACACGTTGTAATCATTTCTACCTGTAACGACATCCGCCCCACTTGTCACCTACAGCGTTCAAGCGTTTAAACATGCTCCTCTATCAGTGCCCACCGTCAAATTTACATCATGAAAGATATTGACGTAACAATTTAAACAATATCTATGCTTTACATATTTTGTCAGTGTTTATGGTGCGTGATAGTTACAATGACTAAAACACGACTGTTACAATACAATAAAATCAGATGGGTTATATTATTGTTTTCCATACTTTAGTCAACTAGTCAAGTTCAGACTGCATGCAGACTTTATTTGCGTGTAATCTTCAGAACTATTCCACATTATTCCTATGCTTTTCATGCCCCGATTTGTGATCCCATGCAGACATGATCACACCAGAGACCCCAGCATCAATTATTTCACTCACATTTATGTATCCACGGTTCCACAATATACATTAGAGGGATATTGTTTAGTATAGTAGTGTTTTAAGGACAAATGTTTGTCCCAGTCCATCCCCGACAATGACACCCATCTGTACTGACTAGGAAACAAGAGCAAGCATATGAACAACTACGGATAGACAACCAAAGTATTGGCCCACATTCCATGTTTTGTTTATACACGACTAGATGGACTGTTGTGATATCATGTCCTGTGTGCTCCCATGTATCAGAAGCAGTATCATGGTGACTTGCTCGATGGACAGTTGTCCGCCTGGTCCAGCTGGTCTGGGGGATCTTTTCCAGTTTATTTTGGGTAGGTGGAAAAAAAGTTTCTATCATTGCAGGCAGGGTTTCTTAGCACTAACAATTTTTCATTGATGCAATCTCTCGGAGAAACGTCCTCGCCATACACACGAAGCTCAGTGAAGCACAAACATTTCTCTCGGCATGGCTGGGCAAGCTCCACGTTTACGCCACCATTTCATGACGGTGTCATGACTTGCCCCTCATCTGCTACCACATTTCACTCACTCTTCATGTGGGCTCGCTTCGAAACCTTTTGTATATTCAGCCTCAAAAAGATAAGCATTATTAGCTCCCTCATTAAAATGCGCAGAAAATTGAAAGACATGTGGGGTCATGTTTCACATAAGGATTGGAGATGGGCAAAATAAAAAAAAGGGCTTTTATTTTTAAAAAACACAGTACAAATATACACTTCTGATCTGATCAAAAATCAGACCTCACAAATCGCTCGGCGTCATGTCTCCGGCCGTGTCCCTGCACACTTGTCGCCTCTCCATTTGTGTGTATGTGGTGAAGTCGCTTGCATCTTCTTCCGCTGTGGAACACACGTCAGACGGCCGTGGCGCTCTGGCACGGATGAAGATCACATACACACGAATGGAGAGGCGACAGTGAGCAGGGACACTGCAGGAGACAAATAAAACAGAGCGATTTGTGAGCTATGATTTTTTTGGGGCATTTTTATGATGCAAATGTATTAACTCTTTTGAGCGCATATTGTTGTGAGAAGCCAAACTCTTTAAATGACCCAGCAACTAATCAGAACTACGTTCGTCACAGAAATCCAACCGGAACTGGACTCACGGCACCAAATATGGGATCATTGTTGATATAGTCCACTGCTGATGGGGATGTCATACAGCTTCATGTCAAAAAATCCTAACTATCCCTTTCGTATGTAGCGTTACCTTCTGCCAGTGGCTTGAGGCATAGAGCACTAGGTAGCCGGTGTGGTGGTGGCAAGGTGTCAATATGACAGTTATGTAGTTCGATTGGCATAACAATGTTTATAGTAATGTTGCTGCAGCTTGGTTATATACATGTCACATTATATACAAATGGAGCGTTGTTGGCGCTTTTTGGAATTTATAGGCGGTTGTTTCCCATTATGTGCATTCTCAGCTGCGTCATTTAGCTGTTTTTATGTCTTAAGAAAGCACAGAAAAGACTTTGTGTCCATGTCTCACATAAGGATTGTGGATAGGCAAAATTCCAAAAAGTTTTCTTTTTAAGGCCTCGTCTCCTTCAAGGCCTATGAGCTATGGTCTTAACACTTGGCTGAAAAAAAAAGTGCCGTTTTTAAGGACCTACTCTAGTAAACATCCTGCATTTGACAGGAGCGCTCAGTTTTTAAGGGCCTACTCCAAAAACACTCGTCTAAAATCCTGGGGCGAATCAAAGATCCTCTACACCTCAGTAGTGTTTAAGGACCTACTGCAAAAACATTAAAGAGCACGCTTTTTTTTAGGACTTACTGCAAAAATGCTCAAAGTTCCTGTATGGGACATGTTTTTTTTAGGAATCTGCTGGAAAACTATTAAGTGCTCCCAAGTATTGAACTAGACGTGATGCCATAACAAACCACTACTTTAATACCTCATTAATCAACGATATAATGCACGTCACATTTCTGGATGGTTTAATTTTTTACATGAGCAATAACAAAATGTTAATAACCATCTTAACGGTGAGTTGTGGAACAATACAATCACTTAGCAATAGCAATGTGATACTAACATACAGTAAATGTACTTGGTAAAACATTGTGTAAAGATGAGAAATGTGAAAATACTGTGCTGGCATTTAATGTGGAATGTAATAAAATACAAGTTTGCATATTACTGTGATTTAACAAATTACATACACTGCAATGATTTAGACCAATGGATGAATATAAAACACTGTGGGGGCGCGCTAACACTACAAATACCAGAGATCCAACAAGGACAAAAGCACAAGGTCGGTAAATCAGTAGCAACGCAAATAACACCTTACTGTTCTTGGTAAACATAGTAAATTCAGAGATGAAAAAATCAGTTTAATATACGTGTACAAAGAAATGTGCTTGATATTCATGTTATTGGCATCAACTCTGAGAAATGTTGTCGACCAATCATAGCTAAGACAGTATAGTGTAGTCTCGAATAGTGGCCTCCGCTCTAATAAGACGCCGTGTCTATTAATGCAGTCATCCACTTGATCATGCCTTTACTTTTTATCATCCATGCGTGAGTAGGGATTATCCTTAGTAAGACCTAAAAAGAAAAAAAAAATCAATTTAGTCATCTATTTTTTAGGTTAGTGGCACGCTCACACCAGCAGACGGCAGTATAGGGCTGTTGTGGATTTATGTATCCTCTTGCCCGGCTAGTCCAGTGGTTCTCCATTATTTGCTGTCATGCTCCCATTGGGGAACAGAATTGTTATTTTCCTTACATTTTTTTTATTCTAAAGCTAATCGAAAAATATGAAAAATATAGCCTCACCATATTTCTGCCTTATTTTATCATGTCTCAGCTGCATTTCCTCTCTCCTGTATAGGCAAAAAAAGTGTTCAACAGGCCACATTGATATACCTTTAAGGCCAGAATCTTTGATCAAAACAAACAATTCAAAGTGACTGGTGCCTCATATTTTTACCTTTGTTTCTGACGGGAGTTCCTTGCCCTGGTTTGTTGCTGTTGTCTTACATCATCATCATCATCATCGTTTCTAAAAGATTAAAAAAAGGTTTGTGTGCAGACTGAAAATGAATAAACAAGTGCAGGGCAAAGCCAGTCAAACTGCTGCAGGACTTTGCAGACGCCCGTATCAGCCTCGATGAATAATAACCCATTGTGTGCCTTGGACCCACCCCCACCCACACACTAAAGCAGATTTCAAGGCCATGTGACTCGGCTCCACGCTCACCTGGTTCCCCGACGCCTGCAGCAGCACAAGCAACACACAAACAAGACGATGAGGAAGACGCCAGCCAACACTGACAGAGTGATGATCAAAATCTGGAAGTTTACTAGAAGTCAAAAGGCAGATACAAAGAAAATCAAGTAAGCAGTGATGTTCACAAATGGAAATTAAGGTTTACTTCATTCCTGTTGGGTCAAATAACCGCTGACAAATTTGAGGATGTCATTTACTGAAACTACAGTCACTCATCGGAGTCACATTCTACACCACTTGTCCTCATTATTAGGGTCACAGGTGAAGCCGATACCTATCCCAGCTGACTTTGGGAGAGAGGCGGGGTACACCCGGGGCCATCTGCATTTCAAGACAGACATGTTCCCGGAAAATAAGAAGCAAGCACAGGGAGAACATGCAAACTCCAGAGATGTTCCAACAGAGATTCGAACCAAGACCAACAGATGTGACTCGGCCTGTCACGGTAACAAATTTTGCTGGACGATAATTGTCCGATAAAATATTGCTGATAAATATTTTCAACATTTTGAGACCATTTTGTTCATTAATGTAATAATACAATTGCAAGAATTGATATTTTGCACTGTTGGATCTTAAGGAGGTTCTAAGTAGAGCTTCAAATGCAAAAAGAAATGGGAGTGAGAATTTTTGGCAATCAAGCATTAAACTGAACTAGGCTGTTCATCAGCTGATCAAAAAAGTTTACAACCATAGCTAAAAAACACAGAAACCCCCCTAAAATATAAATAAAATGTTCCAAAAAGGACTCAGTAATGAGTAGCTCCGACATTCTTGTTAATCACCTAAAAAATTGGTTTGAGCGTGCTTGATGCCAGTGTTTCCAGGAGGCGAGTGGAAATGTTGCTCCAGGTGGCGAAGATGGCTTCCACAGAGGGTATCCACTGTCTAGAACTGATGTCCAAACTTCCCTTGCCACCCCCCAAATGTTCTCAACTGGAATCAAATCGGGGGAACACACAGGATGGTCCAAAAGAGTGACGTTATTCCTCTTTGTCAAGCAGACATTGTCAGCTGCAGTTGTCCTGTTGAAAACGCCAGTCATTACCAGACAGACGAGGGCCTTCAGTCATGAGAGTTGCCCCCTGCAACATCTCCACATTTCCAGCTGCCGTTTGACGCCCCTGCACAGCCTGACGCTCCACTGTTCCATTGAAGGAAAAATCATCCCAGATCATCAGCGCCCCCTCCACTGTCCCATGTGGAAAACATCTCATGTGGGATGATCCTTGCGCAGTTGTTGGGGGTTTTATGCCCTTGGTAGGGGGTCACTCTGTGCAAATAAGACCCAAATGAAAGACCAAACCAACCAAGCCCAGCTAAAAAAAGGCACATGGAAAAAAAAAAAAAAAAGACATTGCTTTCCCTCGCATGGAATCCCCACCAGGGCAAAAAGGCAACGTGTCCCCTTCCAACGGACCATGTGAGCTAGATGGTAGCCTGAGCTGAGCAGGGCCGAGAGGTTCCGGCTAGCATGGATGTATGGCTTGGGCTCGTTTTGGGAAAGGTTGGACTCTCTTCCACTTGGTGCCCGGGTATGAGTGATGCCGAAGGAGTCTGATCAGGCCTTTTTGGTTTGTGGGATGCCGGAGACAGCTGGTGGGGACTGTCGGGTTAAGTGGAATGTAGCTTCAGCAGTGACTGAGGCATAAACCTGGCTGTGGGAGGAGTTTGATAAAGCCGTGGAGAGCGATCTCGTCCACCGTCTGTTCGTTCAGGAGGAAGAAGCAGTGGAGGGAACACTTGTCTTGGTTGACACGCCTTTCTTTTTTATTTTGAAGATAACAATGTAAGAGTTACGTTGAGATTATCCATCCATCCGTTTTCTATACAACTTGTCTTCATTAGGGTGATGCGTCTTCAGGTCAAAACGGCAAAGGATTTTATTGTTTCAGCCTCTCATCCAAGTGGGAACGGTGTTGTGGGTGATGTGAGACGGCATTTTTTTGAAAACGGCTTCCAGAGTGGGAAAACCTGAGAACACCGTTCGGCGTTTCCGTATGGACTAGCAATCCGTGAAAAACGATGGCATCACCGACCCACCACCGCCTCATCGCAGTCACGTGACCAGAAGTGAGCTTTGACAACCACCCAACATATGTCAATATTTCGACGGACATGACTCACCTCAGTCGACATTCTCCTGATATTTTCTTGTTTTATACTCCATACTGACTCGCACAATTCCACTTTTCTTAAGTCTTGATGTGCCTTGCTGTGCATGCATTTTCTTCTTCTATGGTTTGGAGTGTCACATGGTTCCGTCTGCGTGCCTGTTCACAGCGCCACATGCATGTGTGCCTTGTGTATTCCATCATTTTCTCTCAGTGATGTATTCCCATCTGGATACAACTACGGTATATACTAGTACGGCCGTGAGGATGCGGGAAAAGAAATCTCAACGAACGTTCCCGTGTGGACAGGAACAGTCATGCGTAATACAATAATCCCTCGTTTATCGCAGTTAATTGGTTCCAGACCTGACTGTGATAAGTGAATTTCCATGAAGTAGGATTCCTTCTTCCTGTTTACAAACTTCTCATACATTAACATCGGAGCCCTCCATACATGAAACAACACCCCTCTGTTCAATGAGCATCAAAGGATTAACTGAATGTTTTGCCTTTTGTGGCTAAAAATAACAACATACAAAAAAGCACATTCTTTCATGTATAAAAGGTATTCCATCTTACTGTACTCACCCCAACATAAACCCCATCGTACTTCCTTGAGCGGACACACACTACTTGGCGGCAGGATGTTCTTCACTGGGTAGTCCAGGCATTGCTTGGTTGGCATACACCACAAACACTGCAACAACACACATTCAAAACATGTATCTTCACAATTATATGAGATTAGAGTATTTTGGGAGACCTACAGTGACATTCTGCAGACAGTCCTCACAGCTGGTGTTGGACTTGGAGGCACAAGATGCTACAACTGAAAACATGGGAGAGTCACAGGTTGTAAATAGTAATACATTTCCACCAATGCACCGTTTTTTGTAATATGATCATACAGAGGAGCAATCATGTCATGGCAAAGTCTGAAGATCAAAATAATTAGTAACAATGCTGCTAATTGCCACTGGTGGGCATAAATCTACGCTGTCTGGGGATTGCTATGATGTGCTGTGATGTAGTTTAGCCTACAGTTGGCATGTGACTTAGGTAACATTTTTAGCACCTAATTTGACTATTTCCAAGGAAAATTGGACGAGCATGACATTTTCAATGCTTTTAGTATACTATAAAGAATTTCCAGTGCTATAAAGAATGTAAGTACAGTTTGGTCAATTTTGTCCAGGAAATTCTAACTGGGTCACATGATTAATGTGAGTCATGGGAGGATTATTGGGGCAGGATTGAAATATTGGGCAACACAAACATTTGTAACTTTCTAAAAGAAATAAAGCTGTCATATATACATTTTATGAAAAGTAAAGTTTTATGAAAGTAATTCCCACAAGCGTTTTAAAAGTGAAAACCTTCGTAACACGATTTAGTTCGCATCGTTCTTTGCTTCGAGAATCCCACTTTTGTTGGCTGTTATTAAATGGAACTCAAATGACACATCTTAAATGGAATTATTGTTTCTAATCAGTCTTTTAAATTTTTGTTAGCTAGAACTGAGCAAAAACTTTCAGGAGGCTAACGGGCGAGGAGCAGAGATATCTTGAAAACGAAAAAAAAAACAACGTACAGCATGTCATGTGACACAAAAAAGCAGCAATAAACATTCCAAGTATCTCAAAAACTCACTCGGCGCAGCAGAGGGCGTCGACATTTGCGCCTCAATGGCGACCAGGCCGTAGAAAAGTAAAATGAAGACACTGTGGGAGGCAAACATTGTGAAGAGGAGCAGAGACATAAAAGAATGAAGGAGCCAACTGTTGCTGCTGTTTCAAGCAGGAGGACGGGGATTGCGTCACTAAATCCCGACGTGACGTCATCAAAGCGCTGCTTTGACCCGCTCAGCTGCTTGAAGTAAGTCAATCCATCGTCTCAACACGACGCAAAATTTAATAAAGCCTACAATGACAGCCTTCCCTATAGCCTTGAAGAGCAAGTTTTTTTTTCATATAAATTCTATTTTTTGCGGCAAAACATGTACCATATTAGCTGTTGGAAGTGTACCTAATGCCTGTATAAAAATACAAATATTAAAGTGTCCATGTGCCTGCATAAAAATAAACAACTACATATAACTCATAATTATGTGATTAAATAAACTTTGTACTTACTATATATTTCTATACCAATTTATGTAGCTTTGTATATCAATTTCCTATAATTTCAGTTTATATCTCTGGTAGTATATTTTGGCACGGTGCATTTAGGTACAGTAAGTAAAATGAAAATTATACATTTTACTTGTTGGGTTTATGGCGGGTTACAACCTTGACTTTAAAGGTGAATACTGTCACCTGCTTTATCAGATGTAAAGGATGTTTAACCTACTTTGCCTTAGCTATTAAAAAATAAAACATGTTCAATTCCCTGTTATAGTATTTTTTAATACATTTGCAAACCTTTTAAAAAACATGTTTTCCCATATGCTGTTTGCAGTATTTTGTGTAGAATTTTGAGGGGGAGAAATAATTAAATCCATATTGGAATACAGCTGTACTGTGGAAAGAAAATGAAGGGGACATTTACATTTTATAGACCCTGCACAAGAATAACACACACACACACAAGTCAGCTTTTGAAATACAATAATTTATTAAAGCATCTGTAAATTTTGATATAAAACATTTTCTGATTTTTTTTTTCCTTTACTTGAAAACAATCAGAAATCTGAAGATACAGTCATCGTCAATGGCAATCAACAGTCTGGTGTGGCCGCCGGCAGCTGACCAGATCTATGCAAGTATGTTAACGGAAGCCAGTGATGCCTTGTGAGGTAAATACTAAGCTCAATATATTGGGATAATGATCAGAAATGACGTGGAAGCTTGGTTGGGCTCGGAGGGTAACACACCTCGCCTATTTTAATGTGGACGCAAGGCACACAATTGAGTAGCTTAAAGATATGTCCTATTTCTTGTGAATTATGTGCACAAATCATTCAAAACGGCAGCAAATGGAATTTTTGAGTCCATTAGTACTGCAAATAAATAAATATCTCACCCTCAACATGGCCTAAAAGATTCGTTAATTCACTCAATAATGCACACAAGGAAGCTGCTTTTGTTATTTCTAGAAACACTTAAGCTCATTTTAAAATTAATTAGTGTGCAGTGGTTATTGATTGACAGCATCACTTTGTAACACTAAAGCATCTGTTAGCTGCACTTCCTTTATGGATACTAACTCACGAGTTACAATCATCTTTAAAGGCCACATCTGCACTGTAACGCAAACAGTTTAGTCTAAAATTGTTCAATAAGGCAAGCTTTTTTACAGTTGCGTACACCTTAACCTGAGGAAATCTCTTATTCGGGAAACATTCATTACAAGGGGATGTCCACTTCAAAGAAAAAAGGAGTAATTTTGAAAAATGGCATCATTTTTTGACATGTTGTTTGGTAAAACATGAGCTGAATTGTCTCGTCTTTGCTTAAAAACAAAAAACAAAACAAATCCAAATGCAACTAATGTGAGAAGGGACCAGTGTTGACACGGTGCTCTTAGCTCCTCTTTGAGAGACACATTGCTTGCACTTGTAAAAGAAGATTTCTTGTGTTTGCTCTCTTCTCTCAATCACCTTATCCAGTTACTTCCATAGCTGGACACCGACTTAACACTGCACCGCTTCTTGACAATCATGTTGATGTAGGCTTTCATAATCTTGGTGATCTCTCCAACCTGGAAATGAACACGTGACACAAACACACAGTCAGGCAGAAGGCGAGGAAGACTTCATCTTGTTCAACTGTTGAGCTGCACATTTCCTATTGACATCCCATATCATGAAAAAAAAGTAGAAAGGCAAAATATATCCCACCAGGATTCCAAAAGTCTCCTATCTAAAAAATATTTTTCCAAAATCAGGTCTTGAAAAATATTTGATTATATATTATATTCAGGGTTGTCTTATATGCGGGTATTTAATATGCAGGGTGGGCCATAAGATTCCATACGTACGAAAAATAATCATTTAATCATCTGAATCTTAAAAGAAAATATAGAGAGTATATACACATTATACATGTTCCTATGTATGGATGGATGGATGTATAGTATAAAATTGACCTGTGTCACATGAAGCTCAGTTTTGATTGCATTGATTGACACAACCAGAAAGTTATTACTGCCGAGAGTACGAGCCATCTATTAGGGGTTAGGCCAGGAGTGTCCAAAGTATTTCCACTGAGGGCCACATACTGAAAAATCAGAGAGTGCTGCTATTTTTAATATTGTAAAAAGGT
Organism: Dunckerocampus dactyliophorus; assembly: GCF_027744805.1. Lineage (NCBI taxonomy): Eukaryota > Metazoa > Chordata > Actinopteri > Syngnathiformes > Syngnathidae > Dunckerocampus > Dunckerocampus dactyliophorus. The sequence goes on from NC_072827.1 coordinate 26,762,181, forward strand.
GAAAACCAGTCCAATAAAGATATCCTATAGACAATTTAGAGCCGCCAATTAACCTAACATGCATGTTTTTGGAATGTGGGAGGAAACCGGAGAAAACCCACGCACGCATGGGGAGAACATGCAAACTCCACACAGAGACGCTCAACGGAGATTCGAACCCAGATCTTCCCGATCTCCTGACTGTGTGGCCAACATGCTAACCGTCAAATGAACAATTAAAACTGATCATTATTATCTTTGTCAAGGGAGAATTTGGAACATTGTTGAATGAGATATCGCACTAATAAAGCCTGCGGCGTGCACTCAATAACAGATGACAAATGAATACCTGTGGCGTTTCAAAGAACATCTCTCTCTCATCCACAGTGATCTTGTAGGTGCAGGGTTGTGGGGCTCCAAAGAATATGATGTGCTCATAGGGGAAGGTCTCCAGGGGCTTTGGTTCTCCTCTCTTGTAAACAGACACATTTTCCGCACTCACACTCAACCAAAGATCATGAGGGAATCCGCCTTCTTTGCACTGTGAAGACAAAATATGACAACTTTTTCAACTTCAGCAGGTGGAGACCGTCCGAAAGTCAGTTTCTGTGATTTCACAGAAAGAAAACTTTTAGGACCCACATTGCATTCAATTAATTATTCAATCACGAGTTGAGCAGACTCTTTATTGATCTGATCAAGACATTTTAGACAATTCTATGCTTCCTATGTGCTTTCTGTTCCAGGGCATAAAGCAAGATCTCTCAAAGCATGCTTTGATGACTTTGGTATGGAAGAACTTGCACACAATCCTGACCTCAACCGCACCAAACACCTTTGGAACGAACTAAAAGACATTGTTCAATAGATCCAATATCAGTGACTGCTTTGCTCACAAATGGACAAAAATACGCACAGGCGTACTCCAGCGTCTTGTAGAAAGACCAACTCTACATATTCTTTCATTTTCACATGTCCTATAAGATGTAATAGCCAGGTGTCCGTAAAATACTTTATAAGACACGTTCTCCAAACCTACAGAGATCTTTACAAGGATCTTCTATTCTATGTATATTTTAAAATTATTGTAGTGATTTATTTATTTGTATTATTTGCTTGTATCAATGTCTCTTCTGTTGTTGTTGCTTAATTTATTGGTATATATGTTTATGTTTCTTATGTTCTTATTCTTTCTTGTGTTTTCTTTCTTTTCTTGGGAGAATGAACAGAATAAGATTTTCATTGCATAGTATAACTGCTGTTTTACCATGCACATGACAATAAAACTCTCTTGAATCTTGAATCTTGAATCTTGAATCTTGAATGGAAATCCCATGGTTGTAATTGTTACATTACTCAGGGATAGCGATGATACCATGAATCTTGGATAATGTTTGATATTTTATTGATTGTTCCCAATATTATTACATTAATCATCAAAGATGCAAAAAACCTGATGGGAATATCATGTTTTATTGTTTTTTTTTCGAGTGGCTGTGATTTGAGCTTTGCATCGTGTATAATGATTTGCAGTGCAAGTCATTATTGAAGTGTTGTTTGCAAAATACGCACACATTTTCTGCTAGACAGGTAATACTGACAAAGTACGACGACTTCGGAAATCCAATAAGTATTGTTACCTTTACTGTCCTCCGCCGTCATGCTTTTTAATTAGCGTGGGAAGCAACTAGAATGCCTCGTGTTTCACTTCTAACACACACCAGCTGCAATGCAAGAAAAGAAGCTGGGGGCTGCAGTTATGGGGCCAAATTGCTCCACGTGAATAAAACGCTAAGTTAATGTTGTATTGCTATCTAAAAATGTTGTGGTGTCCAATCATCCCAATTGTTACCACTGATATGAATGTTTTGTGAGTGCAAGGTTTTATTTGCCACTACTTTTCACGCACTTAACATTGTACATTTATCTTTTTACATGCTTTTCATGATGTGGCGGTGATCGAACACTGCAAAAGATTTGCAACTTTAAATTTTGACTCCCTTGTCAAGTTTTTAGTCTGCAAGTTTGGAGAAAGTGCCATATCATAAAGCGAGTTAGTAAATGCCCAATTACCTCAACATCAAACAGCGTGGAGCCATAGCCAGGCCACTCCTTGATGATAGTCATGTATTTCAGCATGGCCTGGTGCTGGATCAGACCTTGGAGGCGGGACCACTTCTCCACAATGCTGGCCCTGGTGGCAGACATCTCCTCTTTGATCCACATCTCCAGCATCTGCTCCTCCTCCATGCGCTGCTTCTTCAAGGAGCCTGTCTTCAAGCCCCGCCGCAGAGTCCCGTCCAGGAAGCTCGTCCTCCGTCGCTCTAAAGTCTGACCCGACCCCGAGGCTCCGCCCATCTTGGTGTACTGCAAGATGCGACTGCGCAGGCGGCCCACGGGGTAGACGCTGTCCAGGCTCCAAGCAGCCCGCGTTTTGTCTCCGTGTAGGAACTGCAGGCGCAAAGCAGCGAGGTGCTGCAGCGTCTCCTCACGGGCGGGGAAGTGTCCTCTGGTTAAACTCTCATGGGCCTGAAGGAACAGGACAGGAGTTGTGATGTGATTAAAATTCCTTCAGTAGATATTCCTACTGTAGATATACAAGTTAAACACACCTGCTCAAACATGAAGGCAAACTCCACCCCCTCCTTTGGCATGCTTTCCACATCCAGGAAGCAGTAGAGTTTGAAGTAGAGTTTCCACTGGCCTTCGTCCTCAGCTTCTTCACTGCCAGCCAGTCTGGTGACGTTGCAAACAATTTTTTTTTTTAAATCATCAATACGAAGCTGAAAAAAGCCTCAAACATGCCTGCTGAGAAATGAAAATTGTAAAAAAAAATAAATAAATAAATGAATTGAGGACTGTAAGGCTGAAAACACATCTTATATCGTAACCCACATTCCATGCAAATGTGCCCGCTGGTGGCTGTGTTTGGTTTGGTTTGGTTTAGTTTATTTGAACATGAAGGTTACAATGGAATACATCTCGTGAATCATTTTTTGACAGTTCCACATGTCCAAAAGGAGTAGGAAGAAGCAAAGCTTATTTAATCCTACCCCCCATCCATTCTACATCTAGTACAGTACATGTAGTTCACTTCCTGGATTCCATGTCATGTTTTCAGTGATAGTCAGGATAACACATAATAGATAACGGTGAGATAACCGTCCCCCCAAAAAAAGAGAGAACATTCATAATAATGATAATATGATGACAATACTAAATAAATAAATAAATAAATAAGAACAAAGCTTTTTTTTTTTTTTTTTTTTTAAACACAACAAAGAAAATTATTTAAAAAAAAAAAAATAAATAAATAGAAATAAATAAATAACAAATAAAATTTAATTAAATAAATAAAAAATAAAATAAAATAAAATAAAATAGAAAATAAAAAAAAAATAAATAAAATAAAATAACAAACCTGACAGAACAATCAGGACTCTTCTGCCTTGTATTTGGCAAACATCAACTGCTTGTATTGTTTTTTGAATTTGCTCATCTCTGTACATTGTTTGAGTTCTTTACTCAATCCGTTCCATAATTTAATTCCACACACGGAAATGCTATGGGTTTTCAGCGTTGTTCTCGCATATAAATGTTTTAGGTTTAATTTTCCTCTAAGATCATATTTCTCCTCTCTGATTGAGAAATACTTGATTAGATTTTTGGGTAACGAGTTATTATTAACTTTATACATTATTCTAGCGGTTTGAAAGTGTACTAAATCTGCGAATTTTAATATCTGTGATTTTAAAAATAAAGGGTTTGTATGTTCTCTATACTTGGCATTATGAATTATCCTCACAGATCTTTTTTGCAGTACAGTGAGTGAGTGAAGATTACTTTTGTAGTTATTTCCCCATATCTCCACACAATACGTTAGATATGGTAATACTAAGGAACAGTACAGAGTGTGGAGTGATTTTTGATCAAGAAGATATTTTGCTTTATTCAATATAGAGATATTTCTCGCCACCTTTTGCTGTATATATTTAATATGAGATTTCCAACTCATTTTTTCATCTATTATAACCCCAAGGAATTTATATTCTTCCACTTTTTCAATATCCGTTCCATTAATTTGTATTTGGTCGTACGTGTCCTTTCTACTATTACCAAATAGCATTATTTTAGTTTTACTTAAATTCAGAGATAATCTATTCTTGTCAAACCATGACTTTAATATGACCATTTCATCCTTGACCTTTTTAATGAGTTCTTGTGTGCTTTCACCAGAACAGAAAGCAGTGGTATCATCGGCGAATAAGACCAATTTTAAGTTGTTAGTTACTTTGCAAATGTCGTTAATGTACAAGTTAAACAGTTTTGGTCCCAGTATGGACCCCTGTGGTACTCCACACGTATTGTGTAGACTCCCAGATGTATATTCTCCTAGCTTTACAAATTGTTTCCTCTTTGCTAGGTAGCTTTTAACCCAATTTAAGACTAAACCTCTAATTCCGTACCTTTCTAATTTTGAAATTAAAATAGTGTGATTAATTGTATCGAAGGCTTTTGTCAGATCCATGAATACTGCAGCTGCGCATCTTCTGTTGTCTATGGCAGTAGTGATTTCCTCCGTGATTTCCATCAGTGCCATAGAAGTTGAAATGTTGGCTCTGTAACCATATTGACTACTTGCCAATAATTCATTCTTATTAATAAATTTGTCCAACCTATTATTAAATAGCTTCTCCACAATTTTCGAGAATTGTGGTAACAAGGAAACTGGTCGATAATTTGTAAATTGGTGTTTGTCTCCTTTTTTGAAAATTGGAACCACCTTGGCTGTTTTCATTTTGCTTGGAAATATTCCAGTCTGAAATGATAAGTTACTAATATATGTTAACGGGTCTGCGATCTCATTGATGACCCTTTTAATTGTTTCCATTTCGATTCCATGACAATCAGTTGATGTTTTTGCCTTAAAATGGTTAACAATGTCAGTGATCTCCTTTTTGGTTACAGCAGTGAGAAACATAGAATTAAGATTCCTATCGATAATATCAATCCCTTCATCAATTGTGTCTTGTTTTGGAATTTCCTCTTCCAGTTTTTGTCCAATATTTACAAAATATTCATTTAACATTTCAGCTACCGCATTCATGTCATTCCTGTAAGTGTTTCCAACCATGAAATAGGGAGGATAGTCTGCTTTCTTAACGTTGTTCTTTATAATACTATTTAAGATGCCCCAAGTTGCTCTCATGTTATTTTTGTTCTTATTTAGTACGTGACTATAATATTCCCTCTTACACACTCTCAAGATAGTTGTCAACTTGTTTTTGTATGTCTTATACTTTTGTTCTGCTTCTTTAGTCTGTTGAATGATAAATGTCCTGTATAATGTGTTCTTCTTCTTACAGGCGTTTTTTAGTCCTTTTGTCATCCATGGCTGCTGGTTTTTCTTTTGCTTCTTGGGCTTTTCTTGCCAGGGACAGTTCTTATCGTAGAGCTCCATATAAGTACCAAGGAAGCTGTCATATGCCTCGTCCACATCTGTTGCACTGTAGACACTCTCCCAACTTTGTTCTTCTAGACCTATCTTGAAGGCACGGATGTTGTCCTCTGTACGCAATCTTTGAAAAGTCTTTTTTGCCTCCGCCTGTTTTTCTTATAATGTTCATTGTAGATTGTAAACACTGGAAGATGATCACTGATGTCACTAATTAGCAGGCCACTGATGGTGTTGTTATCAAAGTCATTGGTGAATATATTATCGATGAGGGTGGCACAGTGGTCTGTTATTCTACTTGGTCTAATGATTTTAGGATATAAACTCAAGCTATACATTGTATCTATAAAGTCATCTGTTTCCTTGCACTTGTGTGAGTTCAAGAGGTCAATATTGAAGTCTCCACATATGAAAATAGTTTTCTGACCTATGTCTGTAAACGTTGTCTTAATCCAATCCTCAAACATTCCAATCTTTGACTTTGGAGTTCTGTACACACAACTTATTAACACATTTTTGCTTTTTTCTTTACAGATTTCAATTGTTATACATTCTAAAATGTTATCAATGACAAATGACATATTCTTTACCATTTTGTAGTTCAAATGTTTGTCCACGTATAAGGCCACACCTCCTCCATTTGCATTGTTCCTGTTTGCACACGTCATTTCATATCCTTCCAGCTCGAAGTCCATTCCTTTGTTAGCATTAATCCAAGTTTCTGAGATTGCTATAACTTTGAAAGGTTCTTTGAATTGATTCAAATATTGTTTAATATTAGTAAAGTTTGCGTTCAAGCTTCTGCTGTTTATGTGTATGATGGATAACTTGTCGTCGTTGATGAAACTGTTGTTGTATTGCTCCTCCGTATAATAACGGCAGTCGTTTGTAATGTGAGAGAAAAAATTTGAGTCTGGATCAATATCTTTTTCCATATCCAATTGTTTGTGATCTGTAAAGTGAAAAGTGTCCAATTGTAGATCTTCTTGTAGCATATTAAAGCTGTTTTCCTCCATGTTGGGAGACCTCAATATCTTTCTAGGTCCTTGATGTCTTTGACAGCAAGAACTCTGGCCTCTGGTCCTCCATTTGCTTTGATGAAGATTTTGCAGTTTGCACTCCATGTTCCTTGAATCTTTCCTTGCTTCCTCAGATCACGTGCTTTCTTCGCAATCTCAGCGTTGCGCTTGGTCAGGTGGTCATTCATGTAGACATTTGTTCCTTTCAGCTTCTTTCCCTGTTTCAGCAGGGCAACCTTGTATTTCCTGTTGGTGAATTTGACGATGATGACGGGTGTAGTGCGGTTCCTCCCATACAGTGGGATGCAAGTATCAATAGATTGGATGTCTACATCCACCTCCTTCGATTGCAAAAAATCAACAACTTGTTGCTCTGTTGAGGCGACATCCCTTTCGTCTGGTTCTTCAGTATTCGCCACTGCTCTGGCATAGGACCTTGGTTTAATTCGAAGTCCCGTCCCGTCCCGTGTTGAACAGTACGTAGGCCATACCATCTGAGAAATGTGACTGGGTTTGCATTGCCGTGACATAATGGACAAAAATTATTATAAAAGGGATGGAAGAACATCTCTCCCAATGTTCTGAACTCGTATTTCCATGCCAGTCGTACTTCGTTAGACAGCAAAGTACTGCAGTTGAGACTGACTCAACAGTGCCTCTGCTTGTTGCAGCTTAGTAGTGCATTCCATTGTGCTTGAATTGCTTCAAGGCAATAACCAACGATTCCAAACAATTGACACATTTGGTACTGAACAAGAACTTGATCAATTACTATGCCCATCCCTACTTGCCACACACAGTCATGAGTTTTGGGTAGTGACCCAAAGGACAAGATCACGGGTACAAGCGGCCGACATGAGTTTCCTCCATAGCGTGGCTGGACTCTCCCTTGGAGATAGGGTGGGAAGCACTGCTGCTCTTCCGCATTGAGAGGAGCCAGATGAAGTGGCTCGGCATCTGACCAGGATGCCTCCCGGACGCCTCCCTGTGGAGGTGCTCAGGGCACGTCAGACCGATAGGACGACCCAGGTCATGTTGGAGAAACTATGTCTCTCAACTAGCCTCGTGACGATGGAAGAAGATGGGTGGATGGACAAAAGAAAGCAGACAATTCTTTGTGTATCAAATCAACAGACAGCAGTGTATCAAGCTCCACCCACCACAAGTGCACCACTGCCAACAACACCATTACAAAAGTGTACTGAAGAGTGGCACGGTTACAGGAAGTGTTTTGGGCCCCTGAAAACAATACAATGTGCACTGTAATAATCTCTTCCAAACCGTACCGATTAGTGGAAACAAGGCTTTCTACTGCTTTCCTCCCAGCATTCACACAAGCCACAGACAGTAACCTCACCTTTCAAACTTAGCCAGAACGTCGGCCACCAGCACCCTGCTTTCCACAGCTCTGTCAATAGTGTTGTTGTGCTCAAAAAGAGCAAACATGTTTCTGCTGTCCTCCATGGCCAAACCTCTGATCAGCTTCTCCACCACCTTGCACAGAAGAAGCCCGTCAATCATAACGTAATTGTTGTCGTGCTGCTTTTAGTACACGAAAGCGCCCGTACCTCTCCGGCGGTGGTGTGTGAGTTAATGGAGATCTTGCACGAGCCGCCTCCATGACAGTAGACTGTTGTGGTCATTTCCTGTCTTGTAAGTAGTGCTATGATTTCCTCCTGGGAGGGAACAAACTCCCTGGTTTTGGTTTTCTTCAGAGACTCGCTGATGAAATGCGCAAACATTTCAATCTCTGTGCCAGGGAATAGCTCCTTCACCCTGCAAGGAACACGCACACACACAATAAAAATAGAAGAGTTTTGATTTGATTTGGACGTTTACAATTTGAAGATGCGTGTCTCACCGTTTGAGGTGAAACTTGAGGTAGCGCAGAATGCCGCGGCTGGGCAGGAAGGTGCAGCTCATGCAGGTGAGAAGATGCCAGTGGGCGCGGTTGGAGGGGCTATTGGGGTGAGGGACGTGATTGGTTTGTTTGATCAGCTGGCAGTAGACCTCGTCCCTCAGCGGCCTCAGATCTTGGCAGGTCTGCAGGATTCCCTGGATGATGGGCACCGGGTCTGACACTGCCTCCATCTCTTGCAGCGAGTTGAAGATCTTCACAGCTTCATCTTGCAGGCTGGTGTAACCCTTCTCCTTTTGCACTGGAGAGAGAGACATCCACAGATCAACACTGTAGATTAGCAGGCAGAACCCCTTAACAAGATAGCATGGCAAATATTACATTAAAAAAAACACACAAACAAAAACAAATCAGAGATTTTGAGGACATTTTTGAAGTTTCATTCTTTTGGATTGAAGTTTCATTCTTTTGGAGACAAGCCTCCAACTGCAAAAACCCAAAAGCTTAGTAAGTAATTTCGCCCAATTTGGAGTTAACTATGTGTACGTCAGACACGTGAATGGAAAAGCAGACAAAAACTGAATCTGTGAATAAAATGACTAAATCTGTCCAGACGAGATGTTTTCACTTTTCCATGAAGCAGATTTGGCATTAAATATGACAAAGTAGAAACATTATTAGCATTTGCATTACACTTTGGCCAGGCTACTGTGCCTTTTCCGGAAATTTTCTTACAAATTCAGAGAACGTCCCACAGATTTCATTGTTTTGCGTTGTAACGAACCTTCACTGCAAAAACACAAATTATTATCATACATTTTTGCCCAATCTGAAGTCAGTTTGTCCAAATACTTTATAAAATGTGTGAATGGAAAAACAGATGGTTGACACACAAGATGTTTTAACTTAGCCAGGATGCATGTTTGTTTGGGCTTTGGTCAGACGTGACTTTCTTCCAGTTTCTGAGAACATCGTACACGTTTCATGGCTTTGAATCACAATAAACCTTCAACTACTGTAGAAAATCTTATCAAAGTCCCATTTGAAATCAAATCATCAAAGCAGACTTCACGGGGTTCACGTTGGCTATTGAAATTTTTCTTTTGACTAAATAGAAACATGGTTAACTTAAGCATTAAACTTGAAGGGATAGTTCGGATTTTGAACGTTGTTCCACTTTGAACGTAGTTGCTGTGGACATTTAAGTCAAGAGTTTGGCTTCTCAAAACAATATGCGTTCAAAAGATTAAAACATTTGCATCACAAAAATGCCTTAAAAAAAACCTCAAACCTCACAAAAAGCTCAGCGTCATACTATGGACGGGGCGCAGGAATACGGCAGGAGACAAGTATAAAACGCCAAGCGTTTTGTGAGGTTTGATTTTTTTGATAAGGCATTTTTGTGATGCAAATGTTTTAATATTTTGAACGCATATTGTTTTGAGAAGCCAAACTCTTTACTTAATTGTCCCCAGCAACTAAGCGGAACTACGTTCTTCATCACGGAAATGTGACCAGAACTGGACTTAGGAGACCAAGTGGGGGGTAAGTCGCTATTATTGGACTACAATGCTGATGGGGATGTCATACGACTTCATGTCAAAAAATCCGAGCTATCCCTTTAAAGTTTTGTGCCTTTTCTGGAAATGGCTTCCTTCTGGATTGCTTGACAGCCTGCAAATGCATTATCATGTAAACAGACATACCCTACTTTAAACACCACATACAGTAGTTTAAGATTTTTGACTCCACGGTGGGGAAGCAAATGTGCATGTGGGCAAAATGCTGCAATGTATCCACAACAGAACTGTCAAACTACAATGCCACAAGCTCACAGTGGATGCTGACATCTCCGTAAGGTAGAGGCAGAAGAGGGGAGTGCAAAGGATGCTGGGTGTATCTCAGGATGGGGTTCCTCCAGTACGTCTGCTCCACTGCCTCCACATTCAAACTGCTCTCCTGCAAGATGATAAAACACTGGCTCAGTCAATGCTCATTACTTAGCGGAGAAGTCACTGCAGTACACACGTATCGTGAGTACCTCACTTTACAACAGATAGTGTCCTTGGCATAGACTGAAAAGAGTTGGTGCAAGGATGACATTAATACCCAAATATGAGGTCGTGCACATCAAACTATCTCCATGTTAAGTCATTGAACTGAATGCTCATTATTTAGTCCGGCACCAAAAAACCTGCCTTGATGTCCCTTATGAGTTGCTGTGTTGGTGTTTCAATGGGAACTTTGCTGTCAATGGCTCCCTGTATGGCATTTGTCCACCGCATGGCTTCATTCAGCATTTTGGTGTACAGGCGGTAGGAGTGTTTACGCCCGTGGATGATGATATTCCAGTAACCTGTAAGAGCAACAACATTTTCAGTGCGCCTAAAGCACTAGTTGGACGATTAATCGACCAATTCCCCAAAGACGTAATTTGGACATTGAACTAACCAGTATCCTTGAAGACCTTTTCCTCAGGTTGAACCACAGAACACAGGCTATTGAGGACCAGTGTTCCCAGTTTGGAGGCGCTGCGCTCAGATGACTTGTAGTAGTCGAGGGAGTTTGTGGTGAGAACAAACCAACGTTTCTTCAGCTTCAGAGACGTGCTTTTCACCCCAGACTTCATCTCTTTATGTAGCCAGCCTAGGAGGGAGGAAAACATCTTGTTAGAGTTGTATTTGGTCATTATAAAGTAGATCAGGGGTGTCCAAAGTGTGCCCTGGAGGCTATTTGTGGCCCGCAGCTTGTTTTTTAATGGCCCACAGCATATTGTAGAGATTAAATTAAACCAAAAAAACACCAGCAAAAATGGGAAAAATAGAGCAAAAAGGCAAAATGTACAGAGAAGATTAAATATAGACACTAATACACAAAGCATTGTCTTTAACTATACCTATCCATCCATCCATTTTCTATGACGCTTCTCCTCATTAGGGTATGCTGGAGCCTATCCCAGATGACTTCGGGGTACATGCGGGGTACACACTGGACTGGTCGCCAGCCAATCGCAGGGCACATATAGACAAACAAGCATTCACACTCAGATTCATACCTATGGACAATTTAGAGTCACCAATTAACCTAACATGTTTTTGGAATGTGGGAGGAAACCGGAGTACCCGGAGAAAACCCACGCTTGCACGGGGAGAACATGCAAACTCCACACAGAAATGAAAGGTTTTCTTTTTACAAAATGTAAAAATACATAAAAATATCAAAGTGGCCCCCTACATCCTTTGATTTTCAGTATGAGGCCGTCGGTGGAAAAAGTTTGGACACTCCTACAGTAGATACTCGCTTTTCGCTGGGGTCACATTCCGGCAACACTCGAGAATGGCGGCAACCCCACCGCCTCAGTCCAAACCCTCCTGCTAGCTTGACGTTGACGTGCTCCTCGGATTGTGGATCAACATTTGCAGTAAAAGTGACTGTTGTAATTATTTGATGTTCACTCGAGACGCACTCCTAAATATGCATTTACATGCATTCAACACATTTTAAGCACAAAATTCTAATCAGTGATAATGCAAGCTGATCGATGAACAGTTGGAATAGGATTCACAGTGTAGCCTTTAGCCTGGTCATCAGGCTAGCGCTAGAAGCTAGCGAGGCTAGAGAAGACCTTCCTACCAGCCTCGTCTACATAATCTGTCTCCCAACGACTTACAATCATGTATTAACTTGTGTTCACGCTGCAGTTTTGAGGCCAGATTGACTGCCGAAGCTCGTGCTTCCATAGCCTTGACAGCACACAACTATGGTGCGTTCAAGACAAACAAAGGGTTAAATCTCAATGCTTGAGGGAAAAAACAATATCAGTGACGCATAGAGACATGTCAAAATTGTGGCGTTTCCAACAGCGGCATATGAGTGCTGTACATTTTACCGGCATTATCAGAATTCTTTCACCTTATGGTGCAAGACAATGGTGTGCCGTGAATGCGTGCGAGGATCACTGTGTATACTTTTATCATGCATATACAGCTTATAGATGGCTGACCTCGGACCAGAAACTCCTGTCCATCCCCCTTGGAGTCTCCTTTAGATTTCTGCAGCAAGCCGATCCAGTGATGCATCTCCTCAGGTGTGTCCGTGTTGCAGTGAATCACCCGGTTGGCGGTGATGATCACAAAAGAGTTTGGTCTAGAAGCGGCGGCACATCACATACATTATTATATTATTATATATTCCTCCAGGACCTTGCAGTTGTGTTCAATATCATATTTTCTCATGTAGCAGCCGCTGCTTTAAACGACACCGTGCCGCCATTGAATTGCCGTGTGCGTCGTTCACTTGATTAAATAAACAAGGCTGAAATTACACTGACTACAACTGAAACCATCCACTATTGTATATTTAAAAGAAATAAAGCAACAGATAGCTAACCTCCAGGGAGAAACAGAGGCCATAATATAATATAGATTATTTGTTACAATACATATTATTGCAATCTATTATTTTGATGAAGTGTACTTGTGGAAAAATGATTCAAATATATGATTGTGTTTAATATCACTATAGAAATAGAAAACTGTATTCCATGCTGGACAAACACAACAGAGTAGCGTCCAGAATAATATATTAAAGACATGATATTTCAATACATTTCTAAGTATTTATTTGTGGAAATGTAACTGTCTTGTATTCTGTAAAAGCTTCTACTGATGCTTAGATTAGTTATTCAATGACAATCTGGTTAAAAAGACATATGTTTTACTTTTCACTTTCTCATGCACTCCAAATCATTGTCAAAGTTTTAAAATTAAGTTGAAAAAACAGCCTCTCTCCAATTTTCACCAACTTCCAAACAAAGCCTGTCCTCTTCGAAATCAATCACTATCAGAACAGTTTTCACCTTATCTTATCTCTAAATGTATTTGTACAAATACAGGCCTGCAACTTAATAACCCACCCTGGCCCTTGGCTGCAAAATGAGCAAAATGCGGTGTATCTACTGACAAATAACACTTATAGGTCATTTCCTGTTGCCATCTTACCTGTCAGGGTTGTCTGACGCACAGACCGAATCAATCAAGCCCACATCTAGCGTGCCCTGGACAGAGAGAGGAGAGAGGTCAATGCAACTATAGTCATGCTACTGCTGGGAGTCAAATCTGCAAAGTATAACTTGACCCGTAAAGGGTTAACTGTCGTTCAAATGATGATATGGAACGTCCTATTTTAGCCGGAACTGTCATGTGTGTCATTATTGTTGGTGCAACGTGGTGCTAAAAAGCTGTGGAGCAAAGAGAAAGGGGCCGCAACACCACTAACCACTGCATTCTTTGGGTTGGCCTGTTCATGGTGCATCTCCATGAGCTGCTCTGGGCTGGCACTGTGGACACGACTCAGCACACTGAACCAACCACTGGATGGGGCCACGGGGAGTTCAGGAAAGTAAACCCAAGGGAGGAAAAGGTCAGCAATTATAAAGTACCACTGGCAACCACCAGGGGGGCTTTATTCCCATACATTACTGGGGACAATGTATATGGAGATACCATAAGTTAGTGATTTAATGAACTCTACCTGGCATCTTCTGGGGATTCTGCGTAGATGTGGTAAGTCCTCTCCCCAGTTACAATATTGAGTGCATTTTCCTTCTCATGATTGTCCACTATCTCCCTGTTAAAAACCCACAGTAAAAAAAAAAAAACACTAAAGTTCTGTTGGCGTTTAATACAAAGTGAGTTCTAAAATAGCAACATTTCAGCTAAAAATAGCTTACGTGGCTGTGCAGATGTCAATGGTCCCTTTGAGCTTCTCTTCGCTGTCGTTGTCAAAGTACATCAGCTTGGACTCCCTCAGGACGAACCAGCGCATCTTCCAATTGCGCCGGGACAGGGTGGACATTCCCCCACCTTTCTTGTAAAGCCAGCCGGACTTGAGCGAGTCCTGTTTGGCCCGGAACCACATGAAGGTGTCGTCTTTCAGTACGCACCAGCGGCGACGCCATGGTATCATGAGTCCACCTGAAAAGAGATTAATGATTGTATTATTCTGGATAGAAACAGGACGCACACTCGATTTCCACCCCAAGTAGTATCAGAGGCGGGAAAGCGCCTGTGTAAAAAGGGCATTCCACAATGCCGGGACTGACTTGTGGAGTTTAACACATGACGGTCATGTCTCCAGCCCTTTTGTGTTGACAGCAATTGTCAATACCATATGGACCCGAATATATGACGACTCCTCTTTTTGGGAAAAAAGCATGTTAAAACTGATGGATTGCAATAAAATAAGACATGTCTTATATCTCTTAGCTGCTTGACATTTGTTTGACGACTTCATTGATTACCCTTACGTTCAAATTAGCATCATAACTCCTCCTCTGTTGTTTGCTAACTTGGTCAACCTTTGTCACATTTTTCCAGCGGGTCTCTGTCATCTGCATCTATCCAAGTCACCGGTGCGTGTGAGTGAGAAGAAGAAAATCTCTGACTAGCTTTGGGGAGAAGTGGCTTTGTGCCACCGGCTGGTTTACATGTACGGTCGTCCCTCGCCACTTCCTGGTTTGGATTTCACGGCTTCACTCTATCACGGTTCTTCAAAAATATATTCATTAATAAATCCTGCTGATTTTTGTGATTGAATGCGGCCTATTGTTAGTCAAACACATATGAATATTTAAGCAAATGTTATTTGCCAAAATTAAGCATTTTCAAGCATAAAAATGGCAAAATGAACTAAAATACAAATGAGCCATTCAAGAGAAGGATTCAAAGACATTGACGTAGTATTCTAACCTGGTCACTAAGTGTCAGTGAGACACACAATCATCAGACTTGATGGCCAGAGCAACAGTCTTTTATTGCAGGTTCGAATTATCTCACAATAGGCACAATAATGCCAAATAAAAACACGGGCTACCATTGCGGCCGCTTATGTACTCTTATTATATCCACTATATTGGGTAATACCAGTGTAAAGGTGACTGTAGGGATGTTAGTTCATGTCTAGAGGGCTCTAATGATGTTAAAAAACACATTTGGAAGGTTATAAACAGGTTTTCTATGCTCAAGCTAAAAAAATATTCAATTTATTAATATTGGATCCTACTTTGTGGAAATTCACTTATCGCGGTCAGGTCTGGAACCAGTTAACCGCTCTAAACGAGGGATGACTGTACTGTTAAGAGCTACTGTCAGGGCTGATAGTCAGGTGTTTTTCAGGATCTCTGTGGAAAAGAGGCTTTTGTGAAGCTACTAACTCTTCATGTAGAGATAGCCATGGAAATAAGGAGGCCCGCTGCCATTCAGTAGATTCATCCTCCCGTTGGAAACCTCCTCGTCCGTGTCCACGTAGACGTCGTTGTCCTCGTCAGTGTCGATGAACTGAAACAAAGATACAGCCGGTTGATGGTGGCATGTGCCTTCTGATAAAAGAATAGAACTGTGCACCTGCAAGTTCCGTGCTAAAAACAAAAGAAAAATTCACAAACACACACTTCTCCTTCATTCTCTCAGTCTTTCTTCCATTCTCTCATTCTCTCTGCCTCTTTTCATTTGACAGTGTAAGAGAACGTCAAGGTGTGTATGGCTGCGTGGAACTTCAGTGTTTCAGTGGTGGTTGGTAGAAAGTAACTCACTAATGCCATTTTGACATACTGTAGTACTGGGAATAGGCATTTCACTATATATCCTCGATGTACAAAGATTAATGATCAATTAATCCATTAATAATGAAACGTAAGACTCTTTTTCAGAATGTTCTGAACTGCTGTTTCCATGCCAGTGCTGTACTGAGCAGAATAATGCTGCATGGAGGACTTGTGCCATTGCATGGGCGTAGCTCAGTGCTTCACCCCCCTGTGGGAGGCGCGGTAAATTGTCGGTGGGGGGCGTGAGAGGCAGGGAGAACTTTCAATATTAGTGCAGACCCGCCAGCATGTATGAATTTGTCGTACACAGCATGCACTTAAATAAGCTTGTATGCTTCACTGTCCTCCATTTTGTTGCATTTCGCTGATTTCAGTTTCGAAACCAGTGGGGGCATGACAAAAAATACCTGAGAACCATTGGTGTTGAGCTGAGACTGAATCAATGGCGCCTCTGCTGGCTGCAGCCAAGTAGTGCACTCCATTTTGACTCAATTTGAAATCACAATCAGAAATACATTAATTTAATAATACTGTAATATTATTATTGTAGTTTGCTGTGGTGTGGAATGGCACTGCAAGCTACGACAATTTTATTATATCATATTGTTAAATGAATACACCTATAACAGGTGACTCTTCTACTCCTGAAATGCTGCACACAATAGGGTTAAGATTATATAATATAACATGTAATATCATTTTCCGACGAATGCACGTGGTGGTGTTGCTATCAAAACCCAAAGTTTCACCCCATAAGTCGGATTGACTTGAAATTTCCCACACAGCTCAATGTGCTCACTGTAACAGGGTGCTTAGCCGAATCACCATGAAACTTGGTACCTCCCTTTGAAAGGACTAACCAGAACAAGCATCTTTGCAGGGACGGGGCAGGAATCAGCAATGAATTTCCCATATGTCATCGACCATTTGTCTAATGATTATAAAACTTTGAGAACATTTATATTACATGTATGCTAGCATGTGTTCCAAAGCATTTTGACAACAACCCATAGGGGGCGACAGAAATGCCTTTTACAGTCGTGAAAAAATGATGGCGTGTACACATTTTTTTATCTGCTATCTTGTATAACTTCTGTGTTGTTCTTACCGAGTCCGAGCTGCCTCTGAAGGAGTCCAGGCTGTTGTGGGTGCAGGAGGATTTCCGCAGCACCTCCTCATCAGTAATGTGACCATCATTAATGCTAGCACCCGAGCTCCCGTGAACCTCCTCAAACTCCTCCTGATCATAGTCCGACTCTGTGTCAGGCAGGTTGGAACAACACAGCTCCTGACTCTCATTGGTCCCCTGGCATGGCCGTTTGTCTCCATTGGAGATCGCAGGAGGAGCAGGGCCGGGGAGTTGGGAGTTGGGGAGATGATTCAGTCGGTTTGGGGGAGCTGAGGAGGCCAAGGGAGAGCGGACACGGAGCTCTTCTGCAAAGGCAGCTGGAGGAGGGGGCACACTTTGGAATACTTCCTTGTCCAAGGGGACTGCAGCTGGTGGGGGTAAGTCAGGTAAAGGAACGCACTCATCTTCAGCATGGAAACCCTCGTCTACCTCCTCCTCAGCCAGAGGAGCGGTCGATTCAGTTGGGTCGTGGAGGTTCTCCTCACTCGACAGCGACGGCTCTAAACCACCAAAGTCCAAAAGGTCCAGGAACTCTGTCGCCACGCGGGAGGCCTCTTTCTCCAGTCGGTAGATCTCAGCCTCCCTCATCTGCCGTAACTCCTCACGGGAGATCTCCCCGAGAAGAGACACACCGTCTTCCTGCTGCTTCTGCAGGCGTTCGATTTCTCTCTCCAAGCGCAGGATCTCCTCCATCTGACGGCTCTCTTCGTCGGTGGTGTAGTTGTAGGACGTAGTCTGTGACAGATCCTTCTGTAGACGAGCCAATGACAGACCACATAGACATTTAAGAGCCTCCTGCTCCTGCTTTGAAGGATGTTTCTAACACAATGGCCTTTTTATATAAACAAAATAACGGATCAACCCCAGCGGGAAAACCAAGCCGCGAGATACACTAACAAACAACAACAATGGAAGATAACTTCTCAGTATGTCGCCGTGGTAAGATTGTATTCATGAGGAGACTGAGGGCAGCAGAAAAGGGATCGCTGCAGCAAAGGAGTGACTGTGGAGTATGTGACCAGTTGCGGTTTAGATCACCCATATGGTATCATCTTGGAGCTCGTGGAACCCCAGCTGACCTGATTAGAAATAATAACTGACTTTGCCAGTGGAAAAGCGTCAACAGTGAGCAGAGCTCTGTTGAATCGAGAAGGTACCATGCGATGGAAAAGAGGCATTAGGTAGGCTACATTCCAGAAAGATTACACTACTTTTGAAATTACAGTTGTCACTTGTAATGGGGCTGCACTAAACTGCTCAGATGGTAAATAGTTTACGTGAATGAATATAAAACTTAATAACTGAATATAATTACTCTTAACAGAATTGGGTCACATCACACGTTGGCAGGATTAGTTTGGCTTTAATTATGTGAACCCCAAAGCCTGATTAAAAAAAAAAAAAAGTCAGGCCAGTCATGCTTCCTATGCTGTTTTCTAGGCAACGTGCGGCAGAGAAAGTGCAGGGAGATCAGACAGGAACACAGTTACAAGACGTAAGGGAAAAAAAGGCTTATAATAAAAACAACACAATGTACAAAAAAGACCTTACCTAATCGCTTTCTGTCATACAGTTTGTATGCAAACAGATTTTGGTAGGTTAACACCACTGTTAGTTAAAGCATAACACAAACCAATATTTTGTCTTCAACTAACAAAGAGTGGCGGAGCCAGAAATGTTTCATTGGGGTGGCCAAGATGAGACCATTACTCACATAGGGGGAGTACATATTTATTTAACCACTGGTTATACCCATGAAAAAAAATCATCCTAAAAACGGGAGGGGGGTGGCCTTTTCATTAATTAATTACTAATTTTATTAGTAATTAGCTATTTTTTGGGCTCCCTGGCGGTCAGCGGACCTTGGAATTTTCCTGACTTTCCCCCTTGAACGGCACCCCAGGCCAATAGCACTCATCATAAATAAATAGAAACATTTATAATTTATCTATGTGATCGGAATCGGCCGATTTCACTCATGGATACTGTAATTGGCATCGGCAGCATAAAACCGTGAATGGAGCATCCCTAATGCTAACCAAGGTTCCACCCAATGAGTTTTTGAATGCATAAAGCTTTTTTCAGCACAGCGCCCTCTGCTGGAGCACTGTCACACTTGCACCTGTAAAACACCTTTGGACACCACTGAATGACGTCCGTGTCAGTATCATGATGCTCGAAGAGAGTGAACTCACCTTTTGACGAGCACCATTCACCACCAGTGAGTTCCTGGGAACATAATGCAGGACAAGTGGGCATGTGAAACAAACAAATGTGACTCCATTGCACCCACTGCTGCTCCTTTATGTTTACCTTTTAATGTCGCCATTTGCAGCCTTTTGATGTTCCTCCTCTGTCTCCTTCATGAGCCTCAGCTCCTCTTCTGCCTTCCTCTTCAGCTCCTCATTCAGCAGTCTCTGTCTCTCCTCCTCTTCCTCCCGCTTTCTACTCTCCTCCTCCTGTCGCCTCCTCTCCTCCTCCATCCTTCTCTCCTCTTCTTCTACACGCCGCCTCTCCTCCTCCTCTTTCCTGCGTTTCTCCTCCCTGAGCTGCCGACAGAGGGATCGGGCCAGCTGGCCTCTGTGGTGCTTCTGCAGGACAACGGAGGCCAGGCGCAGTCGCAGGAAGCTTCGCCTCCAAAAGTGAGCGCGGTAGTTCTTCTGGATGGTGACGATGCTGGCCAGAGACCTCTTGTACTGCTTCCTGATTGGGAAACATTGTGTGTCACCACAAACATAGTTGTGACGTCGCCGCATTGGGTTGTTCGCGCCCGCTGGCCGCCTGTGTTTAAATAAACAGAGCTGGTAGCTCACGAACAGCGCAGTGTTGACAGTCTGCTGAGCATGCGGTTGTGTGGGCTTTTGTGTTTAGCCTTGTAACTAAGCCTCATCACCCGCACACACACACACACACGCATGCACCCTGAACACACGCATACAGTGTGAACATGTAGCATACATGACCCGATGAGGCCCACACACATTGCTGTGACCATTTGACCCTGAGCTTGGCCCTGTCTCCACCATAATCACTCCACGGGCAGTGACTCATCTCAGGATGGAGATCTTGTTACATATAATAACACAAAGACTACACTTGTGGCTTTAGGGAACTTTTCAGACCTTTAGTGAACTCCAAAGGGGACAGCAAAGTCCAGTTACTGTCAGCTGCTCTATTATCCTCTCCTCGCCTTTAACAAGGCAAACCCAGCAAGATTATTAGGTATGCCTATGAAATCTATAGTGTTGTCCTCGCAAAGATAATAATGTCAGTTTGCAATAACAAACCAAAGTCAACATATTATTAAATGAATACCTCTCTGACAGTCACTCAAAATTAAGCATTGGAACACGCGCGCCTCATTTTATTGTATGTCCAGTGAATGACTAGAAAACAGGGTTATTCAAAGCTAGCAACGTCACATGGGCATCTTGCCAAAGCGCCCCACTTGCTATTTGACATGTGTACAGTGTGCATTGTGTTGTCATAATATATGACACATTGACAAAATAATTACAGATTTGGAAGCATAATTCATGAATATCTTCTAAAATTGTGAACCTTTGAGTATTTTTGAGTTGATTTCTGTTTTGAGACATGATGACATATTGACAAAATGATCATAGATCAGGAAAGCACTCACCCTGGTTTTTAATATCATATATTATTTGCTGTGTTTTATTGCTAATTGATTTTTGACCTTGTTACTAGTTGACCTGGAGGCTCAACTCGAAGGTCAATGTCAATCGTCAGCTTGTCCACCAATTTTGGTGACAATGAGATATGAAATCGGGAAAAATCACTGGCACATTTAACTTACTGAAACTTCTGATATATATGATAAGATATATGAGGAGTTTTTGTGCTTTTTTTGTGAACCTGACAGAGTGAAAATAACAAGACAAAGTAGCATCTTGCATTACCCCATTTGTATTATACAGGTGGTGCTTGGGTTAGGGTTCGTTATTATATATACTGTGCACGTTAAATATTCTTATATAGTCATAAAGGTTCCTCTATCATTGGGAAAACAAGGCTCATATCATAGAATGCAATCCCCCATCTCCAACGTCTGGGCTCAAATTTCATCCTCCAAGATGTCACGCGTGACACTCGCCCCACAGAGTGGTGCTTATAAGCTACTACCTCCAGAATTTGGGAGTAGAAAGAATGGAATCTGAACCTCAACCCAGATGAACAATTGTGTGGTCAGCTTGGGCATACTAAATGACCAGTACAACCACATTGGGTGACTTGCAATGACTCATGGTTGAGGAGTGGAAGGTCATCCCACAGCAGTGTGTGACCAGCCTGGCACCTCCTGACTGTTGTCGCGGTCTATGGTTCTTCCACACCAACGGTTTGTTTGTTTCTTGTTACTGATCAGACTTTAATCATCCAAGCCACCACAGAACACAAAAAATGAGTGAACAGCAACAGCAGAATAAGCTGTTTGGCATAGGCAGTGAAGATTTGGCACATTTTACATGGGCGCAACGCACGCACGCAGCAGTGCATGTTCATTACAAATGGCGCATTACTTAAATTACAAAACAAACAGGCTTCCAGTGATATAAAGTATTGTCAAGAAGCACTGTTATCACAGGGAATGAATGAGTGAATAAAATATCTACGTAATATTGGCATATAATAGCATAGCAATTATGGTACTTGTTCCCTTGTCAATTAAATATAATTAAACGTGTCTGACACTGTCAATGAAACATGAGCAAAGGCAGGATTTTTAATTAAATGCAGCTCATGAGCATGCCGTAACCTTATATCTTGGAGTGGAGCTACAGTAGATGGCATGCCAGTGGGTGCTGGTCTGCCAGGTCGAGAGGAAAGGTGCAAAGCTTTGTGCTCAAACAAGAGTGAGATTTATCAACTGTACATATGTGCATCCATTGTACACTTGATTCAATTTAAAGTCCTGCTCCAAACTTTTGCATCGTGGTAGTAACGGCAACGGCACATGCACAAACGTGCCCAAAGGCATGCACATAATCCCCCTCCCTTATACACATACACACACACACGCACACACTTCTATCACAAAACAAACACTGACAACTGTCACTGTCACTCAGCCCACTCACCTTGCCACATAACTGAGGATGTGGGCGCGGATCACCATGCCAGCCTTATGCCGCACCTCCTCCCTCTCCTTCTCCAGCCTTTGCTCCAGGGCCTCCTTTAGGAACACCTGCGGGATGAGCAACGCCACGGCCAAACCCAACAAGCGGAGTGACAGGAGGAAGGGGGGTGGGGAGTGGTGGGGGGGGAGACAAACAGGACGGGTTAGTTCCTTTTTTCCTTGGTGAGGCTGGGCCAACAGGGATGAGAAGGCCCCTTGTGTTGTTTGCTGGCAGTGCCCTCTGCAGAGGAAGCTGTGCTGAAGCTAGCAGGCTGGCCGCCCTCCTCCCTCGCCACACAGTAGAGCTTGGGGCAAACCTGGCACCGGGACTAAGGAGCTGCTGCATATGACGCCGCTGCTGCTGCTACTGCTGCTGCTGCACAGCCTCATTGTGTTCAGTTCCTGCTGCTGCTGCGACCGACGTGCACAGGCAGCGAGGGAAGGGGAGGGATAGAGGGATGAGGGGGAGGGATGGTGGCGGGTGTCCAGAAAAATCAAGCCACACCCCTACTTGCTCTTGTGAAGGAAAGAATAAGTGTTAACTGTTTGTGGGCACACTGGAGACTTTCCTTCAAAGTTGGTACTGTAACCTGGGAAGGAGCAACACAATGTTGTGCAATATAATCAACTGACATTTGGGGCCTTACTTTTAGTTTATGCAAAAACTACTCAACCGATTTGAACAAAACTTTGTGAAGGGGGTGGTGGTCAAGATGAAAACAATGTCAAACAATGCAAAAATCAATTGTCCCCCTGTTTTCAAGGTCTAACAGTATGTCCATACACTCTCAATTTGGGCCTATCAACATCTACTTCTCCTATGAGCGGGGGGGGGGGGGGGGGGGGGGGGGGGGGGGGGGGGGGGGGGTCTCACACATTCAATTTGGCCACATACAAACTCAGTATCTTTGTTAAATGTTTGGCAGATGAATGCAAATCTGAGTGTGCATGGTGTGTTGCATAAAGACATGACATAGTTAAAAGCCAAAAATAGTTCATAGACAAATTAGATCAATTCTCTTCATGCAAATTTTTCACAAACAAATCGGCTTTAAGAGCACCACAGTGTTTAACCCCCAAAGAGCCGGCTCTTAGAGCCAAATCTTCGCGACCGACACATCACTTGATCCCTCTCAGTGTGCACTCAGACGGTAGGCGGGTCTTGCGCACTAAGCCGAGAAGTGACACTCATGGCGGCCTCATCTTAGGTTATTTGTTCAGGAAATCTTTACTTATGAAAATGTTAAAATCAACTGGACACATCCAAAAAATATGTATAATGCCGTGCAATATACAAATATTAATATTTCTTTTCTGTTATTTCTGTTATTATTTGTATCCTACATACCTTTTATCTTGTCCTGAACTCCGATTCATGAGTTTGAAAGGCAAAGTTGGACTTGACTTTCGATGTAGTCCAACACAGTATAAACATAAAGTATATAAGTATAAATCCAGGACAAGGAGTGGCGACGAAATCACAGGCAGACTGACTCGAGTGTAGCGTCCGAGGTGTAGGGTGTCTAGAGTCCATCTTTACAGGACAAAAACTCACAAACTTGTGCTCTTTGGAGAGGACGTTTCGGCTCCAACCCTTGGTAACCCCAACAGTTGCCTTTACATGACGTCATCCGTGCACCTCACTCAACAGGCATGAATAATCAACTTACGCCAAACGAACTGTTACGCCAGTTTAATGTCTTTATCATTAAAAGTGCTAAGAAAACACATCCATATCCAGCCTGCTTAAATCCAATGCTTTATTTCCTAGTATTGATTCAATCGATTGATTACCTTTTAAACAATATTAAATCGATGTATGTCGTCCTGAATGGACACTTTGCTGGACACAGATCGATGTAGTTGGATGATAGGAATATAAATCGATGCATCGACGTATCGATGAATCGTTACACCCCTAGTGTATATGTAAAATGTGAAGCACTTCTTAGAAACGCACACTCTGTTGGAGACGGGCGTGGTCAAACACAGCTCATTAGCATTAAAGCTAAAGTCACACCAAACAGTCTGTTCCCTATAGGGCTTACTAAAAAGCACTTTTAAACTATCTAAATTCCGGTATCAAGGCTAAACTTTGGACAGCACACTTTGAATACACTATTGTGGCACATCTGACACCTATTTGCTGTAAAATTGCTGAGAAATTAAGTTAATAAAATGTCTTTAACGACGAAATTCATGCTCATGCAGGTGGTGTGCGTCTATAGTTTAGTGTTCAGTGATGCTAATCCAAATTGTTAGGCATTGGCATTCATCTATAAAAATCAAGTAAGAATCTGAGGGCAGTTTGAAGTTGTCGCTTGTGTTTGTATCCCAGATGTAAGGATCCCACAGCTGCCCTTTCTGTGTGTGTGTGTGTGCATGAGGAGGTAGAGGAAGCTCCCACTTCGTCCACATCCTTCCCTCGTCTGTGCACAAATGGGTCGCCAACACACAAAAAGCGCCGCACACACCTAATCCATACAACGTCAAGCCCCTAATTCGGCGTGCACACTTCCTCCGCAACACAATCAGCAAGCGTATAATTACACATAGATTGTTCCTCCGAAGGAAATGTAGCTCACTCTGTCTTTCCTGGTCCTCTTCCCACAAGCTGAGCAATTCCCCCCACCCTCAAAACATGACCACGTGTTTCCCAAACTCCAGCATAAAGCGGAGTAGTCACCAGTCAAAGGTCAAACTTGGGATGTGTTACATTTTTTGACCCTGAAAATTATATTTCAGTGAGACACCAACTCCAAAGGTGTGCCATGTGCTTAACATATAGAGGAATGTGTACACCAGTGGTTTAGCACTAGTTATATATATTCATTAAGAAGCTGCATGTGGTTGACATCAAACACCGCCATATGTTGTACTGCGTGTCATCCAGATGGTCCTATCCGACAAATACGAAAACATACATGTAGAAGCGGGTTTTGTTCTCTAGAATCAAACCTGCTATTAAACGGTTAATCATTCTTTGAAAAAGCCGTGAAGAAGAGAAGCCTTTCTGTGAAGAAGTTAATGATTGAAACAAAGAGAGACGAGTGCACAAAAAAGGCGTTCCGTGAAAGCCTCAATGCTTCCAAACCCAGCCAGTTTAATAATTATTTGGTCGACGCCCCCTCCTGCAGCAATGAGGCCACCTGCCTCAGGATTACTTACAGTAAGCGGAGCTAACACTGGGTTGCACCGTGCACTTACAGTAAACTGCAACTGTCCGCCATGAAAACACAGTGGTTGTCAACAAGGGAGCAGCACATCTGACCACATCTTGCCAGTAAATTCTTTGGGACCTGAGTCAGAGCAAGGGGCGTCCAAACTGTGACACGCATTAGCAGCCTGGGAAACTTTCGCCAAAAAACACGTGTGAAACATAACCTGACATTTCTCGAGATCTTGATCTTCGCCACAGAAATACTATATTTTACACCAGAAACACTGTGTTTGGCCACAGGAAGAAAAAAAAAAAACACTACGTTTTGCCAAACAAACACTACACATTGCCACAGAAACACGATATTTGACCACAGAAAGCACTACAAATGGCAGCATATACAGTACACTATATTTTATCATACAAACACTATATTTGGCTACAGAACACGACAGGCACGCTACACACTGCCACAGAAACCCCTACATTATGATTATAAGATTATTTTTTGCCAGAGAAACACTATATTTGGTTACAGAAACATAATGTACATTTGACCACAGAAAACACTAAAATTGACCGCATCTTTGACACTATAGAACACTATATTTGGTCACAGAAAAGAAAACATTATACTTTGCCACACAAACACTCTACAATTCCACAGAAAGACTATATTTGGCTACATAACACTACAGGCATACTATATATTGCCACAGAAAACCCTATATTATTCTACAGAAACACTATATTCTACTAGAGAAAACACTAAATCAGGCAACAGATGGACTACACAATCCAAACTTTTGTTTTCGTACTCTCCCACTTTCGTATGATTCGGTTTTCATAACAAAATGTTTGCCTCTCTTTTCGAGAAAAATCTCATTCCCAAACCAAGTGATACTGCTAAATAACCCACCACGGGGCCGAAGAAAGTTGTCAGCACTTTCATAAAGAAGGTGAGACACTCTATTGAATTTGATCTCGCTAGGATGTACAGGAAGTCCACATCAACAATAAGTTCCATCAAGTTCAGCACTAATGGTTTTATTGCACTAGCAAGTGAATGATATCATTGTTTACAATTTCGTAATTCTTATATATAGCTTTTTAATCACATTTTTTTAGAATAGCTTTTTATTAGTAATCAAATTGCTTATTGATTTTTGTCTAAGGCCATAATGTAAAAGAGTGTTTTATTAATAAATAAGTAAACTTTTATTTTTAATTAATGCAAAACAATACATTTGTAATCTAGGCATATTTGAATTGTGATGCATCGTGATCAGGAAGTCGTATCTACTGTAATTGAATCACCAATTACTGAAGAGGTGTCTTAAATGTATCAGATGGTTGCGAGTGAATGGAGATGGAAATCGTATTGGGCAGAGACCAGAGATTACCATCCCGAATAATTATTCTTTAGAAAGTGTATTTCTTGTTAATATTTTTGGGTTTGGGTGTAATTAATTGGATTTTCATTATTTCCTATGGGAAAAAATAGCCTCCGTTTTGGTAAGTTTTCGGGTTTCGTCTGACCATTTGGAACAAATTGGCAACAAAACAAAGCATGTGTTTGGTCACAGAAAACCCCTATTCTTGATCATATATACTCTTGCACTGTGCTACAGAAACACTATACAGTACTTGACACTATGTTTTACCACAGAAATATATACTGTATATTTGAAAACACTATTTCTGCCACAGAAAGCAGTACAGTTTACAACAGTAACTATTGATGATATCATCATATTGGCCATGATTTCTAAATGTTTAGGGTTTCATGTTAGGAAATCATTTGAAAATTGATTAAACACCATGCTGACGAAGGTTATTCAAAAGACGTTTGGGTGGAGGACTAGCGTGGCATATGGCGCTTTTAGTCATTTTTTCAGGGTCAATGCAGTGTTTCACGAATGACAAAAATGTTCTTGTATGTGCGATTGTGTGCTTTACCTTTGTCTTTCCTAGTTGCCACTCTTTCTTCGTGCTTTCAAGACGTGCAAGAAGCTTGAAGCAACTCTGCTTCTCATCTTCCGTCTGGATTTTGTTCTTCAGGATTATCTTGTATCTGTGAGTAGATAACAAGGGGAATGCACGCTTTATACAATTTGACTACATTTGTTAACTTGAAACTCATGATATTAGATTCTGACCTGTTGGAGAAATCCTTAAAGGTGCGGCGAACTGGGAATCCAGCTTTGCGGATCTTAACAGTTTCCAACATTCCGGAGTATCTCAGCTGGTTCAAGACCACATCTGGATCAAACTGGTTGGCTTTCTATAAAGAGCAACAAAAAGGAAACAAAATGCATGTAAACTGAAAGAATAATTACATTGGTGGGATTAGTGCAGAGCAGAGAAACATGAACTATGTTATGCAAGACCGTACAAACCAGGAAGAAGTGTCTTTCTGGAATAATCAGCACATATCAGAGTGGTGGATCAATGATACCAGCTGCCTTAGATCTCCACACGAAGGCAATTGTCACCCAGCCGGATAAGCCCCCAAAGAGAACCAGGGCATTCCGCAAAGGTGTCAATCTAATTACGTGCAAATGTTACTATGCAGGGAACCACGCAAGGCCCTTTCATGCTTGCATGTGTTCACGCTCATAATCAAGCACACCCACACAGGCCAGTGCCTCCTCTGAGCTCTGAACTCTGCTCTTCAGCGGGGGGGATTTAGGCCGCTGAAAGAGGTACTGGCATGAAAACAAGCCGAGCCTCCCTGCGACGAAGGATGAATATAAAATGTGCGTGTGTGTTAGGATGAATGTAATCATATCAGAAGATTGTAATCCTGCAAATCCGTGGGATAAACACAGGCATGTCTTGTTCCATCTAGAGGCCAGGTGAGCACCAGCCAATGAGAGCAATGACGGGGAATTTCCACACGACTAGGTGAGCGTAGTGGGAACTCTAGCAGCACTCTATGTGTTTTATATTTAATACAGAGAAGTGGTTTGTTTGTGTTCATGCAATGTACAGTATGTACATGAACTAATCGTTGTAGCACAGGGGTTTTCAAAGTGTCCCAGGGAGGTGGAGGGTAGATCGGACAGAGCGAGTAACGTCCAAATGCGCCTGCTTAAGTATGAGTAACAAATGAACGCCTGAAAAATGTCTGAATTATGTCTATCACCTTCAATATGTGTCTTAAAAAAGTCGAGGTTCTGCCAATCGCCTCATCACAACAGTCCTCCTGGACGGTCCTGGACATAGGTTGTTTTGAAATTATATTTGGATCACTATTATCTTCGAATACTATTATTTCAATCATTATTACCTTGAAATACTGCTGTTTTTAAGTACTATCATACTTCCACGTCCTGCCCAAAGAACTAGCTGAGTCCCACAAGCGACTTAGTGCCCTGCAGGAGGAGCATGATGACGATGAAGGGGCTGCCTACAGTACATGTGTGAGTATGTGAGTACATAACATGTCGTGGCTGTGAAATCACTCATTCTGTCACGTTCTGGTTGGTCGTGACCTCAAGATGCAGAGACGGGAACCCAGTGAAGGTAAAAGTATTTTAATAATAAAGTTTGCAGAGCAGAAAAAAGGATCTAAACAGAGCTTATGGCAAAAACACACACCGCAGACACGAGACGTTAACAATGCTCCAACAGCAGAAGAAAGCTACCAGCGGAACTAAACAAAAGCAACACAAATTTCTGCGAGGTGCGCGTAAACGGAAAAGCACAGGCAGCAGCAAACACAACAGGAAATGTTACAAAATAAGAGCCGAGACCAAGAAAATAAAGAGAAAACACAAAACATGGTCCAACAAGTCACGCAGGGCAAGACGCACTTTTATCCTATTGTTGTCAAAATGTTGTCATGTTGCATGTGGTGACTTTCATGGCTGGAGGACAATGAGCTGTCCGCCTGCTCAACCAACTATACAAGTCTAAAAAGCAATAAGATTGAGGAGAGCGGCAAAAAAAACACCAGAGTAACAGATGAGAACCGCAAACCGCTATCCAAAGTCATCGGTCTACCGTAGATACGTCTATAAACCAGCTGAAAAACAAATAAAAAGTCAAAGAAATGTAAGCCTTCCAACTTTCAGACGGAATCGTTAACTTTCAGACTGAATCGTTAAACAGCGCAGAGTCTTAACTTCTATGTCAAAGGTAAAATCAATTGATTTTGACAGCAGTTCCTCTGATAAGAGAGTCGGCAGAGTCTGGGGTGTGAAGAAAACTGAAAATATGCTCCAGAAAATCAGAGGGGAAGCAACAACTGTATTATGTTCTCTGAGGAGAGGCTCACTGTACCACACTTACTTTTGTAATCTAGTAAGCGTTGTGGGGACATCTTGAACCATACACATGAGAAAATTGTGTGTTCGTTTAAAAATATATTTCCCAAGTATCTCATTAACATGAATACTTACGACATGGAAAATGCAATATTTTGGATTAAAACCGTGACTGTTGACTGCATAAAAGACCTTCACAGATGGATGAACTCACACCATTGGCCCCCGTGTACTGTAACGCGAACCACGCATATAAAATAGTTTAAAATAAAATAAAATAAAATAGTGTGTCTGTCTAGCTTCCTGTTACTGTCGGTTTTCTGTCCAGGAACACAGCCCCTTGTGTGACATAAAAGGCCTCGTGGGCATGGCTGGCACATCCCAATTCTTTCATTGACCAGTGGGGAAGTTCTTATAGAGCCCCAAAAATTGTGTCACATGACCACGACAAAGCATTTGAGCAATTCTGTTGCTCAGCATTGCAGGTTTTGCTACATTTAAAAACAATTTTTGTGTTGATAATAAATAAATGAATTAAATAATTAAATTCATGAAATAAATTTATTAAAATTAAGTCAATCATTTTGCTGGCCTTTCAAAGTATTGCCATGTGCATGTGTGTCTGATTTTCTAGTCTCTTGCCTTCAAACAGGCAGAAAGAGAGTTCACTCTGCGTTCAGTATCGTGGCACGTTTGTTCCCTAAAACAACGGCATGAACGGAGTGATCCCTCTAGACAGTCATTCAGTCGCTTTGTCTCCGTGGGTGGCGTCGGGGCCGTTATTATACTCGCAGAGTGCAGAAGAGTGTAGCCTTGTGAGGAGCAATGCACAGTAATGTGACAGAAATCAAATTAGGTGAAGTACACATTCTTTCTTTCGTTTCTAGAATTCACACACCCCGATCGTGGAATTGTTTTCAGTTGTTATGCAAAAGTCTGTTGGTTTACATTGGAATAATAAGTAAGACGGGGAAAGCCAGCAATGTCAAGAATAATGTTTTCTTTTCAAATTTCAAAGTATTTTTCTTGGCAGAACGAGTCAGTTTTTGTAGCTATTATCCCACGGGGTGTAAATGTAAGAAGAAAGCTTTTTCTAAATCATATTGTAAATGTCAAAAAACGGTAAGAGAATCCTGTGGTTTGTCATATAAAAAGGCCGCTTGGTGATTGTGTGAGGAATTGGGAAGTTCCTTGTGGACCATCCCTACAGCACTGGCAGCTCACGCTCTCTCCCACACACATTTGTTTGAGCCAATAATCAGGCAACTAGATAACCGTCCTGGTTCGAACATTTTTATAGCCATGCGGTCAAGAGGAAAGGAGGGGAAAATAGAGGATGAATAAATAAACCGCCTGCTGGCTCTGCTGCGGCCGCTGTGGTTTTATTTTGGCATTCCACTGATGCAGCCAGATCAGCGAAGCCGCTCCAGCTGGAGTGACCTCTGACCCTCCCCTTTAAAAGGGCTGGAGTGGTTGGAATGTGCTGGTACACAGCCCAAGAGTACAAAGGGAGTCTTTGCATCGAGCCAGGGGGAATGGTGCGTGTTTATTAGTGTTGAAAATGTGCACCAAAAGCAAATAACCCTTTTTTCAAATGCAGTAGTATGATTTAGTGTTAAGGTGTACTGTTACACTGTAAAATGACTTTGCGGACCATTAGCGCTCAGCAATGGGAACAATGAATAGCAGTTCGACAAGATTGGAAAGAGTTTCTTTCCAAGAGTTTCTAATTCTATTGCTCATGTTTTGCGCAATAGAATTTGTGTGACTTACCTTAGCCATGTTTGGTTTAATGCAGCGGACAAAGAAGGGGTTGGAGGCACTTAGTGTGGCCATCAGCGAATGGAGAGATTCCTGAAAGACAGCATAAACATAGTACATTAACTCAATGTACATCAATGATTAAAGCACACCATTTTATGCAAAACAATCCAAAAGGTGTCAGTATTAAAATAGTATTATTTATACTTGACACCTCTCATGAGTATGACTCATGTTGCATTCCAGAAAAAAAATACAATGAACTGAAACACCTTACAAAATTCCTCCGTTGCTGGCTTTACAGTAGATCCCAGCTATTCGCGGGAGTTACGTTCTGAGACCACCTGCATCTAATACACGCAAGGCATGCTGGGTAACCCCGCGGTAGCTTATCTTCCGCTTGGGTTGAAAAATGCCTGCAATTTGAGTCAGCGCTTGTCATTAAGGGGTGAAGGTGGGTCTTGCATCCAAACGGGTTGAATCGCTGCTCTGGCGACCTGGCAGTTGTGTGTAGTGTTAAAAAGTTTTGTGATGTCTGTGAACGTGCCATGAGTTCTGACTGTTTGTGTGTGGGGGAGGACGGCTGCGTGCAGAGAGGACAGTGGCGTTTGCTAAGGTTGTTTTGGCATAGCTCGTCCAACGGTAGCCTTTTGTGGTTTTAGTAGTATTGTTTCTGCAATAAAGAGATTGTTGACCAACCTCCTCCTCGTCACCGTCACAACTTCTGGGTAGACGTGACAAATGGTGGTCGCAACAGTTGAATGTTGAGAGTAGTGTAGCTGTGCATGGGCCGCATGAGTGTATTCTAGTTCTAGTTCTTGAGTGAAACTCTTGTTGATGGACCAAAATGAAGTTTTTCATGAATTTATAAGTGCATGTTCATAACCACGAAACGCCGACGACCAGAATCCGAGGACCTCCTGTAGACATTGTCAAGTGATCCTGCAAATACAGGAAGTAGGAAGTACAACATTTTGGAGTGTGTCTGTGGGAACTGATGTGTTTTCATCATTTTGATCGAGGTCAGGGTTCTGTACAGGTTCTTCCACACTGAACACATCAAAGCATGCCTTTATCGACCTTGGATTGCGCATCGGGGCACAGTCATGCTGGAACAGAAAAGAGACTTCCCCACACTACTCCCACAAAATTGGAAGCAGACGATCATCCAAAAAGTCTTGAACTGATGAAGAGTTAAGATTCAAAGGGGAAAAAGTGGTTTACTGCAACTTCTAAATGATGAATCAATTGATTAAGGAGCGCGTCTGGATACTTTTGTCTATATAGTGTATGCACACTTGGGGGACCCTTGAACTGTGCCGTCTATGCAAGCTTCGCTCTCCTCCCCGCCTCAGACAGGCTGTCTCCAGCAAGGCCTGGCCTGGCTGAGCTGAGTGTGATTGGCCCCTGGTTGGCCCCGCTCTGCCCAGCCATCAACACTAATCCTCTGGCTTTAAAAACTGTGGCCTGGGCAGCCTGCCAAATCCTCCCCTGCTCCCCTTCTCTCCGCACTGCAGTGAGGACAAACTAACTCAAACAAAGCCCTCCGTTGCAACCCCCCTTTTTGACTCAGAATCACATACAGTGCACCCCCCAGCCCATATTCTTTTTGCAGATCAGATACACAGACAGCCTTCTGCAAGATCTATCTTCTATGCGCCTCAGTGGGTGTAATGACCCTCACATGCAGCAAGACATGGAGGACAATGAGCCGCTCTGTCTCATCCTGTGACAGTGGAGTCGCTACTGTGAAATAGAGGACTTGTTCGCACCCACCCTGAATTGAGAGCTGACGGTGGGCTTGCGTCGGGCTGTGCCCATCTTCAACGTCTCTTCTCCATTTCTGCTGCCCACACGCTCAAAGAGGTCGTAGATGAAGTCTAGCCTGAAGGCACAGTGTTAATACAGTACGATTAATACAATGCTGTTAATACGGTAGGACAATCGATGGACTCAATAAAAGTGAGAGCTTTAGAATGTGCTTACCTGCTGTCTTTTAGAATAAACAATATGTCGTCCCTGAAGGTGTCTCTGTTCTTCTCCAGGATGCCACGAGCGTCGTAAAGCACCTAAAACAAGAGCATATTCTAGCCATGCAGGAAATACTGATAAATGCAAGTATTCAGATAAATATAATAAAATAGTACAAGCTACAGTCGCCCCTCGCAATATCACGGTTCGATTATCGCTCCCTCGCTATATCGCAATTTTTCAGAAATTACATTCTGCTCACTAGACGGCAGGAATGACACAAAACATTGAGACATTACCTTATTTTACATTACCTTAACACTGCATGAAGTCAGTAATGCCATGTCCGACATGATAGAGTGAAAAAAGTTCTCCTCCCATCCCATGTGGAAGTGGTAAGTTTTGGCTGCTTAAGTTTAGAAGAAACATGCCCGAGGCTAACTGTACTTTTAGGGTAGGACTAATCATTTGGCATGGTTGTAGATCAGTTTATGGTGTGATTTAGAACATATGACTTTTTTTTTTAACAAACTCTCTTCAACGCAATTGTAATTTACTGACAGTCAATAAACAACCAGCAGTTACAGCTGCAATGGCAGAGCCACTGAGGTGGCCATGGTGAGACCATTACTCACATAGGGGTGCCAATAAGTCGATACCTGAAATGTCTACATTCAAGATTCAAGATTCAAGATTCAAGAGAGTTTTATTGTCATGTGCATGGTAAAACAGCAGTTATACTATGCAATGAAAATCTTATTCTGTTCATTCTCCTACATGGCCAGTGGGGTGGCCTGAGACTGACCACGGGTGGCCAAGGCCGCCTTTGGCCGGCATGTAGCTCCGCCGCTGCAAAGTGGCACTTTCCGTGCGAGCTCCCACCATCATGACACAGCAGTACAGGCACAATGAGGGGGAACTACCGCTGTAGCTACGGAGACGAATATCCAACATCCAACTGAAACTAACCTCACTACAGTACTAATCCAGCCATTTTCTATTCTTTATAAATGAAGTTGGACTTGAACTTGGAATAGGACTTGCCACCCACCCCACTAGGACACTGTATAAAAGAAACAAACTGAGCCTTTCTTGCAAACAGTTAACAGCAATGTACTGCAACTTAAACAAAGATGCACCAAAAGCACTTTATGTTGCCACCACACTCTATGAACTGCATATGGATGCGAGGAGAAACACTTTGTTGACAACGAGGCTACGTGTGTGTGTGTGTGTGTGTGTGTGAGATAGAGAGAGAGAGAGAGAGAGAGAGCGAGAGAGCTATAACCCAATAAAATAACCTCATCTCTCATTCCCCTCGTGGCTCTTGGGGAAGCCATGACATCCATACTGATGTGACACATCATTTATAATTCACCGATCCGCCTGCATACAACACTCCTCCTCTGTTGGATGTGACAGTTTTGACAGTTTCGGGTGTTTACCAGGGTTGACACACGACGCTGAAAATTTGACACAATTTGCCAACATTTAGAAGCAGTATATTGCATGTTTTTTGGTTGTAGTATTATAGTCACAAGTCATTTCATTTCTTTAGGAGGAGTCAGCAATTTCCTTTAGTGACATGACAGGGAGCTAACTCACACAAGGAGCATGCAGAGTGGAACACAAGAGAGGGACGCTGAGAGGGAGGAGGAGGGCTTTGGGGGTATCCTCTTTGGATGAAGTCATTACCATAAGCATCCATGCCAAACTTGTGACTGTGCTGCCTTGCCCACAGTGAGGGCCTTGTCTAAGGAAGCCCATTATCCTATTCAGCAGTCTGTGTGTATGCGTGTGTGTGTGCGTGTGTGTGTGTCCTCACTTGTATCAGGCTAATATTTGCCCTTATCTGAGTAATCATAAAGATGGGCTTGAACACGATAACCCTTTGCATAAGTGACAAACAGCATTCACCCAACAACTCCCTATATTTGTGTGTCTGTGTGTGTGTGTGTGTCACTTACCTCTCCAGCATAGTGCTTAATGCCAAACTGGTGGTCGGTCACTCTGGGCTTCACGTAGTACGGGTTAGTCTGAAAAGAGCAGATAATCGTAAGGTAAAGGTATGACGTGTAACTACAGACGTATTCAGGCAAGATGCACATGCTTTCATTCCGCTAATCATCTGACCGTATTTAATGAAATCAATTAGTTACCGCTGTTAAAGTATTATTTTTGACAGCCCTAATTTATAGTGTTGATTAGGAGTATCACAGTTCCTCGGTTTTAAGGTCATGGTTCGGTTCATTTTCGGTGCAGTGAGTGAACAAAATGAAAACGAGTGGTGATAATGTGATGTATATGTAGGATATGAAGCATTTCTTTCAACTTTATTTCAACAGGCTTGCCAAGTGATTGCTTCATACTGTATGCTTGTTCATGTTTCCTCGTCAGTACAGGTTGGTGTCTTATGGCATTGTTATCTGAGTAGTGGCGTGAGGCGCTGTGTCACTACGGCAGAAAAATAGTTCTTCGTGTTAGCTGCTACAATAACAATGTCGCTGTAGCTTGGTTTATTATGTAAATAGAACATTGTCGGCATTCTTTGGAGGTTTTTAGAGCTTTATAGTCAAAATAGGTGTGTGCCCGTTACGTGCATTGTTAGCTCCCACGTGCTAGCTGTTTTTTAGCTGTTTTTCGTGCAGAAAAGAGAAAGACGTGTGGTCATGTTTCACATGGGGATTTTGGATGATGGGCAAAGTTAAAAAAAAAAAAAAACAACTGCCGTTTTCCTTTAAATTAAAAATGAAGCAGCTACTTTTTGAGGCGAGAGGAAAATTTGTACTTTTATTATGCATGAAGCCAAAGGGAAAATGAGCTGCATGTAAAGATTTATGACATAAAAGCCCCCAGACAGGCTTGCATAGCTTGACAAATAAACCATAGTGTGATGAAACAAACTAAAGAGAGAGAGCAAAATGGTTTATTTGTAGGACAAACTGCATTTATTCTTGCAAAGTGTAGAAGAGGCAGATATCAAGCTTACTTTGTAGATGGAGTGGTCCTGTCTAAGAACACTCTATTCTTCTGCACAAAGCTGAAGAGGCTCAAAGAAAGGCTGCTCACATTTCGTCATTGTTGCGTTCGCATGCGAGCAAGAGTATGGGGGGGGTGTACAAGTGCTGCACGGATGTTCAACCATACAACCACTCCAAGGTCCCCAGGATCATTTTACGTATTTGCGTGTGCATGTGTTAGTGTCTTGTAAAGCGTGAAAGGTGTATTGTGTGTGTTTGCACGTGTGCGTGCGGACTCACTGCATGTCGACTGTGCAGTTTCTCCAAAAGGGTGTAGTCAGTGCCTTTGGGGAAGCGACTCTCCTCATTGATAAGAGCCAACATGCCCAGTTTCTAAAAGACAAGGCGACAAAAGAGCGTGAGACTATAATGCAACTAGACATCATGCTAAACCATAACAACCCGCAGTCTGTCTCACAACAAACATCCACAAAACAACACTTTCACAAGCATTCACTCAGTCATCAATCCTGCATGAAGCAGCATGAGAGCTACAATGGAATAAAAAGCTAAACAAAAAATATTTTAAATATTATTCGAAAAAAGGTGTAGTATGTTCCAATCTCCGTTGGGCATCTCCGTGTGGAGTTTGCATGTTCTCCACGTGCGTGCGTGGGTATTCTCCAGGTACTCGGATTCCTCCAACATTCCAAAAACATGCATGTTAGGTTAATTGGCGACTCTAAATTGTCCATAGGTATGAATGTGAGCGTGAATAATTGTCTATATGTGCCCTGCGATTGGCTGGCAACCAGCCCAGGCTGTACCCCGCCCCTTGCCCAAAGTCAGCTGGGATAGGCTTATTGGGGGGGGGGTCAACATAGTGTGAGTATGGACAACAAATGAAAAATAGCCTTTTGGGTAATTCTGGTGCATTTGCAGTAATGCTAATTAATGCACACAGTCTCTAAACCAGTGCTTCTCAAATAGTGGGGCGGGATCCCCTGGGGGGCGCGGTGAACTGTCAGGGGGGGAGTGAGAGGCAGGGAGTATTTTCACTGTAAGTGCAGACCTGCCAAAATGTACAAATTTATCGCACACAACATGCAATTTGACTCATGATGTACGCTCCACAGCTCTCCATTTTGCTGCACTTTCCTGGTTTCAGTATCGAGTTCAGTCTCAACATTA
The DNA here is from genome assembly GCF_027744805.1 of Dunckerocampus dactyliophorus. Classification (NCBI taxonomy): domain Eukaryota; kingdom Metazoa; phylum Chordata; class Actinopteri; order Syngnathiformes; family Syngnathidae; genus Dunckerocampus; species Dunckerocampus dactyliophorus. The sequence goes on from NC_072827.1 coordinate 26,799,675, forward strand.
CAGAAAAATTAACATATTATTAGTTTCTCAATAGTATTTCAAATTGGGGGGCCGTGAAAACATTTCTGTCCCATAGGGGAGGCATGACAGGGCGGTATTTACCTAGATTCTACACCCATTTATTTTTTTTAATGCTTGTTAGCCACCTACCGGAAGAAAGATTTGTGCATGTACAAACATACAACTAAATTACCTGACCCACTCGCCTTGGCAACTCTTCCTCTCTCTTGGGCAAGCCACTCTAACTTGCGGGCAAACGCCACTGCCTCCTAGAGTCCAACTGCTGAACCATTGCTCAGAACCATGCACAATACTCCTGACTCCTGTCACTACAATATCATTTTAAAACATCATTTGAAAATATCAAATACGTAAAAATGAAGGAAAACCATGTCAACAAACTGCCGTAAGTTAATCACCCATTCTCCGGTGCAAGCAATGTTTAGTTTCAAAAGTCAGTTTGAGGGGCGTCGACATAAGCGGGTTCCACTACTGATTTTGAATGTCTGATCCTGGAGATGTTTGTGTAGCTCAGGTCAAGGGTCAAATCTATCCATGTCAACGGTCAACTGGGGCTTTCCGTTACCTTCTCAATGAGATCCAGACACTCAGCGTTGTCCATCCAGTCGATGGCCTCCCACTGGATTCCTTCCCTGGCGGGACGGAGACAAACAGCAGCCACACATAAACATAAACAAGCAGACAGACATAATGGCTGCATTGAGCTGAGTGAGCATGTGATTAAATGAGGCATGACCTGGCTGCCGCTCTATTATAACACAAAATGACTGATTGTGACTCTTGGGAAACTCTTCTTTAGCAGCCATTGACCTTGATGTACACAATCACAACCCACGGAGTTTGATGTACTAAAAGAGAGCACGTACCTGTTGTATTCCAGCTGTTCCAGTGAGAAGATGTGCTTGTTGAAATACTCCTGGAGCTTCTCGTTGGCGTAGTTGATGTTGAACTGCTCAAAGCGGTTCACCTACACGGCGGCAAGAAACGGCAAATACCGGGCAAGTTAAGTCAATTTAGGTTGAAAAAGGTTTAGAAACAACTGAATCCATTCCGTCATTTGCATCACCATCACATCCAAATTGTTTGTCACAAATTGCCATTCATCGTACAACAAAAATTTGCAAATCAATAGGAATAACGATAAAAGTATAGCACAGGACTGCATTGATAATGACAAAATTACAAGGAAAAAGTCATATTACAACAATGCTTCCCAAATAGTGGGGCGTAAAAGGGGGCGTGAGAGGCAGGGAGGACTTTCAGTATTAGTGCAGACCTGCCGACATGTGTGAATTTGTCGTGCTCCGCATGCAATTTGACTCTTAAATATGCTTGTTTGCTTCACCGCTCTCCATTTCGTTGCATTTCGCTGGTTTCAGTTTCGAGTTCAGTCTGTACAGTACAGATAAACAAATAGATATTATCAGTTTCTCCGTAGTATTTCAAATCGGGGGAGAGAAAACATTTGAGCAGACATTTGAATCACACTTCAACCGTGTTATTACGAACAATGAGGGGTTGCGTTCAAAGACCCCAGGTAACTTAGGTTGAATTCACATGTTTTGACTTTATTTTCTGGGATTTCCGAGCATACTTAAATTTGTACTTTGTAAAAAATTGCACTTCCACATGAAGACTTACAAAGTGAGTGATAAGAATATCCACTTATAGTTTTTCTGTTTCTTTAGATCACACATAATAAAGACGTTGTGATGTTCAGCGTGTCCCTGAATGCATCTCGCGGCCATCTCGTCACAATGAGGAAGTGTTGCTCCGAGGTTGAACGGCCTAGAGAAGTGTGTGAGTTGGAGATTCATATATGGTGTTGGAACTGCACTACTGTTGCCGTGTTCAGGTCAGAATCAAGTCAGACTCTGTGGGACTGTCGGGAGCGACACGGTGCCGCCGTCTGTCGTCATAACAGAGAGGCGTCGCTTGGCATGATGCATATGCGTTAATTAAGCAAAACAATTTTTACGTAATTAATGAAATAAATTAGTTAGCAGCGTTCAGGCAGCTATTTTTAACAGCCCTAAGCAATAACATTGTTCTTGTGTACAGTGTACAGTAGTACAGTGACTTTTTCACAAAAAGTTACATTGACGCGTGACATTTTTATGCCATTCTTGGAATATTCTGACTTTTTCGCATTTTTTTTTCTTGTAATATTCCAACTTTTTTCACATCAAGTTACAAGTCACAATATTATACTTTTATTCATGTAATATGAGGACTTTTTTGTGTAAAATGATGAGTTAATCCTGTAATATTCTACTGTTAAGAGAGAACCTCTTAAAATCAGTACTTTTTTCACTAAAATTGTGAGTTTTAACCATAATATTAGAACATTAGTCTTTTAAAACTTTTTTCTTAGTTGTGCATTTTTCTCCTAATATTATTTATTTTCGTAATAATACAACTTTTCATCATGACATCATGATAATATTACAATTCATATCTTGTAATATTACAACTTAATCCCCTTAAAAATAGTTCTGGTCATTTTATAGTTATATAGTATTTTTTTCAGTCTGATTTTAATGCTCCTTGATAATTGAGCCACTTTTTATTGAATTCAATTACTTTACGAATGTATTTTTAGTTTTCGCTGCCATGTGTAAATCTTAATTGTGAACAAAAGTGAGAAAACAATAAATAATACGCAAAGTCGTGAGTTGTGAAAATTCACCTCGAAGTTCTCAAAGCCGAAGATGTCCAGGATGCCGATGGACTTGAAGTTGTCTCTGCCTTTAATCTTCTGGTTGATCCTCATTATAATCCAGGAGAAACACTGGGAATAAAGCGCCATGGCGACCGAGTCCCGCGAGTCCACGGCCTGCAACGCACGATGACAGCTGCAAGGTTACCACGGTCACCAGGTCACGCATGAACACTTGACATCACCATACACTTGTCCTCGGAGTGAGGAGTGTGTGTCACGGGGCATTTCAGTGGACGGTGTATCGTGTGCGTGTCTGTGACACACTGGATGCGCTTTTTGATGCATATCAAGTGTTCATTGTTTCATCCAACGTTCTACAAAATTGATAAAGGTGCACACAGACATCAGCCACGGCATGTTTGTGTAACTATGTGAGTCCAAAATAAAACGGTAGCAACAATGCGTCCCAGGCATCCATCATGCCAATGTGAAAAGAAAGCTGGTGGCTCCAGGATCTCCGTCACAGGAGAAGAGAAGAATGGCTGTTTGTCCCAAATGAGGGAAGAGTAGGGGGGGGGTCTGGTGTGTAGGGGTGGAGGAGGGATGGTGGGTGGTTGGGTGTCCACTCTGAGCGGTTGTAAGTTGGATGACCCCCTGGTTACTGTGAGAAGAAGGCTTTCTTCCAGACTGGAATAATGCTGTCTATTTAGCGAGGAGCTGCTTCAAAGGGCAGACAGAACAAGCTGCAGTAGGGGGACTGCACAACGCCTTTGTCGGTGTCATGAATGCTTTCTTGTGGCTCGCTGGTATTAGTAAAGGAGTCATTTGACATGTTTACTGGGATCTATGAGACAGAGGAGGGTTGACGGTTTCAGCTCATGTGTAACTGACCGGGGGTGTTGAGTCAGAACGTTCCTCCAAAACCTCAAAATTTCAAAGGCCCAAAAGGTCATAGAAATGCAAGACTTCACTAGCGCCTGTAAAGGATTTAAAATACATTTTGTGGCTTGAATTCCAAAACAAGGAGGAGAATAAGAACATTTTACACTGGAAGTAACCATAAATGCTCCAATGAAGGCCTCTATTCAATTAGCCACTACATCACCTGTAGTCGTCAGGTGCGTAGTCTACAACAGAAAATAACCACCGGGGTCTCTAATGAGGGCGTGGTCAAAAAACACTGGCGTTGACCGCTGTGGCTGTAGGCAACCTCCTGATGTAGTTTTTATTAACGCCACAAGATTAGCGTTGCGACAATTAATCAACAACTATTTTGGAAATCGATTTATTGTTTTTTGATTTAAAAATGTAAATATCCTCTAATTTCCACCTCCCAAATGTGAATATTTCTATTTATTTATGTTATATATTTCCTTCGTCACCTATTATCTTTGTGTTTTAGCCAAAACAAGATATTCACACAGATCAGCTCTGACTGTGGAAAACAGTGATGGGCATTTTTGCCTCTTTTCTGATGTTGCGGACCCAACCACTAACTGTAGGTGTTTGCTTCATATTCATTTGGTCCATCTATGGCCTAACTACTCCATTAACTGAAACAACAAGCTTCTGATTAATTGATAAAGAGAATGATCATGATTGTATTTGTGTGTACATTTATTGTTTTACTGAAGCTATGTGAGATAATTTAGATTTATTTTTATTATTTAACATTATCTTAACAGAATACTCAAGTGGCAACCTGGTGTTTGTGCACTTATTTGCTCTGTCAGCTCAAATCTTCTATTTCTGAATATTAAAAATGTGTGTTTTTTTAAAAATCCGATTCATTGTGGTGTATTTATAAAAGGAAAACACACATATGAAGACGTGCCATCATGAATTATAAACTGGTGCATGGACGCGATGTATAACGGCAGGCGTGCTGTGAGTGACTTTTTACAGTGTGTGCCACCAGAGTAGAAGTCTCCAACTTCACCCACACACACAATCATGAGCTCCATTGTGCTTCTGACTCAGATCGCTATCGCCATGGCTTCATTGTGCCGGGAATCTGGCAGACAAAAAGCAGGAAATGGCCGGGAGTCACGCAAGCCATGTGGAGGGGGCATGTGTATGCGTGTGAGAGGGGTGAGTGTCACCGGGGAGGACGGGGTGGGGGTGATGTGCTGGCATCTGGTTAAAAGGTGACAAAAGGATCAACTGCAAGATGTCTATGGTCCAAAGAAAATACGTGAACGATGGGCGGGGTAGCACAAGTGGTAGCGGAGGTGGGCTGGATGTGTTGTTACCTGCTCGACAGTGAGCGGCGAGCAGATCTCCTCTCCCCTGAGGATCATGGAGCGCTGGGTCAACACCTCAGACAGCTGGAAGGAGTCCAGGCCGAGCAGCTCACTGACATTGCTGACCACTGAAACAACGCAAATACATTAATAGACTCATCAATAATAATCTTATTTTTATCGATCTCTGAAAAATACTCTCCAAAAATCAGGAGAGTTGATTTGCAAGCAATACTAGAACAACGCTGGCTCATTATTTCTCAGTCTCCTTATTACAGTACAATGAGAAAACACACAAATACATGCCAAAGTACATGACAAAGTTAACTATTATGTAGGTAAACATGCAATTGAGGCAAAAAAAAGAACAACACTGCAAAAATGTAAACCTAAATAAAATAAAATATCTGAAATCAAGGTTTTTTTTCAATAACAAAATATGTTGTTACTATGTTAGACCGATTGGCTTATCTGAGGTAATACTGTATGTACTAAAATCTCAGATACAGTCAAACTCATTTCTCCAACGCCCCAGTTTTAGACAAAGACTTTCACCAGCATTTTGCCTAGGTTTTCGTACACTGTTCCATGCTTAACAAAGTAGCGTGTTTGCTCTGCATTGTATCGTTTCGTGGAAGCGAGTGGCCAAATGAAGATTCCCACGCGTCGCTGACTCACTGTCTGTGCATTTTTCATTGAGGGAAACTGCCAAATAAAGAAAATTGCAAGTGCCGGCAATTTCATTAAGAAAGGTAGGAAAACACTATTGAATTTAAGAACTAACTCATTACAGAGCACAAAGATGGCATCCCGCCAGGATGTACGGGAAGGCCGCATCAAAAATAGAAGTAATCGAGGTAGCTAACGTTGCGAAAGGTGTACAGGTGTTAGCGAACCAGAGATCACAAACAATCAAAGATGTTGAGAAGTTGTTGGTGGTGTGGCTCCTTTTAATACGTCAAAAAAGACTACAGTGATCTTTATCTATTGCCAACAGGCAAGCTTGTAAGGTGCTTTATTAAGCAGTGATGGTTGTTAACTTTAGAAAAGAGGTCAGAGTGAACACAAGACAATGACGCTCATGTTTCAGCCTGTTCAGGACTCAGTCTTTAGCTGCGATGTCAATCAAACTCAGAGGCGCAAGGAATATTTCAGTCTCTTCCAACAGAAAATAAATTGTGATACATTGTATAATAAGCCAAGCAGCCCACCCCCCCAACTCATGCAATGCCGCAACTACATTTGATTTATCGAACAGTCAGACAGATATAAATATATATAATATGTATATTACTGGTATCTATATATCTTCCCTTGCAATGATTTGTGGATATTCCATGAAAATGGCTGAGCCATGTGGATGAGTTACAAGTCTGGTGAACACTGACTTGGCAAATCCTAATTGTTCTCTTACCCCCTTTGGAAGTGATCTGAGCTCCACCAGCGGTCATAAATTCAATGTTTCCCATCTGAAGTACGGCAGACAGTAACTTGAACACGTCTCTGATCTCCTCCTCGCTAAACTCCATCACTTGCAGGGCCGACTGCATCACAACAAGGAAACACCATTGTTGGTGACTTTGCACTGGAAAACAATACTTGATGTACTGTAATACTGTATATGCCTCTAAACAGTACATTTTCACCTCAACCAACATTACCACGTATCCAGACATGCTTCTTAATCGATAGATAGCCACATAGATTGATGGATAGATAAATCAAACAGACATTAAACATCAAATCAATTAGGGGTTGGATTACAGCCTTTGATCCTTTCCTAGATGTTATGGGCAACTCCTCTCGTCCCAATGCTTTTGTGCATTTACACTTGTTTCCTCATTTCAAAGCCTTATAGTGCCCCCTAGTGAGTAAAAGCGTTTGTCCCTGCTGGTTGCTCACCATGACGCTGTCAAAAAGCTGCTTGTCGTCCAGGCAGCTGTCCTGCATGCAGCCTGACTGGCTCAGGTAGTGGTAAGACTCGGGACCGTCTGACAGTAAATACATGTCTGCAGTAGAGGCAGAGAATGGACTCATAGTTAATTGACATTCAAAAGAGGGCTCGTTCAGAAGTATACCGTATCCTTTCTGACTTGTAAAAACACCATACTAACCTCTGCGGTCTTTGTCGGCCCCCGCTAACAGCACATAGAAGATGTGGTAGTTTCTTTCCCCTGGATTTTGTCGTACCACACGGTTCTTGAGAAGAGAGAATGAGCATGACGAGGATAAAGCGTAATAAAATGCAGCTACAACAAGTAATGGATTATTAAGCGATTATCCAATTAATCGACAACTATTTTGGTAATCAATTAATAGTTTTTTTAATTTAAAATGTAAATATCCTCTGATTTCAGCCCCCGAAATGTGAATATTTTTTAATTTCCTTAGTCATCCTTGAAAGAAGACCGATTAACTTTTAGTGTTTTAGGCTAAAACAAGATATTCTCACACTGGAAAATAGTGATTAACATTTTTTGCCTCATTTCTGACATATCGCGGACCAAACCACTAACTGTTTGTGTTTGGTTCATATTGATTTGATCCATCTAGGGCAGGGGCGTCGAAATCAAACGCACAGAGGGCCAAAACTCAAAGCCTATTTTTATTGTGGGCCAAACTAGACATTACCCCCCACCCCAACTTTATATCTTTCTTATTATGTATCCTGAAATTTCTAACACTTTGACCAACATAATCGGTGAATGAAGCACACTTATATGCATCATCAGTGCACACACGGATGCTTGTTTGAAGTTGCGAAAATGACAGGACATGCCCCGATAATCCAGGCTGAAAAAATAGTAGTTAGTGTCGGGAAGCATAAAAATGGCTAAATTAACGAAACAGAGTTTGGCAATATGTCTCATTAGCACTGACGACTAGATTAGTAAGAAGCCTACACACCTTTTATTTCAGTTCCCCGTGCATGCAATGCCGGGATTGGAACGTACGACCGATATGAGGCTGGGATAAAATGCGTATGACAGCTGGTGAATGTGTCTTTATGTGGACAGTTTTTAAAAACTTAACTCATGGATGGACTTTTTTTTTTTTTTTTTTTTTTTTTTTTTTACATCAGAGTGGGGGAAATGTGCATTTTTTTGTGTCCGTTCAGTCCTGCTTGACATTTCTATTTTCCGATAGTCTGCGGATACACGACTACGGTTGTTTTGGCGTGGTTGTTCATTTCAATAAAGTAATTGTTCATCTACAATATTTTATATCAACACAAAAACATCACAATCCGTGAGATGTGTAACCCAGAAGAGTTTGCAGCTGTGGAATGGATTATGCATTTCCCAGCGTGCTTTGCTGTAGTTAAAATGATCGCTTTTGACTGTCTTATGTCTCTCTTAGGTGTTATTTTGTGCAGACATGGTGTAATAGTTGAAGTGCTACAATTTTTAGTCATGTACAGTTAAATAATTTTGACTTTTGGTCTGAAACTGGCACCCTTATTGAGAATGGTTGTGAATTTCATGCTATATACAATATTGTTTTCAATTTTAAAAGCTCTATGCCAGAGGAGTAGTTCATACTGGAGGAATTGCCGATCGCTGTCATCACTTTGTTTGATAAGATCCGCAAGGCGGGCCAACTCAATGCTATTTTCCAAACAGTTCCGCAGACCGGATGAAATTGCAGCGTGGTCCAGATTTGGCCGCCGCGCCTCAGTTTGACACATGTGGTCTAGGGCCTGACCGATTACTCGATTAATCGAAACAACAAGCTTCTGATTAAGTGACAAAGAAAATAATCGTAAATTGCAGCCCTATTACAGATATGTTGCTGTTTGCTTCTTGTTAGGTGCTGGAGGAACACAAACCTACCTTTTCAAGCAAATCTGATGGGTGAAAGTCAAGAGGAATAACAAAAATATGTGTCTTCTGTAATAAAGTAAATTAGGTACATCCATATGTAACCTGCCTGGTTCAACCTCGAACCGGCGTCCGCAGGTTAAGAGTCAAGAACGGCAGTGTCAGGGAGTGAGCTTTACCAGCATACTTCTCCTTAGCTGCACCAGCTGGCATCCAATACATATACAAAAATACTTGAGGATGCCAGGTGGGATACAATACAATTATTCCCTGAGATTTTAATTAGCGCCAAATGAGAAAACATTGCCAGTTGTGGCTGTAGGCAACCTCCTGATGTAGTCTTTGATTAACGCCACAAGATGGCAGTCACTGCATTTGAAGTATAACGAGTCAGCGGCATCCAACAGCTTTATCTACCTCTGCATGCGCTTTCAAGTGTTGCTTGTGCTACTGTTGGTATGATAATTTGTATAAGTTATAAGTGAAATAATTAATAAAGTTAAGAAATGAAGTTGTTATATGCATGAGGAATGAGTTTCTTCTTTCCAATTATCGTCCTGTCCTCTTTGCGGTTTAGGTAAATAAACGCCCCAGCTATAAGAACAGTTACGGGACATGTTTACAGTAAAGCAACATTGCTGAAGGATACAATCAATGATGCAGCCTCCCTGGATGTTTCCATTCTGGGAGAAGTGGAGCTGGATGAACTTCCCGAAACGGCTGGAGTTGTTGTTGTACACCGTCTTTGCATTCCCGAATGCCTCCATGATAGGACTGGGGACAAACCACAGGAAAATATGACTTCATTATCACCACTAACTGATATTTTCATTTGGCTATTATGTTTTCAATGCAATGCCCACAATATCATCCATAAAATGGTTTCTACCTGCTCTGGATGAGGGCCTGCTCCACTCTGGTGGTTCTTTCCGATGGAGGTGCGCCTGCTGAGTTCTGACTCATCACTGAGAGGAACTTGAGCAGCAGCTTGGTGCTCTCCGTCTTGCCGGCACCGCTTTCTCCACTGACAACATTGAAAGATTAGCAACACTTAACTCTGAGTATTGTACTTAATGAATAAATGTGCTAAAAAAGGGCTCACTTCCATCTTTACCTAATGAGAACACACTGGCTGTCGTGTCTCTTCCACAGGCAGCGGTAACACTCGTTGGCAATGGCAAATATATGAGGAGGCAGCTCCCCCATCTGGTGTTTGCTGTACAAATCCACTGAGGTTCCGTCGTAAAGGCCCGCAATCTGCTTGTAGGGATTTACGGCTGCCAGGATGGAGCCTATGTTGGTCTGAGGGGGTTGAATGATGGTTGAAGATGAAAACAATAAATAATTTGCACTAATGAGCTATAATTACCAGATGATAATGCTCAGTTTTGGTTGACACTGGCAGAGGGGTATAAATGCATCAGCGTGTTCATTATTGTGGTTGGAGGTTGCAGCGGCGTAGAACTGTACTGCATCAAACAGAGAGCTGTTTCTAATATTCTGTCCTTATGGTGCAATTTTATGGGGTGACCACAATATTAGAACCAGCTCTCAGTAAGGTGCGATCAGTTCTGCAACACCAACTACAAACTATAATAATAAATATATTGTTTAATGTATCTCAATCAAAATTGAGCATCATTATTGCGCTTATTTTACAGTATATGCAATTCTCGCTTGATTGTGCAGGTGGACCTAATGTTGTAACTAGCCAGTATGGAGTCCATGGCCTAATTTGACTTCATACACGAATACTTTTGGTAATACTCTTGGATCCAGCCCACTGTTCCCTCAGGGGTAATGCGCTTTGGGTAAAGGTTCCTCACAAAGTGTGTTTGTAGGTCATCATTTCAGGATATTGTACTTGCAGTGGCATGCAGACAAACTATGTAATTAATGGATTATGTTTTAGGGGGCATAAAAAGTCTTGGAATATTCTAGTGGCCTCCACTCTAATAGTGTCTTAGCCAAATAACTCCTCTGGGAACAAATATGGGTTGAAAGAAACACAGGAAAAATACAGTATACAGTCGTCCCTCGCCACTTCCCGCATCAAATTTGTGGCTTCACTCTATCGTGGTTTTTCGCAGTACAGTCCTCCCTCGCAGTTAATTTGTTCCAGATCCAGCCGTGATAAGTGAATTTCTGCAAGGTAGGATTCAATATTAAAAAAATGGAATATAGTTGTAGTTAGAGCATAGAAAAAACCTGTTTATGACTTTCTAAATTGCCCTGCAATTGGCTGGAGACCAGCCCAGGGTGTACTCTGCCTCTCGCCTAAAGTCTGCTGGGATAGGCTCCAGCACACCTGCGACCCTACTGAGGATAAGAGGCATAGAAGATGGATGGATGAATGGATGGATGGACGGACTTTCTGAATTAGTTTTTTACCATTATCAACCACGAAACAGCAATCATTTACCGCGATAGAGTGAGGGAGCCATGTTCGAACCGCGATGTAGCGAGGGACGACTGCTGTTTCAGTAATAAATCAGTTTTGTGGTTGACTATGGCCTATTATTAGTGAAAAAATACAGATATTTAAGCAAATGTTACGTATTTCTGACCTAAATCAGGCATTTTCAAGCATGAAAAGGCTAAATGAACTAAAATACAAATAGAAGGCATTCAGAAGATGCATTTAAATACAGTACATGTTTTTGATATGTAGTATTCTACACTGGTCACTAGGTGTCAGTAATGTTACATTTATGAGAAAATAGCCACGCAGGAAGTGCCTGGTGTAACTCCCCCAATGCTAACGTGTATGAGTCTACAGTATATTATATCTTATATTTTCTGTCTTTTTTGGCTACTATATTGGGTAATACAAAAGAAAAGGTGATTATATAGGTGTTATTTCATGTCTCAAGGGCTCTAATAATGTTAAAAACCGTGTTTAGAAGGTGGTAAACAGGTTTTCTGTCCTCTAACTACAAAAATATTTATCATTTAATTTGTAAATAAGGAATCCTACTTTGCGGAAATTCACGTATCACGGTCGGGTCTGGAAACAATTACAGTAATCGTGATAAATGAGGGATGACTGTAAGTCTATCTGTGCAGCTTGGCGAAAGTTTGCACACACACACATAATTATGGTGCGTTCAAGGACCGTTGAACAAAGTGGGACGGTTCGCTGCTCGCCAAAACACAGTGAAAATATAATATAAACATGCAAACACTGGGATTTCTAACTGATTATCATTTTTGGAATAAAATATTATTCATTATTTCCAAAATGTAAACGCATTTTATAAAATTTGATGTAGCTATGTACAAAATTTATAAAAATAACTTTTCAATAATGTCATAAAGTCAATATAGGGCCACACGGTGACCTAGTGGTTTGCATGTTGGCCACACGGTCAGTAGATCTGGATGATCTGGGTTCGAATCTCCGTTGGATATCGCCGTGTGGAGCCTCCCACATTCCAAAAACATGCATGTTAGGTTAATTGGCGACTCTTAAATTGCCCAGGATGTCTGTATGTGGCCTGCAATTGGCTGGTGACCAGTCCAGGGTGTACCCCGCCTCTCGCCCAATGTCAGCTGGGAATGAATGAATAAAGTAAATAATATAAATAATATGTGTCCCTAGAGCCTGTTTATGACTCCACCTTGTGTACAGTATATAGCCACCACTTAATGGAGTTGATAAAAAAAAAAACTACACATCTTAAAATAAAGCCTGGAACCCATCCTAACGTCAGTTATCCATCAGTCAGCTACAGACATGGGAGTTGTTGTTTGATTGTTCAGTTTTTCTTCAGCGAATAGGCTAACCTAGCATGAACTGCATTACATAACTGACAAATATTAAGACACCTCTCTCGCTGCAGTTGAGTACCTACATAAACACCGCTAGTTGAGGTGAGTTGAGGCCAAAATTATGTTTAAAATCCCCAACCTTATGTTGAGTGAGATCCCCACAGGTCTAGACAAAGCCACAGAAGCTCACAATGGAGACGTGAACGTGTTCCAACAAGGTGCCTTACGTAGATGTTGTCTCTCTGGTAGCGCAGAAAGAGGTTGTGCATGATGGCAGCTTCATGCAGCTCTGCCAGTGTGGACATGTCCTCCACTCCGTGGATACTGCTGGGGTGCATGGGGTACACCGTGTCTCGACTTAGCTCTGGCTTCTGCAGGTTGATCACCTGGAAGAGCACGAGCACATAATGAGACTTTAAGACAGGGGATATGTGTTTGAATAAAACATTGACGGTCGATGCCGCATTTATTAGGAAAAAAACAATGATGCAGCATTCCACCACTTCAGGGCATGACGGCAGAAGTATGGGGGTGAGAGATGTCGACACAAACCTGAAGATCTGAAGTCTGTCACTTTGGCCACATCATGAACATGCGTGGTTGATATTCAAACAAGATACATTATTCCGACAGATGATTCCAGACAGAACGTTAGAACCAGCTACACCACTGCAAACTACAAACACAATAATAAACGTATTGTTGCTCTGACAGTGTCAATCAAAACCGACAAGCTGTTGGATGTCTAATGGACAATAAGAGAAGATTCGGCACGCACTTGATGGGTCCGATCAATACATATGGACAACGCGGCTGCGGGAGGATGGGTTGTGGTTTTTCCAATGCATTACCGCCGGCTCCTCTGGCGTATTCGATTGCATCCCAGTAGGGAGTAGACTTAAGGATTTAGAAGACTGACTGACTGACTGACTGCAGAGTCATCACAAACGGTACCTAACTGCTGTAATGATCTGCTTAGTCCAGCTGATTGTGTATCAGATTTTTTCAAAGATTCTTCAGGGGAGAAATAGTGACGCAAAAAGGCTGGTCACTGTTTGTCTACACAGAAATCTGCAGCCTCTTCCACTCATCTGCGCATGACATCATTTAGGTCTGGTTCAAAAAAGAAACCATTTGACGAAACCAATTTCTTCTATCGACAATGATACTGTACATCTGATAGGGTAGTGGTTCACTCACACTCCTTTTCCACTGTGACTGGTTCAGAGCTTTTTTGGAGCTGGTTCTCAGAGCTCTGTCAGAGGCAAGAGCGCTTGTTGTCAAAGAGATCAACGATTTGGCTAAATATTAAAGATCACATCACCATGACAGCAAGGAAAATGGAGGATACAACCCACAAGGAAAGGACGATGCCGTTGGAAGGATTACATTCAATAACATTTGACATTTAACATCACTACCACGCTAGACATGAAAGACGGAAGGACGGGAAGACCTGGAAGTGAGAACCTTTAGCTATCCAGACCACTAACGATTGGATCGGAGAATGGTATAGATCCAGACAACAACAAGGGAAAGGGAAAAAAAAAACATGTTTTGTTTTTGTTTACAAACAACTGCTTTTATTGTATGGAAGAATAAAATAAATAGTGGATTAGTGCATGTTGGAAGTGAACAAATGTATTAGCAATTGATGTGAAACGGGGACGGGGTAGGAATAAATAAGATTTGCTTCTTCCTACTTCTTTTCGGATATGTGGAATTGTGAATTATAACAGGAAGCATTTCAATGTAAACTGTACGCATGTTTGAAATAAATTAAACCATAACCATCACCACATTATGACTGATGAAATACCATGGTTGAAACAGTAAAGTAATCTTTTCATGAAAAGTGTACTGTAAGCCATTGATTAGTATTATACCGTGCCTTCAATGTGTAAGTGTAGGATCGCATTTCATGCCAGTCAACAAAGAATGGCACTGGAGAATGGGCGTATGCTGAAGGCAAAAGCACAATAACAATGCGGTCATCTGTAAGATTTAAAGGCTTCAGAGAGGACGAAGACCTCTGGAGAGAGAGGCAGCATGTGCGATGATGTCATCTACCACGCAGATTACGTGTTAATATAATATAATAAGTAACCCTTTTTCTCTGTCAGAGGCATTGGTATATAAATGGGAGTTATTTTACATTTTATGAGATCATTTACTTTGTGTGATTGATGCCTTGATCAAGAACTGAAAAGTGGGCTTCAAACCTCCTGCAATATAATACACATTCTTTGCATTGTTCAATTATACACGAGCGGTGGCCGCGATAGTATAATCCTGCATAACAAGCAACTGAGAGAGGATATTATTAGGTTTCCCTAACAAAATAAATAAAAGACTACATTTAATCAAGGTAGGAATGTCTGTTTCCTTATAGATTCAACAATTTATTCAAGTCACTTTGGTTTTTGAACCCCCGTGAACAATGTTGTGATCACGTTTCACAAAGCAGGCAATGGGGAGCCTCAGGGAGTTTTTTTTTCCACGCCTAAAACATCTGAGATGATCATAGAAAACCGAGCAGGCGTTTGAGGTTTCATTGTCTTGCGTTTCATCCTAACTGCAGCCTCCCGTGGCTTTGGGCGTTATCGTCTTGGGTCATTCCTGGCCAATAATTTACTGGCTTCAGAACCACAGAGTGCCTGTTAGATTATTAACTCAATGCCTGTTTGACACCAGGATGCCTCATTGTTGGTGTTAAAGCTGAGTGCTACAATGACGAGCTAGGACACTACATGTGGCATGAGATTAATAATCAATACCTGGTCAACACTTTTTTGGGGAACCCCTGCACAATATACTGAGACCCAATACAATAGCTACATTAAAAAAAAGTTGGCATTTAGCACTCAGTAGATCGAAGAAAGTTTACAAAAATTACGAGTATATTTGCTCAAACAAAAAGAACACATTTGCATGAAACTTGGGAGGTCTCATTAAAACCATGGTATTTTATGATAATCTGCTTTTTAACATTTGGGCTAAACTAACAAATATGCAGGTGTGTGTGTGTGTGTGTGTGTGAGAGTGTGTCTCACCGAACATTACAGTAAGATTACTGACACCTAGTGACCTAGGGTAGGATTCACAGCATCTTTTAATAGGTCCTCTGAATGCCCTAGATTTGTATTTTAGTTCATTTAGCCGTTTTTTTGTGCTTGACAATGCTTAATTTCAGCAAAAAATATGGCAAATGTGCTTAAATATGCATTTTGTTTTTACTAATAATAGGTCATGTTCAACAACAAAACAGCTTATTATTAGTTAACATATATTTGAAACACCATGATGGAGTGAAGCCGTAAAATGATGAAATCGTATGAATCCCATAGTCGGAGGGTGTGGGATCTATGAAATCAAATAACCTAATTAGCACCTGGTCAAAAAAACGTCAACATTATCAGAAGTAAAAATGTATTTCTTTAAGGCTGTCAAAAATAACGTGATAACGGCGGTAACTAATTTATTTCATTAATTATCCATCCATTTTCTATGCCGCTTCTCCTCTTTAGAGTCGCAGGGGCATGCTGGAGCCTATCCCAGCTGACTTCGGGCGACAGGCGGGCTACACCCTGGACTGGTCGCCAGCCAATCACAGGGCACATATAGACAAACAACCATTCACACTCACATTCATACCTATGGACAATTTAGAGTCGCCAATTACATGCATGGAATGGATGTATGTGGATGGATGAATGTGGGAGGAAACCAGAGTACCTGGAGAAAACCCACGCACACACGGGGAGAACATGCAAACTCCACACAGAAATGCCCAGGGGAGAATCAAACCCGGGTCTTCCCGATCTCCAGGCTGTTACTGTGTTGGCCAACATGCTAACCACTAGACCACCGTGCGGTTCATTAATTATGTTACATTTAATTAAATTGCACCAGAGCAAGCACGCCTCTCTGTTATGATAATCCATACAAATATACAAATAAATACTAAATAATTAACCCATACAAATATATATATATAATCTTGCCCTGTCATTTATATTTCTGTTAAGTAAATACAGTAAAAATGGGCATATTTCACACATAGTTGCTAATGGAGATTAATCATGATTAATTCATTTTTAAAACTGTGATTAATCTGATTAAAATGCTTAATCATTTTACAGCCCTATTTTTTTTTTAACTCCTCTAGATGGCAGTGGCGCCATTTAAAGTGTGATGTGTGGTCAGCATCCAGCAGCTTTAGCTATCTCTGCATGCGCTTTAAAATGCCACTGTACTGTTGTGCACAATGAACTCGTACAATGCTGGCTGAGCTGTTTGCACTATTACAACAGTGGTTCTGTTGTGGCTCTGTTGTACAATATACACTAAGTCCCCTACTAACAAACATCCAACGTGCGAACACTCGGGGCTACGAACACAAGTCGACTGGTCTATTTTTTTATGCGTTTTGCCTGATAAGTCCATATTTAAACTGCTACATGCTTGACCAGCAGAGGGCACTGTGACACTGCTAATGGGACCAACAGCGGGAGAACAGGGAAAGCTACATTGCTTTGGACATTGGACAGAGCAAATAGGCCTGCTTAATTCTACACCACCCACAGAACACTACCTCTTTTAGAAGAGTCTAACGACGACGACGACTTGTCCTTTTTTTCAATATCTCCTCCAACTCCTCCACAACGACATATGCTCGGCCACTCCTCTTCTAAGGTAAATAACATTTATCATTACGTATTATTATATCACTTTTATTATTGTTTTTTCATTAATTATCCTCGTTTAATATTACTACTGCATCCAAACTCATATTTACATACATACACATATACTGTATATATGTATACACGTACATGTAGTACCTATATCATTGGTAATATTACCTTTTCCCCTACTTAAGAACGATTCGACATAAGAACGGTCGTCTGGAACCAATTGTGTTTGTAAGTTGGGGACCTAGTGCACTTATTAATATACTTATTAATGGACCATGTGGTTAAAGAGAGTTACCTATTCCTTTTTACTATGTCACGCAAGGTTAAAAAAAAAAAAAGTTTTCAAATTCCCTCCAGTTGTCACCTGCTTCCACTTAATAGCAACCAAAATGACCTACAACTAATTCATTAACAAAAATTACGGAACTTTTCTATTGTGACTTAAACAGCGAAAAGAGAAGCAAAATCTTTCCGTTTGCATTTTGATACAGATGTGCAGCAAAACTGAATGGCTATAAAACTGTCGGTGCCGAAAGAGAGCTGCATCTATTTGAATGAGAAAACTCTCCTTTTGTTCCCTCCTCACTGAAACCACACCCCGCTGTTGTTTTGTTCAGCCAGCTCCACTGAATATTCACCAGAAAGAGGCGGGGTCACGCTTTCTGAATGGGCAGAGTGCAAGCCCGGGGACATGGGACAACTCATGACTCAGAGGAGTTTAGCTGGTAAAATGGTGATTAAAAAGAGAGTTTGAGAGCTATACACGGAAGCTTCTTATCTCAAAACAACTGAAACATCCCAGTACAGTATTGATATCTGCGAGACTGAAATATCTGCTGACGTACATAATCAGTCCAACACAGATGCCTTCGTAATGTGTGTGCGTGAGTGCCTTTCTCACATAATGGCTCCATTCACCAATAAAGATGAGTGGCCATCAAGTGACCTATTTTTAATCTCTCAATGTCCCGACAAGTACAGGACTCACACTTGGGGAAAAACTCATTTGTTTCACTTGGCCTAAAAGAAAAATGATGACTTAAAGTAAAGGGAATTTAATGTTATATTTAGGGACAGTTAAAACTCAAGTGTCAAATTCACAAAATATTCAGATGAGTAATAAATGAATGATGGAAATCAGGTATATGGTTGAAGAAAATAGCAAATTAAATTACTTTAGATGGAAATTCTATTAATAGTTGTGATGTTTGAATTGCACTATTTTTTGGTATGATCCATGCAATAACCAAGCAACATACACATCATCAAATACTATTCATATTTTTGTATACTATCCCTACGACTACAACTGATAATAATTATTATAATAATGCTCAGGGGTGCATGATGAATGAGGAATCATGACATGATACCAATAAATCCGCTAACATGAAAAAAAAAGCTCAGAAAACCGCTCATTTAAAAAAACTGCTCCTATGAGGCGAGATTACCCGTCCTGTTCTGGTGAGCAAATGAAGCGCTCCTTTTTTCTCCTGCCTGTGGCGTTTTGTTAAAAGCCTGTCGTAACTTCTCCTGAGCTCACTTGTAAGCAAACATTTGCTGTTTCAGAGGAAGACAATTCTAGTTGCACCAAATGCGCCGTGATGAGGGAAAAAAAACATGAACCTTCAACAAATCAAACCTTATCAACTACCTGAAATGGCAGTATCGCTATGACGTCCGGGGCTTGTTCCTATCACCAAGGCCACTATTATTTTTAATGTTCTGTTAATGGTAGTGATGTCATACTATTTGGTATGGACAAATCTCCAGGTACAGTTTGTCAAATCCAACTTTGTCCCAGTCGTTATTACCTCCTGTTAAAAAGTTATTGTTATCGGTCTTGCGAAGCAGGAAGTTATCAGTTTCGGCATCGGTATCGGCTTCAAACAAAAATGTTGTGCATGCCTAATAATGATACAATTACTACTACTAAACTGACTGTTGGTTGAGGTCAGATAAGAGGACCACTTCCTGCTTCTCTTTGTGTGCACCGCTCTCAAAATAACACACACACACTGTTAATCCAGCTGGTGCCATCTGCCCACATAAAACACACACAGATGGATCCACACATACACACACACACACACACACACACACACAAGACCTCTTAGCTTTTTGTGTACCCTCACCCATCCCTCTCCTCCAGGTCTACAGGCAATGACAAATGCTGATGTGATGGTAAATGTGACAGCAGCCATGTCAGCCTGTTCAAGCCCAGACACTCTCCTCTCCAGAGGCTGCAAGATGAGCACTTTAGGCATGGAGCAGCGCCACTGAAGTGACTGGTAATGGTATATCACGGCCCCTGAGGGGGAGAAAAAACACTGCCAGGATACATTTACCAAACACGCCCTGACTGGCATGGCACCTGGATGTACCAACACCAGTGTCCCAAAAAAGAATGACAGAAATAAATTCTTCTTCTTCTTTCTTCTCTTAAAGCCCAGCAAAAAATAAAAACAAGAAAGATAGGTACATCTACAGCAGTAGTCTTTTGATGCCCCCGGGCAATATGCTAAAGACTCGCATGACGTCATGCACAACTGTGGTTCGAACGCCTAAGTTTTAGAAATTGGGGTGTAATTCAAAATTGTCCATAGGTATGAATGTGAGCGTGAATGGTTGTTTGTCTATATGTGCCCTGCGATTGGCTGGCGAACAGTGCAGGGTGGGCCCCGCCTGTCGCCCGAAGTCAGTTGGAATAGGCTCCAACATACCCCCCCCCCGATCCTAATGAGGATAAGTGGCATGGAAAAAAGATGGTTACAGATAGTATTTTGTAAAATAACAATTTTATGTCAATGCAGAAAAAGCATACTTTAAATCAGGGGTATCTATTTGCTGTTTTTTTTATTGACCCGTGGCACATTCTAAAAACATAATTTAACATGAAAGCTAAAAACAGCATCAGCAAAAATGAAAGTAATTTGACAAGATTCAAGTCAAAATATTCACAGAAAAAAGCTGTAATCGAACGAAAAATGTAAAACGTGTTATGAATAACGTATTATGAGGAAAAAACATCATTTTAGGAGCATAAGATTGAAATATTAGGAAGACGTTTTTCTTTTTTTTAAGTCGTAATATTATGAAAAACAAACAAAACAATGAAAAAAGTAGTAATTTTTGGGATATTAGGTTGCGGAAAAAGTTACAATGTTTCGAGAATAAAGTCAAAATATTATTAAATAAAGTTATGATTACAAGAAGTAAATTTACAAGATAAAAATAGTTGGAAATGTTTTTTAAAAACTAATTAAGAGAAATTCTGATGACAAAAAAGGCACAATTTAATTTAATTTAAGAATAAACTCAAAATATTATGAAGTCGTAATATTATGAGAAAAAAAAGAAAATAAAGTTGTCATATTTTGAAATTAGGTTGGTGAAAAGGTTAAAATATTATGGAAATAAAGTCAAAATACTATGAAAACAAAGTCACACTATTACAAGAAGAAAATTTACAATGATTATTCAAGAAGCAAGTTAAAATAGTTGGAAAATTGGAACAAAAACCCAGCAAAGACCAAAGTTCATACTAATAATACACTTTTTCCACTTATATCACAAAGCTCACATACAGTTTTTTCTTGAAATTATACAATGTATATAACTTCTTAGCATATCTAAATGTGTTGTTTTACAAAATATCAAAGTAGCCCTTGTCCCCTTTCATTTTTCAGTATGTGGCCGTCGGTGGAAAAAGTTTGAACACCCCTCTTTTAAATGTATTGAAATTATAAGGCATCGTTGAGATTGAAATATCTCATTGTCGTGCAGTGTCCTGGTTTTGGGTCATCAAAACATGGTCACCTTAACGTTAATTAGTGAGTTAGTTGTATGTCATTAAATTAACCACTGTTGGACTCTCTCAGTATAATTACCATCTTTAGGGGTACATGTCAGTAGTTCAAAACCGCAGCAGAAAACAGCTAATATTCTCTCTGGTCTGCTGTTAGTTAGATGCTTTACGGACAAGATGTGGAAATGACGCTAAATTTCTTGATCCTGTGGACGGAACTAGTTCTTGATACCCGCAGAGGTACTTCCTATGGCCACTAGTACCTTGCCAAAATGTCAGTAGAAAGCAAAAACTAGATAAGAGAGAACACACACAAACACTTCTGTTTTAACCTACTTTTCAAGCTATTTTTCATGCGCCCATCACCACCAAAATCTCTATTTCCGACGACGTGTAGCAGGATTTCCTCCAGACAGCGACACCCATGCAATGCCAAACAGATAAGCTCATTCTTACGGAGTTACAAAAGGTGTTGATCCCACAGCAGCCCTGCATGAAACACATGTACATGAACTTCCTGCATACACACTGGGTCACCCTCCCCCTTAATGATGTACATTGTACTGGAAGTGACAGGCTATGGGGGCTTTTAGGGTACGTTTTCTGGATCCAAAGAATAATAGAAAATACACGTCAGTCTGTGCAGCGTTGGAGAAAGTCTTACACAAAAGTCTCAATCTGCATCACACATGGCGTGTTCAAGGACCGCCGAACAATGAAGAAGACACGTTATTTGTCAAATGAATATTTGTGAATTTGAGCGCTGTTGGATTTTACAGTGTCACACGTACGTAAATTTCAGTGTTTGGCGCTAATGTAGTACGTTGCCTTAAACTTGTAAAATGAGGAAAAATATTATTTTAGTAACAATGTTGAAATAAAGAAAAAATACATAATTTTTTTTAAAGATATAAAGTTATAAAGACAGCTCCAACATGCCCCCACGACCCTAAAGAGGAGAAGCAGTATAGAAAATGGATGGATGGAAGTTATAAAGTTATGATTACGAGAACATAATTTAAAAGAGGGAAGCTGAAATGAAATAGTTGGGAAATTTAAAAAAAACCCAGATGGACAAAACAGTAGGAACAGTAATTTTACAGGAATAAAGTCTAAATATTAAGAAAAAAAGTCAAAATCGAATGAAGAACAAAAGTCGCAATTTTACAAGAATAAAGTCATTATTATGGAAAAAATATACCTATATAAAATATAAAATACCTATATTAAAAAAGCTGAAATCTTTTCTTGAGCTACATATAGCTTCTTAGCATATCTCTGTGTTAGTTTACAAAATATCAAAGTGGCCCCTGCATCTTTTCATTTTTCAGAATGTGGCCCTCGGTGGTCTAAGTAGTAATTTGACACTATTCCTCTTTGATTCAAAGGTTATCAAGCTACTCTGCAAGCTGCTGTAAATAGTTGAGGTATGAAATAAAACTGCGATCTTCTCAGCCTTTTCGAGTGCAGGCTGGCTATGCCCAAAAGAACTTGACAACTATCAGACATTTGAAATGGAGGCCGATATAATCCAATACAGTAGACGCACCTACAATGTAAATAATCCGTTCCAAGAACCTTAATGTTATAGGGATTTTATGTTATACGAAGCGTAAAATGCATGTAAATAGCCTAATCCCAACCCAAACTCACACCTTTGGGCCTTCAAAATATTCAAAGTCCACCAAATATGGTGGGAAAATATAACAAAACAGCATAAACATAGTAGAGTAACATTCCAATATAAAATAAGGTAAATAAGGTATAATGGTCGATGGGGAACGGCCGTATAGTCTAGCAACATCACTTCATTTCATACCACCGTCATGCTTCTGGATCATTTCCTGCTTTGTTTCGATCGACAACTTTGCCCTTTTTTTCTTCTCACTTACACTTGGTTTAGGGCCCATGACTCCGGTAATTTTAACACAAAGAAAGGTAAACAAATTAAAAAGAGATTTCAATGCGTGCGAACTAGTTTAAGGGCGACTACGATGAGGAAGGGAGCTCACATACAAACATGGATGCGCTGGATAATCAGCCAATGAGATGAGAGCGTAGGCGGTGCCCCGATAATCAGCTAATGAGAGCGTGAAGCCAGAAGGCGTCACCAAGTGTACTCTGTTAGTGTCTCTGTCGCTTGCACGGACTTGACGCTTTACGTTATATAGAATTCCTTACGATGTGAAAAATTTACATAAATTCTTTACGTTCAGTGGAATTTACGTAAAAGGAGGTTTACATTATGCGAGGTACTACTGTATTGTTATTTCTACTGATATCGGCCCGATATCCAATATCCACATTGGATCAGGACATCCCTACTTGCTACTACATGGAAGCAGGAACCAGACGTCACCTCCATCACCCGTCTATGATATCATCAACAGCTGACTCTGTAGTTCTTCTCTAACTAACACTGTTACATCTCAAAACTGTTAACACAACAGTTCTTTAAAAATAGTTTTACAATTCTAGTTTTATATGCATAAGACTATTTTCAATATATTCATTTCACTGTCTCCATTCAATCCCTATTTTTTTCAATTGATTACTAGGTGGCAGCACCAGTGATCAATATGAAGAGGCTTCTTACTTTTCCATAGTCGGTGATGAGGACCAGAGATGCGTCATCACAGGAGCTGACAGTGGAGGGAAGAAACTGTTCTTTATGCCTCAGCCACACACGGGACCCCTGTAAAGAAATTAGCAAACACTTGTTAGCATGAATGCTGAGTGAGTAGTAATTTTCTGGTTAGTCCAGTAGACTGAAGTTGTTACATTTACTTTGCATCCCGTGACTTTGTCAGTCACTTGCGCAACCATGTACTACAGTATATCTGAATATTTACTGTACATGGGGCAAAACAGTGGTGTTTTAGCCTTTTCGTTACACAATAGTCTGCACTAGGTCTCAATATGAAGGTTTCTGAAAAAGACGCTGTTTTTGTTTCCATATAAAACGCTAAAAGCAGAGCGCGTGTGAAATGTATGTGTGAGTATGTCACAACCGCAACAATGGCGGTACAAAGTGGTTTTGTAGCTTTTGTGCTTCTAATGCCAGCAAAGCATTTACATTTACTTTACAGCTGCATAAAGTTCCTGACATGGCATTCTAAACTCATATATACACAGGTGAAAGGTATTCAACAGAAGGTTTTGGATAAGACCTGCACAATGTGTTTCTTCAGCGCTGCTTCTAGTAGTACATGCGTATGTTAGATTTTTTTTTGTCCAATCAAATTTTATTTGTCAATGTAATCTGTCCAGGCCTTCAGAATTAGGAGTGCTGGCCCATGTCACTTAAACCCTATTAGCAATAGGGCAATGATTTCTTTAACCAGTCGGATTTCAGATTCACCTCTCAGGGACGTCTATCTGGCCTACATTAACGTCAGCCAGATAGACGTTTTCTGCCTTCTGATTGGCTGATCAGAGCAAAACTGTTTGACAGCCACAATGGCTGACTGAGGAGGAGAAATTGCAGTCGTCCCTCGCTACATCGCGGTGTGAATATGGCAACAATATTGATAGATAAGTTATATGTAGTATTCTGGTCACTGGGTGTCAGTAATATTACACTGATGAGACATGACATTACAGGATATTACATAACCTTCACACTGCATGGAGTCAGCCATGGCATGTCTAACATGATGCAGTGAAAAAAAGTATTCCCATTCCATGTGGAAGTAATAAGTTTTTGGCTTCTTACTTTGTCCTTCTTCCCCACTCCGTTCAAACCACTTCCTTAAGTTAAGTGGGTGTCTTGCTTTATAATAATGGTATTGTAGCAACCTGGCACTTACATTATGTACAGTGGTAGAGTTTAGGGTTTAGGGTTTTGTTTTTTTTTTAAGCAGCTGGATGGTGCAAGGGAGCTGAATGGCAACATAAGGGAATATATATTATTATAATCATTTTTCTTAAAACAATACTGGCCCTCACAGTGTCTGCTGAGAACAATTCTGGCTGGTTAAGTCCACACTGAAGGCTCAGGTACCAAATACACCGACCGCCAGTGATGAACAGAATAATTTTCACAATGCGTAAACATTTCAAAAATATTAAGAAATAATGCTACCATTTTTATATCATTTTAGCAGTGCTACTTTGTCGATTTTGACAGGTATGACTATCTTATTTTGTGTACTTTGACCAACAAACAAGACAAAACATGTGCCCAAGAAATGGGCTTAAATCTATTATCAGCAGGCTGCAATTGTAGAACTTTTTACCTCCCCCAAGCACAAATTCTACAAATAAAGGGGATTTGACCATCTTTTGTTTGTTGGTGGGTTATTTTATTTCACAGATTTAAAACCTACATCAATAATTTATATAAAAACACATGGAGTGGTGGCCACGCAAATGTCCATTCAATTTAGTGAGGAATAGAGTCGGGAATTTATTTTCCATTTGTCATCATTCCAGCCCACTCGCTTTGGGGTCAAGTAGGGTAGTATTTATTAGTTTATGTTTACTGTATGCATCAAGGTTATGTTTCCAGCCTTTGCAGTCATATGAATTAACAATTCAATAACAAAGAGCAATGAAGTACGCGTCTCATTTCCTGTCAGTAGAAGAAGGTACATAGAAATGACCACATTTTATAGTGCCGGTAAGAGAATGCCTGCCGGATGACTACACTGGTATTTGTCAGCATCACAAACAAATGTGGCTTTTAGCCCAACAATAATTTCGTAAGTGGAAGACTACAGGGCGATTGCTTTAAGCCAGTCGTTCCTTTCAATGCAATTTTTGAGTCACTAAACACTGTTAATCAGCACCAAAGTGGTCCAGGAAACATGGGACAAAAGGGAATTGTGTCCAACAGAGCATAAAACTGAACAGATCAATATGCATGGATTCCACTTGGTAACCTTATACAGTACAAGGTCACCACTTTCAGACATCAATCCTCATTAACTATTTAAAAGGGCCGGGCCACGTGTCCAGCCACCCCCCCACACACACACTCTTATCCACAGGATAAAACACGTTACAAAGGGACAACAAACAACAGTTGTTTATACACTACAATAAGAGTAGTTAGTTATATATTAAATGATTATACAAGTTGGGTTTCTATTTCTTAGACAAAACTACCCCCCCCAAAGCCACTTCCATCCTTTTCCCTTCATTTGGCTAATGGAGCACGGCTAAATGTGGCTCTCCCAAACCTCGAGGGGCAACAGTTTGCCAGGTCGTGTAAATTAGCAAGAGGAGGCTGAGCGGGGAGGAGAGAGGAAGGGTACGCATATGTGATAATGTTTCACCTCCCAGTGTGTGTAAAAAAAACAAGAAACAGCTATTACTGTAATTACAGCACGTGTCGACACATTAACACGCTTTAAAGAAGGACTGCCTCTGCCCGGTACCAGCTTGGCATGTTTGGCCCACTCAGGGAAAAGAAAAGCCGCGTCCATTTGGGAGATTATTCGGATTTATTCCAACGACATAAGACAATCAGGTGCTGTTATGTAACTGGAAATCATAGGAACTTGACTCAAGGAGGATATTACCAGTAGTAGCTGCTGACAAAAATCATGTAACGTTACACAAAGGGTGCACATGCACAACAATATGGTAAAAACATGGAAAAGTTGAAAAACCGTAGCTTTCAGAAGGATCTTTATTCACGCAGACCTACGAAAACTACTGAAAATAAAGATATGCCAGACATGCCAGACCAGCAGATCGCAATATAGATTTGTAAAGATTAAAAGTGTGTGCACAAAATGCTTTAAACAACACCCTCGCCCTATGAAGGTTTTTCAAAAATTCATTAATTAATAAATGATCGCTGTTTTGTGGTTGACTATGGCTTATTATAGCTTAGACAGGTCATATGTGGTATTCTGGTCACTAGGCATCAGTAATGTTCCATTCATGAGACATTACATTAGATTACATAACCGTGACACTGCACGTAGTCAGCCCACATGATAAGAGTGAAAATAAGTTCTCCTCCCATTCCGTATGGAACTGATTCGTTTTTGACTTCTTACTTTGTCCTACTTCCCCACTCCGTTTGAAATGCTTTACGTTCAGAGCAGTGGTTCCCAAACTTTTTAGTCACTTACTTCTCCTGACATTTGACCTGAAGCCATGTATCCCCACACTTAAAAAACATACAACTTTTTATCTTAATTAACTTGAAATATTGAACATAATCAATTGGCTAATTTTGGGTCAAAAATGTGTATTTTGCATGGTCATATTTTGATAATTTGACTTGAGCACTGATAATTAGATAAGTAATCGTCCTACATGTCTTTTTTTCCAGTCTGATGTTGGCATCCTTCTGTATGAATGGCGTGAATTTGAATGTTTTGTCTACTCACGATGGCTATGGTTTAAGGATGCATATTCATTTAACTAGCAGGGATTGGAACACCAATATAAATCTTCAAGATGAAACACTCCTGATGCACAAAAAAATCATCAAAGTTGTTCATATAATGCACACAGAGCAATGAACAACTTCATGCTCTGTCTCCTTTCTGCTGCGTTGTCCTTGCACCGTGAGGTGTTCATGCACACGTGTAATTGTTGTTTTTCATTTTTATTCATGTACCCCTATGACAACTGGCGTACCCCTGGTGGTACGCGTACGCCACTTTGGGAACCTAGTGTTCAAACAAATAAATTGGAGGCTATCTAGTTAGCTTGGTAGCTTGCTATATGCTAACATCCTATGAGCGGCGGCTGTCTCTTGTGTCCCTGCAGTGATCCCGTAGCCTGCGCATTAGTGTTGCGCAACGTGGTGTAGACAATAGGAGTGTAAAGGTGACTATGGGGTGTTATTTGATGTTTACAGGGCTGTTGTTTTGTTTAGAAAGGCATAAACAGGTTTTCTATGCTCTAACTATATTAATATTAAATCCTACTTAGCAGAAATTCACTTATCACGGTCAAGTCTGGAAACAATCAACCGCGATAACAAGGGACGACTGTACAGTTTATGGATGAACCGTGGTAACATTTCAGACAGTTTCGTACTGTTTCCAAATTTCAGTATCGCAATTATTGCTTTTTTATTGATTAGCAACTTTGCAAAGTTGTGAGTCAACTGTAAGAACAAGTCAGAGGAACATCAATTGACAATTGTTGGGCCGACAAAGAGGACTATGGTTGAAGTGTGAGCATATTTTCATCAAATTTGAACAATGTCGTGATAATTTTGGTCACAATAATAATTATTATTCAACGTGCTGCCCTGGGCCCAAGGCTATTTTTTTAACACCCGATGGTATGGTAAAGGAAGGTGGTGTATTCAGCTTCCGTGGTGCTCAAGGTGCATTTGTCCTGATCATTTTCTTTCTTTGAATAAGTTTGTGCCTCAGTCGGATGCCGTCTCAGCAACAGATGGTTCTTTCAAAACTCCTCCCCGTTGTCCCCGTCTTCATAAAGAGTCTTGTCACTAAAGTCAGAACAAAGGCAGTCACCTCTGACTGAGCGCTTGGAGGTTAACCAGGCGGAAATATCCCAAACAAAGGCCAGCTGGGGCACAATAGGCACATGTCAGACGTATCCCCCCTGTCCAGCTTAAATCAGCTGGTGTGGCCCGGCTCACCACTCAATGTGACTACTTCTTGCATGTTGGTAGCAAGTGTGGTCGAAACGCACACCCTTGCTTCCAGTCAGCAGATGTTTGAATAACTCAGCTTGTGTTTGCTTCAAATTCCTCATGCTGCATGTCACTGTGCACGTGGAACACTGCTGGGACAGAACTGGTTGACAACACAGTGATCTAACTCATGAAAATAGGCCTCATGTCCCATCAAGCTCTCTGACACAGAATCCCCGTCATGTGGACGATTGTATCCGAGAGCTGGTGGCTTGAGTTTCGACAGCTTCTACAGAGACGTGCTAATGAATGAGTGTTAAATATTTTAGGGCTTGACACAGGACTAGGTGCTGCGGACACAAGTGCAGGCAGTATCAAGTGATCAGATCAAAAGTCCTGACAAAAGGGAAAGCTAATAAATGCAACATAATAAGGAAACAACAGATGATAAGTTTATTTCTTGGCGTGTAGCTTAGGTCATGGACGCGTGAGCGAACATACACCCAACCAAGAGTATTGAATGGCCTTTAGTTGCCGGATGGAGGGACCGTTTACTAAAGAGAATTTTTCAGTGGAACCTAAAAATGCAAATATTTTAGGTCTCAAGAGTTTAAGTTGGTCAAAATACTAAAAACAGTGGTCATTTTCAACATGTGTGTTCAGTCAAAGCATAGGCAAGACAATAGAAAACAGCTTTATTAGCTCTGCAATGGAGGAAAAAACATCACAGTAGCAAAGTGAACAGCAGGAGCACACAAGAGTGAGTACAGGCGGTACTCGGTGTACAGCTTACGTTCCGAGTTATGACGTTTTGTGGTTACAGCTACACTGCCATGAATTTTCTGAAAAAGAACGAGTTATGTGCGCGCAGTGGGGTAATACATAGGCAGAGTAATACGTTGGCGAACTGGCGGAGTAACAAGTAGTTGTGTCGCTACATTCAGTACATTGACATGCACTTAAAAAAAATAATTATTGCATGAATTGGCTTAAAACCTTCTTTTTAAAAGGCACCTTAATTAAATTATGTTTGGCATTTTAGAAATCGGATTAACATACCTAGATTATGCGACTGGAAACTAGTTTTCTCTTGCACGAACACACTTTGATCGAGTTATCACTAGAGCAAGCTTGCACCAGTCTCCATGGCGTGGGATGGACAAGGACTTTGGTTTAGCCTGAACTTCCATTATGTCTCGCAAGGCAATGAGGCAGACTGGTCTTGTGACAGCGAGTAAAAGAAAGTGAAAGTGAAATTTACGGGTGAAACAATTCCTCGAGTAATTCGAGCACCTCGATTCAAATCTAAAACCATACATACACTCGAGGTGTATTCAAAAAGCAGTTACATACTGAAGGCAAGCAGTTGGTTTGCATGCACGTGGTGTCTCTTTACCAAGTGACATTGCCAACTACTGGCCAGGGATGCACATTACATTATTTTCTTTCGCTTTTGCAAGTCCATGTGAACGGGTATATTGTGGACAATATTTCCGTCTGGATAGAAAGCCAAGCAAACACTTCCGTTTTATCTGGGCTCAATATGTAAAAAGCCCCTGATAGCTGACAGGAGATCTCCAGATTCCTGTTGTGTGCATAGAATACACAAACACAGGAAGGTATTGAACAATAGATCAGAGGCAATCTCGGAGGTGAAGATGCTGGATGTGTAGGGCTACATGTGGGTTACATGTGGTCTGCGGTCGCGAGGCCGGTTGGATGTACAGTATTTCTAAATACCCTGAAACGCTTTTGAGAACGGATTATGGTAAAGAAATGAACATTCAATTCACAGGCAAGCGGTCTGGTGGTCATTCTTGCAGTCAGCATGCCTTGATCTGTGCTGTGTGATAAAACTAAGCCTAAGGCACACCTGTGCAATGATCATGCCCTCTCATCGGTGCCTTGATATGCCAAATCTATGAGACGGATTGATTATCTCGGCAAAGGATAAGTACTAATGACCATCAATTTAGACAGATTTGTGGACAATATTTGAGATAAATAGGCCTTTTGTGTACATACAAAAAGTTTTTTTTATATTTTTACATTTTAAAATTATATTTACATTTTATCGTATTCAAACTATTTTAAGTCTTTGGGTTTTTTTATATTTCTGATCAAATATAATATACAATGACCAATCATGATGAACAATAGCTTAAGCGCACAAAATCACAATACTGAAAACAATGTAGGCTTTTGTCGCCTGATCCATGAGTAAGAACTGGTGCCAAATTCAAGGATTTCACCGGAATTTCCGAAATGCCGAGTGAGTAGTGTAACACACAAAGTGAGGTGAGATTAAATATGTAGGCTCTGTGTGGCTGCAATGGAAATCTTGGCAAAAGGTCCTTCCAGGTCTTTGTCAACAAATCTTCCAGATGAGTGGAGAGCTTTACTTTCCCCACAAAAGGATCTCCCTCTTGCTGAAGTAACGGCTTATGATTTTACATATCCAAACATTTGTGACTTCACTGAATGTAGACTTACAGAAATAGATAAATACTTTATCCATCCCAATGGATACAATTGCAAGTTCCAAGATTCTTCTACTCCTTCTTCTAGCTCTCTAGTGGGCCAGCGGCAATCTCACAGAACCTCAATACCCTCCTTGTACTGGTCGAGTACCATATTACTGAACAGAGCAATAAAGGCTAAATCCGCCTGTCTTTGTTTCCACATGGATCCAGCATGGCTTAAGGGGGGCACAGGGCATAGTTCTTGACCGAGGGGAGTAATCGGTTGATTAAAAGTAACCTTCGGCATCTGTGCATGAAGACGTATGAATTAAAGATGGAGGAGCCAGCTGATCAAAAATTAGCTAATGGAGGAGGAGGAGTCCCGTGGGGAACAGGGCTTTCCCCAGTCTACTACCCTTGGGGGAGGTTGCCGTTCATCACAGAGATTTGACTCTAAGAAGCGGTGTGCATACTCCCTGCTGTGACCTTCAGGCTGAATTATGTTTTCTGCATACTTCATGTATAAATCTCAATTTGTTCTCATTACTTTGAAGGTATTTAATCAACATATTAATAAAAACAATCTGGCAAGTACCCACAGATATTCTCATATCTGTATGCACATAAAATTATACTGTATGTGTGGGTGTTTGGAAGGGTTAGGAATAGTCTTATTAGAGTGTACAGTAGTCCCTCGTTTATCACAGTTAATAAGTTCCAGACATGACCGTGATAAGTGAATTTATGCAAAGTATACTGGGATTCCTTATTTATAAATGGAATATTTGTGGAGTTGGAGCATAGATAACCTGTTTACAAACCTTCTAAATACGTTTTTTAACGTTATTAACGCCCTCTAGACATGAAGTAACACCCCTATAGTCACCTTTACATTCATATTACCCAATATAGTAGACATAACAGAAAATAAGACATAAATAAGACATAAGAGGCTTGTGTGCCTCACCAAACATTACAGTAATATTACTGACACCTAGTGAGCAGCGTAGCATACTACAGCGTCTTTGAATGCATCTCCTGAATGCCTCATATTTTTATTTTAGTTCATTTAGCCATTTTTAATGCAGAAAAATGCTTAATTTAGGCAAAGAACATAAACTTGTATTAAATGTGCATTTCTGACTAGTAATAGGCCATATTCAACCACAAAACATCAAAGAAGTTGTAAAATTATCAGTATTATTATACAGTTGTGACTGTAAGAGAAAAAAAAGTTATAATGCAACAAGAATCAAATAATACATGTGAGAATAATATGAAAAAAGGGGTGGATTTTTTTCCGTAAGTAGTAACAGGAGAAGTGTATCTTACACTTTTCCCTGGCAGAGCAAATATGTTTAGCATGTCAGGGCATCCGGACTATTTGCCCCATTGGCTGGACAGGGCAGGTTAAAAAAATTCCCACAAAACGTGGATTTTGTGTATCACTTTAAGTTCATCTAACATACCAAAACCAATCGATTGTAGATCAAGAAATTCTAAGCTATAACAGCCTCAATCCATCTCCGTGTGGTTATAGGTCATTTTGGATTTGGGGTTTGCCAGTGGCACAAATATTCAGATATTTAACGTTATTTTTATGCTAGGGTGTGGGCCAGTCAAAAATTGAGCTCTGAGCCACAAATGGCCCATGGGTCAAACTTTGGACACCCATGTAGTAATATATAGTAATATACCAGGTGATAATATTAATAATATTACATAGTATATACCTACTTAGATGACGGAACGAGCCAAGAAAAGAAGATATTTCAGCGTGTGTAATTCTGTCTCAGGAACAGATGCAAACATTTGTACAATCACATTAAAATGTTCACTGGCCTACTGATGACGGCAATGATGCGACATTACGTACATGTCATGCTAATATTAACTTAACTTCTATGCTCGAAATATTAATAGTGACGCACTGAATATATTTTCGACAGATGTTCCTTCTACTGTGGTGCTTTTGGACAACAAAACTAACACAGGCAATGAATGCTGTGATTACTACTTGTACTTTGATAAAACATTTGGTCATTCTTCTTCCTATCTGTCACCTTTAACCCCTGCCCAATACTACTTTGCGGTAGTAGTAGGGTCACACAGCAGGAATACCAGGAAGATATTCCAGGAATGCATTTCAGTCAAAGACAGAGGAGTCTGACTATGTGAGACATTTGAGGCTGGGCCAGTGTGGTTTGTGTTTTAGTGAAGCATCAGTGGAGCTGTCACTCGCTGGCCAGTGTCCAGTTACATTGCTTTTGACCTTCACTCCGATCTTGACTAGACCCTTGATTACTTCTGACTCTTGTGGGGCCCTCAAGTCTGAGATGGCTCATAGGTTTGGACATGCTTGCATTGCTCAAATCATCACTTGGCTCAAAAATTCATGTTCGTCCATTTTCATTTTCTGCTTGTCCTCATTAGGCTCACAGGTGAGCAGGAGCCTACCCCAGGTGACACATAACAAAATACAACATAGCAACCATTCACTCACATTCACACCTATGGACTATTTAGAGCAGGGGGGCTCAAACTTGTGGCCCGCGGGCCATTTGTGGCACGCCGGGTCATATTTTGCGGCCCGCGACTAGACATGGAGGAGTAGTGTAAATGCTATAAAAAATATTTCTTTTTGATATGATTCTACTTGATCTACTTGAGAGACATGAGATGTTCTGTTTTCTGAATGAGTTTAAAATAGCTTTACTGTTTTTCAGACAGCAAAGCTAAAATCCTGTTTCCACTTATGTTGCTAAAACATCCTCATTCTTTTTGTACCATTGCTGCTTGTGGTCTGGTTAAAATATGCTGCAAAAATTCCACCCCTTTTGTATTGCTTGCCTTCATTAGGGTCACGAGTAAGCTGGAGCCTATCCCAGCTGAATGCAGCAAAATACAAACTATGAAATGTAATTATTTTTTGTTTCACCCTATCACTGTATCGAGATATTACCATTATCGGGAGCTGTGCATCGCGTATCATACCGTATTGTGGGGTACCCCGAGATTCCCAGCCATATTCCCAATACTTCATGCAGCCCATCCACAACCAGACCCTATCTCCAGCGGCCCCCAGGTAAATTGAGTTTGAGACCCCTGATTTAGAGTATCCGAGTACCAGAGAAAACCCATGCACGCACGAGGACAACATGCAGACTTCCCTCGGAGATCTAATTCCAGTATGTATTATAGATTTAATATACAGCAGTGATTAATTGTTAGATTCATGCGTCTTATCATACACTGTTTGAACTTTTGGAATTTTCTTGTATCCATGTGTGTCAGTCTGGCTTCCTGCACATCCGTAGTTTGCAATTTGATCGGCATAGCGGGAGCTGCATATGGAAAATGCATTGTTTTTTATTGACCATGAATTCTGCCTAGCAAAGAGTGACCAGGAAAATGAGTGACATCACTAAAAATAAGATGTCAAACAATTCTATTAATTTACATTACTGCACCAGCGAGCTGCTAAAAAAATATACATGATATCAATTGTAAAAGGGACCACTGATTAAAATTTTGCTACTGAATAATGATGAAAATGTCTATATTTTTTACAATTGCGAATTAAATTGCATAAAAAAAATTGTACATTTTCATTTGGCCCAAATAAATTACAACTGGCGTTCATGGCTGCCACTCACCGCTGTTGGTGTTCATGAAAATGTCCGTGGCGTGTACACAAAAACACAAACGTAGTGTCACATAGTCAATCAACAATTTGCAGTCATGTTGTTGTTCCAATAGGCTATGTATTCAATGAATACAACTTTGCCAAACTGCTATTATTAGCTGACAACAAACACAAATGCTGTGCGTGTGTGGGTTACGCAGGCGTACTTTACATACTCAAAGCAGGAAATGTTGTTATTACCACAGTTCGGAAGTGAAGTTGTACAAGAGTATATGTTCAAAAACCTGCCAAGAAAATGCCAATTCATTATTATAAACTGATGAGGTGACAGATGGCTAATTCCCATGATGTATTTCTGTAAAACAACATTTCGACCTACAGACTGGACGATGCATCGTATGCACTACTCCACTTTATCATCATTCTGCCGCTTTGTGTGAGATTATGCAACACTTGGGTGTTCAGACAGTGACTCGCGTATAGACATGCATGCCATCACTAGTCTCAATATTTGACTGACAGTGTCAGGGAGGTATTCATTTAACAATATGGGGTGATACGAAACTCTGCTACATAATATAGAAGATGTTTATGAGATGAGAACATCCCTTCACAATCGTGTTGTGAGATAACACTAAAACCACACACAGACATTTAATCCAGTCTGGTCATGCACCATGCTGTGTTACTTACTACCAATCTGCCTATTAGACATGTACAAGGTGGGAACTAACACTAAAAGCAAGTGGGTTGTTCTTCCTGAGAGCTCCACCTTCGACTTTGCATTATATTCCCCACCTCAGGGCTCCTGTAGTTGCCGTAATGCGTTTACGTTACCATCATTGAAAAATGAAAAGCACAGGCGAGAGTGACGAGACACAACATATCTTGTAATAGTCTCTCTCTCCTGGCAATCACAGGGAAAGTCAACATCTGGGCTGGGAGCAGTAATCGCAGGTTGGCTGTTATTAAGCTGCCTCTGAACACAGGGGGATTTAAACTCGACTCTTATTACCAGTTCAGACTCGGTCAGGTAGGGCAGCCAAGGTCAAGGCCAAGAGTCAGTGTGCCAGGGGTGGGTAGTAGTAAACAACTATTTTAATTTTCTCTGGATAAGCACCCTGAATAAATACGCTGCATGTAAATCTACCAAAAGTCAATTTATTGTTGCTAATGTGGAGCGAAGGAGTAGTCTCATTTCGGCGTCACCCACTGATGGCCGTCAACAAAGACTATCCACTCCATATGTCAAGTACACAGTTTCATCTCATTCTGTTAATAAACAAATGGATTTTTTAAAATGAGATTTCCAATTCATTTTTTCGTCTATTATGATCCCCAGAAATGTATTTTCTTTTACTCTTTCAATATCCACTCCATCTATTTGTATTTGATCGTATGTATCCTTTCTGCTATTTCCAAATAGCATTATTTTAGTTTTACTCAAGTTCAAGGATAATCTGTTTTTTTATCAAACCATGTCTTTAATATGGCCATTTCATCCTTGACCTTTTTAATTAGCTCTTGTTTGCTTCCCCCAGAACAAAAAGCAGTGGTATCATCTGTAAATAATACCAACTTTAAGTTTCTTGTCACTTTACAAATGTTGTTGATATACAAATTGAACAGGTTTGGTCCCAATATTGACCCCTGCGGTACTCTACACGTGATATTTAAACTCGCAGATGTGTATTCCCTTAGCTTTACAAATTGCTTCCTGTTTGCTAGGTAGCTTTTAACCCAATTCAAGACTAATCCTCTGATTCCGTACCTTTCTAATTTTGTTGTTCAAATATTGTGATTAATTGTATCGAAGGCTTTTGTACGATCCATGAATACTGCTACCACACACTTTCTGTGGTATATAGCATTACTAATTTCCTCCGTGATTTCAATCAGTGCCATAGAAGTTGAAATGTTAGCTGTGTGTCCGTATTGACTACCTACTAGTAATTCATTTTTATTAATAAATGTGTCCAACCTGTTATTAAATAGCTTCTCGATAATTTTAGAAAATTGGGGTACTAAGGAAACTGGTCGGTAATTTGTAAATTGATGTTGAGGTTGGAAAGTTAAACAAGAATCCACAACACAAACAATCTGACGGGAGACAAGGTGTGTCCCCTCCCAGTCCTTATTTTTCAGAAAAAAATAAACTCCAGGTAACATTTTGTTGTAGCTATAGTTTTACTCTTAACAGCGGTTACGTTTATATGTTTTTGCACTGACAAGACTACTACTAACAGCGCTTAAAAAGTTATTTAAAACTACAGATAGGCATAGTAATGTATTACTCTTAAGAATGTAGTCAATTGTGTGCAGTTGATGGCGTACAACAGACAGACGTGTTGTACAGTACATTCAGTCTCTTTGCTTTTCTTCCTGTCACTCACACAGACCAGTGACCTGGAGAGATGCAAAAATAATGCCCTCTCATTTATGTGCTGGGATGGAAACGTAGTCGAGTGTTGCACAAGAACATTGAGGTGATTTATAGTACAGACAATGACACACTGGAAGCTGTCCTCTTAATAGGCAGACACTGAGACGGGAAGGATGGGTGTTGTTGGAGACATGGCTGCATCATGTCAACCTCCAAATGATCCTTCAAACCCTAAAAAGGGCAAAGTAGAATGACTCATAACCAAGACTGAAGGGAAAAGTACAGCGGTTTGGGCAGTTTTAAATCATGTGAGTGTGGTTGTTAAATGAGCAAACCTAAATGTTCTCAACTGAGTAGGCGTACTTTTTGGTCATGCAGTGGTCATCTGAGACTGTACACACTGGATGTAACCTTTAGCCCGTTTGGGCTGGACATCCCTGTGTCTTAAAAGTACATGCTATTTAATCAGGGTTCATCCATTATCAAAAAGAAACGTCAAAGTCATCCGCTCATGTGCCAGAGAAAGAAAGAAGAATGAATACTCTTGCAAGGATAAAAAACATTAAAAAAAGACATCATAACACTGCTTGAAGCTTAAGGTAGTCACAACAAAGCAAGATCTGTTAACACTTTTAATGGAGACTGTGAATAAATAGTAACTGTCCATAGATCTTTTTTCAGAGAACAGCACTAAGTTATTTATTGTAGCGGCACCTGAGGTAAACAAGCTTTTAACGAGAGCTTCTGTAGATGTACCTGAGTCGAAGTGGAAGTCCACCAATTGAGGCCGAGCAGCTGACATTTGAAATAGTGTTAGCCTGCTGCTAGCTGTGGCTAATCAGCCGGCATTGTCTCGTCGGTGGAATTGGCAGACGTGCAGAAGCGGCCTCCAGCACCAAATCTAAGCCACACACTTGACAACCCAAATGCTGATTTGGATTGGACATAAACAATCATCCAGGCACTACAAAGTGATGGTAACAGGCAGGCGATAGCTCAGGAGGTAAGATGTTGCGCTGAAAGGACAATTAAAAACCATTGACTTATGTTAATTCCCCTATCTGACTCCCTGTGGCGGGTTATTTACTCAATAAAAAATGCACGAACCGTGAGTCATCAACGCATAATGTGCTTTGTTTGGGGACTCGAGTCCATGGAATGATACAGATGCACACAGTCGGCAAAAGGACTGTGTTTGTGCAACCAATGTTGTAGGATAGCCAAGACAGTGTACAAAAACCAGGGCAAGATTTGGGCAAAAATACCAAAATATCTGAAAACTGTGGCATTCAAAAACTGAGGTTCCACTGCTTATAAAACATATGCAAAAGACTCTTTAGCACTGCAGTCGTATCTGCTGTCGATCTTTCATCATGAACTAATAAGCAGAACAAAGGAGCTCCTCTGCCCCCCATCAGCACAAACACAACAACTTTAAACTGTAGTTGTAGTTGAATGGTGGTAGCGGTGATGAGGGCCAACACTGACAGCAGGTTGTCAGCAGGAGGCTATCACAGCACTGACCGGCTTGCTGATAAAGCTGGGGGGGTCAGGTCCCTGATGCGACACCACTTATGCAAACATGAGCTAGCCAGGTAAAAAGAAGATATTATTAGCCACCAGTGGATTCACTGTGGGAGAGTAAACAGCAGTCTTTATTAGTCTAAAATGGGAAATCCCAATTCATAATTACAAACTTGTTACACACCAAATTCATGTGCAGCCTTACATATGGCAGACATGGTTTTAGGGGACAGGCTCTACATGTTATTAGTGGTATGGTAGGACTATAATGGTTGGAAAGTAGTTACAGTGATCCTGACAGTACTTTGCAGTAGTGCTGTTGACACAAGAGAGCTTTTAACTTAAAAACAGATGAATACAGCTTCAGCTTGGATGTATGTTGGTATTTTCAGAACCCGAAAACGCAAATATTTACAGGTATCAGAGTGAACGTTTTGATAACAGCAGTCAATTTCATTTAAAGGCTGTCGATGAATGACAAATGAAAAACATGCAAAATAGTAGATTTTTGCTGATAACACTTCTCCAGCTGAATGCACAGTATACATTTATAGCGTCTAGCGTAGTCCCATTACTTACTTACTTACCCAATTATACATTTTTTTCCCTGGATCAAATGTCTGAAAAAGATGAGTCAATCCACATTTTTCTGCTAGACATAGTCTACGAATCTTAGAATAATATAATACCAATATATTATGTATATAATATATAGCATTCAATATTATACACACACATGGTTTTCATGCCAAATTTTTTCACTCATCTGGTATTTTGCAGTCGATCTGTCAGTGTCAATCACTGCCAACATACGATATGTTGTGGCCAATTTTTGTGTGTGTGTTATATCCTCATCACAACACAATATCAGTGAGTGTTGTTACTGTGTTATTTTTTTTTAAATAGTTCACTTTCTTCGCTTTGCCATGCGTCCATGGCTGCGTTTGGTTGAGTCTGCGCTTCGACGTGACGTCGCAGGCAAGATGGCAAAGGTTCAGAAAATCACAACTTCATTTCACTCGCATTTCATAGTTGCAGGCGGATGACAGCAGGATGACAAAAACATTGTATTAAGTGAGTGCTTTCATTTTGTTTTTGTTTTGTTCCAAACTTTTTTTGGCGACAAGCACTTTAAAAGTCCCTTCATTCATTTCATATTAATTTCAGCCTTTCTACTGAACTTGGAGGAACTCCAAAAACATAAAGAAACAAATATTCCTGTTTTTAATCTGGCAATTGTGTAAACATCCCCTAAAACGCTTAATAGTCGTACCTTCCTTAGTAATAGTTCATTGTTTGGCCATGCAAATATTGATTACAAGCTGAGCGGCAACAGCATTCCAAAAGGAATGCAAGATCTCCAAGCCATTTTTCACCTTTCCTTCCTTCATTACATCCTCACCCCCCTTCCTGACTTCCTTCCTCAGTAATTCTACCGTCTGCATGGCTGAAAGTAAGGTGCGATGACCTCAATGGCTTCAGCAGCAGAAGGAAATGGCAAGTGGGTTAAGAAAATAAACTACAACACGTTTTTTCAAAAATTTATTCATTAATTCATTCATTTTCGCTGTTTCGTGGTTGACTATGGTCCATTATTAGTAAAAAAAATATTGGAAGACGACATATGTAGTATTCTAAGTGTAATGTAACATGACATTACATTACATTGCCTTAACACTGCATGTAGTCAGCCATGGTATGATAGAGTGGAAAAGAAAGTTCTGCTCCCATTCTGGAAGTGGTATGTTTTTGGTTTCTTACTTTGTCCTTCTTTCCCACTCTTTCTTAAGCTTATAATAAATAAATTGAAGGCTAACTAGTTAGCTCTCTAACATGCTATGCTTAAAGCCGTGGCCATCTCTGGTGTCCCTGCAGTGATCACATAGCCTGTGCATTCGCATTAGGAGTGTACAGGTGACTATAGGGGTTCTGTTTCATGTCTACAGGGCTCTAATATTGGTAAAAAAAATGTGTTTATTAATATTTAACCCTGCTTTGAAGAAATTCACTTATCGCGGAACCAACTAATCGCAATAAATGAGGGACGACTGTACATAGATACCATTTTCTCGACAGATTTCTTTGCAAGCTCCAAATGCCTCCAGCTTCAAAGAGCTACTACAGCAAGTAGGAGTGCATTGGATGTTTTTGGATGCGAAGAATGCGTGTGGTAACCTAAAGCCTCGCCGCCACACTCCTACGGCACGGGATGACATGCCGGCACGGCTGGGAATTTCAGGGGTCAGGGTTCAGACTGTGGGATTCCCTCATGTCAGAATACCTTTGAGAGGATGGAATGCTAGGAGGGAGTTAACGGGTATGTAAAAGGTCTTGGTTTGGCTTCACAGTGTGAGGCAGCTGCTGCTTTAAAGGCCTTGAATGGCCAAGTTTAGAAATGGACTTCAGCCTCTTGAACAGGATGCTTGACAAAGGCTATAAAGACTCCATTTCCTCTATGAAGGGCTGAAAGACAGAAATCCACACCCCAGTATGTCATCAGTGGTCGGGCAGAGGTTAAAAAGAACTGACCAGATTGTGGAGTGTGGACTGGAGGGTGGACTCCAGTGCTCAGTGCTGATGGACAGAATGGTGTTTAGTGGGGCTTCACACCCTCAAGTACCTGACAGAAATGCTGCCATCTACAGAACATTCAACCAGGAGGGAAGCAAACAAAAATGACTGAGCCATCAACTAATCAGACAGAAAGCTCACGGTGTGAAAAAAGCAATGCAAAATATAAAAAGACAACCAATAAAGTGGCTCATTTGACCCGACCGGGCAAGCAATTGTTTTAACCAAGCGGTAGATGATGCTATCGAGCAATCAATCAATGGGATCACTCTTGATTTGACAGCCATGACTCACTGACAAAGTGAACCCACAGTGAGGAGTCACACCTCAGATTCGTCCCAGGTTGACTCAGTTTAATCCACTTCAGTCTTCACTACCAGATTTCCCACTTAATTAAATCCTAAAACCAGGATGTTAAACGTCTTACAGGCCATTAAAGGAGTCACAGTGGGCAGCATTGTACACTAACCACAAAAGACAAATGAACATGCAGTTGATTGTTCTATAAGGTAACGTCACACAATCGTGGTGGTTAAAATGTAGACGGTGACCAAAATGCCACACCTGACTCACGACTTGGGGTTGCCTAAATAAGCATAATTTCCCAAACTAACTCGAAGTCTATTTTGTGGTCTCGGGGCAGTTTTCTTTTTGGTTGCCAACTGTTGAGAGAATTGCGAGTGTGAATGTGCCCTGCGATTGGCAATCCATGGTGTACCCCGCGTCTCGCCCGGAGACAAAGACGCTCGCATCTGCTTCCACGACGGAGCGCCGCGGCCATCTTGTTTACGCGTGTGTTCCACAGCGGAAGAAGGCGCGATTTTTTTCAAGTAGGCATTTTTGTGATGCCGATGTTTTACTCTTTTGAACGCATGTTGTTTTGAGAAGCCAAACTCCTTACTTGTGAAACCCCAGCGACTACCTGGAACTACGTTCTTCATCACCGAACTCCGACCAGAGTAAAAACTTTTTCACCTTGATTTCAGATATTTCGATTTTCACTTTTTGCAGTGTACAGAGATGCTGCTTACCTGGACTCCTTCATGGATGTCTTTATAGTTAAGGCATCAAAATAAGATACAGTCAAACATCACTTTTCGAACGCCCCAGTTTTCATATGATTCAGTTTTAAATTTTTTTGCCAGAATTTGCCTCGTTCTCGTACACTGCCCCGGTTATCGTAAAATATTGAGCTGTTGTATTTTACTCTTAGGGTAATAATAAAGATGTGAATGGACGATAGTCCGAGCATTGCTTGTTTATTCAGCCATCTTGGATCGCACACTCAACACCAATCTCGCAACATCTATCTTACACAATGCTACGGTAACCTGTAAGGCACATTCATTGGGCAAATAGCAAATGACAATGTGACACAAACTAGTCCGTTTGCACCGACAATAAGTTCCATCCTGACGAAGAAAGAAGAAATCAAGGGAGCTAACGTTGCGAAAAGGTTAAAGGTGTTGATGAAACAGAGATCATTAAAACGATTGAAGATGTTGAGAAGTTGTTGGTGCGGATCCCCTTCTCCCTCTCCCTCTCCATTCCTCGCTCTCTTTGCCAGCAAGTGTCTTCAACAAATCAGTGTCTCTAAGGTCATTTGTGGATATGTCCAAAATATCTATCCAGGCCTAATAATTGTGGAAAATAAAGGGTGGCTCCAGAATGAAGTAATACTGGGAATCACTGCACATCCCAAGGGTACTGTACTACACACAGCTGTGATACATGAGATGAACCCCAATCACTGTTGGTACATGTATGTGTGACTCACAGTGTGAGTCTATACCATGATGAGCAGATTACACACAGTCTACTTAACATACAGTCAGAATGCCTCCCTCTTAAACAGCACATGCTCAAGAGGAAACATGCTTAAATGGAAACATAAAGAACCGCAGTGGCATGTGTCTCCTCTCTCTGGCTGGTCTTAATGAGATTATGTGGGCAGAACTGAAGGGGATTTTAGTGTATTGAGGGATGCTTGATAAACACACGCCATGTGAAGACAAAAAAAACAACAACTATGTGAAAATATGCCAAGTCTTAGCAGTTACACCAAGAGAAAACTGAAGCTGATTTCGAGTAAGAGGAAGCGCTCGTGAAACTAAACGACAAAGACAAACAAAAGTGACTTTTAAACGGAATGAAATAACTTTTTGCGTGTAGAAAAGAAGGAATTGTACCTCTTGGAAGAAGGTATCCATGCTTACACCGTCCGACCTGACGTCCCTTTGTAGTCTCACTTCAGGGTACCACAGTCGAGGTTAGTCCCAAATAAAAATTAAATTCTTCCTGTCCTTTCCAGCCAGGCTTCGGTTACAAAATAAGACATGTTCCACTCGCTTTGGACAAGTTCCCGTGTTCTTTCCCCGATGCTTGTTGTTGTTGTGAATGTGTTTGTGCTGCTGAGCCATTCATTGCAGAGCAGGGGAGCCGGCAAATTATGCGAGGGGGCGGAGCCTAGCAGCAGCGGCTCCTCCCCCTGGCACACGCCTTCTTTGTGTGTCGTAAGAAGGACAGTCGAGGAGGTGCAATCTTAAACAAAGGCAGGACTCTAATGATAAAACAAAGCCTGCGTAAGGATAATATTGTTCTTTTCTGACTCAAAGTGTCACACATCATTAGATGTATTAATTTGAAATTCAGGTAGATCGCAATAAATTAGAATATCTCTGAAAAGTAAATTTATTTAAGTAGTTCATTTAAAAAAAAAACGTGGAAGTCTTATATTCTATAGATTCACGGCACACAGAGTGAAGCATTTCTTAATTTTGTAATAATTTTGATAATTATAGCATACAGCTAATGAAGATGCTCTCTGCCGTGGTTACGGGCGCTGACTTTCAAATGTGTTGCAATACACGCAAAGTGCTCATTTTGGACTGGCCTTTTATTGCGGCCAACCTAAGGCACACCTGTGCAATAATCATGCTGTCTGGTTGCATCTTGATATGCCATACCTATGAGGTGGATGGATTATGAATCATCAACGCTCACTAACAGATTTGTGAACAATATTTGAGGGAGATAGGTCTTTTGTGTACATAGAAAAGGTTTCAAATAAAAAATGGTAGCAAAAACAAAAGTGTTGTGTATATATTTTTGTTGTGTCAGCATAATAGGTCAGAAAGTGATTTAATTGTAAAACACATTGATCTTATGACTGAATTATCAAAACGGTACTGCTACACATCTTGCACTGACAATGCATTAAGTCCAATATTTTAATTTTTTTTTCTTTATTTTTCTTTTCAAGGCATAAGGGTGATTTTTTTTATTTTTGCCCAAGAAGGATGGGAAGCACAAAAACAACCATCAGACCATGAAGATCCCCAGAGGG
The DNA here is from genome assembly GCF_027744805.1 of Dunckerocampus dactyliophorus. Classification (NCBI taxonomy): domain Eukaryota; kingdom Metazoa; phylum Chordata; class Actinopteri; order Syngnathiformes; family Syngnathidae; genus Dunckerocampus; species Dunckerocampus dactyliophorus. The sequence continues at coordinate 26,844,203 of NC_072827.1, forward strand.
CCCGGGGTAAGGGATGAGGCACAAGAGACCCGCCACTGTTCTTGTATAGTACCAACCTGTGTATCTTAAAAGGACCAACACAATTGCAGAGGTGAGTTTTGTGCGCTTTGGGTAAATAAAGACTGAACATTACATAAGCCCACTAAAGCTTTTTACCAAAAAATATGACGGTTTACTGCAACTGTGGAGCTAATATAATTAGATAACCCAGATTCTTTCATGTGATCTAATGAGAATACACTACTGGATAGCATCCTAGTTGTCTTTTTTACTTGTACACTTGCATAGATCACGGTCATGGTTTAATATACAGTGGTGTGAAAAAGTGTTTGCCCCCTTCCTGATTTCTTGTTTTTCTGCATTTTGTCACACTTAAATGTTTTAGATCATTAAACTATTTTAAATACTGGTCAATGACAACACAGCTGAACACAAAATGTCATTTTTAAATGAACCTTTTTATTATTAAGGCAGAAAAAACTACTACATGGCCCTGTGTGAAAAGATTATCCCCCCCGCCCCATGTGTTCCATTACATGTGGCGTAAAAGTAACACCGCATTTGTTTGAACACAACAGTAAAATATGGTGGTGGTAGTGTGATGGTCTGGGGTTGTTTTACTGCTTCAGGACCTGGAAGACTTGCTGTGATAAATGGAACCATGAATTCTGCTGTCTACCAAAAAAATCCTGAAGCAGAATGTCCTGCCATCTGTTCGTGACCTCAAGCTGAAACAAACTTGGGTTCTTTAGCAGGACAATGATCCAAAACACACCAGCAAGTCCACCTCTGAATGGCTGAAGAAAAACACAATGAAGACTTTGGAGTGGCCTAGTCAAAGCCCTGACCTGAATCCTATTGAGATGCTGTTGCATGACCTTAAAAATGCGGTTCATGCTGGAAAACCCTCCAATGTGACTGAATTACAACAATTCTGCAAAGATGAGTGTGCTAAAATTCCTCCACCGCATTGATTGCTTGCTTGCATTTGCTGTTGCTAAGGGTGGCTCAGCCAGTTATTAGGTTTAGGGGGAAATCACTTTTTTTACACAGGGCTATGAAGTTTTGTATTTTTTTCTCCCCAAATAATAAAAAAATGTCATTTAAAACTGCATTTTATGTTCAGTTGTGTTGTCATTGCCTAATATTTAAATTTGTTTGACGATCTGAAACATTTAAGTGTGACAAACATGCAAAAAAAAAGAAATCAGGAAGAGGAAAAACACTTTTCCACACCACTGTAAATGTAACAGCACTGAGCAAGTCAGCTGAGCATCATGTCTGGAAGGTTTGACAGAACAATTGCTCACTGTTTGTGTGAGCGGTCATCAGGTGATTTACGATCAAGAAGGACTGAGAATGAAAGAGGCGGGGCTGGTTCATTGCACCTTAATACAGATGAACCTTTAAAATCTCCCAGTCTTGAAAACATTTCCCTCTGGAGATGACGGAAATACAAATAATACAATGCAGGGTCAAACTGTCGGCATCACGTATCATTCAAGTGTAAAAAGAAGTTGTGTTTTGTGTGACAGCAGTCCTTAAGTTTTACATAAAGCCAAAGAAAAAGCAAAACACAGCCTCAGTTAATCTTTTGAAGATATTTACGAAGTCTTGCTATTTCAGAGGCATATTTTTGCCAAAAATGTGCAAATGGGATGGGCCATACTGCAGATTTTGGTATTGATCATACAGTATGCAGCACAGATACTTGTGACTATAAACACAGAAATGAAAAGTATCGATCTCGTCACACTAGTATCTATCTGATACTGATACTACACTTGGTATTGATACTAACAATTGGATCAGTCTTCCCAGCCCTAATAATTATGCCATTTTGCCCGATTTTATGACCTAAGGGGCATTCCATTTCAGAGGTTCCATTGTCTTGAATGTTGGTTTTTACAAACTGTGAAAAATACCCTGACACAGTACACATGCAGTCGTAGTCTTGCAGCAACCACTTCCTGCTCTTACAGCATAAGGTCCATTTGTGGAAAGAGACCACAAGCAGAAGCTCCAGCAGATGAACCTCAAGTATTAAAACAGCTGATGGGCACCTTTGAAAATCATGTGACTATTTCAAATCAATGCCAATCTCCCGATAGAAAAAAAAAAACTCTGCAGCAATACAAATACATTTACTATTATTAGTAGATGTAGTAACAACCAGCCCAGATCATTTAGCTGGATTGATTCTATAAAAAGCACACCATGTGCTGCCTGGAGAGTATTGAAAAGAGCTGAGGCATTGATCAGCTGCTTTTCTTCAATAATGTATGCTTACAGGCAGTGGCAGCAGAGTAAAAAAGAAACAAAGCTTGCCAGCTGTCGCTACCTCCAGACCGGCGTGCATTTGGGAGCCTGTTCAAATGGCAGAGTTGATCTGAAACTGTATTAGGCTTGATCTTTTTATTTAAATGCATGTTGTTAAAGCCCCCTACATACCGCCTTTGAGACAGCAAACTCTAAAGAGAACAGAAAAATGCATCAAAAGCGGTACAAGTTGGGAGTTTGACTAAAATTGTCTGGAAAAAATAAGCCTTAAATGTCAAAGAGACTCAAATTCAAATCCAAATCAGCCAGCAAATCTCATGAGAAATCAGTTTCAGTCAAGCGTTATTTTGTGATGCCCCCACAGAAGGGTATAACCGATTAGAAAGATGTGATGATACATATCTGTCAGGCACCCTAACTCAATACCAAATACCAAAGACGTATTTATACGTTTTTATAAACTCAAACGCCCAATCCCAAATATACGTCTTTTACGTTTTTATTTGCGCGAGAGACAAAAAGAGGTGGTTACGCAAGTGCACACTTAAAGATGTCACTGTTAAAGCAGTTTTAAGCCATAAAAACAGTCACAAGGTGGCAGAAGTGCATTTGCATGTATTTAACACACTCCACAGCAAGGAGGAAGTGGAAGAGCCTGGAGGAGTGTAGCGTGCAGAAGGTTACGCATTGTGGGGATGTTTTAACACATGCACACGTGTGCACAAACATGCACACACACACAGTTTATTTCCAAATGTGAAAATTGTAAATAGTTCATGGCGTTATATTTGTAAATAAATTTTTATTTGGATTCAAAACAACCCTTTTTTGTGTCGTTTATGTTGTGGTACAGCTGTTTAGATATTTGAGCTGCCACAAAAGTTACATATCCATAGCAAACATGGATATAAAATGTGCACACATCGCAAATATTCAGGTATATTGGAGCAGGGTTTTTTTGACAGAGGTTAGGAGTGAGTTAATCTAGTAACGTAGAGCATATCAGTAATGACTGGAATGAATCCTGCTTGTTTGTCTTTCACGGTGAGCTTAGGTGGTGGCTTTATTGGACACACCCATTGACACAAAAGAAGGAGCAAGGCGAGGAAGTTAAAAATGATTCAATCAAATGTAGTTAAACCCAGACGAATGGTGACGCTGACCAGCATGATAAAAATGGAACATACATATGACAATATCATTTAACAAAAGGTGAGGGTTCTGTGTACATTGAATTGATGGCTGCAGCATAATGTGTAAATATGGTTGAGGACAAATCCCATTGCCGCATTTATTCAATTAGGTGCTCCTATTTTGGATCACTGCAGAGCCAATATGCCACCATTTGACCGCATTACTCACACCGCTGGATACAGCACAAAGTGATGATTCCATCCTATGTGTCAACCAGACACAATCATTAAACAATAAAGAAATCGTCACATGGGTATAGGCTGCATACTAGGAATTACTACTGAAACCTCATAATGTGCACTTTGTCTTTCTTTCCCCTAACTGCAATGTGTAAATCCTCAAACCCCTTAACACACACATATATATACAGTAGCTAGTCTGTGCAGCAACATAAAATCAGCAGAAGTCATTAGACTGTGTGTACATGATCCTTTAGGGACCCCGTTAATCTTGTGACTGGGCCAATTTCTTTCACTGTTTTTTTTTTTTTTTTTATTAAAAAAAAAATTGCCACTTACCCAATAACTGCTCCCCCTGCTTGTGCCATCACTTCATGATACAACACTGCATGCAACTTTCCTGGGTTTGTTTCTTATTTCAGCTCGCTTCGTGTCTTTTTTCTCTATCACCATTCCATGGTTGAATACAGCCTCCTATTAGTAAAAAAATAAAAAATAAAATAAAATAAAATAATGCATAAATGTTATGTATTTTTTGCCTAAATGAAACATTTTCAAGCATAAGAATGGCTAAATGAACAAAAATACAAATAAAAGGCATTAAGAAGACACCTTCAACATGCAGTATTCTACACTGGTCACTACATGTCAGTAAGTGAACCAGAGAACTGGAACAACAGGCTTTTATTGCAGGTTTGAATTATCAATTATCTCACAGGCACAATAGTAATAACGTAATAAAAATCATAATAATAACACGGGCGACTGTTGTGGCCGTAACCCACTCCAAGCCAAAACCCCCATTGCCACTTCCTGTCCACACGCCCGGGACACATTTACTGCAACACACATGAGCACGAGTTTTATTTATGTCTTAAGTGGCTTACATTCTCTGATTGTATCTACTATATTGGATAATATGAGCGTAAAGGTGACTTTATAGCTGTTATTTCATGTCTAGAGGGCTCTAATCATGTTAAAACCAATATTTAGAAGGTTTTAAAACAGGTTTTCTATGCTCTAGCTATTAAAATATTCCATTTATAAAGAGCGAATTCTACTTCGTGGAAATTCACTTATCATAGTTGGGTCTGGAACCAATTAACTGTGATAAACGAGGGATTACTGTATATCATATGACGATTTCTCTTCATACATCATCTTTCACTGTTGTAAAGTTGTGGAATTGCCGTTTGTGACATGTATTTGCTCACAGGCAATTTGTACTGTCAAACGTTTCCACCGTTTAAAAAGCAGCATTTCTCTTGCGATATAGCAAACTACGCTTTTTGTGAACGCGCTGTTCCGTTTGTATTTACTTTGTGAGTGTTGACTGTCGGGAGGAAGGCTCTGCATCTCCCCAGATGAGGAAACTTGGTTGGGTGGTTACGTTTTAGGTGGGCGAGTGTGTTATTCGAACAAATTCAGCATACTGTACAGCCATGGCGGTGTCATCGTTAAACTTCCACAACATTGGAAGTGACACACTGAGAACACTACTTCATATTAAAGGGTGAAGAAAGAAAACATTTATCACAGGGATGACATATTAAATCCAACCGTCATCCATGCTCAGTTAAACTACAGGAAGTAGTGGTCTTTTACGACTTATCGCACCACAGGCATTCTTTCACAGCCCCCCCCAGAATGCATGCCATACCTTCCACCAGGCCCACTCACACTCTTCCCATGCTGTCCACTTCCTGTTTATTTTTCAAGCTTCACATAGCAGTGCTCCCACAGCGGCATTTCGGAGTATTAAATTCCCTCAGTCTTCATATTGGTGGCATACTTTGAGAAACCTGGTCAACTTTAAGCTCCCCGCCTGATTGAAATGAGTCATGACATGCCAGTGGACCTTTGTCAACTTACTGAGGCCATATTGTTTCTCAGATGAAGTCCAGACTATTAACCCAAGTGGCCCTGCAGTGATTCAGCGGCCATTCAGGGCCTGAGTAAACATGCATGAGAGTTTTAATCCTACATTCTTCATCCTGAGCTCCAGACTGATACAGAGACCTGCGAGGAATTTTTACAACACTGTCTCATAGCAGATGATTCAGGCATGTGAATCATAGACTGCTCAGATTTCCAAGATAATGATCACAAACAACAAACATCTTTTTCCCAGAACTGGCCTATCAGCTCATTGCTAAAAATGCAATTGGACAAAAATCCATAATCCTGAAAGAATTGCATACAATTCTAAATGCAAACCAACAGGTGGCACCAAATGACGTCTACCCAAGCCCCAGGTTTTTCTTCATGCCACTCACACACAGCAGTGACCTGCAGGGATGCAGCTCCAACACAGAATAAGTACTGTACAGTTGGGCAAGTTAGCAAGCAACAGAGGAGGACCTATGACGCTGAGACACAATCACCACCTGTCGAGCAGCTAAGAAATATATTATTTTTGTTTAAATAAAAAAAAAATAAGAATTTTGTATTTCCAAAAAAGCGTCCTGAAAAAGAGGGATCATCTTATCGTTGGGTCAATACATTAGGTCCAAGAAGTGAATCCAATTAAAGATGAAAATAATTTCAGTATAAGAGTTGTCAGGTCTTGTAATACCATTTTGTCCCTCAAGAGATGATAATGCGTTTCATTCGTCAGCTCGTGTGGGGAAGTTACCTGCTGCAGCAACTAGTTCGTAGCAGTGACGTGCGGTCAGGGGAGGCTGTTGAGGCAGAGCGAAAACAAAAACGATTAATAACATCACATAAAATGGGGGCAGCATGGCTCAGGTGGTAGAGTGGTTGTCTCCTAACCTGAAGGTTGCGGGCTCGATCCTCCGTCCTCACGATCACGGGATCACTCCTCCCGTGATCGTGTCGAAGTGTCCTTGGGCAAGATACTGAACCCCCAGTAGCTCCTGATGCTGTGTCATCAGTAGGTAAATGTGCTAGCAGTGTCAAAGCGATTTGAGTTCCTTGGAGGTGGAAAACTGCTATAAAAGTGGAAGACCATTTAAATATTCATATTTGTTAATTGAACTGCATTGTAAAGCTATTTTTGGTATGATTCCAATCGTTTTTAACATTTTCTGATGTAAGAATCACTGAATTTGCAGATTTCTTGATCAAATACATATATTTATATACGTATATATTTTCTATGTTTATAGTAGGAGATAGACCTTTGAGACTTGGTCATTTTAAAAGCACGGTAGCTCGCAGGCTGAAACGTGTGAGCACCCTTGCTGTAGACTGTTTTTTTTTTTTTTTTTAAGATTTATTCAATAGCTTAGCAGACCTTGTCTCACATCTAGCACTGCAACTAACAATTATTTTCTTAGTCGATTAACCTGGAGCTTATTCTTTCAATTAATCGGTTGGGGCCAAATCAAAATGAACCAACCACAAACAAGTAGTGGTTTGGTCCTCACCATATCAGAAGAGGCAAAAATGTCAATCACCGTTTCCCAAAGTCAAAGCTGATGTGTGTGAATATCTTGTGTTGCCTAAAACACAAAAGATAACAGGTCCGCTTTCATGGAAGACTAAGGAAAGAAAAAGAATGTTCACATTCGAGAGGCTGAAATCAGAGGATATTTACATTTTTAAATAAAAAAAAACATTAATCGAAGAACAAAATACTTGTCGATTATTTGGATAATTGATTAATCATCGATTGATGGTTTAATTGTTGCAGCTGTGCTAACATCAGAGTAATATTAGTGTGTTTAACACATTAAAATGTGAAGAATATCTTCAATTTTTCTATATGTGGCCTCCAGCGGATAATGTTTGGAGACTCTGCCCTACACAATGGAAACACAATCAAATGTGCACCACACGAAAAAGAAAATAATCATTATTAGCAGTGTGATATCTTACATTCAACATTCTACCCCAATAAAAATCTTTTTGTAAATCCAGTAGCTCTGCCATGTTTATTGGTCTTCAGTACTACAGTAAAGTGTAAAATGTATGGATCCATGTAACATCAGCTGTGTCAGGACATCAGAACTGTATCTCTAGAAGATGTGGGGGCTAGGGGTGGGGTAAAACACCTGCTTCCAGCACAGACAACAAAGAGGACTTATTTTGGGGAATGGGAGGGTGGCGGTGCCTTGGAGAAGGGAGCGTTCAATCTAATTACAGACTCTGGGGACATTACGTCATTGAGGTGATGCCCCACCTCAGGGTGAGCGCGTTGCTTTGCCCCCAACACGAACAGCCTTTGTTTTTTTGTTTATTGTCTGCTCTGCCCGCGCAGTGGTTGAAAAGAGACTGCAGAGTGTAAAATAAAAACAATATGCAATCCAGTGTGTGACCACAATAATGTTTGCGTTAGTCACAGTTGCTTCTTTCAGACCACCACTATAGTATCCTCTCACATTAGTCGCTGACTTTTTGCGGCGCAACATCAATTTTCTAAAAGCTAAGTGACTTCAAAGCTAAGATACGGACAAGCCGCCCCCGATGGGACGCAATCACACTCATAACCGAATTACAAGCCCAAGTATGTCCTTCTTCTTCCTCTCATTAGCCTCCTCTGACAGGGAGCTAATGAGCCACAGAGCCGGGGCATTTTGTTCTATCTGCAGTCGGCATCAGCGGCCATTAGCAATTTTAAGCAGTCACCTTTCAATTAACTTCAGATGAATTAGGGGGCGTTCAGGAAATGAGCACAAACAATGAGGGGGTGGAAGTGGGAAAAGGCTGCTTCTAAAGATATGTTACAAATGGAGCTATTAACTGACGAGTAAGTGCTGTTTGTCTTCATGACAGTTTGTAATTCCCTTTTCAACTTTCTGTGATCTCAACGCCCAGCTTGGTGGCAGGAATGTGTTCAAGCCAATGCAACACAAGTCTCTTTCATATTGCCTGTAAAAACCTGGCATTTTTGCACCTGTTTTCCATGTCCATCCATGGCATCTATGCCGCTTATCCTCACTGGGGGCGCGGCTAACTTCGTGCAGCTGACTTCGGGCGAGAGACGGTACACCCTGGACTGGTCAATCATTCACAGTTACATTAATACCTATGGACAAATGAGAGTTCCCAATTAACCTAACATGCATCTTTTTGGAATGTGGGAGGAAATTGGAGTACTCCATTCACGCACAGGGAGAACATGCAAATTCCATACAGAAGAGATTCGAACCCGCGTCTTCCCTGTCTCCTGACTGTGTGGCCAACATGCTAACCACTCGTACACCGGGCGGCGCTTTCCGTGTCAATGTTCTGTATAAACAGCGCCAACATAAGAATTTACTGGCCTTGTAATAAAATCAGAACTGTAAGAGGGGCAGGACAACACCTTATCCAGCCTTGTTGTGCTGAAAGTAATTATCACTGTCCAACAAGTACAGTCTACATCACAAAAGACGCTGACACTCATTATGTGATTGTGGGATGCGGTGTGGCTGTGTGAAAGCGCTCCTAGTTGTGGCAATATTGCTTGCCTTCTGTGTAAAAAGCACAGCTGGATAAATTCAGTTAGGGAGCTGACGCAGCAATTTCAAGAAAAATTTGAAATATGATTAAACAGAGGCAATATATATACATATATACTCACACACACACACACACACACACACACACACACATATATATATATATATATATATATATATATATATATATATATATATATATATATACACAGTATATATATACACATTCATATATGTAAAAGTATATTATAATAATATATGTTATATTATGTATACATACATATATAAACCAAACTTAACATAACAAATGTATTAAGCATAAATTGCATTTCCTTAAACAAACTGTATGTGAATGCCGAGATGTCCACAAGCCGAAATGCAAAAAAATATATTATACTATTTTGCCATCAGATTTGACATTTTTGCTGTCATTATATACATGTAAAAGCAGAAACATATTTAAATATGATGATGAATGAGAACGCTTGTCATAGAAGTTACTAACCAGTGTGATCAAGTCGGCAGCTTTACTCGGGCGCCATCTAGTGTCAGAAAAGAAATTTTAAAAACACAGTACCATCATCAACATCAAATGGTTTGGGTGGTCATTTATAAACAGAAGTGTATTATAATTCATCCAATTCAATTAGCATATTCAATTAATTCATCATGCTACTCACAAAAAGTTAGGGATATGCACAACTGTTATGTTAGAGAACAGCAAGTTATGCGCGAAGTATTGAACATGTTGGACATGTGCATTCAAACTGAGAGAAGCTCAAATTAAGTTCACCCGTAAAGGTTATACAGTAGTACATTTTAGGTTCATCCTGAAATGTATCTGAAATATCCCTAACTTGGTGTGAGTAATGATGTCAAAACATAGCGCTGTATTAATATTTTAGCAGGCTGACGCCGTTGGTGATTTGTTTAAAAAAACGGAGTTTAGGACCCGGAAGAGGCGCACAGTACGTCACATGATGGCGCCTGGTCTTGCCCACTAACAACAAACTACTAGAACGTTCATACTTTTTAAACTGCTTAGTCCTCTAAACACAAACAAAAATGTTCCTCGCAGTGGCCAAGACAATGTTTTAGCTTCTTCAGTGGGGAATCAACAACGAAGGAAGCAGACATGTACCGCAGTGTGTTGCTGTTCATCTTCATAGTGAGCTGTGCGTGGTTATCTTACCATGGGGTAAGAAGATAGACAACACAAAAAGGGACCTGTCAAAGTTAATCATACTACTATTTGAATAATTGGCTTTCCTTTAGTTTGAACTGTCTGACAGCCAGTGGAGATAACGTCCAGTATTTTGCTACACTGTGGATGGTTATTACATACTTTGAGGCTTCAATAAAGTTTATTCTATGGAATTCAAATTCAAAAACTGTATTTGTACCAAGGGGAAATACCATATATAACAAGTATGTGACATACACCCTCGCAATCTTAACGCGGTTCGATACAAGAGCGGTATATCTTGTAAATCTGCTCTCACAAAGATTCAATGCTCACGTTTGATTGACAGATGGAGTTCACTCGAACTCTTACGTGTTTGTCTTGCAGGTGTCATCAAGGAGATCATTCACCATAGACTACAAAAACAACTGTTTCCTAAAAGATGGGAAGCCCTTTCAGTACATCTCAGGCAGTATCCACTACTCCAGAATTCCACGCTTCTACTGGAAGGATCGTCTGCTCAAGATGTACATGACTGGGCTTAATGCCATCCAAGTGTAAGCCTGATGAATCACAATATCATCTGACGCTAATAGTGTGTCTTTATTGGTCATATTTTTTGTCTTAATTCATGCATTGCAGGTATGTGCCCTGGAATTTCCATGAAACAGTAGAAGGGGTCCACAACTTCTCAGGAGACAGGGATTTGGAGCATTTCTTGGATCTGGCCAATCAGACAGGTCTTTTGGTTATCCTGCGCCCAGGCCCATACATCTGTGCCGAATGGGAGATGGTGAGAAATTGCATCATTAACTTCCATATTCATGTACAGTAGAACCTCTAAGGTCGAGGTTGTTCAAAGATGCTGGTTGACTGATTTGCTTGGATTTTGAAACATAGGAAATAATGTAACTAGTCTGTCTCAGGGTCTTATTTGTGCAATTAGTCAATCACTATGATTATTAAGATATAAAACTATAAAAGGTATGTGATAAAACAAATTGTCATACAAGTGTTAAAAGATGTTAACCGCTGCTTTAGAGATTCAAATGTATATGCACTTGAATTGCTCGTTTAATTAAAAATATTTAGTATTGGTACAAACATCATTTGTCTCTTGCAGGGGGGTTTGCCGGCGTGGTTGCTTAATAAGCCAACCATTGTACTTCGCTCCTCTGATACAGGTACAACGTGCTAATGTTAAGGTTTTGTTTTGGTCTTGCTTTAAATTTGTCTTCTTCTTCAGACTATTTACAGGCAGTCACTAATTGGTTTGCTGTTCTCCTCCCCAAACTGAAGCCTTGGCTGTATATTCATGGTGGAAACATCATTAGTGTCCAGGTAAAGGACCAGCAAGATTGATTTAACTGAACAGGAACTGAGGGGTTCCATTTTACAGTATTTGATATTGTTAGCATTAAAATTATTTCCGAAGTGCAGGTTGAGAATGAGTATGGAAGCTACTACGCTTGTGACTACAACTACATGCGTCATCTGCGGACTCTGCTGCGAGTATTTCTGGGTGAAGACACCATCCTTTTCACCACTGATGGAAACACAGACAAAGAGATGAGATGCGGGACCCTACAGGGGTTATATGCCACTGTGGACTTTGGCACAGGTTGACATATGCAGGGTGTCTTCTATTAGTAGAATCTAGTTTATAGAAAGCTACAATTTCTACTGTCCTGTTTGCCAGGCGACAACATAACTGAAGCCTTCAGACGACAACGGCAGTTTGAACCTCAAGGTCCATTGGTTAGTTATACTGTTGTGATCCAATTTATTTAAAATTAATAATAAGAGTTGTTTAATGATATGATCTCACCAAATAACTGTCGTTGCAGGTCAATTCAGAGTTTTACACTGGCTGGTTGGATCACTGGGGAGATCAGCATGCTATGGTTGACACTCAGAAGGTCAGCAGAGGGTTAGCAGAGATGCTAGCCATGGGGGCAAACGTCAACATGTAGGTCCCCACAAACCCTCAACACATTTTCTTCCTTTCTACAGTGCAATCACATCCAGCTCATCAATCCGTTTTGAAGCAATTTCTCCTTTAGGAAACAATGATAGTAGAAAGAATTTGTTCCAGAATCAAACTATGGAAGAGTAGACTAATCCAAAATGTCTTTGCAGGTATATGTTTGAAGGCGGCACCAACTTTGGCTATTGGAATGGTACGGTTATATTCACTTATCATAAATATAGGATTTGCTGTAAAATGGATGGCTGTAAACGGCTGTTTCTGTCATTAGTTCATTAGCCCTTCTCACTCTCCTCGGCCCAAAAGGTGCTGATCACGACACCAGGTTCCGTCCTGTGGTGACTAGTTACGATTATGATGCCCCGCTTACTGAGGCAGGGGACCTCACGGAGAAGCTGTTGGCCATCCGAGACGTCATTAAACTGGTATAAATCATTCTAATGCCAATTTAATTAGGTCCCTTGTACACACAGTGAACGCACCACTTTTTTTCTACAGTTTAAAGCCATTCCCCTTGGACCCATGCCACCTGCAACTCCCAAATTTGCCTATGGTTTTGTGACACTAAAAAAGGTATCCGGGTATGATTTGTGTTATGTGATGTGCTCCATTGTAATTTGTGTGCACGTTCAAGATAAATTAAACCATCACCATTATTATGAATTGCATCATGTACTGAGGATGAGTAGCCACAGTATGAGGAAAGAGAGTCCATGTAACTGCTGACACTTATAAAATCTGTCACATTCCATCACACCAGGTTGGGAATTCTTAGTTTATATATTTTAGGATATTAAGAGGTCGAAATGATATTTATAGGTGGTATTTCCGTGCAAGATTACAGCCAGTGGCTAATTAATGGCGTCAGTGAAAATTGCATTTAGTAATTGCAGGGGGTGGTGCTTTAAGTGCCTTTTATGCATAGACTACATTACTTTCCAGGTGGGCAACATCAGCAGCTTGTTGGACACTCTTTCCCCCATGAAGCCTGTTCAGTCTCAGTACCCTTTGACCTTTGAGGATCTCAAGCAGGTAGTGTCACTCAGAAAATATGTAGACTGTCTCAAATCATGGAGAACTCCCCAGGCTGCCTGTGTGCCTGAAACCTAACAAGGCTATTATGTTCAGTTCTATGGATACATGCTTTACCAGACCATACTACCCCGGGACCTCTCAGAGCCCACGCCGCTCATCACGCCAATGAATGGTGTTCATGACCGTGCGTATGTGTCTGTCAATGGGGTAAGCCCTCACAATGAATTTTTGTTGTATGCTTAATCAGGTGTGCAGGTCAGGTTATTCTTCAGGTGTTCGTTGTGTCTAATAAGCAAGTTTGTGTGAACAGGTTTTCCAGGGTCTCTTGGAGAGAGACACTGTACTGGTGATGAACGTCACTGGACGGCAGGGGGACCTTGTGGACATCCTTGTGGAGAACATGGGCAGGGTTGACTTTGGCAGCCATATTAATGACTACAAGGTAAGACTACACAGATTCGATACAACATATTGCATTTCTTCGATAATCGGGTTTAATACTTTTTTATAACCAATTCCAGGGGATCCTCAGCAACCTGATCTTGGGTCAGGATGTACTAACTGATTGGAAGATGTACCCTCTGGGTATTGATGGCGCTATTGCTGCTGGATGGCCTCACTCACTCGACAAAGAGTCCCTTCCTAACCTTAAAGGCGGACCTTCTGTCGGGCCTACTTTCTACATGGGAACATTGCAGCCTAATGGTGTAGCGTGGGACACCTTTCTCAAACTTACAAATTGGACAAAGGTAGTGTGACCCATTTAAAGGCAAATTATTTGTGCCCTTCTGATGTTGGTTCTTTTTTTCAGGGCCAGGTTTGGATTAATGGTGTGAATATGGGGCGATACTGGCCAGCCAGGGGCCCGCAACAGACCCTCTATGTTCCTGGACCCTTGCTGAGCACCACTATGCCCAACAACATTACAGTGTTAGAGCTGGAGGGGGCACCAGCGCATTTAAGGGTACTCTTCAAGGACACACCTCTGCTCAAAGTTGCAACTGACAAGTTATGACGATCGAGTTTGTAAGCCAGACAGCAACAGCCGGCCCATGCTTTTGTGTTTTGTATATCAAAGATTTGATTAGGTCCACACAGGAAAAGAAACAACCCAGACTACCACACTGATATCAACTGTTTTGTTGGGTTTGAACAAAAATGCAACATTACATGATTAATTTATAGCAAATCTCTATAGAGCGACACACTGCTATTCTCGAGACAGTTGTGTGTGGGTTCGTGTAGGAATTTAGACATTTCACTTAATGACATTACAACTTTATTCCTCTACTATGGCTGCCCCCAAAATACAACTATATTCTAGTTTTATTCTTTGGATATTACAACTTGTTTCTTATCATTTTACTTTTTTTTTCCCCCCTCAGTGTGTAAATCACAGCACCTTCACAGTCCAAAAATGATGTAATGACTATTTAGATTTTGTACCAAAGGCCCATGAGGGTAAAATTGGATATTTATAATGTATTTTTCAAGCAGATGCTGTTTAAGTGTGAACTTGCTGTCTACACAGACCTGTGATCCATTGTACTTTTATTTTTTTACGCCAAAAAACTGCAGTCCCCAACCTTTCTGAGCCCATGTACCAGATAATAGCGTGGTTTGATGTGTGTGGGTGACAGATGCAGCATGTTTTTACCTGATTGGACGGGAATGATCTTCAATACCATTGTGAAAAATTCTGGGGGTTACTTTTCATTTTAATCCGAAAAGACAAAACAACTAACTTCTCCCCACACACAACGAGCACATATGTGGTGTCGCCGTCATTTCCAAAACTGATATACATTTACATAAAATTTTATGTAGTTATTTACAAAATTGTTTTGTTTTATTTTTTTTACTTTTTTTTAATAATCATTGCTTCTCAAAGATTTCCGTGGCCTGGTTCAAGCAGCCCATTGGTACCCGGTGGTTGGGACCCTCTGCCATAAAGGACACAGCCATATTAGACAAAGTCCTATTAGAGGTACCTTCCTGTTAGCTCTTTCCTGCTGGAATGTTCGCTTTTCTATGTGCCTGCACACATGGAGGGGTGCAGAAGGAAAAATCGAGGTATTGGAATGGGATCTTTCCCTGCAGAGACTCTCCACATTGCCAACACCTCCTGGTGATAGGTACATACAACAACACAAAATGACAAATCAGACACTGAGTGGACATTTTCTGGCATAGTATGTACACACAATGAGGGTCTTACTTGATGTTCAACAGGCTGGCTCCTGCTGCGGCTGCTTGTTGTGCCAATCTCTTCTCAGCTGCCAAAGCTCTCTGTTGTAAAAATGAAATGTATTGTACAAAATATTGGAATAAATGATAAATTACATGCATGAACTCACCTTTTCGCGATCAGATAACGCAGCAAACCTCTTCTTTTCCTCTTCTTCCAGCTCTTGTTTCCTCTTCTCATCCTTCTGTGTTTTTTCCCGCTGTTTTCTCAGCGCCCTTTGAGCCTTCTTCTTCTCCATCTTCACAGATTCAATCTCTGCTGTTAATGGCCCAGGTATCTACAGGGAGCACACATGCTTTGAGTTGTACTTTGTGTGAGAAAAAGTGTTTTTTGCAAGTTTGTAACACTTAAATGTTTCAGCTCATCAAACAAATTTCAATATTAGTCAATGGCAACACCAAATGCAGTTAAAAAAAAAAGTTTATTATTCAGGGAGAAAAAAAACTAATCTGCATGGCCCTGTGTGTCTTGTTGTGATGAATGGAACCATCAATTCTGCAGTCTACCAAAAAATCTTGAAGGAGAATGTCCGGCCATCTGTTCGTGACCTCAAGCTGAAACAAACTTAGATTCTGCAGCAGGACAATGATCCAAAACACACCAGCAAGTCTGAATGGCTGAAGAAAAACAAAATGAAGACTTTGGAGTGGCCTAGTCAAAGTCCTGACCTGAATCCTATTGAGATGCTGTAACATGACCTTAAAAAGGCAATTCATGCTCAAAAACCCTCCAATGTGGCTGAATTACAACAATTCTGCAAAGATGAGTGAGCCAAAATTCCTTCACAGCGCTGTAAGAGACTCATTGCAAGTTATCACAAACACTTGATTGCAGTTGTTGCTGCTAAGGGAGGCCCAACCAGTTATTAGGTTTAGGGGACAATCACTTTTCCACACAGGGTCATGTAGTTTTGGATTTTTTTTCCCTCCCTTAATAATAAAAAGTTCAATTTAAAAATTGCATTTTGTGTGTTCAGTTGTGTTGTCATTGACTAATATTTCAATTTGTTTGATGATCGGAAACATTTAAGTGTGGCAAAATGCAAAATGCAAAAAAAAAAACAGGAAGGGGGCAGACACTTTTTCACACCGCTGTATATATCAGAGGCGAGCCACTTACCCGCGCCTTGTTGTAGTCATATTTCTCAGGATTGTCGCCCATGTATTTCCGATATACGTTCCTTACGTCCTTGTCAGGGCTGACGTTATATGGTGTCTGCCCTTTGTTGTCACTAGCAGAATACATTCACGTGTAAGTCTAATGCAGATGCTGAAATTAACAACATTTCCAACCTGCATGCCGGGTCTGCTCCGGCGTCCAACAGCAGCCTGACGACTGCCTTCTGAGAAGCTGCTGATGCAACATGCAGCAAAGTGAAGCCTGAAGAGTCAATGCGCTTATTAAGCAGAATTAAAGGATTGTTGCCGTCCGCTCCAGACTGCTCCAGAGTCTCTCCGGAAAGATGGAGGAGTGTGCACAAGGCATCCACATCCCCAACTTTGCAGGCTGTGAAGAGGGCATCTCTCACGCTGTACTCCCATGAGTCATCCACTGCTTCTAGGGTGAGACAATGTTTAATGTAATAGAAGCAGAAATAATGTGTTGCATCATAAAACATTTACTAATTTGACAAGCAATTTTTAAAAACATAATTTAACATGTTTCCCCTGCCATACATACATGTGTAAAATAAGTTAAGCACTTACTATACAGTATAATGCATTAAAAATATAAGGCAGTCTTTAATGACAAAGGTGTAAAGCAAAGGTGACTCAAGACATGTTTACAAATTCTTATACAAGTTTAAAAAGACGTTAACCAGCATAACACATATAAACAAAATACTACTTGGGGTGGTTTTAATTTATTAATCAGTTAAGAATTGATCAATTGTCTGAAATTAATTGATTAATCGCATCTTGAAGCAATTGAGGAAAAATGGCATGCAGTACTTGGCTGTTGATTCAGTCTACAGAAGGACCACATGACATCAGCTATGAGAAGTTGAGCTACACCCAGCTCCTCCAGGTAACATTATTCTGATGAATATACAGTATATCAATAATATATAGAAATCATTATTCAGTTGTTAATTTTCACAACTAACTGATCAAGAAAATGTTCATCCACACTATCTACATGAACCACTACCAACTTTCCTAAAATGTTGATGGAATTGTATGACTTCAGGGGCACTGGATTCCACTGTATCTGCAACAGTATCCATCTACGTGTGTGACAATGTCAGTGAGGTGCAAGCTCACTTTCCGCTTGTTTCTTCCTCCTACTCTTGTTCTTTGATTGCGTCTGCCGAGGAGCCTCGTCTTTCTCGTCTGTGTCGTCCATTTCTGCGTTAATGGGCTTTGCCATGTCTTTAAAAAAATAATTTAAAAAGTAGTTTAAATTGCTTTTGAATAAAAACCTTTGCTTGACTTTCCGCAATGTCTACACTTAAAGGGATAGTTCTGATTATTTGACATGAAGTTGTATGACATCACCATCAGCAGTGTACTACATCAACAGTTTTGTTCAGAGAAGCCAACCTCTTCACTTAAAAGAACGAGCAAATAAGCGCAACTACGTTCCTCATCCCAGAAATCCGACCAGAACTGGACTCGCGGGACTAAGTGTGTGTGTGTGTGTGTGTGTGTGTGTGTGTGTGTTGGGAGAGGGGATGTTAAGTGACCGTTAATGTAGCACACTGCTGATGGGGATGTCATACAACTTCATGTCAAAACATCCCAACTATCTCTCCCTTTAAGACTCACCCTCTTCTTCATTTTGTTCTTCCTCCTTCTTCTTTTGTTTCCTTCTCTTCCTCCTATTCTGTTTGGAGGGTTTAACATCAAACTCTTTGAGGTCCTGGGTCCCGATGGTCAGCTCCATCATGACAAGTTGGACGTCGCCGCCTTGCTCCTCATCTGAACTGCTACGGGGAGCCTCTGCCAAGGTATAAACAAGAAAATCAGTACTATGACTAAATTATATTATTATGCATTCAATATCAACACTATTATATGGATCACTGTTGTGATTCAAGTGCTATTTGACACATCATTAGGTACACCTGCACAATCTGTGGAGAAACATTTGATTGATAAAAATTACAAGTAGTGCTACATCAACTTTACATTGAAGAGAAATGTACTAAATGTTCTGGATTTTCTCATCCAAAAAACAAATGAGATATCTATACTTGATGATACCATTGATCATACTTGATACTGTGATTATGAACTGGTGGGATCCATTCTGCAGACAGCTCATCAAAAATTACATAAAAATACGTAAAGTACACCTGATGACTTGTTTTCTTTCCATTATGGGGTAAAGTTGAGCAGTATTTTAGTCATCCTCCTACTTGCCACAGACAGTGGTTCCCTCCATATTCACAATTCAGCATTCACAGCCCTGCAAATTTTGCGGATTTTTGGTCCTTTTTTTAAAAATAAATACGTAATTTTTCCCCACACACCCCACAAAAAATCGGGGTGCGGTTTATACACGATGACAGGTCTGTGACCAGACGCAGAAATTGACGAGAAGTCCATTTTAGAATAGCGTCTGTGGGTCAGACAGTTGCTTTGACTTTAGCGCCCTCTGCTGTACAGTTGCTGAAAATGCTTGTGTATGCAACTAACTTATCTGACGACTGTCTGTATTTTCACACAGTGAAACGATCTCTATATACACTGAAGCTAACCTAAGCTTCCATTAAAACATTGCAGATGATGTAAAACACAATACAACGTTGGAGTTTATTCAAATTCACACTGAAGCAATGCAATAAAATAATAGAGAAAAAGAGAAGCAGTGAAAGATATCAAAACATCTCTGAAAATTGCCAATTTCTTTATTTTGATTTATTATTAATCTGTGCTTAGCCATAATATTAAAGATCTAGATGCCAAAGTTCAGATTTCTTCTTTATTCTTATTTTTGAAATTGCTTAGTACCTTTACGCATGTTGATTTGAGATGAAAGAGTTGGCAAGCATTTATTTTTCTTTCCCTGCCGTGAGCCTGAAAATGGGGGTGCGGTTAATACACGGGTGTGGTTTATACACGGTGCTTTACGGTACATAGCCTACATAGCATATAAAGCGTGTACTGTGAAATATCTGATTTTGTGGTCTTCGCAATTTACTTCTGAATGAATGAATGAGAGCAACTGTACTCGCTTGATTTTTAACTTCCTGTTTCACTTCTCATCCAGGTCCATGCGCAAATGCTCCGATTCAACTCCCCAGATATAACATGTACTGAAAACCTTTAGCCGCATGGTGGCCGAGTGGTTGGCATGTTGGCCACCACAACTCTCCGCTTGGGCATCTCTGTGTGGAGTTTGCATGTTCTCCCTCTGCGTGGGGGTACTCCAGTTTCCTACCACATTCCAATTGTTAATTGGTGACTCTAAATTGTCTATAGGTATGAATGCAACTCTGAATGCTTGTTCGTCTATATGTGCCCTGCGCACATATAGACAGGAAAAGGGCGGGATACAGTATGTTTTAAAGCTTGCCCCCCCATTGCCGTAACAAACCATAACAGAGAGCACCTTCAACGACGGAAGCTAATTAATTACTTTAAGTCTGTCAATACTTTTAACAAATTAAGTGAGCTATAACCTCCACAAATGTGGACATATTGTAATCAAAACCTGTACTTTGCAGTGGAACAACATCAATAACTCCACTGTATTCCGGGGCAATACAGTAATTCTCAGTTTAAAGCATTACTTGGAGGTATTCATTTCACAATACAGTATGTTTATTATTGTGGTTGTGCGTTGCAGTGGTTTACAACTGCACTCTTCATACTGAGAAGTGTTTGTAATATTAAAACTCACCTTCCCCCTGCTCCATCTTTAGTGGTGCTGCAGGCTGGACAGTCTTCTTCCATGCTTTTTTTGATGCGCTGCTAAAGGTTGACATGTCAGTGTCCTTCCCTGGATGAAGACATTGTGCCAACATTGTTACATCATACCCAATCACTGTGACAATACAAGCATATACTGTATGATGGACACAGTCAAATCATCGGTAGCAGTCGGTCATCCTGCTTACCATACACACTAACTGTGGAAAGCACATTGTGTACCCGCTGTACTTCCCGAAAGGTTGCCCGGCGTGTGGCAAAGGGAATGCTGCGGATCCTGGAGTCCTTTTTGTCCAGCGGACTCGTACGGCTGCCAAAGAAGATAGCTTTATTGTAGCTTGGGGCTCGCACAAATATGGTAGATGCTTCCTTCAGGTGTTCACCCCAGGTCACCACAAGATCTTGAATATCCTGCAAAAATTATGAAGAAGAAAAGGTTTGTCATGCATGAGCTTAGAGGTTCCAGTGTGGTGTATCCTTGCCTTGACGAGCGCTGCTTCATTGTATCGTCTCAGAGCGGCTCCAGCAGACTTTGGCGTGTGACTCCGGTTTTGAGAATCTCTGAGTCCTTGGGCAGTGCCCCTCTTTGCACGAACAGTGTATCTGTGGAAGGTCTTGTGCTGAAGGACTTCTTTTCTGAGGAAAAAAATTCAGAATGAGGAGACACTGTCTTTGTCCTATTGGGCTGCTGAGCCTAAAAAGGTGTTGATAAGAAGCATACCCCTGGAACACAGCACCAGCAAAATGGCCACCGCCTGTCATGAGGACGATCGACAGTGTCTTTGTGTTAATGGACTTTAAGGAGGATGCCAAGTCTTGCTCTTCATCTGACTGACCAGAATCAAAATATATTTAATACATGCTTTTAAGGTCCCCTATTAAAGAAAATATACTGTTTAATGACATTCTAACAGTAATGTGTGTCCTGAGAGCCTTTTTACGACCACAAAACTTGGGAAAACCAATCATCTCTGTCACGTTCACTTGTTTTCTCCACTTTTGAGAGATTAGACGCTCAAACGGTCGACCTAATGCGACCCTAATGAGGAGAAGCGGTATAGAGGATGGATGGATGGACACGTCCAATACACTACTGTGTGACATCTGAGACTTATTATGATATATAATAGTATAATTTGGGACCTTGACCAATAAAAAGATACCGAATTAAATAAATAACATCTGATAACATTCTGAAAATAAACAATATACTGTCTCTCTGCTAGGCCTTACTTTTCCCTGTAGAACACAGCGGTAAAACGACAAGTACTGTCCTTCCGAGTTCTGGAACAACACTTTGCTAGAGCAGACCAGCCGACCAGTCATTAAACTGGTATCATCCGAGTTGTCGTTGTCCACACCAGCGGCGTGACAGCTCATTTCCCTTTGGTCCCCAACTAATTCTTCTTCCTCTTCCTCCTCAGAGTCAGACTCTGAACCTGAGATACTTGACAAATCTCCTGCAAAGTGATAAGTACGTGATCAGTAGGCAGGAGTGCAAATCATTATCAGTAATATTTTTGCCTTACCATCTCCAGATTTTCTCTCAAACTCCTCGGTGGTGACTGGGGGCATTCCTGACATCTTCAGTCTCAAGTTGAATCGATGCCAGTCAAGCTTGTAGTGCTCCATCTGAAATTTTGCCAGAAAAATATTTACTTTTTCATATCAACAAACCTTAGCAGAACATGAAAAAGGGGCATTGAAATGACCTGTTCCTCACGGCTAACAAAAGAACATCTACAGGCCAAGCACACCATCTTTTCCGACACCTCTCTGACATTCCGCTCCCTCGCGACCCCTGCTTCTTTATCGTCCAACTCTGAAAAAGTCATGACATTCATCCACGACAACCTTTACGATTAACACTGCACGTCAAATACCACACTCGTACTTTCTGCGGCTGGCTCGATGTTAGCATTCTGTTTTACGAAGGACTTCACTTCTCTGAGTCCTGTTAAGGCCTCTTGTTGGGAGCACAGGTCAAATATAGAGCAGTGCTCTGGACAAGCTGTCACTAGCGCTGCTGGCTTCATGTCAATACCTGGAACAACATTCGAAGCACAGGTAGTTTGTTCTAAGGTAACACATAACACCACGGTCTGTTGTTATAAGCAACAACACTTTCAAATATATAAATAATACAATTTAGCTGGTCATTAAAGGGTGACGTGCACTCAACAAAATGAATGTCTTCCGACACGCGTGAGAGACAAAAGTCAGACATAAAACAGCAGCTACGATTAAACAAGTACATATCTATTAGAAATCGTGTGTACGTTATTTAAAACAACCTACTTACCATACAGTGTATATCGTTAAAAAAGTACTGATGAACAGGACGTTTATTGACTGTGCAACAGCCAGACACTTCTTCGTTTGGATTTACTAGGAGAATGCAGAGTAGAAAAGTTCAACAGCGCCACTCATTGGCAGAGTATTGAAGTGAAAAGCTTTTTGCTTGCTTATTTGCTTGTGTTTTTCTGTAAATTATCACCTTGTGGGTTTATTAAATACTATTTTCTTTAAAATGATCTTATAAAAATAGATCTTTAACAAATATAAAATATGTAATTGTTCTACCAAACACCCTGCTATGATACAAACATGTTATGTTTTTGGCACAGGCCCATTTTATGATGAAATAAAATATCAATCTTAGAACATAGATTATTCTCGTACTTGTGAAAATACAGAAATGTGTAATCATAAGTACTCATGAAATTATTTCAAGGACAAGGATTAATATTTTCACTGAAAAAAAACCCTCTTTATTAGAAAACAAAACAATACATTACAAACACTCAACCAAGAGCAAAACTACTTGGGTATTCTTTGTTTTTTCTTCGATCGGGTGGTTGGAGCATGGTTCAAATCTTGTGCTGTTGGCAGAGAAAAAAGTATTTGCCATAACTTCAAATACAAATTTAACATGAGATATCCTTACGTGCCATGATCATCTTTAGTCTTTTGCAGACGCTGTTCCAACTCCAATTTCTCATCCGAGAGGCTTTGAATCTTAATTTGGGCATGCGCTATTCTTTCCTGTAACTCCCTCCGCTGTTTTCTGGAAGATGATGCACATACAACAAATGTTTATCTCAACTATGCATCATTTCTATCTGCACATTAATAAACACTATTGTACCCTTCTGCTACAGCCTCGTTATTCAGCCTTTTGGTAAGGTCTCTTTCCTCTTGGAGAAGAACACCAAATTGCTGTACCATATCTATTACTTCATTTGACTCAATCATCAACTCATTCCTCTCCTTTATCTCCACTGCCCTGCAAAAGAGCATTTTTATTCATTTAAACAACTGCTTTCATCAGTATTGTTAATTCAAGACTGAAAGTATATTATCAAATGTGGTAACACTTATTCTATAAAAATGAATGTCAATTGTTCACTGTGAGTGTTACAGTACTGTTAAAACATTTTTATGTTCGCTCCTTCACTTTATTTTGAAGGTAGAAAAACAATGGCGGAAATTTCGACCGGAAGTGAGCTGCCAAACGTTTCATTCATTAAGCAACACAAGTATGTACAGTACGTAAGTTGTGACAAAACGTGAATTTAACTGGAACATACATTAGGCGTACTTCCTTCTCAACTTGGAGTCTTTTCTGTCGTGTCTTATTCAGTTTTAGAATGTTTTCCTCGATGTCTTCCTGCAGCGTTTCGACGACCTCCTGCAGTGAACGAGACACATATAACGACACACATAAAGCTCCCGTGAATAAAACACCCAATTGAAATGTCACCTGATCAATCAAATATTTCGCTGACAAGCAATTTGCCTTACTTTTGGATGAAACATCCACCTCATCGTCAGGTACAAACGGACAAACACCTGCACTGTCGTTGTCGTATAAAATTCGTCACGTGACTGAGACGTCGCATCAATTATACGTCACCGGTGTGTTACCTGCCCACTGATCTGTATAATATTCTTTTTTTCCTAAATTTATTTATCACTTTTCTGTTACTGTATTTCCTTAATCTCTATATGACTTATGTATGTTGTTGTTATCCAAGTGTTGTTTCTTAATGCCCATGGTTTGACACTGTTATTGTAAATGATAAGGCATTAATAAAGCTGAATGAAAAAAAAAAGATTTAAAAAAATCTGTATAATATATCTGGATAGCTCATTGGCGATGATTTGTGAAGCCACACGGCCGCCATATTGCCACTCGCAAGAAACACTTCTCGGAACAGCTTTTACATTCGTGGTGAACTTCTTTTATTAATTCGGATTGGACACAAATTTTGCCTTAAGATGCCTACATGTGCAGCTATTAACTGCACAAATCGCCAGTTCAAAGGCTGTGGACGAACATTTCACCTGTAAGTTTGACTGAAATGTAGATTTATGATTGATAATTTAAGGGTTTTGCACTGTCGATCTCTCCGATATTTTCGATCGTGTAAAATTCCTCTGATTAAATGTATGTCCAGAATTGATACGTTTACATAGCTCTATAATAGCTAAGAGGGACTTTACGTACTTTTTTGTTATATCATGATATATGTATTTCTTTAAGGGACGAAGGTTGCGTTACTTGAAGGAATGGGAGAATCTCAGTGTTTCCATGATGCTTACCAGGCATTGTATACAATGCAGTTAGCAAGCCAGTTTGCATACAACTGACCCGGCATGACCCTTAATTTGGATAAACAACATTTTTTTTTGCTGCTGAATGACTGACGTAAAAGGATTCATTCATATAATATGTTCTGGAAAATAATATTACTGAACATGCATACCGGTATGTTTGAGATTGCAAACAACGTATTGTCTTACTCAAAGCATATGGTTTTGTTTCAGTGTTGTTTTTTTCTGTGTGTGTGTGGGTGTATGTGTTTATGGTTATTACACATTATGGTTATCAGATGTTATTCCTGTGGTTTTTGTTAAAATATATTTCTATATCAGAAAAGACGTTATTTCTATTTCATAACACAAACAAAAAAAATCTGAAAAAAAATCAGCAAAATGTTAAATGATTTTAAAACTTCTCCAAAGTTACTCTCTTTTATGATTCATATTTTGTACAGACGAGAGCATAGTGAATTGTATGAAAGTAAGAAAAAAAAGTAAAGGATCATGACCATGGATTTTAGTGGAAAAAGGGATGGGATATGCAGTTAAAATTAAAATCTCTTTCTAGAGGAGTAAAACTATGCATTGCTATAGGGGAGTCCTGAGCCAGGGTGCAGAGTAGAATTCAGTCCAAAGGCAATGAGAATTGGAAGGGGAAAAGGTACATTTAATATAGCCAAAGATAGAGAATAACGTATCAAATCGTTTTTAAGGGACGAAGGTTACTTGAAGGAATGGGAGAATCTCCCCGCTTTTTAATTTAAAATATAGATGTTCTGCGAGCCTCTTCATCTGCTTTGTACACTATGTACGCTGTGCGAATGTTGTCGAGATGTGAGTGGTAAGATGGCGTCTCTTTGGCTTCAGCGGCTTGCACGGGCTGGTGCGACGTATGAGCTATAGATTATACAGATCAGTGGGACAAACTCACTCGATGCGGCGTCTATCTATGTCTTTGTTACTTGCTACAAAATACCTTCAACACAACTCATCAGTAGTAATTGTAGTAATAGGGAAACACATCTAATTTGGTAGGCGAGGTCAATGTAAAAACAATATTGCCTGCAAGATTAATGTCACAGCTGAAGTGACTGGCAAAGGCATACTACAAATAGTTAAAGTCCCAGAATGCTGTGCAACAAACTTGCCTTTACGATTAGCTGTTCAGTCTTGCACGATTGGCTTTATTGACACTAGTGATCTGAGATACCACTAATTTCCTTTCTGATCCGATGCTGAATAAAATTTAGGCTGGTATCGGTGATACCAATTGTGAAAACGGATGATACCGGATGTTGGGATCCTGCCGTTTGAATGGGTTGAACTTGAGCTTCACTTGTGTTCACTCGCAATCGCTATGATTTAAGTCTGCATATTAGTTTGATACCGAATTGAAAGGGAAAGTTTTAACAAACATGATAAAGCGGTATGCAAAGTACAAAAATACATACAACACATACATACATAGAATGACTGACTGCCCTACCTTATCGTGCCAGAAGATGTCGCTGTCTTTGCAGGGAATGACGCGACAAAACGTTTTTCGACACGAATACAGAAGACGTCCCCTATAGTTCAGTATGTGATGTCATGAACAGTATTTGAAAGACTAACATGGTTATTTATGTTTCATAAGGAAATATACTCCACCACTTGTCAGAGCCCGGATAGCTCAGTCGGTAGAGCATCAGACTTTTAATCTGAGGGTCCAGGGTTCAAGTCCCTGTTCGGGCGGATCTTTTTCTTTTGAAGTGGTGAAATTGATTTGAAAGGAGAAAGACCTCAGGTCAACGGTTCGTTCTCTAGTATGTTAATCTTGGAAAACGACAAACCACCGATTACAAGCACCTGCTAGGTGCCGCTAAACTGGAGTAAATACTTCATTGCAGTGTTGACTTTTCTGTAGACTGCGACTTAAACAGCCACAATTGCGGAGTGTCGTCATCATCCGTGATTGGTCAAATCTTGAAACATGTTAATAAAGCCGGAAGCAGCTAAGCGCTCTCTTCATCGGCCAAATGTTTGATATGTTGGAGAAAGATTGACAGAAGCTGAGCTGATTGGGTGAGAAAGTTGTAGAATGATGGAATAAGGGACCCTTATTAGTCCACAGCACTCGAACTTTGACATTTTGGCGAACTGATATAAAAAAATATATAAAATATATATTTATACAGTATATACTGTACATGTGTGCATGTATCATATACAGTATGTATATATAATGTATATAGCCGTGACCAAGGTTACGATCGAGTGTTGTGTACTTCTGTTGATAAAAGTGAGTCAGGTATTGAGAATAAATACATAATGTACATAGGAGACTGTTTATTTTATGTATTTTGTATTTCATTAATTGTATTTACATTGTTCCTCTTTTTTTTTATGTTTTACTCTTATTTTATTCTTGTTTGTACAATACTGTCAGTAAGTGTGGCTGCTGTAGTAAGTTTATCTAGATGTAAAAATAGTCATTGGAATTGTTTACGATTACTAATTTGGGGGAGTAAAAAGGCTCAACCCTGTAATTTAGCACACACAATCATTGCTATTATCTAATGACAGTGATTGGGACTGTGTATAAAAGCAGTGCATGTAAAAATTGCAGCACTGAGAGACTGACTAGCAAAAATTAAGGAAAATATCCTCATATATTTGGTTGCCTTTTGCCCCATTGACATACACGCTCAGGTAAGTAAAGACTAGACTGTAGGAAAGTACTGAATTTTAAAAAGTTCATCAGAAAAGACAGCTTTATTTTGTCTTGTTTTGCAGAGATTTGTGTTCATCCCAAAGTGGAGACCTAGAGGCTTCAGAGGTAATATGAACTCTTTCTGACTCCACTGCTATTAAGACACTGACTTGAGCCACTTTCTTCTAAGTGGGTGAGGAGCCATGACATGGAATGGTAATGGATGCAAGGTAAATTGCCAGATGATAACCATTTGCCTTCAAAAGATTTCAAGCG
This sequence comes from Dunckerocampus dactyliophorus, assembly GCF_027744805.1. Classification (NCBI taxonomy): domain Eukaryota; kingdom Metazoa; phylum Chordata; class Actinopteri; order Syngnathiformes; family Syngnathidae; genus Dunckerocampus; species Dunckerocampus dactyliophorus. The sequence goes on from NC_072827.1 coordinate 26,872,164, forward strand.
AAAAACTAAGGTTACCAGTCTCATTTGTTGAGGATAAGCATATCCTCACTAGGTTCCAGCTGACCTCGGGCGAGAGGCGGGGTACACCCTGGACTGGTCACCAGTCAATCCCAGGGCACATATAGACAAACAACCATTCACACTCACATTCATACCTATGGACAATTTAGAGTCGCCAAGTAACCTAACATGCCAAGTAAACTAACGTGACTACTTCCACATCCAGCCCAAGTCAGGGTGAGTTTGATGTCTTAAAGGATTTAGAAACCAATCCAACATTATGTGTTTGCAATATCCAGGTGTTGGTCTTGCCTCGGTGCACGTGGTGGAAGACAGACCGTGTCTCTACAGAGCCCTGACTGCTTAAAGGTTGGAGTTATTTCCCACGAATTCATGCACGCGGGACAACTAAGTCACCATCATGTGGCCAAACATTTGGAGAGGTAATTGAAGAGGGTTGAGGAGAGACAACTTCACAGGTTCAGAGATTTTTTATATTAGACCCCTGGGGTTTTAACATGAAGGCTACAACACTCTCTTTACCGACTGATGTAGGGATGTCCGATAATATAGGCCAAATGATATTATCAACAGAAAATGGCATAAAAATTAGATATTGGATCAGATCGGTATTGTTTTTTTCTGCACAAGTAAGACCTTATCAAACTGCGCAAGCAACAATCTCGTAGCTCAGTATGTCTGCAGTGTGGCATTGTTTCCAAGTTTTGCTTTCGGATAGTAAATATGCAAATTACAATGACTGTAAAGTGTTACGTTTTGCACTTTGCAGGTAATGCGGCGCCACCTAAATAGTAGCGCTGACTACTAATGAGAAACAGGTACCGCCGCACGCGCTTTCCAGCAACCCAAGCCGAAAACCAAAATAAAGGCACAAAACGGGAATGATGTGAAAATTAAGGGAAAACAAAAACTAAAGTTCAACGTGCCATGCAGAACATGACATAAAGTTATGCAAGGGGGGAATAAGGTGTCTTCCATCAGTACCTCAAATCCAATATCACACTTAAGGAAGAATCACTCAAGTTCTCCGGTTTGGGGGGGGGGGGGGGGGGGGGGGGGGGAATTGTGCTGCGTGAGAGGCAGGGAGTACTTTCAATGTTACTGCAGACCTGCCAACATGTACAAATTTGTCGTATTCAACATGCAGAATCTCCAGTTAACGTAACATGCATGTTTTTGGGATGTGACAGTATGTCTGAGTAGGAGGAGAGAACCCACACAAGCATGTGGACATCATGCAAACGCCACACAAAGATGCTCCAGTGTTGCACCTGACTATGAGACAGATGTACTAGCTTCCACTACTACCACTTCCACTGTGTTGCCTCATGCAGCTGGTGTTTGATCCATTCCCACTCGAAGCCTATAAGTCATCTGGGATAGGCCCCGGCTCCCTGCACAGCAGTATACATTGTTGGATGTTAATTAAGGGCGGTTATTAATTCAGTTCTTTTTGCCATGAGGATTGCGAGCTGTCATTCCAACAGGGTGAAATAGCCAGCTCCTATCTAAGGTGTGCCGTAAAATGCCCCGGAAATGCGTGTCTACGGCCTAAATCTGTGGATGGATTTGTTTGCATTCCCTACATCCTTTCATCGCTTTATGGTCCGACTCTCCAGTGGGACAGTTTTTTTGTTAATGTTTCTGCTTGAATAACCGACAGATGACATGGACCAAATCACCATCGAAACAGGGATGCAGGACATATCCTCGGGAACGTGCGTTCAATTTGTTCCTCACTCCCATGAGGCCAACTTCCTTGATGTTGAGCCTAGAAACAGGTGCATGTGACTCCTACTGTACTCAATGTGGTTTCTCTAGTGAGGTTACAGTGTGTTGCTTTGCATGATGACGTTTATTTCTCCCCATAAAGCTGCTGGTCATTCCTGGGGCAGCCCGGAGGAAGCCAGACCATCTCCTCGCAGGGCCCCGGGTGCATGTGGTCAGGAGTGGCTGTGCATGAGTTCATGCACACGCTCGGCTTTGTGCACGAACGGTCTCGCTCAGATAGAGATCGCTATGTTACGATTGTATGGGACAACATCATGCAAGGTCAGGATACATACAGTACAATTCAAAAATGGTAAAAACTTTATGGAATAATGCACCTTTCAAGCACCGCATCCTATTATCGATCATTTGATGTGATGATGTCAGTACCAGTGTCTGGTATGATGTATTAAATATTAGTTTGACTGCAAGTTTGGGTTTGACAATGTAGAATACCCTTACACACAAGCAGTGTCCCACCTCTGTTCAGGCTCTGATATTACCTCCAAAGGTAAAAAAAATTGCTAGGTCAACACCATCCCTCCATTCCATCCATTATAAAGAACAGCAAAAATGTGGCTTTTACAGTGGGTGGGAAAGGGTCTTGAAAAAGCTGTCCGCACGTCTCTGTTCTGACTGCTCAGTGCAACATGGCTAAGGTGACAATAATTTCACAATTTTTGGAATGCACACAGTAAAGTCAGCATTGTTTAGTCTTTCAAACCGTAATCTCTCCCTGCACATCTGTTATGCCCGTTAAAGTTGAGTACATCATTTATTGTTTTTTAAAGGGACTGTAAACAGCGGGTTCCTCCAGCTGCCTAGAGGTACATATGCAAGCGTTATATCCTACCACTTTGTGCTTTGAGTACGTAAGTTAGGCCAATGTAACACGCACTAGTTACAGTATGTTTATGCCAGTTAAAGACAGCAATTCAGCAAAGTTTAGCTATCATTAAATGTAAAGGCCACACAATGACTCCAAATTGTAAGTCGCTTCTCTGAGACTGCTGTTGTGTGTGTGTGGGTGTGTGCACGTGCTACGGACATGTGCGTGTATAGGAGACAGCGGTCAGTGACAGCCGTGAATGCCAGTTGTTTTATTAGGGCCAAATGGAAAGTTTTTATGCAGTTTAACTTGTAATTGTGAAAAATACTGAAATTTTTTGTACGGTCTGTTTTTTAAAGCATCATTGGTAACATGGGCTGCACGGTGGTCTAGTGGTTAGCATGTTGGCAAACACAGTAACAGTCTGGAGATCGGGAAGACCTCGGTTCAATTCTCCCTTGGCTGTGTGGAGTATGCATGTTCACCCCGTGCGTGCGTGGGTTCTTTCCATTTTCCTCCCACATCCAAAAACATGCATGTTAGGTTAATTGGTTACTCTAAATTGTCCATAGGTATGAATGTGAGTGTGAATGATTGTTTGTCTATATGTGCCCTGCGACTGGCTGGTGACCAGTCCAGGGTGTACCTCGCCTGTCGCCCGAAGTCAGCTGGGATAGGCTCCAGACCCCGTGACCCTAAAGATGAGAAGTGGTATAGAAAATGGATGGATGGATATTGGTAACACATGCTAGCCGGCGGTGGTGTTGTTCTATATTTTGGCTTGAAGAAATGTATTTTGGATGGAGTCGTATACAATGCCTTGAAGCTTTGTTTTACAGCGGTTAACTTCTTTTCACACTGTTTACAAGCTGACTTGCGCTAGTACACAAGTCATTGCTTTACGGTTAACTTATGGTTACACTTGTATGTTAAGACAAGCATTGCCTGTACAGTTATAACAGAGGTTTTGTGATAGCCACCGCTGGACAGTTTGACCCTGGAACAAACTATTTCCATTCCATTATTTCCTATGGGACAAGTTGTTTCTACAGTAAATCCAAACAGACTGTGTTTGACCTTAAAGGTTCCACTGTATTTTTCTTAACATTTCTTGACTAATTTTCACCTTTTTTGTGTTTATCTTAACAGAACATATCCACAACTTCAGGAAACACGCCACAAGCAACCTGAACAGCCCATATGATTACGACTCTGTCATGCACTATGGGAGGTGAGCAACCTGGCCTGGTTATAAAATCATTTTTTGCATATTGGTGTGACTATACCAGATGTTTTTTAAGTTTAATACAGGCATTGCCTTCTCTGAAGCTACCCAAACCAGATCCTTACATCTCTAGTGGGCAACGAGATGGACCCAGCGATCTTGATCTTCATAAGATAAATGTGCTCCATAACTGTGGTAGGTGAACCGAAACAGTGGAGCAAGTTTGAAATGATGGCATTTGGGTCTAATGAGTATGTAGATCCAGTTTGATTGTGTTGACCTTCCCGGATGGCCAAAGTGAATGAATAACAAACAAGTCAACAATTCAGTCTCATTTGCTCACATGCTCCTCTTCGCCCTCAGCTGCTGTTTGCATGTTTTGTTTCTTTCAAGCTAGGCGCGATAAGCAAGCATACCGAATGCTGTACAATGCTTTCTTTTATGTGCAACTCATAATATCCATGTGACAGCTGTGGTCTTGTGTGTAGACTTACTGACTGTACAGATGACAAATGTGTGATTGTGCACACAACCACTGGACGCCATTGTCCATTATTTAAATTTTAGCGAGGGGTCGTTGGTGAGCGATCTGGTGCATTGAGCCGGCTCGTTTTTTTGTTGTCTAGTTTTCTATTAAAGCTGCATTCTATTAAAGCTGCACACATTTTGACCAATCAATGTGTGGTGCCGTATACTGTACCTCGGAACTGCAGAAGGGTGAGAGGCGGGTCACACACACATCACAGCCGTGAGCACACAAACAGGAGGGAGGGAGAGAACGTTGCTACAGAATTTGAGACTACATGCTGGAAAGGTGAGAATAAAGAGCATCTGAGGCACTTTGTGTTTCTGAATGCCAATCTTCACTGAAGACTAGTATAAACTTACCTGGATGCTGCTTCGTCCTTTACTTTTGCACATTTTAATTGATATGTTTTTGTGTCATTTTTAGTTGATGTGTTGTTCTTTCACTTTTCAATTTTCACTTTTGTTGTTATTTCATTTTAAATGGTTGGACATTTACAAGTAATACACACAATCAGACTGGACCTTTTTGTCTAATTAAGATGGATCTTCGTTTTGTGTTTGATATTTCTTGTAGCAGTCTGTTTCATGATGAACGTATACACAAATAATAAACATTTGATATAACTATACTTTTACATTAGAAATTACATGTATTTTGGTAAAAAACAAAACACTCTGAGGAGCGAAAGGGGAGCCTGAGCCAGAAGAACCAGCTCCTTTAATAGATACGAAATTCCCATCACTAGTACATTTCACAGTAAGTGTCAGGAACGTCTTCATGGAGAAATGAAAGACAAGAACTGTTCTTTCCAAGGAACTGTGTCCAGAGGAAACATTAACTCGTCCATCCATTTTCTATAGCCCTTTAAACATTAGCAAACACAAATAAATAAAATAAAACATTAGTTGATGTAGCAACCGCATTGTTGCCTATGAGCATGTCAGCCTCACAATCTGGCGATCCACGTTTGAATCGTCTGTGTGGAGTTTGCATGTTCTCCCTGTGCAGTCGAGCTAGGGTAGGCTCCAGCTCACCTGTCACCCTAATAAGGACAAGAGCTTAGAAAATGGATGGGTAGATGAGGTGTTGTTTATATTGGTAATGGTTTAATTTATTTTGAACATGCATGCATGTTACATTGGAATAAAGTGTCCCCTCGTTTATGATGGGTTCCCAAAATAGCCCGCAATAAGTGAAATCTGCAAAGTAGCCAACTTAATTTTTTTACAATGATTATATATGTTTTAATGCTGCAAGACCGCTCACTATACACTTTATACACTTTTCTCAGACAGGCATTAACATTTTCTCACATTTCTCTCGTTTAAACACTCTCAAAGTTCATACTTCGTTTGAATAGGTTAGACACAAGAAATTATGAAATGAATCACTCATATTTCACTCCTCTGACCGTGCCTCGTAGTCCTGGTGCCCTTCTGCTGTTGCGTTTTTGTATCCTTGTTAAAACGTATTGTTCCTGTCGTCGTATGTTCCTCCTCCTCCTCGTCCTCCATGAACCGAAGATTCATTTATTCCATAACGGCGCCCCACAGCTTTAATACGCTGTTAAAAAAAAAAACAAAAAACAAAAAAACCCGCTAAAATTGCACAAAAAAAAATCCAGGAAACAGCGAGTCTGCGAAAGGTGAACCGAGGGAACACTGTACATCACGTATTAAAGTTCACAATTCCACATGCCAAAAAAGGAGTAGGAAGAAGCAGTGCTTATTTAATCCTACCCTCAGCAATTGCTAATACATTTGTTCACTTCCTGTATTCAACATGTACCCTTTACCAATTCTGAAATAACATACGAAAATGGTAAGACAGTATAAAAATGTGTTACAATAGAGTTACAATTTGTGAATCAATATAACCAAGTTATTTAACCTTCATAATAAATTTAAAACATGCATAATAATAAGTGGTGAAGTTAATAGGTGACAGAAACACTGATGGATCAGTGAGTACAGACAATGTGATACTTCAGATAGTCCTAGGAAATGAAGAATAAGGAGAAAGACAGCCTTGTACAGGTATTTCCCTGTGGTTCAAGATTGTTCTTCCTTATACTTTGTAAACATCAACTTCTTGTACTGTTTCTAGAAATCCCTCATTTTTGTGCATTGTTTGAGCCCTTCACTCAACCCTTTCCATAATTTGATGTGTTTTAGTTTAATTTCTCTCTAAGATAATATTTCTCTTCTCTTGATGAGAAGAATTGTATTACACTTTTGGGCAGCAGGTTATTGTTTGATTTAGGCATAATTTTAGCTGTTTGAAAGTTTACCGGATCAGCAAATTTTAATAACATATAATATATTGATTAACAAGACATAAAACAGCAGGTATTGTTTCTGACAATGCTCAAATAGTATATTGCATTACTTAGATTGTAAATGCAGTGATGCAGGTAACCATTTTTGCTAACCTCTATTTGAGAAAACTTGCCAATAAATATAATCAATAAACAATGCATTTAATTTTTGTTCACTCTTGCATTTTAACAAACATGTTAGCAAAATGTTCTACTTGACCAATTATTATCATAGTAGCTGTGTAGAATTGCATTGCCCCACACTGAGAGGTGTTTTTGATATTTTGTTGTAGTCCACGACAAAGTAAACAGCCACAATAACAAACAAAAAGATGTTGTGTATGTGTGTTCTATTTTATTATATTGCCTCAAGTCACGGTCAGTGGGTGTGTACTTTCGCACTGTACTTGTAATCGTGTGTTTTGGTGTGTTTTCTAGCAATATCAATAAAGCGCGATTTTTAAAAAAATGTGACGTCATCGTTTTTGCACACAAGCTGTAGCTGCTCGGCGAGCGCTGGTTGGCGCACAAACTCCCTAAAAGTAAATATTTCATAATTTAAGGTGAGCGACGACGTCTTCGACAAGTCGGTATGGATGTTATTTGCTATGTTTAATGTCTTAAACGACGCACTTGCATGGAAAAAGAACAATATTGCTTGCTGTGTTGCCCATCGAATGCTAACTAGCTTGCTAGCCCAACTTTCAACACATGTTCAAGTGTCAGTTGTATGTACTGTATTTCCGTGAAACATGTTCTTCTGTTAACCATTTGATTACTTTTCGAGCAATATCACTCGTGTGTCTTTCTATAGTCGTAAAGATAATCAACATTTTAACTTTGGTCATAACCGGAAGCGCCGGTGAACAACGCTATCTCAGAACTACTAACCGGAAGTGCTGTGAATGCTAATGCTAGCTTAGAATAAAGAAAACAACCTGCAACATTGTACTGATAATCGGCTTTTATCAACGTCAGAAATCTACAAACATATATGCCTTGTCTCGCCAATTGTGTGAACTTTCTTCTTCTTGGAACTTATTAAATGGAGATGCATTTTTTCTACTTTGGCTAATTGTTATTCTTCTTGAGTCTCTAAGTATTTGTTGTAACTCTTCTGCTACTTCTGCAACCATTACATGTATAGGTCTGTTGATCGTGTCATTTAAACTTTACTAGTGAACCCGTAATTGACTCGTGCATACATGGTTGATTAAAAACTGACATTAAGTTAGTACAATGCCTATCTGACTCATCACCACCCTTTTCCTAGATGTCAACTAAAATGAATAACTTAAAAAAAAAAAAACTGACAGACAAACTGTTAAAACTTTCACAACTGAGGAGTGAGGTGAGAAAGTTGATGGTAAATTAGTACCTGCTTTATAACAGCTCTCAGTTTCAGATAATCACCTATTTAATAGCCCAGATTTATAAAACGTGCCAAAAACAATTCTAAAAAATATATTTGACAATATTCGACAGTAAATCAAGTTAAATGTAATTTTTAAAAATAATTATATTCTTAAATTGTTTTACAGACAAAATATTCAGCTTTCTATAACTGTTAATCTTTATAGTTGAAGTGATTTGTTCTAGGGTCAAACTGTTGCCATCATCACAGCTTTATAACTTTTGAGACATATTTTTGCAGAATATTAAATTCCCAAATTATACGGCTTAACATTTGACTTTGGAAGTTCCTCTGGACATAAATTAATTACAATTATTGTCACGGTTAGAAGCAGGCTTGCCACAATAACAAATTTTGCTGGACGATAATTGTTGTACAAATTATTGCCGATTTTAAATAAATAAATATATATACAGTATATATATATATTGAGACCATTTTGTCATTCATGTAATGATAATACATGTATGTAATATTGTAAACATTATTTTGAGACCATTTTTTCATGAATGTAATAATGCGAGTACACTATCAAAAGCAATAAAATTTAATTTCTCAAGAGTGTTTAACATTGTAACGGAAAGTCAAACGCTTTTAAATAAAATAAGTTTAAAAAAACAATTAAACAAACCAAAAAAAGACATAAAAAAATTCAAATGGACTCTCTTTTAGCAAAAATTGCACTTATGGTAAATAAAAATCACAATCAATCACAATATTTCTGATTTTGAATCAGTGTAACTTTCATTATTGTCTGAATAGCCAAAAAAATGGAGAAATAACCCAGAAATACCCTGAAGTTCACATTGTCTTTGTCAGATGTCAGCTCATTTGCATACGCATGTCCTTGATTCATTTGTAGCGACGACGTGTGTGGAATACGGAGGTGTAACGTTTTGTCGGAGTTTGGTCAAAGTACATGTTTAGGATGCAGCAGGAATGCCTTTGGTGCACAATGAGCTGTTATACTTTGGGAATCACTGAAACGTAAGTTCCACCGTTTTGTATTATTTCATTGTCTTTTTCAAAAACTTTTTAATGTCACAAAACGACGACGGGCAAACGGGCTGAAATTGACATGTGATCGTGTTTTATACAAAACAGGCATGAGGAAAGTATACGATTGTGTAGCACACGACACACGCAGCTAGCAAGTAGTGCACTACACAGCGTGTAGCAAAGAGACTGAATGACTGACAGGAAGGTTAACTCGCTGTTCTTTCCGCTGAACTTGTAGAAACAGCCAGCCCAGGTGTTGAGACATGCACGGAGTGAACCCTCTTGTCATCCAGCCTCATTGGTAGAAAGAGAGGAGGAAAACAAAAGCGTGGACATGTCGATATATCGAGGCCGGCAAAATTATTGAGTTTGCATTTATTTATCGTGCGGTTAATTGATTTCTTGATTATCGTGGCAGGCCTAGTTAGAAGTGTACATCTTTTTAAACAAAAACTGAAATAGCCGACCAGAGCCACTCTGAACTAGCATGCCGCTCAGCCTAATTTTTGTCAACTTCAGGTGTACCATACGATCCAAATAAAAACACCCTTGTTCTTGAGAAATATCATACACGTCTTCTTTAGTCAGCAAAGTAGTTGGACTGAATGTACGGCCCACTGCTGATTGCTGCCAATTACAGTACATTATCTGTGTTTCTTTCCCAATGTAGCTGACTGCACAACATAATCTTCATTGACAATAATGTGTTTCAATAGAGAAAGATTCCGGCTTTTTTTCAGTTCAGAATGTACTTGTGTGTCTATAAAGACATGGATGATGCAATGTATAAAATGAATGTTATACTACACTCAAAAAATGAGTATTTGACTTTACTAAATATTTATATTCTCACCATTTCCATGTAATTATATTCTGTTTGTTGTAAAACAATCCAGGCAATGTTGTACCTTTTTTATGGCATAAAAATGTTATAAGAAGTGAATTGTGTGTGTTTGTGTGTGTGTCTGCACACACAAACAAAAATGTTTTTGTTCTTTGGAATGTGACATACTGTATATGTTTTTCATTAAAGGGCAACAAATGAGAAAACAAGACGGACATGCATTAAAAAAATACAAATCTTTAACATTTCCCCTATCAAACCAATGAGGAAATGGGGGCCACACCAGGAAAACTAACACTCTGACATACTTATAACGAATAATGAATATATATAAAATATATTTTTTAATCTTGATTTTTAGTACTTTTTATTGTATGCCTTTGCTACAAAATTGTACTGTGTAGAATGTTTGTTTTGAATGTGTATCTGCAGGCCTTTGTGTGTGTGTGCGCGCGTGTGTGTGTGTCGGCATGCCATTTTTTCCCACTTCAATCTACAATGGATGGTTCCACGGGGGGAGAAGAAGAGCAACGTCACACCAAGTGGGGGGCCCCCCTTGGTGTCGTGGAGACTCCGCCCACTCACCCACCCTCCTGCGTCAGCATATAAGGTACAGGAAGTGCTCAAGAATATGCATGCATGCATTAACACTGCAGCCTTGTCTTCTCGTGCTTTTTTAGTATCATACAGAGAGGCTCCACCTTCTCAACATGCAAGAAGAGACTCCTGCACTCCCAGTTTGCAATCGCTCAAGAGGAGTCACGTCGTTTTGTATGACTAGAATACCGGAAATAGTCTTTATTCTGTAAAAAAAACAAAGTCACAAAAATGAATTATTTTTTGCATGCACGCATTTAATTAACTGATGCAGGTGTGCAAAAATAAAAAAGGCACACTGCAACTGGCATTATGACATTTCCACAATATGGCTTCACTTATTTAATAAAATCCATAAAGTCCATCCCTTGATTGCCATTTTTTCTGGTGTTTTCCTCACAGTCCAAACCAGAAGGGAACCCCGCGTATAGGCTACCTTTTTTTTAATTTGAGGGGCGCTTTTATTTTAGAGGCGGTGCTTGTTGGCTCCAGAGTAGTGTCGTAACTCCCAGAGTCCCCGTGAAAAGAGTTTGTCCAGGGCCAGAGTTGCTGTTGCAGAGGGGGTAGCTTTGCTTATACAGCTTTTCCAAGGGGGTAACTACTGCTTTTGTCCCTCATTAGATCCTTTTTTTAAATTTAATTTTCTCTTTTATTTTTTTTTTTAAAACAGAATATCACCTCTCGCTTGGAGATTTATTGCCCCCTCCACTTCCTTCTCCTCCTGTCAGATCATGAACAAACTATATGTTGGGAATTTAAGTCCTTCGGTCACTGTGGAGGACTTGCAGCAGCTCTTCGGGGAGAGGAAGCTGCCCGTGGCCGAGCAGGTCCTCCTCAAATCCGGCTATGCCTTTGTGGACTTCCCCGACCAGAACTGGGCCGTGAAGGCTATAGAGACTCTCTCTGGTAAGTAAGAAGTGATGCTTGATGAGATGACACATTTAAAGGACATATGTTGAGTGTTTATTTATTTTTAAATATGATTTCACCCATATTTGGGGAGGCACGCGCATCAAGACTGATTGGTGATCGATAACCGGACACTTTTTTTTTTTTTTAAAGAGAATGGGTTGCTTTAATGTCCGCTTGAAGGTAACACAAGAATCGTAAGACAACACAAAAAGCGTGCAGATTCCGATATATAGTACAGCTTTTGTGGAATGTGTGCGTGTGTGCATGGGGTGCCTTTGATGCTTGGGGTAATTATTTTTCACTTATTTTTTCTCGTGATTTTATTGAAGGCAGCCGAGCGACACCCGCGCGGAAAACTTGTCAGCTTCGTGTTGCTAGGATGTCTGGCCGTGTTTTTACGAGGTGTCTTGGAGGTGGGTCGCGGGGGTCCGCAGGAAAGAGCCCATAAACAGGTAGCTGGAAAATGGGAGGTGGGGGGGGCGAGGAGGTGAGACGCTTAATTCCGGGCAGCACCGGGGGACCACTACGGAACCGCCTCTTAAGTACAGTGCACCCCACCCTGACTACCACCTTTAGGTGGTGCCCACCTTGCAGAACGTCTAATCCTTGTTGTCGTTTATGCGCGGAAAAGAGGCGAGGGATTGTGGGAGTGGAGAGCATGGCTGCCCCTCATGCACACACACACACACACACACTTTATATACAAGTTATTAGTCCTACATGCATTGTATGGTTGCGAGGGTTTGCACAAGCTTTGTACGGATTGCCTAATGTTGCTCCCCGTCTCCCTCCTACAGGTAAAGTAGAATTGCACGGGAAGGTGATAGAGGTGGACTACTCTGTTCCCAAAAAACTAAGGTAGGCCTTCAACGTGCACACACACCTGCATTGTTGCAAATGACGTTTTGCCCCCCACTTCTTTTCTTGTTGTGGTTGTTGTTGGTGACTTTTGCACATAAACGCACGAACACACACTCACTTCCAGATTGTTAAGTGGGTCGTAAATGACTTACATTGTCATACACTGTCCTGTGTACGTGTGTAACCAAGTCCTGCATCAGAGTCGTGTTTTTGTGTTTGCGCCACTACACAACTATCAATTGTAGGTGCTTTCCTGCCTTTCATTTTGCGCCCTTCGTGATATTCTATAAGTTTACGTCGAGGCATTGATTGCACACACGCGACCTCGCCTGTAGGGAGAGGCCACATTGCGTGACAAAAAGGTAAATATTCAACCCCCTTGTGGAGGAACACGTGACCATACATTATGTGCAACCAGCGCCCCCCCACCCCCCTTTTGTGTACGCTTTCCTACACTCCCACGAATTTAATGACGCGAACCATACGCCAGGAAACATTAAAAAGTAACCTAAATGTTGATTTTAACGTCATTTGGTATGCAGCTGCGCATTAAGGAGTGCACTAGGCGCACCAACATGGCGCACAATGGGTGCGCCACTCCCCTCGGCCAGCCAACGTGCACGTAGGCCATGATGGCTGAGCCTCATAATGGCTGCCACGATGGCCTTTCCTGCGTGGGGCGGGATCACACGGTGTGGGGGGAAAAATATGCATACATGTGTGTACGTGGTGCAAAAAAAGTGCACACACCCTTGTGTGTGGAGCCGTATGTGTGAAGGTACACCGCACACACACACGCACATATATACACTCTCCCCCCACTCGGTGTCACGCAATCCTCGCCATTGCAGGGAGGTTTCACATGTATGGGCGGAATCACATAGGCAGCACCGAACGTCTTTTCTACACGTTATGGATTTTTTCCCGCACACGTTTATAATTGAATTTCACGTTAACGTCTCCTCATTTGAAAGAATTGACTTGCTTTATATTGTAGAAGCAGTCACATAATTGCCAACTGCGGCCATACTAATTGGATTAAGCTGCAAATATATTCATTATATGTATGGATATTTGACACTATATTATTAGTACAGTATAACAATTAACAAAATTGAAATAGATATTTCCCCTGCTTATGTGATTTTATAATTCTTGCATTTAAATAGGATGAATAGTTAAAGCATGTTACAGTTGTGACATTTAGTCAAACAGCATGTAAGCAAATGTATCACTAGTGGTGTGTGTGTGTGTGTGTGTGTGTGCACGCATGTCCTCTGGCCTTGTGATTTTTGTTTTTTTTGTGTGTGTTAAATTTAGCATGGAATGGTTCAATCCTGGTGATTTTAATCATTTGATTGTTTAAATGTATTTGTAGAGGTAAAAAAAATAGGTGCATAGTTTGATCTTTCATAGTATTTTGCTGTGTTTTTTCTGTGAATGCCTTTTGAGCATCAAGTTGAAGACAACGTTGTAGTATTTGTTAGTTTAATTGTATTATCTTAGTCAAGTTGAAGTATTAATATTTTAATTCAGTCCAAAGATGACATTGTTTGCCTAGTTCTTAGTTTTAAAACATGTTGCATTTTTGGTATTATTAAAGCGGAATAACGCTGTTGAATACTTAGTCACAGCAGTTTTAAAATGTTGAATAAACACAACCATAACTTTTCTTATTTTAATATTGGAGATATAATTTTTGGTATAAGTCTTATTTCTAAATTTCTCTCTAGAGAGGACTCCATTTATTTTGTTTCCATTACTATTAAGTTTTTAATTGTATGCTGAAAAGAATCATTTAATTTAATAGCAGCACTGCTATAGAACACGAGGAAAATAATTACATTTTTCAGGCTTTTGCCCCACAGATTTTTGTGAATACATATGCTAGAAATTTAATTAGAAGGCGGAAATTTAATTTGAGCAGGAAATTAATTAATCTCCATCTGTTTGCCTGTATGTTTTTTTTAAACTATGACAGCTCATCTTATTTAAGTTGACGTGGTGTTGTCAGTCCACCTCAGTGTTATTTAATGAAGTGATATGCAGTGTTGTATGGCAATTAAACGTGCAGACTGTGTCACGTAAAATGTACTCTGGCTGTGCCTTAATTTGTGTACACATTTCTATGTTTGTCCCTTTGCACATTTGAGCGAAGGGGCCAATTGTGTTCTTGCATCAGTCTTTTTTTATTTTATTTACCAAGATGGATTGCAAGGCCATTTTGTTGTTTTGCAGATAATTATGAAACAAAGTGTAAACATCTGCATTGCACCACATGGTTTGTGAGTCAAAATAGCGATAGCCGTCAGTTGATCCATTCCGATTCCATTAAAACTCCCCAGTTGATCCCAAAGCTCTCGGTAAGGCTCTGGTGATAGCAGGAGGTTCTACACTGACCCCCTCCATCCCTTCCATCTCCTGACTCTTAATGTTTCCTCTCACCTGTCTTGAGTGGAGAACAATAAGGTACAAGAAATTAACAACATGCTCACATTCTTTTTTTTTTTTTAATTAATGAATCTACACGTACTCATTTGTGCAGCATCCATTAGCTTTATTCACAAAAAAGCGGTGTAGTGTATTTTTCCTCTTAAGCGGACTCGATGTAGCGCGATGAAGCACACATAGCTCAGGGGAGAGCCCAGATTTAGATGTGAGAGAATTGCAAATTGTGCCTCTCCGAGACTGCTGGGAATCACTGTTTAATCTCCTGGAGAGTTTTCCTGAATCTGCGCTTATACCAGCCCAGCGCTTCCAGCCCGTCCGTGGCTCCCTGGCAAGTTTTCATTCGACTCCAACCTGTTGCCTTACAGACGAAGTGAAACTATCAGTTAACTGGCCTGTTGTGGGAGACGATGGGGGTTGTCTCACCTTTTAGCTCTTTGAATATTCATTAGCACCTTTTTAAAGATGGGGCGAGAAGTGAAAGAAGAGCGTCGGTTGTTGCTGCACGCTCTGTTGGAGATTGTTTCACCTGCAGTGATGTGACAGAATCAGAGCAGATGTCAATGCAGAGATGGAGTGGACGCTCCTTTCACCTTTTCAGATGTTCTTGTCCTTGTCATAATATATCGCTGGTTTTTGCCTCTGCCTGAATGATGAGTGCTTTGATTTGATACAGAGGTGCTTTTACACCAGCATCGTCTGTCCATTTTCAATACCGCTTGTTCTCATTTGCCTCACGGTGAGCTGGAGCCTGTCCCAGCTGATTATGGGTGAGAGGAGGGGGACACACTGCATTGGTCACCAGTTAATTATATATTAGACCCATACATACGAGCAACCATTCACACCTATGCACAATTTAGAGTGTCCAGTTAACCCATCCTGCGTGTTTTTGGGTTGTGAGCGAAAAGAGAGAAATGCAAACTCTACACCTATGTTCCAACGGAGACTAAAACCCAGACCTTCTGATTGTGCGGCAGGCATGCTAACCACTAGTGCACTATGCTGCTCACACCAGCAGCCTTTGGTCCCTATGATTCAAATTCTTCTACTGTAGTTCCATGGTTTGTTTAGTTACATAGAGACATAGTACCTTAATTGAACTCTGGTTGGGATCATCAACTAGTCCAGGTGTTTTTAACGTGTGGCGAGTCTCCCCTCAGAATCTAATCCAGTTGGAACCTCCCTTACTCCCCGAAAAACTGATTTTCTAGAGCATATTTTGTGGCATTTACTGCTCACCCGATAGCCTACTATGTGTACTTTCACTGTAGGGAATAAAAATACATTTTCCTTTTAAAAACAACAGACTTTAGCTTAGCAGGTTGGAAAAATATGTTATTCTTTATTCCTCTCAAGCTGTTGCGTCGTAGTCTTGGTACCGTTTCTAACAAACTCCAGTCCAGTTGTGTTGAGAAAGCAGCCCAGTTCTTAAGCTGCCCCAACTGTCAAACAAAACAGTCAAGTTTGACCCTAAATGACTCAATGGTTTTATAGCGACAGATAGTAAACGGATGAAGCTGGTGACTCACTGAACACATCTTGGGTTTCGAGTCACTAACAGTAGAGTGCAGGGGTTCTCAATTTTCCTCCCCTGAACTGAAATACTATTGAGAACCTCATCAAATGTATTTATCTCTGCAAACCACTGCATGAGTTGCCGGCACAAGAATTCTGCTTCTAATCACCTGATGGAGTAGATGGAGAAAATGAGCTGAGATAACCTCTGCAACAACTTGAAACAATTTCCAAGTGAAGTGTATGAACACAGTTTGTAACATTTAAACAAGACTGCTGAGTCTGTGTGATTCTCAAAACAGAGAAAAAAAAGCACATCTTCTTTGTTTTTCTTTTCATTTCTGTCAGAAACGTCTCCATTGCTCAACTACCGTCAACTCTGCGCACCGGCGTTCCTGAGCACTTCTACTGGGTTGAACAGGCAGCCTGTTGATTTAGTTTGAACACTGCTGCCACCTAGATGGAGGCTTGTGTATAATTCAAACATGAATACAATGTATACACGCAATGCATGAAGAGACTAATACTGAAACCCCTCTCCCCCCCGCCTCTTACTGGACCAGGGTGGGTTCATTTCCCAGCTCAGTGATGTTGTAAACTTGAGTATTAATGAGAGTTTCTAAGCGTGCATTCACACGAGTTTGGTAGTTTGGTCCGGGCCAAAAGTTTAAAAAAAAAAAAAAAAAAAAAAAAAAAAGGATACTTGGTGGTCATTTTTTAGTGCAATCTGGTTTGCGTTCACACTTGTATTTTTGTAAGTGGACCAAGTAATGTTCTCTGTTTAAAGGAAAACTGCACTTTTTTGTAATTTTGCCCATCATCCGCAATCTTTATATGAGAGATGAACACACATTGTCTTTCTCTTTTCTGTGCGTTCTAAAGATATAAAAACGGCTCCAAAAACCTCCAACAGGGTTTTATATGCATGCTGAGACCATGTAGTAACAGGTACATTCATGATAAAATGTAATATTTGCAGTATTTTGTGGTATTTTGGCCCTTTTAAACATTACCGGAACTTCTTCCTGGGCGCTTCAATTTCGCATAGCAGCATAGAAACCTACACCTAGCATTAACTTTTCCCAACTCAAAAATAGGAACACAGCAGCAGCTCCAATATATGTAGCTTTACCCTTCGGTAGTTGCCCGAGGCGTTGTGAGCGCGTTGTGACGCACTGCGGGCAAGTGTGTGGTGAAGCTAGCCGATGTGGTGTGGCCAGGTGTCAATACGCCAGTAAGGTAGTTAGAGCTGCTTCAATCCATCCATCCATTTTCTTCTGCTTAGTCTCAGTAAGGAAGTCCAGACTTCCCGGTCCCTCTTTCAGTTCCACCGGGAGGACTCCAAGGTGTTCCCAGGCCAGCTGTGAGACATAATCCCTCCAGCGTGTCCTAGGTCTGCCCCGGGGCCTTTTCCTAGCTGGGTATGCTCGGAACACCTCACCAGGGAGGCGTCTGCCGTCGATCGGCGTAACAATGTTAATAATCCATCCACCTTCTATGCCGCTTATCCTCATTAGGGTCGCGGGTGTGCTGGAGCCTATCCCAGCTGACTTTGGGCAAGAGGCAGGGTACACCCTGGACTGGTTCAATGTTGGATGTAATACATGAACTGTGTGTCGTAATGAACGTTGCATAGCTAATTTGGCTGACATATTACCAGTACTCAGGTTATGTACACAACTGTTTAGGAGTTATGTGTAATTATCCTTATTTCCATATTGAAGTGAATTATGATAGCAACTACTTTTATTACCTGTAAACTTTGAAAATATTATATTAATCATTAATATTTACAATAGAACTTCAGAGTTTACTGGTTACATTTTGTATATGTTTTATAGAAAGAGGTAGATCATTTTGACTTGTGCTTGCATGCTGAGAGTGTGTGCACTGCTGATATACATAAATACGTACTCATATTTTAAAAAATTTAATATAGTAAATATATATACTTTCTATATGTATAGTAGTAAGTAGATCTTTGGGACTTGGTCATTTTAAAAGTAGCTCCCAGGCTAAAAAAGTGTGCGCACCCCAGCCTTAGACTATTGACAAAAGGGCTTCATCTTTATGATTTGTATGTTTGCGTCAATGCTGTTCTTCATGTTTCTTCACAGGAATGGCACCTTTTATTTTGATGTTTGCTTATAGACTGGGCGGCAGGGTGGTCTTGTGGTTAGCATGTTGGCCACAGTCAGGAGAACTGGAAGATCCCGTTTGAACCTCCATTGGACATCTCTGTGTGGCGTTTGCATGAGCATGCATGGATTTTGTAGTACTCCGGCTTCCTCCCACTGTAGATACAGTGCGCACATCCTGTTTGACTCTCTTCCTACACCGTAGTTTGAGGAAGTAGCTGTCACATTTTAGCTTAACTGGCAACTCTAAATTGCCCATAGCTACGAATGAGAGTGTGAATGGTTGTTTGCCTATACAGTATGTGCCCTGCGATTGGCTGGTGACCAGTCCGGGGTATACTCTGCTTTTCGCCCAAAAGTCAGCTGGGATAGGCTCCAGCATACCTGAGCGACCCTAGTGAGGGCAAGTGAGAAAACAAATTAATGATTATAGACTCCTTTTTTAGAAGGGTTTTTCCCCCCCCTGAAATTTATGCATGAAATATGTTCACACTCATTTTAAGGACAACAATTGAATCCCATTAGGCTATGATCCCCCTGGGCGGGTGGACAGCTGGGACACACAGCAGGTGGCGATTCTGTGAGGTTGTCCTGTATCAACACCTCATATGTGTAACTGTGCACTGATGGCTGCTGGACAGGTGGAGTGAAATGGTGAAAAGAAGGATGTGTCCAGCCCCAAGTGTACGCCGCCTTTTGTTTGTATCTTGGGACCCAGGTCTGAATGATTGATGGCTTTCAGCATATTAATCCTCTAGTGGTGAGAAAACCACACATGCTGCAAAAGACTGTTAGATATTCATCCAATAAATAATGCTAATGATATGTTTGGATAAGCGGCACAGTGGTTAACACTGTCGCCTCTAATCCCTGTGTAGAGTTTGCATGTTCTCTCTGTGCTTGTGTTCTCTATGAGGACTCCGGTATCCTCCCCACAGTCCAAAAACTTAGGTTCAGTTAAGACTATAGATAGATTGTAGGTGTGCGTGTCCATGTGTCAGTGATTGATTGGTGATCTATCCAGAGTGTACTGTGCGTCTTGCCTTTAAGAATACACATCAAGAAGCTAGTAAAGCTGTTTTTTGAAATACTCCGGTATTGTGTATGTACTTTGTGACATGCCAACATTGTCAAAACGTTCCCAGTTCCAGTTGTAGCAACGTGACTATTCGTTGCTCCGCCAGTCCCAATGTATTAATCTGCCTATGTATTACTCCGCCACGTACACGTAGGTAGTTCTCTTTTTCTTTTCGAACAGTATTAATAATTCATGGCAGTGCATATGTAACCACACAAAAATGCAGCAAAAGTTCTCATACTTGTCTCTGCTGACACTTATTTGCATGCACTATGTTTTCCAGCTTGTACATGGGTAATAATGGCATTTTTTTTAAAAACATGTACTTTGAGAGAGCGCCAGTTTCAGTTGTTTGTGTTTGTAAACCAACATCCAAACAGCACTTAAAAAAAAAAGTCAAACATGTCATGGTGTAAACAGCCTCTAAATAAGTTGGTATAAACGTCAGCTTCCCTGTGAGTGTTAACGTAATAAGCAACAAGAAGACCTTGTCATCTCTCAGTGGAGCAGAGATTGCCCACTTGTTGTAACTGCAGGTCCAGCATGTATTGGTGGCACACACCGTAGAGTGGTCAGAGTGCTGATTTTATTTGACAGTGAATACATATCCCAGCAAGCAGTCAAAGTAAAAATACCAGTGCTCATTCCGTTTCTCCGAGTGCAGCAAAAAGGAAAAAAAACTGCTGAGTCTGATCATGTGTCACAGCCCGAGCCCTTTTGTGACCTTTTTTTATTCATAAACCCAGCTCAGAGCCATCATTTTCCTGTTTTTCCATATGTATGTGCACCCACCGCAGGAGCAAGTCCTTCGCGGTTTGCTTGGCACAAAAGCTGACTGTCATAAGCCCGCCATTGTGCCTCCTCTTTTGTTTCTGAGCGAGAAGAGGAGGACACACAGGGACTTCCGAAAGATGGGAATATTTGTGTAGGCGCATGTCCGTTTCCCTGTCTGCTCCTGCAGTACGTGAGGAGACACAAGCACTGCTGATAGAGGGCAGCATTGCCTCCCCTTGTTTGTGGAGCTCATGGGGGCAGCAACAACTTGTTGCAGCTCACACAAAATTCTCCCAGTGGAATACAGAATGGATTGTCTAGATGGCTTTAGGGCTATTTTTGTCTGCTACTGAAATATATTACATTATACCACACATACGTCAACATTAGCTGCATGACATAGCAAACAAAACTGAAAGTTATTTTTCTAACCAATTAGCATTTTAAAATGAAGTATCACTTTAATATATATTGCTATAGATGCTTTTAAATGTGCCTTAAATTGTCACAAACATCCTCCAAAATAGCGATGTATTTTGCACGTAACATGGAGCTAGTGGGTGCACCCGGCTTCAAACTCAAACGAGACTCAACACTGTTATTTAAAACATTGCTTGTTTGCACTGAAGTAATACACTTCACATTCTACAGAAGCGTGATGTAAAAAAAAAAAAAAAACGTTCCCCAACATTTATTGCTTAGAAAAAATAGAATGAATCCTAAAGGTAATATATATTATATTATATAATATTACATTACATTACATGCAGCGGTGGTCCCCAACCTTTTTTGACCCACGGACCGGCTTGTGTTTCCACAAATCTCCTGCGGACCAGCGGGGAGTTTGTACATTATAGCGATCTAATTTATCTTATTTATTATGTATTATGTAAAACTAAGACATGAACAAAGTCAATTTAAAAGCACAAAATGAATGCAGACCCACCATGCACCAGTACAAGCCTGGAGTTTGTTTTTCAGACAGATGATTACATGGCTGTTTGACGTGTGTGGTAGAAGGCAGTGTGCTAGCATGAATTAACTTGAGACAAATGTGCACATTAGCAATCAATAAGTCATCAAAACTTACCTTTAAGCATTCTCGCATAGTATCAATCATGAGGTGAAAGAAAAACGGAAAAAATACAGTATAGTAGTCTATCTGTGCGGCATGAGAGAAAGTTAACACACACATTATGGTGCATTCACGGACCGTCGAACAAAGTGGGACAGGTCGCCAACTGAAATTGATATGCATTTACATAAAATTTGATAAAGATAAAATACTGATTTATATAAATGGTTTTTAGATTTAATTGTAGTTTGTGCACACCTGGAGGTAAGGTGGACTTGAACAAATGTTGTGTTGACCAACTGTACCTTTGGATTTGTTCTAATCAAACAGCACGGGCGGCACGGTGGTCTTGGCCACACAGTCAGGAGATCGAGAAGATCTGGGTTCGAATCTATGTTGGGCATCCTCCCACATTCCAAAAACATGCATGTTAGGTTAATTGGCGACTCTAAATTGTCCATAGGTATGAATGTGAGGTGAATGGTTGTTTGTCTATATGTGCCCTGAAGTCAGCTGGGATACCCGCGACCCTAGTGAGGATAGATGATGGATGGATGGATACTACTACACTACTATCAGGAGATTGTGCTCCGAGCAGCCGGTGTGCCGCTGCGGAAGTCAGGAGAACTGGAGTATGGAGTGGGAGGAGCCACCTGGCGTGGCCCAGGAAGATGCATTGCATTCGGTATGCTTCGACCAGCCGGTGTGACTCCACGGAGGTCTCTGGCAAGCCTTTTTCACTTTTCAAACGCTGCGCCCAGGCCCCAGGCCCCTTTGCTGGCATTTCAGGTGGCTGATAAGGTTGTTTTTTTGTGTGCGCTCGATGGGGAGCATTTGGTACAGCGAGCACGCAAAATGTCTTTCTCTTAAAGTGAGCTCAGGGGAAGTTACGACAGGCCGTAAACGTCGCAGGCAGAAGAAAAAAAGAGCACTTGATTTGCTCACCTGCACCGTACTGGTAATCTCACCCCATTGGATCGTTTTTTAAACAAAAATGATTAATGGGTTTAACATACACATGTACAGCAATCCCCGTGTCAAATGTCCATGCCTGTACACCAAAGTGAACCAGTTATTCAGGATCTTGCCTTGGCTGCAGGCTGTCCTTCATTTCCTGCTGAAGTGTTATTCAATATCGGCTATATTGCCTGTTTTTTCAGTCTACTGTATGTGATTGACTGTGACTGAGCAAGCCCAGTGAGGAGTTATTTTGGGCCAGGCAGGTGCTGGAGAGTCGAACAGACCATCAACAGTGGCATTTTTATGAGGATGGTGGGGCACCAACAATAAACGTACACACACTGTTTCTGTTTCTTCATCTGCTCTTATCCTCCATGAACCAGAAAGTAGTCTGCTAACAAGCCAAGGAAACGTGCTATAGTGGAGGTTTATGTGGCTGAAGCTTAACTTCCCATAGCGTCATAGTTCGCCCTCATAGTCCAACCCTGCGCACTCCGGGGCTCGAACCCTAATCCTAAGACAATGAGAATTAAGTCGAGCAGCACTAGCAAACAGGCTAAAAGTCCTGGGCTGTCAACTCATTGTCCAGTGCAGCTCTTAAGTCATCAAGGAGCTACTGTAGCTGGCATCCAGTACGTATGTCATGTTAAATTCTTTAGATGGCAAACAAGTAGAGACAAAACCAACAGCGTCTCTGCTGGTTGCAGTTAAGTAATGCATTCCATTTTGCCTCAGTAGGCTCCTGATTTTATCACCGCAAATAAACGCAAACTTAATTTTCCACACAGTAGACCACCACCGTCAAGGTCGTGAGCAGAATGAAAACAAACGTTTGTAAAAACTTGTTGTCTTGCTGGCTCTTTGATGATAGGAACCCTCCCCCCGAAGGGTGCAGAATATATTATGTATTTGACTAAATAGCCCGCAGTGGGGGCTTCTACCATCACAGGTGATTTGCTATCTCAGTTGTATTATTTTATACTTTGAGTGTCAAAATAGACGTTGCTAGGAGACTGGGAGTATATGTGTGTTTTCCATGGAGTTCCACATAGTTGTACAGTAGATTAGCTGGGCAGCACGTACAGTATCTTCAAGCACTGAGATACAGGTGAAGATGTTGCACTACAAGAAGGACATCCAGAGGCTTGGTGGGTTAATAAATATTTGATGGTGAAGCAGCCATGCATATGTTCTTGCAGCAGGGGCACTATTTTTATTTTTTTTTTGATGGCTAGAGGGGAGGTTATTCTCATTGATGGTAAATCTGCCGTTCACCTCCTTGCCTCATGCTCAAGGGAGCGTCACACCCTCTTTCCACTGCAGCATTCTCCTCCTCCTCCTCCTCCTCCTCCTCCTCCTCCTCACATGTGCACGTTTTGTGTCAGCATATAATGCCATGCACCCCCCCACCCAAGAACACCACCACCGGCCCGCCCCCATCCTCCAGCTGCCTTCCAACAATGTCGCTGCTTCCTGGCACAGTGTGGCAGCGCAGAATGAGGCCAGCTGTGCGTGAGTGGGTGTAAATAGTGTACAACTGTGTGTTATGTTCTGTAAGCTGAATGTGAGCCACCCCATGGTATGGAGTAACAGAGACAGGCGGTTTATTCTTAGCAGAAAGACCAGCTTACTCTTTATTGGCATTCCTCAACAGCAGTACACATCCTTTATGCATGTGTGTGTTTGCATGTCCTCTGCATGACGTTGCTGTGCTGCTACCATTCCCCGAGCGGGAGGCAGCAGTTCATCTCAGACGGATAATTGCTGTTATGGTTTTTTTTTTGTTTTAGGCGATGTGAGAATTGACTCCAGGCGGCGCGGTTTTCGCTTGATGTTGCGCAAGGAATAAATCACAAGACAGAAAATGACGAGCTTCAAAGCTGACTCTTGTCTCAAAGAGATGGTGGCGAAGACGAAATACGTTCTCTTGATTTATCACACGGCATGCTTGTTCTCCCCTAATACCCACAGATGGATGGAGTGAAGTGACGCTATTTCAAGACGACTGTAAACGTGTTTGCAGCCTAAAAAAGTTGTGATTTATGTCATGGGGACTTCTTGCCAAGTCATAATGGGGAATACCTGCTATACAACCACAATTGCCAGCAGACTAAACACTTCTTTACTGGCATATTTTGTTTGTAAAAAAATTGTAGGGTACCAACCACTGATGTAGGCTACATACCAGGAAAACTACTGTGCTTTCTCTTTCGGTTTGATTTATTTTATTCAAAACCACTTTCTTGTGATTATAAAACCTCATTTGAATAAAACCAAAGCGATCTAATAGTTGAGTTGGGAAAAAACAATGGAAAGGTATCTGAATCAGATAAAATACAGTATATCTGCAAGGTTTACATGGAGCAAATAACAGGGGAGATTGACTGTAGACGTGAAACTTTTCATTTTAGCGTCGACCCATACTCGTAACATTGAATAATAACAATAAATACTCATGTCCACACCAGAAGGGATCACTGGATGGAAACTATGTAATCCATAAGGCACACCTACATGTGCTGCTGGAAACTGACACGCATGTCTTCCGCTTGTCCAGTAGACTTACCGCTATGTGGTTACTTGAGTTACTTTGGAGTGTAAGACAAAAAAAAAACTGTATCAGGAGAATGTGGGTTGTCTTGCCAGTTAGAATATTCAGATATTATTTGAATATTCAGAATATTCAGATTTATATCTGCTCTGGAAGTCGTTTAAAAAAAACATTTCAGGGCACCCAGAACGTTGTCGCCGTGTGGATGAAAGGCTGAAACAATAAAATCCTCAAACGTTTGACCTGAAAACGTGCCCGTGTAGACAGTCCCTCAGACTCTTACTTTTTCCATTTGCCCATTTAAGTGGTTTGAACTTGGTTTTCAGTTTTCCAAAAATGCTTGTTTGTGTTTTTTGCACTTTTTCTTGACATTTGTTTGGTTACGTGGCTACTAGGGATGTCATTAGACACCCAACTCACGAGACCAGACGGTGTACAAGATTGGGTCCATGAGAACGAGACGAGATTGGAACATTAATTTTAAGAAAAGTACAATGAAAAAATATGACTGGACAAACCAACTTTTTAATTTAACCAAGTCATAAAACAATGCAGGTGCGTTTACATTTTTTCTAGTTGCATTAAGCCTTTCTACTCCATTTTTCTAATTTTGCTGGGCTTGTGTTTATGTCATTTCTGCAATGAGCCACGTTCCACAAATGGGCCCTGCGCCACACTTTGGACACACGTGTTTTTTGCCAGGGATGTAAGTGTGTCTAAGTGCTGCCTTCTTGGCGCTGTTTGTCAAGGGCTGGGTTGCAATGCTTTTACAACTTTCAGACGTCAATTGTACGGCGTTACGGCGGTGGAACTCACTCCCGCTCACCTGCTAGGCGGATACTTCACCTTTGTTGATTGCTTGTGTTTAATTACCGAATAAAATGCATGGCACAAGAAATACTTTTATGCACACTCTTACTTTGTATCTATCTACGTCTACGTGGATTTATCTGACACAATCTTAAGAAAAACTGATCAAATGTAGAATTACTACAATTTCTGCTTGGACATCAATAAGTAGCAAGCAGCCGTTTAACTCCGATGGGGGAAAAAAACAGCCACGCACCACTCGCTGACGCCGGGAACGCTGAGATAGGTTGGATTGCAAGGTGTGCCTAAAGCATTTAATATGCTCTTCCACTAATACCTTGCACACTGCCACTTCCATATTACTGTGTTATCATTCATAGTAGCAATGCCATAGTTCAGTCTGATTGACTTCTGGCCACCCTGTTCTCGCAATACAGTTTTTCTCTAGATGAGAAATCTTGGTATGTTTTAATCTCGTGAGATCTCGTCACATGAGTGTTGTGTAGTAATTCCAGCAATGCAGACGCAACCCAGCTGCTACTCTCGCTACTGGGGTGTGGCAATTTTAAACGAGGTAAAGAGTGGCTTAGATTATCTCAAGTGATCCTGTCATATTTGTAAGACACTTGTTGTTAGGCAGAATTCATTGAGCACAATCATTGCTAACTAATCAAGTATACGGGGCTGTCTGTGCTGGACATAGAGCAGGAACATGAAGTCAGACAGTCTATGACTCAGGGAAATATTACAGAAACAAAATTATAAGAATTATGAGACCTTGAATCATTTATTCTGTATTAATTGGAAGATACATTTGGATAGATGTTAAACTTTATGGGAATGAAATGGAACATTTGCATGTGTTTTTGTTGTACAATCTTGGTTAAAACTATTTGATTTTCCACAAATGTATTGGACCTTTACCTCACACTGTGCATGTCTGTCCTACATAACATACTACTATACTTACTGCAGGGCTATTAGGCCGCACCCTGTACATGCAATGGCCAGTCCTCCATAACATGCAGGCGCATGGGCCAAATTCACTACTACATCTTGTCTAGTAAGATGCATTTCTTTGCAGTAGCAAATAAATCAACCCATACAGCAACAGTGACATCGTGACAGAGATAAAGTGAAAATGTTAAAACTACTTTATGTTCATGGGTTTTGCGAGAAATCCATTAAGCTTAACTTCCCACTTTCTAGACATTGACCAGAAATGTTCCACCTGCTCCAAAACAGCATTTGAATGTATAATGTTTCATTCGTACACATTAATTTAGCAGCTGACTCTGTATTGAATATAAAATACATTAACAAAACTAAGAAAAATGGCTCCATCTGCCGGATCTGGTTGCATGCTGGTGCCCCTAGTTGCTTTTCCTCACCTTTTATTTCTACAGTCTTTCTACTCACCTGTATATGCATTACCCTTCTAGCAGGGGAGACATTTTCTGCTGTGCGTCATAAAGGATAAGTATGTCGATTTTCAGATCCAGTCCTCTATTAAGAACTTAACCTTTTGTTTAAAAAAAGTAGGCGAACCGAGAATGATGATGAAAGCAACTCGGCCTCTAAATGCTTGCAGATTTGTGTCTGTGGGGAGTTAGTATTTAAGCCTAGGCAGGGCTAGAAATAGAACAATTAGTTGTGTTATTGTGAGGCAATAGTGTTTATTCCTGGTGCAAGTGCCAGGTGTGTGGGCTTTGCTGAAACCTTTCACACAGCGGCTCCTCAAATGAGAACTTTCTAAGAAACTTTTTTTTCTGATTTTGCCTTTAATTTTCCATCTGAATTAGGCCGGTTGCAACTTGAAGTACACATGCACAATATAAAGATATCAAATACCACAGCGGTATCACGATTGTCACTGTCTGAGATACTGTATATTCATTTAACAACATCTTTATTATTTAGCTCCACAAGCGATGCAAACCCATAATAATAAGCATAATGTGAAATGAAAACCTTTTTGTGTAGAGTTTTTTGACAGTACTTTTAAGCGCTATTCTTTTCTGCATTTCTTCTATTGGATCTCTGTGCAGCTGTACCTAATATTGTGGCCAGTGAATGCACAGGCATCCCCCTCACATCTGTCGCTAACAACTTGACAGACACACACTCTTCCGAGTCCGAACCATGTCCAGTCCACTTCCTCCTTAAGCCCCCGCCTCATTTTAAAGAGTAGGATTTGGAGCCATTTTAGCCGCCAGATTAAAGGCTGACAGAGATAATGCCACTTGAGCCACTTTTCAGTCACGTGACACAAGACGGTCTGACGTTTGAGGACTACCGAAGTACTATGATGTCCTTCATATATTTTGCTTTGTCTAATCCAGACCTGGATGCCCATTACAGCCAAGAACTCCCTTTTTCACATTTTACAGGCTGCATGTTACTTTTCCACCCCTTCTGATCCAGCGTCTGCTGTAGTTTGTATCATATGATGTAACTTTTGTCTGCTGTGAAAACAACGCGCACAATGCTTCCTGTATGGATAATCCCGCCATTTTGCCAATCTCTTGATGCTTTTAAGACAAGGAGTAACACACTGTTGGACGCAACGATCCTGTAGAAAAAATCTATGATCTAAGGCAGGGGTCACCAACGTTTTTCCTTGTGAGACCTACTTTTAGAAAATGAAAATGGCCAAGAGCTACTCATTTTTGTAACATTTATTTTCAGAGCTTATTTTAAACCCAAACAAAGCGAATATGCTTGTTTTACCAGAACATTAACAAAATGCTGGTATCCACAACTCACATTTTGTATTTCAGAATGCATTTCTTTCTACTCTTCTTTCATTATTAACTGAAAACCTGAATGAAAAGCAGGCTTGCGGGCACCTCATGTGGTCGTGGGGGGCCACCTGGTGCCCGCGGGCACCACTTTGGTGACCCCTGATCTAAGGGTTAGTGTATTGTTTTTTTTTTTGTTTTTTTTTTACTAATTAATACAAAAATCTTTATGTCAAAATAGAAGCATAAGCAGAATGCCTACTGAATGCCATTTTAGAGACACTTCATCCACTTTCTATTATTGTCGTCTCTGGATTGAAGGACATTCTTTTGTTCCGGAACCAATTATGTGCTACAAAATGAAAACAAAATGAAAAATCAATAAAAAAAAATAAAATAAAACAAATGAGAATAATAAAAAAATGATCGGATGAAAATACACACAGATAATAGTAAATAAAACAATTATTTAAAAAGATTGATGATAAAAAATATATATTTAAAAGTAATTAAATAGTGACAATTAATTTTTATAATTAATTATATTGAACACATATACAATTGAACAACATATCGGTTCAAAATAATTATCTCATTCCACAAAAAAAAATCAATAAATGGATCATGGCTAATAAATGAAGCAAATTTTAAAAAATCTTTTTTTTTTAGATCAAATTATTTTTATCGATGGCATCCAGCCTCAGTGTGCCAATAGTACAATTAGTCTACAAAATAAATACCTTCAAAATATGTCCTAACTCTCCTCACCTCAGATTAAAATGAAGAGACATCATGCTTTCATGTGGCCTTTGACAAGTTGAACAAGAGAGGGCAGACTGTTGCAACTGGTCCTTGTGCCTTCACACCCCCCTTTTTAATCCTAGTCATCACTTTGAGCAGTACACGATTGAACTATCCTTGTCTGCTTTGGCCGTCCACATTCCTCAGTGGCCTCACATTCCTGCTCCGTCTCTCACCAAAAAGGGAAAGCATTTGAATTCAATTAAAATGTGTGTGAACGCAACAGTGCAAACCACCATAAATGTATGTTAGACGTCAGAGTAGAGCCGCTACTGTTTCACATCAAGAGGAGCCAGTGGCCGGTGGCTCGGGCATCTAGTCCGGATGCCTCCAGGACGCCTCCCTGGTGAGGTGTTCCGGGCATGCCCAGCTGGGAGAAGGCTCCGTGGCAGACCTTGGACACGCTGGAGGGATTATGTCTCACAGCTGGCCTGGGAACGCCTTGGTTTCCTCCCGGTGGAACTGGAAGAGGTGGCCGGGGACCGGGAAGTCTGGACTTCCCAGCTGAAACTGCTGCCCCCGCGACCCGGACCCGGATAAGTGGAAGAAAATGGATGGATGGATTTGTGCATTTGTTTTATTTCCTTTTTTTTCCTTTCATCACC
The DNA here is from genome assembly GCF_027744805.1 of Dunckerocampus dactyliophorus. NCBI lineage: Eukaryota > Metazoa > Chordata > Actinopteri > Syngnathiformes > Syngnathidae > Dunckerocampus > Dunckerocampus dactyliophorus. Next base: position 26,901,981 of record NC_072827.1, read on the forward strand.
ACATAACCACCACTGTTGCTACACATTCTCTATTCTTTTCTCTCCTTACTATAAAAACGGGTGCCATTTAAACACTGGAAGTGAACAAAGTATCAGTGATTGCTAATAGATGGAAGAGGGGTAGGATTAAATAAGATCTGCTTTTTTCTATTCCTTTTCGCACAAGTTGAATTGTAATACGATGTTCCTTAATCTAACTTGTGAAGCATGTTCAAAACAAAACAGTTACCATCACCATGACTTAAAAATGCGCTTATTTTAATGTGATTCAGTTGTCCGCTGAAAACACTCAACCGTGCTTTTCGAGAGTAGAAAGCACGTTTGTGTGTTTCAGGCTTCCACAATGTTACAACCGTTAGCCCTGTCCAGTTGGTTTTCCCGAACTCATTCTCATTTGTCACTTGGAGCACATTACGCTACGTTAACACGCTCCACCTCTCCATCTTTTGTTTACCTTTGCATGTGATAACAAAAGTTGTTTGTACGGTATCAAGCCGAGCAAACAACAGCGAGGTTGTGAATTGATCCGTAAATGCAGCGGGTTGATATGTTTTTTTTTTTTTTTGCCGATTCACAACCATTTGTCAAAATCAAGGTGGCCATGCCTTAAAGTGTGCCGGGCTTTATCGTCATCCATCATCTTCAGGAAAAATACAAAGTAACCGCTGTGTTGTCGTGTAATAGACTCGGAACATGATTCACATGATTACATTTTCTGAAAAATGTTTACTGATTCAGTAACTCTTTCCCCATAGTCTTCAAAACTGTCCAATATATGTTGCTCCTCCTGACACTTTATGGGACTTCACTATTTGCTTCAGCTATTCATGGGAAGTAGAGGTAGTCTGTGGGTTACGTGCAAGTTTTATTCCTAAACTGTGATGTAAATGTGAGTTTTGGTACACGTCGAATCTTGCGCCTAAATTACAGTACAGTGGTACTTCGCGCTTTGAATTTTGCAGTTCACTCTAATCCAGTTTTTCAAAAATATATTAATTAATAAATCATGCCTTTTCGTGGTTAAATGTGGCCTATAATTAATTTGGGAGGTTGAGCGACAACCCAGTCCGGCGGGGCAGTGTTTGAACTCAAGTCAGGATCTCACTTATCACCTTCGACCTATCATCGAAACATCAATGAAGGAGGATGCCCACCTGACGACCCCACGGAAGTTTGAAAGCCACCCCCCACCCACGACGTCACCATACATCACCACACATCACCACAGCTTTGTGATGACCGATGCATACATCCTTAACATTCATGCCCCAGGCGTCTACTTGTGTTCATTCGGGGATTGATCCACCTAGTCTTAAAACAGAACAGTCAAAATATGCATATTTAAGCAAATGTTATGTATTTTCTGCCTAAATTAATCATTTTCAAGCATAAAAACTGCTAAATGAACCAAAATACAAATATGAGGCATTCAGAGACGATGAAATGTAGTATTCTACACTGGTTACTCGGGGTGAGATTAAATGGTGATGATTCTTGTTTAGAGAAGAGCTGTCTTCCGAGAACAGGGCAGCCAGAAGCCAATCAAACTGTGAACTTTGGCATTGCTTCTATGAATGATAATAAATGTGATATGGTAGTGGCAGTGTGCGAGGCATTATTCGAAGCGCATATTAAGTGCTTTACACACACTTTAAACTCTGCAATCCAACCTACCTTGGTGTTCCCAGTGTCAGCATCAGCGAGTGACGAGTGGACGTTTATCCATCACAATTAAACAGCTGTCACTCCAGTTAATATCCAAAGTTGCTAGCTTTATCAGGTCAAAACATCAGCTGTTCAGACTTCTTTGCACTTCTCTGCTTTTTGAAAAATTTTGCCCATCATCAACAATCCTTATGCGAGACATGAACACACGTCGTTCTCTTTTCTGTGCATTCTAAAAATTTAAAAACCGCTAAAAAGTAGTAACAGGCACATTCATGTAATACTTACAGTATTTTGCCGTACTTTGATCATTTTAAGTGTTATCGGAACTTTCTTTGTGGGCGCTTTGAACATAGAAACATCTTCATGGAATAGAATCTTTATCCTTATTGATGGTTGTGATAGTCGAATGTTTAATGCCAAAAGTGCAGCCAATATCGGTGGCTGTTTCTTTTCTCTCAGCGCTATGATGTCCATTTTCACTTCCATTGTGATGGCCTTTTCTTTTCCGTGTTGTGTTTCCGCCAGAAGAGCCTGCCTTATGCTTCGGAGACATAATGAAATGCATAAAGTTAATTAATAAGCGACGTGATCTATTCCATGTAGGTATGAAGGATGCACACACAATATTCATCCGCGGTGCACGTGACGAGCGCACACTGCATCCTTGCAGCTTAACTGAAACTAGTTCTGGAGCGAGTCTAGTGTTAATTACTTGTTAATTGCGTAACCACAATATGCCAAAACTCGGAATGTTGTAACTCCAAGGCCACATGTCATTGAATTGGGATTAAACTGTACCGGTGGCCAAACTGTCACCATCACAAAATCTTTATTCATTGATATACATTTTCAAAATAATATTTAAATAATTGAATTGTAAAAATGGGCCCTGTTAAAATAGAGAAACAATAATATGTGACCAACACAGTGACTTGGGAGGTGAATCTATTCACATAAAGACTAAAACTGCAACTTATTTCCATTGATTTTCTTCTATTATTGTTGTTGACCTATTGATGCTTTAGCCATGTTGTCCTGAGCAACCAGGACAGGGATGCATGGACGACTTTCCTATTTCTAGTTGTTTGGCTCCCATCACACTTTTACCCTTTGAAGGCACTGGTGCCCTTTTGCTGTGGCATCACAAATCATCATATAAACGCCAAAGAAAAAGCAAAACAGAGGTCATGAGATATGCTGAAGTCTCTCTTGATGTCATTCAGGATGGTAGTTGGGTTGATAGGTTTGTGTGTGCCAATTATTCCCCCATATTTTGGTTGTGCGACCAGGCTTGTCCAAAGAAGTTCAGGTGTTCTTATTGTAAACACAATCAATGCATCATACAACAGACACCTGCAACAGTGTAAGCCTGCCAGCCTGAGCTCAGGGTGAATTTCCGCATAGACGTGCTGCCAAAATGAGATGTAAAACACACCCAACTAACTGGAACTTGACACTTTTTTCCTTTTTAGTAATGTAATCTACACTCGCCAGTAGTCACTTCATTAGGTACACATGGAAATTTAATGAGACCCTGTACAAGAGCTGCATGACAAGAAAAAACCTCTTCTTGCGGTCTTATACATGCGACACTACACTCAATGGTGTCTCATTATTTTGAGCCACTCATGTAGCAAAATAATAAGGTAACCAAAATATGACAAACAGCTCTCAATATGATGCAGTGCAGTTGTACACCAAAACAAGCTACAAGCACAGGTATGAACCCATTGTTAAATGAATCATATCTGAGCATTATTGTCTATGTGAAGGCAGTATTTTTAATATGGTGTTGGATCTTAAGTGTATGTGTTTATCTGTGCATTTATGCACTTTTACAAATATGTTGTCTTATTTTCAGTGCTAACATACAGTAGGTAGCAACAAAATTGTGTTGCAGAATTTAATGAAGTATACTTGCCAAATTTAATGCTAAATTTAAAGTTTTTAATACAATTTTTTTATGTTTTTATGGCAAAACTTGTGTCTTTGTTGTATTTGAGATACTATTTATTTGCAGCTTGGATATCCATCCATTCATATTCTATGCTGCTTATCCTCATTAGGGTCGCGGGGGTAGGCTGGAGCCTATCCCAGCTGACTTTGGGCAAAAGACAGGGTACACCCTGGACTGGTCACCAGCCATTAACCTAACATGCATGTTTGTTTTTTGTTTTTTTTGGAATGTGGGAGGAAACCGGAGTAACCGGACAAAACCCACACACGAGAACATGCAAACTCCACACGGAGCTGCCCAAGTGATAGTTCTATTTCAATTCGAGGTTAAATTCCAAACTGCTGAGTGGTTAGAAAGACTTTTATAAAGGTTCACTGTTGTGCTTGATATATTCTGCGTAATTGCAAGTTACACCATACTTTTCTGCAGAAACGCAACTGCACGCACAAATTAAAGTATTTAGACAAGCGCTAAAAATTATGGGTTTTATTTGTAATTATGTCCCTTTGTCTATTAAGTATTCTATAAGTATTTGGACAGGTAACAAAAATGATGGTTATTATGTCCAAGAACTTTTGAAATGGCTTTGAATCCTAAATGGTAAATGCCGTGTGTTTGCAAAAGCTCTAAAATTACACCGCGTCCACAATTATTAGGCAATTTGCATTATTGATTATTATTTTTATTTGTTAAGAACAACAGTGCTCTTGGTCAATCCAAAATGTTAATAAACCTCAAATTTGAATATTTAAGGAAGTGAAAGTGAGGTTTTGGCTTTTGTTGAGAATATCTCTGTGTGCACAATTATTAGGCAACTCAAAGAAAAACAAAAATATTCCCATCACACTACTATTATTTAGATTTTTTTTAAAGTCAAAATGATAAACAAACACACACTTTACAAATAAATATTTCTGACATTTTCAAATGTACCAACATAGCCAATCTTCTTTTCAATAACACCGAAATGCCTTCCATCCATGGAAGGCATTCAGTTTCTTGATCATTTGACTTTTTGTGCATCAGCAACCAAAGCCTCCCAGCCACTGTTCAGAGAGGTGGACCTTTTTTCTTCACTGTAAATCTTACCTTTAAGGGCCCACAAGTACTCAATAGGGTTTAGGTCAGGTGAGCAAGCAGACTTTTCCCTCTACCACTGTGTGAAAAGTGGCAGTAGGTTTGGAAGTTGAGTTTGAGTCCACCTTCAACCTGAAAAGGCCCAACAAGCTCATCTTTGAATAATTCCAGCCCTTACCAGTACCCCACCTCCACCTTTCTGGCGTCTGAGATGGAGTGGAGCTCTCGGCCCATTGCTGATGCAGCCATGGGCCCATCCCTCTGGTCCATCAAGAGTCACTCTCATCTCATCAGTCCAGAAAACCTTTGAAAAATCTGTCTTCAGATATTTTTTGGCCAAGTCATAGCCTTTCAACTTGTGTGTCTTGTTCAGCGGTGGTCGAGTTTCAGCCTTTCTTAACTTGGCCGTGTCTCTGAGCACTGAGCAACATGTACCGTACTTCCGGACACTCCAGGTAGATTGCACTTCTGGAATATGACAGCACTTGAGGATAATGGGTTCCTGCGAGCTTTACGTTTGATTTTTCTCAAATATTTGGCAGTTAATTTACATGTTTTGCTCTCGACACCTTTCTTTCCCTTTCCCTTTTGTGCATTTGCAACAAAACATTGAATGGTTCTTTGGCCACGTCCTAATATCTTGGCAGTTGCGGCAATTTCAAGAGTGCTGCATCCCTATGAAAGATGTTTTACAGTTCTTGACTTTTAAGAGTCTGTCAAATCTATTTTTTGACCCATTTTGCCAGAGGAAAAGAAGCTGCCTAATGACTGTATATACCTAATAAAGGGTGTTGCTCTCCTAAGGCCGCACCTTCCCTCAGTGCACACATGCACATCACCTGGTATGCTTAAACCCAATAGGCATTCAAGTATATCCAGCTTGGGGTTGGAAAATATGCATAAAAATGAGAATATGGTCAAAATACTGACTTGCCTAATAATTGTGCACACAGTGTAAAGCTGAGCCTCTGCACTTCTGTCATGTCTTGATTGCTTTAACATCGCCATCGTCCAAATAATTCTGGCCTTAACTGTATAAATACTCCTTTGCAGACATCTCTGTGCATTCATCTCAATATGCACACACAGACATACTGTAGGAGCTGCACACATAAGAGAAGAACAAGTTTTGAGGTTCGTGCATGCGGTATTGATCCAGGTTAACCCCATGGGGACCCGCGTCTATGACGAGCAGAAAGACAGACAGACAGACAGGCACTCAAAGCAAGTCAGGCTCAGCCCTCCAGCTCCACTATAATACCTTATGGTGGGCAGATTAAAGGATGAGACCTGAGGAACAAGCTGCACGCGTAGACATATAAAGCAGCAATAGCCATGAGGAGCGGCTAGCGGCGGTGCGAGACATGCCCACCTGTCCAGCATCCTGCAGCACTGAGGAGTGTGAGAGTTACATGTGCATGTGGGGTAAGCGTGGCAGATAGCACTCTCGATGTTACTGTGTGATTGCATGGCAGTCTGTAGCGTGCACGTTGGACAGCTCGTCTTTCAGCGTCACTGCTGACTGTGTGCTTTGTGATGGACACTCAGAGGGGTTTGTGGAGCAGTGGTACAACTTGGCATGCATTGGAACATTGTGTGTGTTCATAACAGTACTTGACATTTGACATTTTTCAATTTGCACAATTTTAGTTGTCATTTTTTGTAAGAACTACACACTTTGTGTGTCTGCATTCACTTGTTTACTGGAAATGCATGAAGAAAAGTGGGGATGCGTTTTGCTAGTCTATGATAGTATGGCCATATCGATTCTCGATAGATAGATACTTCATTAATAAGAGAAATTCACATTTCCAGTAGTTCTCCAAAAATATCATAATGAACGTAATCACTAACTCACAAAATAAAACAACCAAGGTAAGACACACACTGACCAGAAGTGTTGTGTCTTCGAGCTCGAATTGACTAGCATGACACCGCCACATACAGTATTAATGTATTAATTTAAAAATAATTACGAGTATTAAACTGCTTGTGATATTTCAAGCAAAAATACACCGTCCCCTTACACTATGAAACTACGTTTTCAAACAAAAATCTTTTAAACAACTTCATTTTTGATCATTAATACAGAGGTACCTTGGTTAGTGTCATTAATTCGTTCCAGAAGGCCCGACTCTAACCAAATCAACCAAAGAAATCATGTAAATCCAATTAATCTGTTCCAGAGAGCCAGAAATGTTAACACAAAACACATTCCAAGATAGAAGTGATCCAAATAATAGCATTCCAAAATAATAGTGATCCAGATATAATTTCAAAACAAGAGACATGGATTGTCCAGGAGCTGCGACTGTTGTGATGAGGCGATGGGCGGAGCCTGGACTTTTATTTTTTACTTTAAGACACAAACTGGATGTTGATAGATGAGATTCAGACAATTTTCAGCCGTTTTGTTTTTTTACTCAGGCGTTCTATGTTCCGGAAATGTATTTAGACATTATGACACCGCCCAACGAAGACAGACAGAACTGTTAAACAGCAGTATGAGTATTAACATCCTTAACTGTCATACAAGTGTAAAAGTTACTCTACCTTAACTCTTATACTGTATAAAGTGTTGAGACACTGATGGAGTTTTTGACTTTCACCTTTTTTGTTCTCTTCTTGTGTTTGTCTTTGCTCAGCACACTTCTTGAGGCCGATCCTTTTGGAATAAGTGTCACAATAACGCCGCAAAAAGCCAAAGAAAAAGCTAACTCCATTTGAGTTTCCTTAGCTTAGGTCTCTCAGGGTTTGTTGACGTCCTATGTGACGACGTGGATAAAATTTGCCCAAAATTCAGACGACTTTACAGATGTCAGAGGTTCCAATATCAGCAGCACCTGTTAGGGTCCCATCTATGACCAAACAGTAACATTTTAAGATTACACTTTGCGTATTCTAGTTCTACTGTATTATATTTGCACAATAGCTTTTTACCACTGGATCTAAAAGAATTTAGTAGTATTTTGTACTGCAACCAGGTACTGTATTGACTCAAATAGTTTTGTGTTTTTACAAAAACAGGTCTTGAAAAAGAGGGGTTGTTGTTGTTGTTTTATATTCCTGGATGTCTTACATTTGGGTCAGTCCAGTAATTTGGGGTTTCATGAGAAAGCTTACTTTTCTTTATTCCTAAATGTAGTAATAAAATGAACAAGTACTTTTTTGATATTTTGGTAAAAGATGGCATTTTCTCACAGCATGTCAGCCATGTTTATGGACTCACCACTGTGCTGCTCAGGGGTGCGCGAGCACAGAGCTCTTTCTGCGTTTCTCCACGTAATTTTCATGCAATTACATTGAGGTGTGTTCTTGACAAGGTTTTGATGTCGGAGGAATCCAGATGAGCTGCGTGCAGGGTGCTGCGTTTTGCCCCATTCGTACAGCGTGTGAGCTCCCACTTTGGCTGAAAACAAATGTTTTGTGTTACCCTGCGAGACCACAGACATTCTTAATTGATCAAACACACATGCAGATGAAAAATGCCGAACACTTCTTTTATTCTAGTGTTGCCGGACCATCACGCGGCGTCCGTGTGCAACTGCCACCTGCTTGTGTCTGTGATGTTGGCTTTACAAAGTGGCAGAACGCACCAGGTTAGTCTTTATCATTATTTGTTCAAACAGCATGCTCATCACAAAAACCGCTCCGGAATTATAGGAATAGCCAATTTTGTGGCAAACAGGAAAAAGTCATGTTGGGTTATTGACACAAGCTCCTAACTTTAAAGTGAGAGGAGACACACTTTGTATAAGCCCTCTAACATGAAATAATACCCCTATAGTCACATTTACACTCATTCCCCAATATAGTCGATAGAGGAAATAAGCCATTTAAGACATAACAGCATGTGCGTGTTTCAATAAATGTTTTATACTGTATATACATATGTTGTGTTTTATAGTCAAAGATAGATCATGTCGACTTGTAACTTGCATGCTGAAAAAGTGTGTGCACCTCGATATACATGTACAGCGTACATAAATGCTCATATTTATAAATATAGCACACACACACACACACACATATATATATATATATATATATATATATATTTTCTATTTATAGGAGGAGGTAGATCTTTGGGACTTGGTCAAGTAGCTCGCAGGCTGAAAAAGTGTGAGCACCCCTGCCTTAAACTGTATTTGTATTTTAGTTAATTCTGAACTTTTTTTTTATGCTTGAAAATGCTTAATTTAGACCAAGAAGACATAACATTTGCTTAAATATGCATTTTTTTTGGGACTAATAATAGTCAACCGCAAAACAGCGCCCATTTATTAATTAATTTTTGAAAAACCACGGTAGAGAGAGCAACAGATGTTCGAACTGCGATTGAGCGAGCGACGACTGTATATTAAATGAATAAGGGCTATAAAACTCACTTGTAGGTGTGTTTGTGGAGTTGATGGTTTCTACATTCGAGTGCATCCAATTATTAAAAAGCCTAAAACAGTGGTTCTCAACTGGTTTGGCTGCGGGACGCACCATCATCCTTCATTGACAGGCGGCGACCCAAATTGCGGAATTTTTTAAACAAACTTCTCAAATAACTTTAATAAATTCCATTTATTTATTTAAGTTTTAAATGTAAAAAGACAGATTCCAGCGGTTACAGGGCTGCCTAGAGGGCGCTAACTTTTGACTGTGTTGCAAGCATTACGTCCCGCCTTGTTCCCTTCTCCAAGCATGTAAGCTGCGCCTCATATAACACACACATGCACAGGGGCCTTTGCTAAGCACAGGCGGTGTCATTTTGAGTCAATTGAAAGCAGTCCCATTAATGAAAAGACAAAGTGCAGTTTGAATTTGAGGTAGTGCCAAATAACACGGTGCGCCAGCACAAAACAAGTTTCACGATCAGTTCAGCAACAACACGTTTTTATCCTCAAATCCAAAAAGTGTGGGTAAAGGTTTTCAGTACATGTTATATCTGGGGAGTTGAACCAGAGCATTTTCACATGGACCCGGATGTAGAAGTGAAACAAGAAGTTGAAACTCCAGCGAGCCCAGTTGTTCTGATTCAACACTTCAAGTTTAAGAATAATAAATGGAACATTTCTTCTGCAGACAACCCCTCTGCCTGGCCAAGAGATGGAATTGGGCATTGAATGGTACCGTCATACTGTGTGCAGAATTCCCCCATGTAACACAACGTGAACTTTCGTTCTATGCCACGCTCTTCTCCAGTAGATATCGCGCTATTTAGCTGTGTGTGGGACGGACGTCACACATTAAGTCCACACTCGATATCCTTCCCCTCCCACTCAAGCTTGACCGAGTCCCACAAGTTGAGAATCACGGGCCCAAAACATTGCATGTGTTTATATATGATTGCACAGACAGATATTGTAATGTGTGTACGTGAATGGACAGGCTGTGTGTGATTGTAAGCGGGAACGGACACATGTTTACGTACTGCATTTGCATACATGAAAGGACAACCTTGTTATGTGTATACTATATGTGAGCAGACAGATGGGTGTACAGTATGTGAATTGGCAGAATAATGTTTGCATTGTGGGGATACGCGGATGGACAGACCTAATGTGTGCGATGTGACAAACAAACGTGACATAGACATACTAATCCGTGGAATGAGTTAACAAGGCTCCATCCCCCACCTCTGCAACTTGAAGTATGATTAGATGGATGGATTTTCAGATAAATTAGCTGGTTCATGTTATATGCATATTGTATATATCGATGTATGTAGATAATATTTTACTTTGGGAAGCAAAAAAAAAAAACCTCTCTACTCATACCGTTGCTACGGCACTGTGCGCCGCTGTTGAAGTTGCATGCATCCATCAGCTTGCGCTTCTGGTCTTCGCTGTCAGAAAAAGGCAGGAGAGCTTGCCTCTGCACTCTGATGAGCCTCTCACCCGCGGAGGGGCGAGCGGGGAAACACGGGCGCACGGGTGCTTCCTGCTGAGATGAGATGCGTAGCAGCGCCATGGAGCGACAGCTTCCACAGCTCTGCAGTGTCAGAGCGTCAAGAAGGTGCATCGCTTGTATGTGTGTGCTGCGGCTACAGGTGGGGATGGATTAAAGGATGAAGCTATAAAGGAAACTGTCGCTAGTATGGCATTCATGACGGGAGTGTTTTGTGTCACCCTACCTGTATGAATATATTGTATGTGTATATTCATCATGTAAAATTAGGCTCACAATGTTTCACTTTTCCACAAATTTCAGTTGTGAGAGACCAAATATGGGGTACGCTACACATGTTTTTTGAATGAGACCAAATTCATGAACTGTCAATCAAAATTGAGCATTATTGTAATTTCCCTGTGTGTGCATACGTGGGTGCCTGCGTGTGCGTGCGTGTGTGTGTGTGTGTGTGGAGCGGTGGATGTTGAAATAAGCCGTCTGTTTAAATTGGAAAATGATTGCATTATTTATGTCTCCATATCTGACGACATTTTATAATATGTTTGTATGTGAATGGACGGATTATGTGTATTTAAATGGTCAGACAGATAATTACATTGCGTGTGTGAACGGACAGACAGATGTTTACATTTTTATGTGTGCACTATGTGACGGGGGGGATCAATCTTGAAGTCACTTTTGTGTGTGAATGGACAGTCATGTCTACTATACAATGTGTGTTATGTGAATGAACAGACATATTTAAACTGTGTGTATGTGAATGGACAACGGGATGTGTCTATATTATGTATGTATATGAATTGACAGACGTGTTTACATTATGTGTGTATGTGAGCAGGTTGACTGATATGAACGTCATTTTTGTGCTTGAATGGACAGACTACATGTGAACGAACAGACATTTGCATGGTGTGTATGTAAATGGACAGACAGATGTTTACAATATGTGTGTACAGTATGTGCATGGTCAGCCAGATGTTTCCATGATGTGCTTGTGTGAACGTGCGTAGCGTGCATGTGAACGGTCGGATACTAAGTTTATATCATGTGTGTATGTGAACTGACAGAAATATGTTTACGTTATGTTTGTCCTGAGAGCGGGTCGACCAATGTTAACAACATTTTTGTGCTTGAATGGACAGACATACGTTTACTGTTTGTGCTTTTATGAATGGACTGACACCATCACTCAAAAGTGAGCATGATTTATCTTTTCCAAAGCAGAATTTTTGGTGTGTTTCTATTTCAGCGTCATGAAGCCTGTCCATTTCTGCGTAGCCCCAGTCACATGACTAGTTGCTTCCTGTATGATATTGATGAAGACCTTGTTATTAACCTGTCTGACATGCAATGATACGAGGCAAAATCCATTCACAAGTTGCAACAGTATTGAAGAGAATTTCATTTCCTGTTTTCTCTCTGTGGTATAGCTGTATGAAGAAAAGATTTTTTTTTTTTGATAGGACATCAATCTATCACCGCGCAATAAAAAGTGTTTGTGTGCAAGAAAGCAACAAATATATTCCTAGTAGGCTGTGATAATGGAGAATGTTGACAACTAAATGGGTTCAGAAGGAAGCAAGGTTGTAAAAAATAGTTTTTTTTGCATAAAGAACAATTAGGAGTGATGTTTGTGGAGGCTTTGTTAGACAGCATGCTGCGGGCTGGCCCAGTGGACTGAAAGGCTATTTGGGATGTCTCTTTATTCATCCAAAGTGAGCCTCCCGCTGGGCCTGTGAGCTGTCACTGACAGGACGGCCGTCCGCACACAACCGGGCAGGACGGACGGTTGATGTAAACAAGGCTTTCAGGGACCTCATTAAACGCAATACTTTTTTTGGAAAACATTTAAAATTCGCTGTGGGAAAAGGGACATTTTGTCCCCAAATCAAAGAACCGTTTTCGTTAGATGTATCCATTTTGTAGTTTTGAATCCATTCGGATTTCACAGAAAGAATTCCAAACTACTTCATTCATCACACACCAGTGACAATATTAGGCACACCTTTACGGTTGCAATCAGATATTCTACAAGATGTTCAGTTTGTCAGAAGTATTAATTCAATATGCTTATTCGTGTGGGGGCAGTTTGTGAAGTGCTGCAGTGCATCGTACTGAGAGCCATTTCTGATTTTTGTGACTTTTGTGGAGCTATATGGTAAGGTAACTCAATAATGTTATGTTGTGGCTGCACGGTGTATTGCTTTCAGTTTCTCAATGTTTACGTAACACATCATGAGCACGTGAAGCACAATTTTTCCATAAATATGACGTTATGTAACATTGAAGCGCTATTCACGGTGATATGTGAACAAAAATACATATTGGAATATTTCTGAATCTAAATAGCTTTCATATGTATCTAAAATCTTTGAAAATGCTTGCAATTGATTCAGCTGAGAAGAAAAATAATGATTATGGTTCATTATGGTGAAATGCTCAAGGTTTTATGTACTTTTTTAAAATGTAATCAACACAAAAGACTCTTGGGAAAATATCAGCTAAATAAATTATTAAAGCCTTTCCCACCTGGCGTTTAATTTGTCTTACACAGTGGAACTTTACTGAGCATCATTAATTCGTCCAGAAGGTCCAAAACAGACGCTAACCAAATAAATGTTTCTCTTAAGAAATAATGTAGATCCAATCAATTCTTTCCAGAAAGGAATTTTGTTTAACACAAACATGTTTTTATAGTTTTATAATTATAATTTTACATACAGAAAACAATTTGAAATGCATACAAATGATGAATAAAAGGGATAAATAAAAATTTAAGGTTACTTTGACCTTCATTGAAGGCATGATGTCCCAAAGACACGATGTGGCAGCGAGATCAACATCTACCTGTCCAACACCACCTTCAGGTTTTGCCATGAGTTATGTCTTGTTTTTTACACCTCGATAACACAAAATGGATTTTGATAAAGCAGGTGAGAAACTCTTTTAAAGGACACGATGTGGCAGCGAGATCAACACCTTCCTCTTCAAAACCACCTTCCTGTTTTGTCGTTTTTTTTCTTGAGTTCAAGTGTTTTTCACCTTCTTTATCAAAATGCCGGCACTTGCAACTTTCTTTAGCTCCATTTTGGGTTATTGCGGCAGCAAGCTAAGGATGCTAACAGGATGTTTTGTGATCAAATAAATTTAGAACACAGGTGGACTCGCGCAGTGTATTAACACAACAAGAGGCGCTTCATATTGTACGCTAATTGGAAAATGTCCGCAAACCGAGACAAAATTTTGGCGTCATTTTTTTTTTACGTTAACGGAAAAACACGCTAACCGGGGCGGACGCTAACCAAGGTTCCACTGTACTGTAAATTTGCAGTGCTTTCTTTCTTGACTTTTCTCTTGTGCCAGTTTTATAATGCAAGTAGTTAAACAATAAAAAAAATGCATATATCAGCATAAACAACAACAATAAGAAAAATGATCATATTATGCAAAACAAATCAGGCAGTTCATAAAAGAATAATCATACAAACTCTCGACTTTCCTCGTTGTGACTATAACATCATTAACTTATTTATCTCTGTAAAATAATTTACAAAAACAATCATTTAGTAGATTAACAATGATGGATAAATACAGCAGTCTGGGGCACATTGCTTTGAATAAAACATTTTTTCTGCCATTAATTGTGTAGTTTTAAATAAATAAGTTTGACGATAATTCATTGAGGTTGCGGTTGAGGTTACTTAAAATAGTACACATGAATACAGTCAGCGTGAGTCCTATAACAACCACTGATCATGTGATTTATAGTCCTAGCTCAGCTCGTAGACAAATAAGCCTCCTTGGCACAGACGAGTGACATTTTTTTTTGAAAGTGTCAATCCTCCACAGAGTGTCTGTCAGTGATGTTCATCGTCTTGTTGCTGGGCGAACACCGTCCAAATTCCTGGGCTTGTCCATGCGCAGACACACGGTGTTTCAGCTGCTGCAGGTGGGAGCTGTAAATATTAGCTTTTCAAATGAGCGCGGCCACCCTCGAATTATACTTAAAGGCCAAATTGAGAGGATTTCTACCTCCTTCCCTTGTTGGCTGCTCACCAGCAGCAGGCAGACTCGGTCACATTTACCAAACATTAAGTGACCATTCAGTTTGTATCCTCCTCGTCTGGCATTCGGAGAAAGGAGGAGCCGAGGAAGGGCTCTGGGTTCACCTTGTGTGTAAACAGCCCACAGTGTTATGGGTCTCTCTGCACATAGACAGACAGACAGGCGGGGATGTTCTGCTTAGCGTGCAGCCACAGGCATGCTTAAAATAAGATGAAGTGTCACTTTTTCCAAAAAGATGTCAATCCAGCAAGCTGCATATTTGTGAACAAAACACATGTTAAGACCAATGTGTTGTTCTTACTAAGACGATAAGACCTTAAACCAATAATTTCAGAATAAATGCCAATGAAAAGCGTTTCTGCCGTTGCCATGGCGATCATGGATCACCTGCTTTAGTGGTCTATAATTGGACCAGGACACCTGTTTCCCATTAGCTTCTATGCTAACGCTACTGTTTAGAGTTGTTTGCAGGGCTTCAATGCGTATTTCAGCCCACTCAATTAAACAAACGAAGTTAAGAAGCTAAAGCTGTCAAATGATGTTGTGAGTGAAGGGTAACTACAGTAGCTGAAATGCGCTGCAGTTGTAGTGCTTTGAAGTATTTCAAGACTTCTGTTGCTGCACATTTACGGCTCTCTGTTTGTATTTACCATATTTTTCTTATATACTAATTGTCAACAACTGTATTTTTTTCCCCCAATAGTGTATTGGACACAATCTAGCCTTGATAAAGCGTTGACATTTAGACAGTTTAAAAGTGCTTTGAGTAAGCCGTACAGGAAACACACTTATGTGTGTATGTGGCTTTAATGCCGAATACATTCAGGATTTATCCAATCCACCCATTTGTTGTTTGTTCTTAAACCTGATTGGACGTTAATAGATGGATTCAATGAGGCGGATTCAAAGGGAAAATATGCTGGACATTACCTAACGATTACGTTAGTTGAATACGTTGACTGGGGGCACATTTTACTCAAGACATTCACTGTATTTTCAAAGTCAAAGTCTGAGTCATTGATGTCCAAGTCCAAGTCGAGTTGCAAGTCTTTGATGATATTGTGAAGCAGAGTCCAAAGTGATCGAAATTGTGACTCGAGTCTGAGTCAAGTTCAAGTCGTGTGACTGGAGTTCACACCTTGGCTTTTGACAGACACTGTAACTCTGCACTTGTCCAACATAATAGATGTCATGTCGCATACAACAACGTAACCCTAAAGAGTGGGACAGGAGGACACAAACGTCAACAACACTAGCATAGCTATGTGAGCTACAGTGATGACTTTACAGTCATACAGCGGAACCTTCGTTAGCTTACGCCCAGATTAGCGTGTCTTTCGGTTTCCGCCTAAAATGTTTGCAAATATGTTGCCTCTGTTCGCTTACATTTCCCGGTTCACATACAGTGTAGCGTGCCTCTTGTGGTGTTATTAATTTCTTTTTGTAATGTTACGACTTTATTCCCATATTATAAGTTTTTCCCCAACCTAATTTTCAGAAAATTCCTTCATTAAAAAAAAACTTTATTTTGTTATGATGGTTTCTCATAATAGCGTACTTTTTCTTTCAAACTATTTAAACTCCATACTACTAAAATGGTATTTTTCTCATATTACGACTTTATTCTCGTCAAAATTGTGACTTTTTTTCTTGTTAGAATACAACTTTATTCTCTTAATATTTTGACGCTATTCTTGTAAAATTACTGCTGCAAGTTTCTCTTTGTAAATTTTTCTCCGCATAATTATGACTTTATTCCCGTAACATTGTAACTTTTTCTGCAAACTAATTTTCCCAAAAAATTACAGCAATTTCTTGTATTGTTCGGTTCTCATATTATATTATGACATAAAAATGTTTGTTTTCTTTAATATTTCAACTTTATGCCGCTATTAGGATGTTTTTCTCTTCAAATTACGACTTTTTCTCACTAGATTACCACTTTTTTCTCATAATTGACTTTATTTTTTGTCAAATTACTGCCGATTTTTCCATTTTTGCTGTTTTTTTTTTTAGTTGTTTTGTTAAATAATGTGCCACGGGCCGATAAAAAAACAGCTGCAAATAGCCTCCAGGCTGCACTTTGGACACCACTGCACTAGATGTCACGTAATCCCTATACTGCACACATACAGTATTTTAATTAATATATGTAGAATGGAGTCTGTAATGGCAGTGATGGCATTGTGATATTTTATCCTGCTGAAGTCCTCACCTCTTAGAATTCACAAGCTATTTGTAAGGGAATTGCTTTCTGGAGTTCAAGCGGTCTGCATTGCAGCACATCAGCACGGATCAATGTTGTCAATTAGCACAATCAATGCAAGATCCAAGCAGACATGAATGGACAAAATGGTCTCTTAGTGCCATACTCTGACACGTTCTGTTGTGCCTTTGCATGACTAGAACATGTTAAACACTCTGGTATGACCAGTTTTGATTTCCTTGAACAGTGGTGAGTGTCATCCCCTGCAAAATTCCAATTTAAAGCCCAGAATGGTGGAGTAGTAGCAGGAAAGTGCATATGTCAAACACATCAAACTTTAATTTGTTTGCGGTGTTGTTGGATGAATGAGGTGTGGAGTGGAATGTCTAAATCTGGGTGATGCTTTTTCCTTGAGAAGCACAATCAGAGAAGGAGTCATTCGTTCGTGTGCCGCTGCCAGCTCCCGTCTTTCCCGGAAACTCCAACCTGTGCTGTTTTCCGTGCACACACGCTTACAAGGAAAGATGCAAAAAATAAAAAAAACAAACCTTGATGAAGGAATGTGTTTCAAGCCGACCGCAGACGGCGCTAATTTCTCCCACTGTCAATCCATCCATCACTTCAGCTCCTGGAATGTCTACTAATTGTTCTTCCAAGGAGTTTTTTTTAGTGTTGGTGCTGAGCTGCTGCGTGATGGTGGTGCTTTTTTTTTTTTTTGTCTCCATATGAGCATCTCTGCTTCTTTCATCAACAGCTCTCACATATTTAATGTGCTACTTGCGGTGTTGTTTCTCACACTTTGTGGGTTGTGGTATTTATTTATTTATTTTTGCTTGAAGTTATAACACAGAATTGTTGTTATAAAACACAATGATTAAAAAAAATGATATTGATAATTAGCCAAATATTATATGCAGTCTATTTTGGAAAGTGTGGGATTTCCATCGAAATATAAAACAAGAGTTATGACGGCGACTAGATGAAATGTTGATGTTTAATGTCTTAAGTTGTTGCATAAAATCGCAGCTGGTGGCGTTATCTTATTATCTGAGTGTTCCTTCATAGTTCCCTCAAAGTTTACGTTAAGGAATATAATAACGCATATCTGAAAAAGAGTAGGAAGAAGACGTTATTTAATCCTACTCCTTCTCTGTGCCTCGGCAATGACTGGATTTGTTCACACTACGTGTTTAACACGCTCACACGTATAATAATTCCTGTGTTTTGCATTGTGTCGTTAAAACTTTGTTCGTTTCTTTTGTTTAAGTCTCACCATTTTCTAGTGGGAAGAGAAAAGAATGCATACATATAATAAATAAATATGAAATAATATGATAGCTTATGCAGTGATGAAGGAAAAGTGATGAAGGGGAAAAAGACATGTTGGAAAAATAAAATGGGTAAGTGAATAATGAGAATAGAAATATATATTAAAAAATAATGAATAGATAAATGGAACATAAGAAATAAAAAAAAAATTAAATATAAAGGAACAAATAAGCAAATAGTTAAAAAAAAACTAGAATATAGCTTGTGCGGCGATGAAGAAAAAAATGATAAGTAAATAATAAAATTAATATTTAAGTTAATAATAAATACAAATAATATAATTTAAAACAGAGATTCAATACAAATACTGGCAATGAAAGACACTCTTGAAAAAGAGATTTTTAATCTCAATGAGGTTCTCCTGGTTAAATAAAGGACAAATAAATAAGTGAAAAAAATGACAGAATTAACAATAACTTAGTAATGATCGATGAATGAGATATATTGCTTACTTTTATTGACATTGGCAATGCAACCTTCTGCCGTTGAGACTAATTGTTTTGTGTCAAATGTCCTGCTGTACTGTTCCTCCATGTAGTAAAAGAAGTTGTGACTAATGTTGGAAGAGAAATTACTGTACTGATCTTTGTCATTGTCCAGAAGAGTCGAGTTCCAGATCTTCTTTTTCAGCCATCTTTTGTGTGTTGTAGTGTTATAGTCGTCATCAATGACTTTATTCCGTCATACTCTATCATTCTTTGTTGTCTCTTCATTTTCCGTTATTTAATATTCGTCCAGTTCCTTCACGTGTTTGACGAGAAGTACTTTGGTTTCTTCCGTTTTTTCCGGCATTTAACTTGAGTTGGCCCTCCGAGTGCCTTGAATTTTCCCTTTTTCACTTAAGTCTCGTGCTTTCTTGGTGATGTCGGCGTTGTCTTTTGTCAAATGCTCGTTTATGTAGATGTTTGTTCCTTTCAGCCTTCTCCGCTTCAGCAATGCCGTTCTTGTTGGTGAACTTTATAACGACGACGGGTGTGGTTGTTATTTTTGCCATGCATTCCTATGTGAAACATTTGACATTGGAGTTACAGATACAAAAAACACTACAGTCCTCAGAAAAATCACTTTTTTTGTTGATACCTGTTTGTGTGTTAAATGTCTTGCTGTTAAATCATTTGGTTTAATTTGGAAGTAAGAGTGTCTGTAATGTAACCGGGCGTCTTTTGCAAGTACGATTACTATTGCAACACCATATCATCAGTAGCACAGATCTAACCTTCCAGCTCATGTTCCGTATTAGTGTGCGTGAACCTTGCATGGTGCCCTTAGGTTCTGTGCATTTATAGTAGTGCTATGTCTCTCTGTCAGTTATTTCAATTTCAGCTTAAATGCATCACCTGTTTTTTCAAATTTCCCACACGAAATAATGGAAATAATCTGTTCCAGGGTCAAACTGTTACTGTCGTAAAACTTTTATTTACTGTACATTGTTGTTAACATCTTAACTTGAATAACGAGTGCCTACGCGCAAAGTGATACTGGACAAAAAGATTGAGACGCAGGTCACATTTTTTGTTCTTTTCTCACATCCTGCAATAATGCTACAACACGCAACATGCGCTGATGCTATGATGCTTGCCCGTTATTTGCCGACGTCTTGTGTGGCGGAACGAAAATGTAAGTTGAAATTGAAACAACCAAAAAAAAATGTTCACGCTCAAGATGACATAATGTCATGTGATCTTCTAAACATCTTATGTCCCGCAATTGTAAACATAAGTTGATGTAAAAGCATCACACTTGGCCTGGATGGCACACATGGTCATGCCGGACTAAAGTACACTTCTTGTTGAGCCTGCTTCTTTTTTTCTTATCATTTTTCTTACATTTTACTGAAATTCAAACTTTTGGAGACTCCATTGTATTTTGGAGGCGAAAACTAAGCCTGGCAATGATGCAGGTACCTGATGATGATGATGATGATCTGAGTGAAGTGTAACCTTGGCAACTGAAGTGGATCTGGAGTTTATGGAGACAAGAGTAACTATCCGTGGAAGACATAATATCTCCTGCAAAAAAAAAAAAAACTTCGGAAGGTTTATGAAGCACCTTTAGCTACATCCCTCAGTTTAAGGATAAATAAGAAGATTTTGCCCAAGAAACAAAGTTGTGTGTGACACTTCAATTAGTTCTATATGGGTTTCTGAAGGGGAAAAGTGTTGTAGTTCACTTCTGATGGACACAAGTGAGATTTATAGATGGATAGATATGGAAGTAGGCAGGTAGCTGATGATTCTCAAGTGTGTACGTTTGCGTGCTTCAGGTCTGTTAAATTCACAGCATCTGTGTCTCTCATCTCCGCAGGAGTCGGAAGATCCAGATCCGGAACATTCCCCCTCATCTACAGTGGGAGGTGAGTTGTGTGTGTGTGCGTGTGTGCGTGTGTGCGTGTGCGTGTGTGCGTGTGTGTGTGTGCGGTCAAACAGTATGAGGTAGCGCATTAACAGTATTTCCTTGAAAATTACTCAGTGGCTTGTCATTAGTTCTGTATTTGCAGCATTCATGTTGTTGACTCAAGCGTCTTTTTGTTTAGTCCAGTGCAATGGCGTCACTAGGATTGAAAGATGGGGGGGCTCAGCCCCTAGAGCACTAGAGGTGTGTCATACCTGTCAACCGTCCTGTTTTCCCAGAGAAAATCCCCTATTTTGCCCTTCTTTCACGGGGTCCCCTCATTCCCGTATGTTTTCCGTATTTTTTAAGGTCCATGAAAAAAAAAATCCTTTCCACTAGGGGTGTTACGAAAAATTGGTATATCGAACTATCGCAATATTTAACCCTACGATGGATAATCGATACACTCTGTTATTATTAAAATACAGCCGCTATAAACGTCTCCCATCGTTCAACCTCAGTGAGTCGCCATTTTACATGTCATCCAGGAGCCAGTCCTTGCGACAGCGGCAGACAATTGGATGGGGGAAAAAACGAAGAGAAAGAAAATCCAAACAAATGCCACGTTAACGCCGCCCCGGATGGCGAAGTGACACTGAAAGATGCGCCGCTAAAGTTGAAATTAAAACAACAGTGGACTCAGACGCGGGACTCACACGCAGAATGTAAGAAGTGTATTACGAAAATACGGCACACGGGCAGCACAACAAAGCCACCTCCTTCGTCACCACGCTCGCGGAGAAGATTGTGCCAAGTAAGAGAAATGTTGGTTGTTGTATTTAAATGCTCATGTTGCTCAACCTTATGGGGGTTATTCTCTGTCTCTTATACTGTATCTCTTATATCACTACTACTACTACTACTACTACTACTACTACTACTACTACACTACAATCAATATTTATTTTTGTTCTGCTTAATACATTTGATCTACTTGAGAGACATGAGATGAGTTGAAAACAGTGTCACTGTCACTAAAACAGTCTCAACACTTTTGCACCATTGCTGATTGTATTCTGGTTAAAATATGCTGCAAAACATCCATCCGTCTTCACGAGTGAGCTGGAGCCTATCCCAGCTGAAGACTGCAAAAGACAAACTATGAAATACATGTTCTTGATTTGTTTCACCCTATCACCGTATCGAGATATTATCATTATCGTGAGCCATGTATCGTATTGTGAGGTACCCTGAGATTCCCAGCCTACTTTCTGGTTTTGCTGACAGCCAGGAACACAGTAACCTACTTACTAAAGGGTATGTTGACACATTACAGGCTATTTTCCCAGGAAATTGCACATATTTAAAAAAAAAATAGGCCTGTAACGATAATCGATAAATTGATTAATCAAACGATGAAAAAAAAACGGAGTGGGTAATTCAGCCGCCGCGTTAAATTGACATGTGCATGTATGCTAGTTTGTTGCCACACTGGCTGGATGACAAGGGTTCACTCAGTACAAGGGTTCACTCTGCATATGTCTTTGTGCATTGATTCTATAGTGGAATGAACTGAAAGAGTGAACCCTCCTCTCATTCAGCCTCTTTGTCCCCCAGTACGTGGAGGGGGGGCTACTAGTGAGTGGATGCACCGAGTGCTAGCAGCAAGCAAACGCTAATATGAACGAAGGCACAAAAGCCATGGTTTCTATGCCGAATGCCACAGCTCCAGTGTGCGGAGCAGCAGAACCTTCGTCCCGACAGTCAAGGCTTACTGAGGCGGTCGATCGGCAAAGTAAATATAAAACAAAACAGAGCAAAATGGTGCTCGCTCACATTGCAAAAGAAATGCAACCTTTCAATACTGGTTGAAAAGCCAACATTTCGGGAAATGTTAGAAATGTTTGACACGGTACGAATTGCCTGGGAGACCGTATACATGTGCAACATGTCACAAACAGCAATTCCTGAACTGTATAACCGAGTGAAAGAAGACGTGTTGAAGAACATCACAAACATTGCATTTTAGGGCGTCACTACAGATGTGTGGTCCAGCTCAAATATGACCCTCTACATTAGGAACAATACACTGCATAACTGTGTGTGTGTGTGTGTGTGTGTGTGTGTGTGCGCGCGCGTGTGTGTGTGCGTGTGCGCGCGTCGTTTTTATCGGAGTGTTTTTTTTCTTAACAGAGACTGTCTATTTTGTATTGTTTAGGGTTATAATTTAAGTGCATTTTTATTTTTATTTAAGGCATTTTTTGTATGTTTAATTTATTTAAAAGCTCTTGACATTCCAATTACAATGTTAATTCTTGAGAAATTAAAGTTTATTGCTTTTGATGGGTGCTCTCATTATTTTGCCATATGATCAATGAAAAAAAATGGTCCCCAAAAATGTTGTCAATAATATCGATTATCGACAATAATTTGTAGGACAATTATCGTCCAGCAAAATTTGTTATCGTGACAGGCTTATACACAAACACTAGTAAAAGATCCTTTGCACGACAGGATGTTGCTCCAAAGTTTTGAACTGAACTCTTGGGCCTGTCTGATTTCATTGACGGTCTCGATTTGGCCCACGGGCCGGCAGTTAAATATCCCAGGTGTACTTTGTTTTAGTATGTCCAAGTGCTTGTATGTTATTGGGCCATTTTTACTCATTTTTGTTCATTTTTTTTGTACTAACTTACTGACACTTTCATCTCTTTGTTAGGATTTTGATGGCCTGCTAGCTCAATATGGTACTGTCGAAAACGTGGAACAAGGTACAGAACTCTTCTCTTGTGTGTGTGTGTGTGTGTGTGTGTGTGTGCTGGCTGTGCAAGCAACACTCTGTGTGTACTTGTCTTCTGAAACACTCCTAATGTACTGTGTGAGCTGTAGCCCCGCCCACACAGACATCACAGTGAGAAATGCCAAGATTGTAAACCAGTGACGTGCGGTCAGGTGAGGCAGAGCTTCACAAAAAACAAATAATAACAAACTAAATATTAATATTGGTCCATTGAACTGTATTATAAATGTATTTTGTGTACGATTTCAATCATTTTAAACATTTTCTTAACATCGCTGAATTTGCACAATTCCTGATGAAATACTGGGGAGAAACCGAAGGAGAGGCCACAGTGAGTGTGGCCTCTCAGCTTAGTTTCTGTTTGTCAGCATGTGGCCAATAATCTTATGTTGCAGAAACATTTATGATAGTGATAGTGAAGTGCATGATGCTTGCTCTGAGGTCCTTCCACAGAGGAAAAGACAGTGTTTTAGTTTGTTTTTGTTTTTCTTTCTGCTGCTTTCAAATGCACTCAATATAGTTTTATGCTCTGCTGAATGAATGAATGAATGAATGAATTTCACTGCCAAGATGGAGGATTATACCCAAACTCACTAGGAGGTGATCAGACTTTTACAGCAAATTATTAGAACCTTTTCTGGAGACGCTAAACATAGCACGTAACTTAAGACCGTCATTTCCAACTGCCTGCAAGGTATGCTGGGCAGTCCAGCTGCAGCAACACAATGAACTATGGACAATAAAACATTGGATATCAAGAGTATGTTAACTCCTCCTCGTTTACTTCTCTGACAACCTCATCAACATATTTTGCAATCTAGTTAAATGTTGGGAGAAAGAGTACCACAAGCTACCCAGCATGCCTTGCGGCAGGACTATGTGGGTGGTTTTTTGGCATGGGTATTGCACATAGATATTTATTTGTATGCCCACATGATGCAGTAGGTAGGTTACTTTGTGCGTCGTATGTGTTGACGTGTCTTGTTTGGATGGCTTTTTTGGACAAGCTAGATTGCATGACTATTTTGGCGGCTCAAGCATGCCACGTTAGCACTGCATGTCATGTTGCTCGCGACACTTTCCATGTTGAAAGTTTAAAAAAAGGAATTTGGAAATGTGTGATGTGCTAGACTGAGATGCGTGGTAGGCCTAATATGACCCGCGGGCCGCAGTTTGCCCACCCCTGGTTTAAGAAGTATCTGACAACATTTTTGAAAACGTTTTTTCTCCTCTATTATTCTCCTCTTTTTTTTTTGGTTATCCTCTTAATGAACACCCTGTATTAACATTTAAAATAAAAATTCCAAAGGAGTTAGTGCCTCACCAGCCATGAACCTCATCCCACGTCACTGCTGTAAACATACACCAAACTACTACACACTGTCTTCATGACAGTTCTTAAAAATGAAGTCAGGTTGCTGTAAAACAGATACTGTACATCAAGGAATAACTGAAAGTGTGCACGTAAAGTGTTTTCAAGAAATGTTAATGTGTGTTTCTATTGGTGCTTAAACCTGTTAAATAGAGCTGGGCTGCAGTGGGCTATAGGATGTTATGATTATGTAATTGCATGTATACTTGTTCAGGAAAATCCTTGTTTAGCACTTAACCTTGATAATATCATGCTTGTATTGTCTTCCTGTTCTTTCAGTCAACACTGACACAGAAACCGCAGTGGTGAATGTTACGTACGCAACCAAGGAGGAAGCTAAAGAGTAAGTGGAGAATTTTTGTCATTTACAAACAGAACACAGACAGTTTTATTTTACTTTCCTGCCATTATTTGCATGCAGAGCTTTTAAAAAATTTGTCATAGCTTTTTTATATTTCGTACAGAGCAGCGATTCAATTGCAAAATCAATCTGATACATACTGTACATGTTTGGAAATGTTTTTTTTTGTGTGCCAAAATTAAGTGTGATATATTTTATGAACGTATGACAGTTTCTTTTGACTACCTCCTCAGTAGCCCCCCCTCTGCCTTGTCAAAAACTTTCTCTTTGTTCCTCCGTTCTGCAGAGCTATCGAGAAGCTGACAGGCCAGCAGTGTGACGACTACTCTTTCAAGGTGTCCTACATCATGGACTCAGATGCCGCTCCGCCCGTCCAGGCTTCTCGAAGTCGACGCGGTGGTGGCCGATTGTCACGGGACCAAGGACCCCCTCAGCCCGGGCCCTCTGGAGGCTTCAGCGTCCCGCGGCCTCGCCAGCAACACGACTTCCCCTTGCGCATGCTCGTGCCCACCCAGTTCGTGGGAGCCATCATCGGCAAGGAAGGACTGACCATTAAGAACGTCACCAAGCAGACACAGTCAAAGTAAGGAAAAAGAATAACAATCAACTGCTTTCTGCAACTTTTTATGTTTGAATTCATAAGTTAGAAAACAGAGCAGACCTCCACCAAGGCTTTTGACATTTGTCACATGTAACCAGTGAGTGAACGACTATTATGTAACGCTAAAAGGAGATCATTGCGATCAAATCTCCATTCAATTTAAACCAAAATTTATTTTGGATGAAAGTGAACCATATGTAAGCAGATCCTTCATAAACACAAATTACAACCTGGTCTGTGTCAAGGTACAAGCCTCTGATCATGTTGCAAATGACATTCTATCATACATGGATGCTAAATTTGCAGTCTGGATCAGATGCAGATTCAGTTTACGTTGATATTACGAAAAATGTATTAAGTTTGACCGAATTTATGTCTCTGAAAATGAAAAGTTGTAACCAATTCTAAAATGGGATCAAATCTCTGAACTTCTGACCATGCATGCACAGGCAAATTTTGTTCAAGGCAAACTTGATCTGACAGATTTTTTTTGCCACTTAAATATTAAGAAAACAATATTTTAAAATATGTTTTGGGAATTTGGATTATTTCAATTACCTTTTTTAAATTAATGAATTTATTCTCACAAAAACTTAATTCAGACGTACTTGTAACAATTTGTGTCAGCTTTATTTGACAATACACATTCTGACCCTGGATATACAGATCAAATTTAATTCCATTTGAAATAAAATTGACTAAACTACATATTTCTGTACATGTTAAAGTTCTGAATCCTGAACAATTACCCTATTTTCCAATTTATAGTTCAGAAAATACAATAATAGATTTTTATTATTTTATTTCCTCGCACATTTGAAAAGAAATATTAAAATTATTTAAATTGTAATCATTTGTGCATTTTTACCGTAATGTGAGCATTTTTATTGATATCAAATCCAGATTCAGTTTGGTTTGAAACTTACTACTTGGAAAATTAGATCTAAAGGGGTGTTTCAATTTCTGGATGACATCACATGAGGTTTTTTTGTAAAATGTAATGCAAATGCATCTGCCATGTTGCTAATTCCAGAAACTGTATACAGGAAGTTGCACAGTCGCAAAACTCCTTGCATCATGGTTTGTTGTTGCTGAATAATTTTCATTTTGACTGTTTTTTGGAACCATGCTCTATATATGTCATCTTGTGTCACCATTGAAATGCACAGATTTTTAAAAATTCTCTTTGTGATTGTCTTTCTGTCAGAGTTGACATCCATCGGAAGGAAAATGCAGGGGCGGCAGAGAAACCAATCACCATCCACTCCTCTCCTGAAGGCTGTTCGTCGGCCTGTCGCATGATCCTGGACATCATGCAGAAGGAGGCCAACGAGACCAAGACGTGAGTCTTAATTAAATTCACATTCACTCCAATGTGGCGAGCTTCCTGGAGGAGATTAGCCATAACGTCTGCAGGCTATAATCTTATCCTTTAACCTGCCTGCACACTTTTTAATCTCAGCGTGCATTTACCCCCCCTTGGACCACTAACACAGTAAACACAACACACTCACATAGGCCAACACGTGACCACGGCTTAGTGGTAAAGAAAGATGGCCGACATATCTAATTGGGTTTGGCACTTTTCTTACTCTGTGAGGAGCTTCTGTCAGAGCTGAGCATCCAACACTCAACACTCTTTGTTGTTGGTTAGGATGCTTTTAAATGAAATACTGGTGAAATGTGCACAACTTTCTCAGGGTGTGACCATCCTGTCTCTTCATAGTTAAAACCAAGGGACGGTTGTTAAAGCCATGTTTTTTTTTGTTTGCTTTAAGGCGTTAAATAGAATAAACATACTTTAATGCAGGGTAACAAATGTATTTTGGGATTTTTTTCTTACCATATTCGCTTTAGCATTCCCTCATCAATGATGGCAATGGGCGTTAATGACCCGTGTGAATTTTTTCTTGGAGATTAATAAAGTATCTATTTATCTTTGTTCGATACATGATCGCTGTAACATAACCCTATGGAAAGTAGTCCAGGGTAGTTATAGCTGGTGGACGAAGTGGCAAGGGAATTGGGCCATCCCTTTTATTTGACAGAACCTATTTAATCAACAGAGTACCTGGGGGAAACAAAATTAAAAGCTTTGATAAGCACTGAGTGCACAGAACAAATTTGATTAACATATCTGTTCAATTGCTTTTGTAATATATTTTTTATATTGTTAAGAGACGTTGTGGACACACTGTACAAATGCATAAAAATGTAGTGGCATTGTAGTAGAAATAATAATAATAATCTCATAATAATTGAATATTCATTAATTCCTGAATGAATGGGCCGCAGGATGGCCAAGTGGTTGGCATGTTGGCCACACATGTTGGGCATCTCTGTGTGGAGTTTGCATGTTCTTCCCATGCGTGCGTCGGTTTTATCCAGGTACTCCGGTTTCCTCCCACATGCCCAAAAACATGCATGCCGACTGGTAATAGTAATTTAATAATCATAATATAATAAAAAATAATAACTGAATATAATTAATATAAATGTAATAATTAGATTATGCTAAAATGTTAAAATCAGTATTCTTTTACAGTTACATAAATAAAATATAATTAAACCATAATGAAGTCATATTATAATTAAAAAAAATTACAATACAAAATAATAAGAGTAGTAATAATAATTTAATGAATAGCATGTAATATAATTATAATCAAATTACAATTAAGATCAAGGGTAAAATAAAAAAAAATGTAAAGTTTTTCGGTGTAACTCAGTTACATCATAACTATAAATATGACAAACATATAATGTAAATGTAAATAATAATGAGAAGAAATACAACTGCATTATTATTATTTATTATTATTATTATTATCATTATTACTATTATTATTAATATTATTATTGTTATTATTACAAAAACACCTGGGATAGTCTCCAGTTTACCTGTGACGCTTGTGAGGAGATGTGGCATAGAAAATGGATAGAAATAATAATTCAATTACATCATAATTGTTAACTATAAATACAACATATACATACTGTATATAATTAAACGTGAATAATACTAATAAGAAATACAACTTCATTATTATGATGATGATGATGATTATTGTTATATCATCAATGTACCCCACCTCTCACCTGAAGTCAGCTGGGATAGGCTTGAGCTTACCCATGACCCTAGTGAGGACAAGCAGTACAGAAGATATATGGATTACATCATCATTACTATGATCGGTATAGTAGGTGCAAAAAAAATTCAATTTTTCATCCTTTTCATGCCCATCACATGTTAAAATTCCATAACGCACCACGGTTGTGTTGCTTAACAAGTGTGTGTGTGTGTGTGTGTGTGTGTTTGTACCTGTTGCATGTGTAGGACAGAGGACATCCCTCTTAAAATCCTGGCCCACAACAGCCTGGTGGGCCGCCTCATTGGGAAGGAGGGTCGCAACTTGAAGAAGATCGAAGAGGAGACAGGGACCAAGATAACCATCTCCTCGTAAGTCACACACCACATAAACGCTGCTATGATGGCACCTTTGAGAGAACATACACAGTATTGGCCAAACATTTAAAAAAAAAAAAAAAAATTAAATTTAGAAGAATAAAAAATATTTTTTTGTGTGATTTTGTTGTCAGCACATTCAACTATGTAAAGAACAAAGTATGCAATAAGAATATTTCTTTCATTCAGATCTAGGATGTCTTATTTTACTATTCTAAATCCATCAAATCCGTCTTCTTCCGCTTATCCGAGGTCGGGTCGCGGGGGCAGCAGCCTGAGCAGGGAAGCCCAGACTTCCCTCTCGCCCACTTCGTCCAGCTCCTCCCGGCAGATCCCGAGGCGTTCCCAGGCCAGTTGAGAGACATAGTCTCTCCTGGGTCTTCCCCGAGGCTTTCTACCGGTTGGACATGCCCTGAACACCTCCCCAGGGAGGCGTCCAGGAGGCATCCTGACCAGATGCCCACGCCACCTCATCTGGCTCCTCTCAATGTGAAGGAGCAGAGGTTCTACTCTGAGCTTCCCCGGGATGACAATGCTTCTGACCTTATCTCTAAGGGAGAGCCCAGCCACCCTAAGGAGAATAAACTAATTTCGGCCGCTTGTGCCTGCAATCTTGTCATTTCGGTCATGACCCAAACTTCATGACAACAGGTGAGGGTAGGAACGGAGATCGACTGGTAAATTGAGAGCTTTGCCTTTTGCCTCAGCTCTCTTTTCACCACAACGGACCGATGCAGAGTCTGCATCACTGCAGACGCCACACCTGTCGATCTGTCGATCGCGCGTTCCATCCTTCCCTCACTCTTGAACAAGACCCCGAGCTACTTAAACTCCTCCACTTAGGGCAGGATCTCATCCCCGACCCGGATATGACACTCCACCCTTTTCCAGGCGAGAACCATGGACTCGGACGTGGAGATGGTGATTCTCATCCTGGCCGCTTCACACCGATGCAGTGAGAGTTGAAGGTCACGGCTCGATGAAGCCAGCAGGACAACATCATATGCAAAAAGTAGAGACCCAATCCTGCAGCCACCAAGCCGAAACCCCTCAATGCCCTGGCTGTGTCTAGAAATTCTGTCCATAAAAGTAATGAACAGAATCGGAAACTTCGGTTAATAATATTAAAACTTAATAGACATGTAATAAAAAAACTATATTGTTGCTTCTTTATCAGCATTAGTTGTAATGCCAGTTTCGAGTGCTCCATTCGTCATTAACTCGTCAGTGGAATCCAATTAAAATCCCTTGTGATAAAAAATAAGCAAAATATGACTTTTTTTTCCCTCCTCCCTTATATTTGCATATTAATTTTACACATTCATGTGCAACTGTCTAGGTTACAAGACTTAACCATTTACAACCCAGAGAGGACCATCACGGTGAAGGGGAGCTTGGAGACGTGTTGTAAAGCGGAGGCGGAGATCATGAAGAAACTGAGGGAGGCCTACGAGAACGACATTGCTGCTATAAATGTGAGTTTCATTTGTGTGTGTGTGTGACTCACAGACCAACAAGTGGGCATTGGTGTAGCTTATATGACAACGACAAGGTTGCGCCATACATAAGTGTAAACATAGTAATTAGTAGCAGCTCTTGGTAAACGGAGAGCAATCACTTAATGGCTGGAACTGGAGCGTGCCAAGCACCGCTTGTCTGCCTCTTTCACGGAGCCTCTGAGTCACACCCACCTCCCCGTTGTGCACGTCTGAATCCTCGCTGTAGTACAACTGCGTTTCCCAGCGTCCATCCGATCCCCTACACACTGCCCCTCCCATTGCATGACATCACCAGTGCTGCAGCCAGTGTTTGGTTACTTGTTGGTTGCACTTTGTGATCGTTTTACTCTGATGCTGGTGGCCAAAATAAAAGACACTCAACAAAGCACACACCTCCACAAAGGCTTAAACCTTCACTGAAATTCACTCACACATTTGAAGACAAAAATGTCCGTTTCCTGAACAATCTTGTGCAAATATTCCAAATTAAAATGTCCCCTTTAAATGAATCAATCTTTTAAAACAATTTCAGCGTGAAATATACATATCAACTGTGAATTGTATTTGAAGGGTTTTATCACCCTTTAAAGGCCAGTATGTTTACATCATGCCACGGTTTAAATAAATAAATAATTATAATAAATTCCAATCATTTTAGGGCTGTCAAAAAAACGTGCTAACGGCGGTAAGTAATTTATTTGTTTAATTACGTTAAATTTCTTAGTGTAATTAACGCATGCACACCAGAGCAAGCACGCCTCCGTTATGACGGCAGACGGACTCACAGTGGAGCGTCCCCACAGTCACACACACTCTGATGCTTTTTTATGACTTCATTCTGACCTGGACACATCAAAAACTGTACAATTCCAACACCATATACCGTATGTATCTCCAACTCACACACGTCTCTAGTCCGTTCATCCTGGGAACGATGCTTCCTCATTCTCATTGCAAGAACGCGAGATGCATTCTGGGACACTCTGAACATCACAAAAAGGGCTTTATAATGTGTGTGTGTGTGTGTGTGTGTGTAAATAAACAGGAAGATAAAAATCATTTGACAGCCCTCGTGAAAATATTATGTATACACAAATAATGTTTTCACTTTCAGTGAGTCCATCTTTTAAAACTACTTCAACCAGAAATATCAAATATGAATTATATTATGGAGACTTTTGAACCTTTTAAAGGCCAGTCCAGAGTGTACGACGCCTCTCGCCCGAAGACGGCTGGGATAGGCTCCAGCATACCCGCGACCCTAGTGAGGACAAGCGCTATAGTAAATGCATGGATGGATAATGCAGGATGCAGAAACAAACACTCTAGTCTGCCTGAGCCCTCCTGCAGAGAGGGACTTAGTTAGACTGCGTCTGATAAGGCGTGAGCCCCATCTAGTGTGATTCTGATGATATTACACAAAGCTGCTGCCATTCACCTTGGATATTAACCATTAACTTTAGGAAAAGGTGAATACAAGCTCACTCAAATGGGAGGTGAAATATTACTTGGTTTGAATGACATCCTCAGACCCACCTGTTTACTTGCTGTTGGCTGTGAAAGAGATTAAACAACATCTCAGGTGTCAGGAGTGGGAGAATGATTCCAAAACAGAACATATATTAGAGCAACAATATATAATAATTGTACTTTAAAACAACAGATGAAAAATCACGTTGATATGACACTGGCCTGTAATAAACACAACAGTATCTATGACATTGGATCACCTCTGGTAGTGATGTGTAATATTGGTGGACCATCCAGGACACCTTTGATGTTGTGTCCATGTTTGCAGCAATGCTAAAGTTACTTGTCAGTGTCTATGTTTAATAGCACAGGTCATCATAGAGTTTGCATTTTGTCACCTTTTTAACATAAGCTTTGAAATACTCCACTTGAACTTTGAAGCAGCATGGTAGCGTAGGCAATAGTCATGTAAGTGCAAAAATAAGTGATACATGCAATTGTTAAGAGGAAAATCTCAAAACGGTAAACACGTAGCAAACTCTTTTTGTGTCTACTATATTGTGTAAAACCATTTAAAGCTGCCATTACAATAGCCACCGCTGGACGTACGCTTTCCAGAAAGACCTGCAATTGGGCTTTACAACAGCCGACTACACAACACCACGGCAGCGTCTAGAAGTAGGCATCATGGCAGGCTGCCCAGTCTCGCCCCTGGCATTCACAATGGCCATGGTAATCACCATTAGGGCCTCTAGATGGGTGGTGGGAGGTGAATGAACAAAAAACGGAATCCGCCTTCCACCTATCCGAGCATTCGTGGATGACATGACCACGTTGGCCACTACTGCAGCATGCACCAGGCAACTACTTGGGAAGCTGCAGGAGAACATTAAGCCGAATAAGTCATGGAGCATCTCAATAGTCAAGGAAGAGCTTAAGAACGTGGGGTTCTGCATTGGTGGCGACCCAATTTTGATGGTGTCAGAGCAACCTGTCAAATGGTACAATGCAACCCTCGGGGACAAAGACCAAGTGCAGGTATTAAGGCTGGACATCACCACCAGTCTGGACACCGTCAACGAGACAATGCTGTCAGTGAAGCTCAAACTCTGGTGCCTACAATTTTGACGTCTCCCTAGGGTAATGTGGCCACCACGACCTACGAGGTCCCAATAACAACGGTGGAAAAGATGGAGCGAAACATAACTTTGTATGTGAAGAAGTGGCTTGGTGTCCCACGCTGTCTGACAAACATCAGCATCTATGGCAAAGGAGTCCTTGAACTATCTATCACGAGCCTCACTGAAGATTAGAAGTGCTCTAAAGTGAGACTACAGATGACATTGAAGGACTCCAGAGATCAGGCCGTTAGAAATGCTGCACCACCTCTGTCAACGGGAAGGAAATGGACACCATCACACGCAGTACAGCATGCTACGTCAGCCCTGAAGCACGACGACATTGTGGGACATGTCCAGCTGGGAAGAGGAGGATTTTGGCGTTGCAATGAACCAACTTGGCACAAAGCTTCAGCCTCACAAAGGAGGAAAATGGTGGTAGAGGAAGTGCACCGTCATGAGGAGGCTGAAAGAAGCGCAAAGGCTGTCTCTCTTGCCGAGCAGGGACAATGGATGAGGTGGGAAGGCGTGGAGAAGAGAAAGCTCACCTGGAGGCAGCTCTGGGAAATGGGAGCAAGAAACATCAGCTTCATTATAACAGCTACATATCATGTGCTCTCATCACGAAAAAACCTTCACCAGTGGTATGGAGAGGACCCAACTTGCGCCCTCTGCCCAAATTCAGCGACTCTCAAACACATCTTGACCAGTTGTAGGACCAGCCTTACACAAGGAGGCTGCTACACCTGGAGGCACAATCAGGTCCTCAAGAGTCTGGCAGCAGCCCTTGAGAGCAAGAGGGGACACCATCAACTCCTTGCCCTTGAGAGCTGCCAATTCCATCTCTGTGCAAACATTCGTTCGAGAGGGACAGAAACAGCCTAACCACCCAGCTACCAAACCAGAAACTGGACAGCTAGCCGTGGCCCGGGATTGGAAGATGCTAGAAGATGTTGGCAAGCAACTAATCTTTCCCTCAGAGATTGCAACCACCACCCTCAGGCCAGACTTGGTGATATGGTGCCATTCACTAAAGGTGGTCTGCATCATAGAGCTCACGGTCACATGGGAGGATTCCACCGAAGAGGCCTACGAATGAAGGAAACTGCGCTACACAGATCTGGCAGCAGATGCACAACAACGAGGATGGAAGGCCAAGGTCTATCTAGCTGAAGTAGGATGCAGAGGGTTTGTGGCTTCTGCCATCAGGCTTATGAAAGACCTTGGCATTCATGGACAGGCTCTGCGACAGACAATAAGATCAGTCTGAAGCGGCTGAAAGAAGCAACCAGTGGCTATGGATCAAGCGCAAGGACACTTGCTGGGCTCAAAGCAGAGGGGGCGCACAGGGGCCCAACATCAAAACATGAAAATGAAGGAGGGTACCCACCTGACGACCATAAAGACGTTTTAAACCCAGCCCTTTTCTTCCTGCCCTTACTCCGGGGAGTGCCATGGGAGGAAGGGGGGAGGCTGAGCGATGACCCGGTAGGCGGGGCAGTTTTTTTTTTTTAATCCCAGATGATGATGTGTCCCAAAATGTACATCCTTCCCATGGCTGAGATAAAGTTCCCACGCCACTCTCAACATCCACGCCTCATGTGATTACCATTTATTGGCACAAATGACTTTTTCCATCAAGTCCTGTGTATTTATGAACTTTCCTGATACTATTTTGAGTAATACAAATGTAAAGATGGCTATATGGGTGTTATTTCACATCTAGAGAGCTCTAATAATGTTAAAAAACGGATTTAGAAGATTTTAAACAGGTTTTCTATGCCATAACTATAAAAATAATCCATGTATTAATATTGAATGTCTCTTCTGTTGTTGTTGCTTAATTTATTGGTATTTATGTTTCTGATGTTCTTATTCATTTTCTTGCGTTTTTCTTTTTTTCTTTTTCTGGGAGAATGAACAGAACAAGAATTTCATTGCATAGCAGAACTACCTGTTTTACTGTGCATATGACAATAAAACTCTTGAATCTTGAATCATACTTTGTGGAAATTCACTTATTGGGGTCGGGTTTGGAAACAAATTAACCGCGATAAACAAGGGACGACTATATGTACTATATACACACACACAACACACACAAAAATAAGAAAATGCAAAAAAATATTGTAAGGAAAAAGATGAGCCACTTTCTCTCATCCCCTTTTTACTTCAGGGCAAAATCTTCCTTTATATTTTAGATTTTGGATGACATTTTTAGATAAAATTCCGAGTTATTTGGTCCACCGTATTCCTTTATTAGTCACATAGTATGCTTGTGTTAATAGCTGCTTTTACACAGAGATGCTACGTATGAAATAGCTGCATCAGAGCAATCTATCAATAGGGCGCCTTTGCTTTTTATGCAGAACCAAGTGTGGGCGGGTTACTGTGCGCTTACAGCAGCACGGCATTCTGCAATCAGATTATTGGATGCAACGCCAGCATCCAGTCTTACATATGAAATATTTGTCAGACAGTGACATTGCTTTCAACACAACAGGGTGGGAGAAGTGAGTGTGGAGTGTCGCGGCGTTCCCTTACACACAGGCATTGTCCTGGCTCTGACACTGATCCCTTCAATTTTGATCCCTTCATTGCATGTCAGTGCAGTTATACGGAAACAACCCGCAAAAAGACGGATAAATCCCGGATTGGACAGGCTGTGTAAAAGGAACTAATTGATCATCTGTCATCTTAGTATGTCAAGTTTGCTCCATTGTGTACTAACTTTTCCTGTGTTGTCCTCTGCCAGCAACAGGCCAACCTTATCCCAGGCTTGAACCTCAACGCCCTGGGCATCTTCTCCTCTGGTCTGCCAGTGCTGCCCCCTGCTGCTGGACCTCGCGGCGCAGTCCCTCCTGTGGCACCAGCAGGATACAACCCATTCTTAGTGAGTCTTTCTCTCCATGCTGTTAAAGTTGGGAAAACAGATTCCCTTAGAGTGACTTTGCCCCTGTTGACTGTAGCTGTTGGTGCAAAAAGTTGTTTATTGGTCAAACTGCTCTACCAGATGCCCCTGACAGGCTTTGCTCTACTATTAAAGTAGATCTTCCCGAGTAGTTCTCCAACACAGTTTGAATTCCCCCTCCATCCTCTCCAAAGATGAGTCAGTGAGTGTGTGAAACAAAGTTTGTACTCACTGCCGGAAGGCTGAGCCAAAGCAGTGTGAGACAGAATGTATTGGTGGGCTTCACAGAGCGTGATTCACTCTTGACTTCATGCCTTGAAAATTCCCCTCAGTTGGAGCAAAGCCTGGGCCGTGAGTTGAGTGTGTCTGGGAATGTGCGCGTATGTGCACCACCCTGATCCGCCTGCTTGTCACTTCACTTGCAGAGTCACTCTTCACATCTCAGTGGCCTGTACGGGGTTCCTCCAGCAAGTGCCATCCCCCACCAGCACTCAGTATGTCCTCCAAAAGCTGCACCACACTGAGTGTTGCCACGGTGACACCGGGCCACAACATTGGGTATTTTGCAGTGGTGTAGAATTGTACTGCATCAGGCTGTTTCTAATACTGTTTTTCCTCATATACAGTGGAACCTTGGTTAGCGTACGCCTCGGTTAACGTCCACAATTTACTTTCATTGTCCGGTTAGCATACAACGTGGTGCCCGTCTTGTTATTTATACACTGCGTGGGCCGAACTGTGTTTTTTATGTATTTTTTTTAAATCGCAAGCAGCCTATTAGCTTGCCACGACATGGAAACAGGAACCGGAAGTCAGCTCAGTCGCTTGTCTATGATGTCATGAGAGGTTGACTCTCAAAAATGTTAACACAAAACACGTTTTACAGTTTTACATGCATAAAACATTTCTAATTGCATATAAATGACAAATGAAATGACTAAATGAACACTTAAGGTTACTTTTACCTTCAATGAAGACGTGGCTGTTCCCAAAGACACGACATAGCAGTGAGATCAATACGGCTAGCACCTTCGACTTATTTCTTGAATTCGGTATTTTTTCTCACCTAAAATGATGGCACTTGCAACTTTCTTTGGCTCCATTTTAGGGTTATTGAGTTGAAAAACATTATTGAATTCAAGAAATTCAAGATGTTGTCCATGTTGATCTCGCTGCCACATCACGCCTTTTCCAGCAACACATTTTAATTATTCATTTATCCCTTTCATTCATCATTAATATGTATTATATGCAATAATAATTGTTTCTGCGTATACAACAATAATTGTAAAACTATAAAAATGTGTTTTGTGTTAACATTTTTGGTTTTCTGGAAGGGATTAATTGGATTTACATTATTTCTTATGAGACACCTCCTGACTTTCTTGAACGGATTAATGACGCTACCCAAGGTTCCACTGTAATGTCTAATGGTGTTTACAGTATTTGCTCAACTGGAGATGGTACCATGCATATATTAGCTGCCTTTATAAGGGTGGAGGCATCTAATAATAAATGATTCCATTTTGTATAATGGCCCCAGAAGAGTCTGCAAGTTTCGTAGAATTTTTTATGTCCGTAGACTTCCGTTTGCAAGTTTTACACGTCTGCTTTGCAGGTGTGGCATTATTTCTTATCTTGTTTAGCTGCAGGAAACTGCCAAAATATTAGAAACAGCTCTCAGTATGATGCAGTGCACTTATACACCACTGTAATCCGCTATATAATGCATATTGTAACTGTAAATGCTACAGCCAGGGCGCAAAGATTGGGGCATTCATTGGAAGCAGGTGATAATCAAAAAAAGAGTTTTGATAACTCATTATAAATAACATTTTTTTAACTACAAAAATGGTTTGGAGTGCATGACAAAGTGGAACTGAGAACCTAGGTCTCTTGGACCACATAATCATTTCTTAACAAGTGTATTACACAACATAGCAGCATCAGAACCAATGTTGTAATAGCAATATGGAGAATAATTGCTCAGCCAGCATTACAACCACTGATGAGTTCATTGTAAACGACAGTCCGGCAAGTGTAACGTGCATGAGTCTCACACCAACAGCTGCAACCAACATTTAAAAATGCGTGCAGCGATATATCAAGCTTATATAAATGAATGACTATAAACTAGGGACCACTCTTCTTTCTCAACGGGAAGATGAGTCTCAGTCTAGTTACTAATATTCCACAATGGCGGTTGCCTACAGCCACAACTGTTAATGCTAATTCTAATTGTTATTGTATCCGGTGGTAATGAGGGGCCCTGGCGGTTATATGCTTTTGTCGATGATGCACCCATTGACTGAATAGATTCAAGAGATTCAAGAGATTCAAGAGAGTTTTATTGTCATGTGCATAGTACAACAGCAGTTATACCATGCAATGA
The DNA here is from genome assembly GCF_027744805.1 of Dunckerocampus dactyliophorus. Classification (NCBI taxonomy): domain Eukaryota; kingdom Metazoa; phylum Chordata; class Actinopteri; order Syngnathiformes; family Syngnathidae; genus Dunckerocampus; species Dunckerocampus dactyliophorus. Next base: position 26,940,505 of record NC_072827.1, read on the forward strand.
AAATCTTATTCTGTTCATTCTCCCAAGAAAAGAAAGAAAACAAATGAAAGAATAAGAACATAAGAAACATAAACACATAAACATATATACCAATAAATTAAGCAACAACAACAGAAGAGACATTAATACAAGTAAATAATACAAATAAATAAATAAATAAAGTGCTATGAGTGTGTGCGTGTGTTGCGTGCGGCGTGTGCGAGTGCTTCGTTGAGGAGTCTGATGGCCTGTGGGTAAAAGCTGTTTGCCAGCCTTGTGGTCCTGGACTTCAAACTCCTGTAGCGCCTGCCTGACGGTAGGAGTGTGAATAATGAGTGTTGTGGATGTGTGCTGTCCTTGATGAGGTTGTGTGTTCTGCGTAGGACTCTAGATGTATAAATGTCTTGCAGTGAGGGGAGGGCTGCCCCAACAATGTTCTGTGAGGTCTTGATCACCCGCTGGAGTGCCTTCCTATCACGTGTTGTACAGTTACCGTACCAAACAGTGATGGAGGCGGTAAGGACACTTTCGATAGTGCATCTGTAGAAGCAACTCAGGATTGTGGTGGACATGCCAAATTTCCTCAGTCTTCTCAGGAAGTACAGTCTCCTTTGGGACTTCTTCAGAATTTGTTGGGTGTTGTGAGACCAGGTGAGGTCCTCGCTGATGTGTGTGCCAAGGAACTTGAAGGTTTTCACCCTCTCCACCTCAGTCTCATCAATAAACAGGGGTCTATGCGGCTCCTTTTCCCTTGTTCTTGGGTCGATGATCATCTCTTTAGTCTTATCTGTATTGAGAAGGAGATTGTTATCACGACACCAAGCTATGAGGTCCGCCACCTCTCTTCTGTATGATGTTTCAACACCACCAGTGATCAGTCCGATGACTGTAGTGTCATCTGCAAATTTAATGATGCTGGTGTTGTTCTGGGAGGCCACGCAATCGTAGGTGAAGAGCGTGTAGAGGAGTGGACTCAGCACACACCCCTGTGGGGTCCCAGTGCTCACAATTCTTGAGCTGGATGTGCGGTTGTGGACTCTGACTGACTGGGGCCTGCCTGTGAGAAAGTTAAACACCCAGTTACAGAGGGAGGGAGACAGGCCAAGTGTGAGGAGCTTATCTGTGAGTTTGTGGGGGCTGACTGTATTAAAAGCAGAGCTATAGTCTATAAATAGCATTCTGACGTATGTGTCCTGGCCCTGTAGGTGAGAAAGGGCTGTGTGGATGGCAGTGTTGACTGCATCATCCGTGGACCGGTTCTGGCGATATGCAAACTGTAGAGGGTCCACGGTTGCCGCCGGGATGCTCTTTTTGATGTGGGTCATGACTAATCTTTCAAAGCACTTCATAACAATAGGAGTGAGTGCTATAGGGCGATAGTCATTCAAGCAGGTCACGTTGCTCTTCTTGGGTACGGGCACTATGGTGGTGGACTTAAAGCAGGTCGGTACAGATGCTTGTGCAAGCGACAGGTTAAATATGTCAGCAAGCACATCAGCTAGCTCTGATGAGCAAACCCGAAGTGCACGTCCTGAGATGTTGTCTGGCCCTGCTGCTTTTCGTGGGTTTGTTTTGTTTAGAACCCTGCGCACATCAGCTGATGTCACCATGAGAGGTGAGTCCTGTGTGCTCCCCAGGTTCAGCCACCCTCTCTGCTCATCAGGAGTTTGGGTGTCATATTAATGACAGAATAGCTGAATAGCAGAATAGCTGCGTTGACTGGAAAATACTGTACCTTTTCAATTTTCTATCAATTGTTTGTATTGGATCTCATGAGTGTGCTGGTGTACCTAATGTTGTGGCCAATGAGAGTAATTATTTAGAGCAATTTAAAACATGGCTTGTTGGGGGGGGGGCCCCCCCCGCGAGGGGTATGCACTTTTCATGAGTTTTTTTTTTTTTATCGAAGGATAAAGCTCCACTTTTCCTGTGTGTTTTTTTTTTTCTAAGGATAAAGCTTCTTAACTCCTTTAATCCACTCAGGGAAAAATAGAATGATTTAAGAGGAGTGGATAGGGTGACCAAAAAAATCCAAAACGGTCCCTCCTCGCCATTGGAGCATCACCACCAGAACACCACAACTATGTCTGAATCGAGAGTTCCAGCTCAGAGCTGAACTCTGAGCTCATTAAATCCACTCAATAAAACCACAAGTACGCAAATACACAAGCCTAGACCGCTAAACCTAAAATGTTACCAAACATTTTTGCTCAAAGGCAGATCAAAACATATGATTACGCCCGATGGATACCATCACCTTATGTCAAACATCATTTTTGGACAATGTTCTTCACAACTTCATTGTTGAACGAGCATTGAATTAGTGGAATTTCCAAAGAAAAATGCCATTATATTGTAAACACGCATAGTATATCTTTCTTCTATATGATATATACTTTCCTTATGCCACAGCAAGACATGGAAAAGTTTGTTGAAAAAAAAATGGATGGAAAATATGGATTCCTTGAAAGAAGCTGCACTGTCAAACTCAAACCCTGAAAACCACATTTAGATTATATCTGTCATGTTTTGACAGTAACTTTTCTAGTGTTTGTCCTCTCAAGAACTCTCAAGTGTGATGTTCAGTTCAATTCAGCTTTTATTCTCTGTCATCCTTTCTTGTCTGCTTCACAAAGAAGTTCAGTAAAAATGTTTGTTAAAGCCTTTTTGTTTCGTGACGACAGGCTCCAGAACAGGAGGTTGTCTACCTCTTTATTCCAACTCAGGCAGTGGGAGCTCTTATAGGCAAGAAGGGCCAGCACATCAAGCAGCTCGCCCACTTTGCTGGAGCCTCCATCAAGGTGCGTTAAAGAAGAGGCCTGCAAAACATGTAGTTGACTTAAATGTCAGTGCAGATAGGGCAAGCACAGCAGCTCTCTGTTCAAATGTTCTCCTGATTTGTATGCAGATCGCTCCAGCCGAGAGTCCAGATGTCACTGAGAGGATGGTGATCATTACTGGAACACCAGAGGCTCAGTTTAAGGTAAAAACACCACTGTGGTATTACGCAATATGAGCTTTTTTCATAAGTGTGTTCACAAGACAATCCTGACGAGAATCCAAAGATAAATATAACAAATATTGAGCATGTGTCATAAAACCATTTATTTATCAACTGCTGGTCTCTGGTTCTAACTGCATAAGTAAAGGCCTCGTGTTGCCTAGATAGAGTATAGGGAAAGACATAAAACTGCAGGATTCTGTGCAATGAGAAAAGGAAGAATTAACAAAAGTAAAAACTTAAAACGATGTTTTTTTTATGCATACACACAAAAAATGGAATTGGTTTGAAATCAACTAATATTAACTAATATACATATACTGTATCAGTGTGACTGAGGGCTTAGAACCGCACCCTAACTGCAACCTGCAACATAAATGCATAACTATATTTAGCTATAAATATCTGTTTACAAAATTTTGATATTTATAGTAATTGCAAATAATTTGTATCTTGATAAAAATGCACATTTATATGCACAACTTAAATGTACATAGTTATAATTACTTATGTTTTTTATTTCATCATAAGTAATAAAATAAAATACCAATGATTTTATTTCTGTATAACTGAATAGTGTGCGTACCGTACAGAAATCCCTCACTACTTTGCACTTTGAATTTTGCGGCTTCACTCTCACATTTTTTGACAAATATATTAATTTGTAAATCATGCTGTTTCATGCTTGAATACGGCCCAAATGAAGTATTTTCAAGAATTAAAATGGCTAAATGAACACAAATATAAATAGTCGTCACTCGTTTATCGCACTTAATTAGTTTCGGAAGTGAATATTAGTAAAAGGAATATTTTTGTAGTTAGAGCATAGAAAGCCTGTTTATGAACTTCTAAAACATTTTTTTTAACATTATTAGAGCCCTGTAGACATGAAATAGCGCCCCTACGGTCATGATTATACTACTATACCTAATATAGTAGACATATAAGCCATAATAAGACATAATAACAGGTTCGCATTGGGAAAGTTCCTGATTGTTGTATCTTGAACATAATGTGGGTCGATGGCATGGCATTAAAAAAAAGCCTATCATCCATCCTCACTATGATGTTTGTCACTCGATTGATATAAATATATATACGACAGCCAGTCTGACATGAATCTGACATACATACACTTACATTTGTAAAATAATGTACTACTGGCTTTGTGTACACCACATTGCGCAGCTCTTACTCGCAGGCTATGGGATCTCTGATCTCAGGAACATAAGAGACAGCAGCCACTTTAAGCATAGCAATCTACCGAGCTAACTACCGAGCTAGTTAGCCTCCATTTAAAATATTCTACACTTAAGAAAGTGTTTCAAACGGCGTGCGGAAGAAGGTCAAAGTAAGAGACCAGAAACACACCATATCCACACGGAATGGGAGAGCTTTTTTCACCATGACATGTCGAATGTCTTTCAATATCTTTTGGCTCATAATAGGCCATAGTCAACCACGAAACAGCGATCATTTAGTAATTAATTAATTTTTGAAAAACTGCGAAAACTGGATGACGACTGAATAATTCAAAAGACGCATTCAAAGACGTGATGATATGTAGTATTTTAAACTGGTCACTAGGTGTCAGTAATACTGTAATGTTCGGTGAGACACACAAGCACCAGACTGATCTCCGGAACCACAGGCTTTTATTGCAGGTTTGAATTATCTCACAACAGGCACAATAATCCCTAACGCAGGCTATTGTTGCATCCATAATTTACTCCAAGCTAAAACTCAACTCTGAACCCTCGACGTCACTTCTTGTCCCCTAGCAATGGAACACATTTACAGCAACACACACAGGTAAGAGTCTTATTTATGTCTTAAATGCCTTATTTTCTGTGATCATGTCTACTATGTTGGATAATACAAGTGTAAAGGTAACCATAGGACTGCTATTTAATGTCTAGAGGGCTATAATGATGTTTAAGAACCGTATTTAGGAGGTCGTAAACAGGTTTTTTATGCTTGAACTATGAAAATATTCCATTTATAAATAAGGAGTCCTATTTGCGGAAATTCACTTATCGGATCTGGAACCAATTAACCGCAATAAACGAGGTATCGCTGTATACTGTTTGGTCAATGTAATCGGATGTAAAAAAAAAAAATAAAAAATACAATTTATCTGCAAGAAGTTACTGTATAGTCAATGTTCTGTCATGAAAACATTGTGAAATGTATCATCTTTCACGTTTTCAAACCTGGTCTCTGCTGCCCCTCTCCTACCCACAGTCTATCCTGGCCTCACCTCACCCTCCTCTTTATTCTAGGCCCAAGGTCGGATATTTGGGAAGCTGAAAGAGGAGAACTTCTTCTCCGGAAAGGAGGAAGTCAAACTAGAGACACACATCAAAGTTCCTTCAACTGCAGCCGGCAGGGTCATCGGCAAAGGGGGGAAGACTGTGAGTTCAGTGGTGCTTTTTAGCGCAAAAAAAAGGATATATATATATATTACAAAAACAGCTCATTTTGAAACTACATAGACAATTAGCTACTGTTGTGTTCATTTCAGGTCAATGAGCTTCAGAACCTTACGAGCGCTGAGGTCATCGTACCGAGGGACCAAACTCCAGACGAGAATGATGAGGTGTTTGTGAAGATCAGTGGGCATTTCTTTGCCAGTCAGGTATACAAACACACAGTCACCTCTTTCTTTTTAATATGGTCTGTGACGTTGTTGCGTCCGCTTTTCATGGAAATTACATTTTGATTTGACCCATTTTTAGTTTTTTTGTGTGGTGTTCATCTTTGCTCACGTGTACTGCTTTTTGCCACTTCCTTTGCTTACTTGATAAAAGTAATTACATTGTTTGACGACTTCAGTTTCAGCTACTGTCAATTGTCGTATTTGGCTAAGAGCCATATAAAATAAATATCTTTTGGATCGATTTTGGAGGCATTTATATAAATGTGCTGTTGGGGTAGTTTTTGTAATTTTATTTTTGTATCTTATTTTTAACTTTTTGCTTTAGTTTTTGCACACCTGTAGGTATGAACGACTCAAACTGTACCTGTAGATTTGTCCTTACCAAATATCATGACATCACTACTATTAACAAAACATAAAAAATAGCAGTGGCTTAGAAGTACAAACCGTGACTCCAAGGGGTTTGCTAGCCGAAAAAATCCGGTGCCTTCAACAACGTGGAATTTTCTACATGTATAATCCATCTACATTGGACAGTGTGTGTACACAGCACATAAAGTTCACAAAAGTATGTCTTATTTTCCGTTATTATGTCTACTATATTAAAGTTGACTATATCTACCTATAGATAACCATATTTAGAAGGCCGTAAACAGGTAATATAATACAACAATATTACAGTACATTTATAAATAATGTGTCCTACTTCGCAGAAATTTGCTTATCACGGTCTGGTCTGGAACCCATTAACAGCGATAAATGAGGGACTGCTGTATACTTTTTCTTCTCACGTTCTTTTCTTAACCCACCTTTTGTGTCACAAAAAAAGAGAGCGAGAATGGCCTTTGCTTGTCACTTAGACAGCGGTACAAGCGAAATTGTGCAATCACCCGTCTGTACACATACAGCATGCCGTGCATATGACAGGGGGGTAGACAGGACGGGATGATTGGGTGATAAAAGGGGGAGAGGAAAGGGGAGAACAAGAGCAGAGAGGAGGAGAAAAAAAAGCTACAAACTACAATGGTGTGAAAAAGTCTTTGCCCCTTTCCGGATTTCATATTTTTTCTGCATGTTTGTTACACTTAAATAAAATTTCAGATCATCAAACAAATTTAAATATTAGTCAATGGCAACTTTTTATTATTAAGGGAGGAAAACAATCCAAACCTACATGGCCCTGTGTGAAAAAGTGCCAAAAGTTAACATTTTGGAATGTGTGTGTCCCATTACATCTGCCATAAAAGTAACGCCGCATTTCAGAAAAAGAACATGACACCAACAATAAAATATGGTGGTGGTAGTGTGATGGTCTGGGGCTGTTTTGCTGCTTCAGGATCTGGAAGACTTGCTGTGATAAATGGAACCATGAATTCTGCTGTCTACCGAAAAATCCTGAAGGAGAATGTCCGGCCATCTGTTGGTGACCTCAAGCTGAAACCAACTTGGGTTCTTTAGCAGGACAATGATCCAAAACACGCCAGCAAGTCCACCTCTGAATGGCTGAAGAAAAACAAAATGAAGACTTTGGTGTGGCCTAGTCAAAGTCCTGACCCGAATCCTATTGAGAAGCTGTGGCATGACCTGAAAAAGGCGGTTCATGCTGGAAAACCCTCCAATGTGGCTGAATTACAACAATTCTGCAAAGACGAGTGGGCCAAAATTCCTCCACAGCGCTGTAAGAGACTCATTGCAAGTTATAGCAAACGCTTGATTGCAGTTGTTGATACTCAGGGTGGTCCAACCAGTTATTAGGTTTAGGGGCCAATCACTTTTTCACACAGGGTCATGTTTGGTTTGAATTTTTCTTCTCCCTTAATAATAAAAAGTTTTAATTTAAAAACTGCATTTTGTGTTCATTTGTGTTGTCATTGACTAATTTGTTTGATGATCTGAAATATTTAAGTGTGACAAACGTGCAAAAATAAAGAAATCAGGAAGGGGGATACTGTAACACTGTAACCACTGTATGCTCGTATGGGGAAGTACAGTGTGGGACTAGAAAAAAGCCACCAAAAAACAGAAAAGCAAAATATGAACCAGGGTTGATCCGTTGCTGCTGTGGTTCAAACTTTCAAGATTTTGCATCTTTTGGGACACATTTTTCCTGAAAACTACCTGTGGCCTTCCCGACAGACTGCACAGAGGAAGATCCGGGAGATCATTCAGCAGGTCAAACAGCAGGAACAGAAGCACCAGCGAGGCGCCGCCGGGTCACCGCAACAATCCAAGTGACCAGCAGATGGCGGCTCCAGCGGGCGCCACCCAATGAATGTAGCCCTCCCACACGGACAGAGACCTCTACCCAGACTTAAGGCCACGGCCAAGAGGGACATGCAGGGCAGACCAGCAGCGCCGGGATCAAAAACCAAAGAAGTTCACTAAGGAGGGGAAGCGAGTGAGAGCCAAAGGCTGTGAGCATTGTGTGCACTGCCAGCCCTGCCACAGCACACAGAGCAGGATACTGATATTGCAAGAGAAAAAAACACGACCAGAACGAAAGCAAGAGAAGTGTCGTCTTCACAAGGTAAAACAGGAACTAGCACGTCACCCTGCGTAACATTCTCTTTAGTTGGATTGATTTAGACCTAACATGAATGATACTGTATTGACTGTAGAGTATACGAGACATGCTTAGAAGAAGAGCAAGATGAACTATCCTTAGCAGTATTAACACAGGGTAGAAGAGAATATTGACATTTAAAGAGCAACCACATAAAGCAGTTCCCCTATTTTGGAAAATGGAAAAAGTACAGTACAAGCCCGATCTGGAAACATGATGAATGCTTTTTGTAACAAGCCTGTGTGCATGAGTGTAAGTGTGTGTGTGTGTGTGTGTGTGTGTGTGTGTGTGTGTGTGTGTGTGTGTGTGTGTGTGTGTGTGTGTGTGTGTGTGTGTGAGAGAGAGCCACTGTCCCTATGAAATTATTTACACCATTTTTTATTTTATTTCTATCACTTTCTCATCACGCTCTCTCATCAATTTAGTTTTTAAGAGGACTTTTAAAAGTATTCCAAGGCATGAAACTCCAACCCCCAATCCTCACCCTCCGCCCCCGCAGTCTTTCTGATACGGTGTGCAGCGGATGCCATCTGGGTCCTATTCTCAAAAACATCATCTGTCTTTAAATGATTGAAGCAGAAATGAATACTTTGGACCTGCTGGTCAATAGACTTTTTCCGTGTGATGCCGGAACACTTCCGCTCTGAATCTTCACTATCGATGTGGTGACGTATGTATCTGCAAATGGAATAAGATGCAAATATAAGGACGCCATTTTTTTTTTTCAATGGCATTTGTGGCGTCCCCTGTGGATTGCGGTAAAAATGCTTTGGAAGGCATGCCGGCATTCGTGTAATACAGATTGTATAATCATTGTGGTGGTCAATGACGTATGGACAATTAGTTGCCAAGTCCCACACGTGGCCCTGCAAATATGTTTTGTTGATGGCGGCCATGTTTTGCAACCAATCTTGCTCCAATTTTACAGGCATGTACTTCTTAGTTCTCTAAAAGTGCATACCAATTTTTGTGGTGATTTGGTAAGCGTCCTGAAATTACAGTGGGTGGTTTGTAGAGCGCGTTTCAAGTCAGTCTGACTTATGGGGTTCAATAACAGCACCTCCATGTGGTTTATTTGCCTGAAAAATACAAGTACAGTACAGGCAACGCAGTAGGGGTGCGTGTTGTGACAAACATCTCCTCTTTTGTGCGCAGCGTTTGAGGAGTGGAAAAGGTAACTTGCACAGACAAATACACGTGGTCTTCGGGATAAGTGCGCGTTCTTTACCTTCCTCGATCGTGATGTTAGTCGAGTTTTGGTATAAATAGTTAAATTGACTTCTGAGTCACTCACACTGAACACATGAAAGACATAAAATACAGTCATAAAATGTTAATAACAATAATTACATGAAACAGTAATAAAGCAATAAGACAGCACGGCCAACCTTTCTATCTCAATAATAAGACCACTATGTTGCATACTTATTACTGTCGCTTTCATAGGAGCAGATCCTTTAACATGCTCAAGGATACTGACGGCAGTTGAGTTTTCTGATGTTGTTTTGGCTTTGTGCGGCCGACAGCAGCCTGTTTATTTTATGTAATTAAGAGATTGTTGATAGAGCACCTGCTCGTAATACTTACATCTAAGCAGACGTCGCAATAGCATCTTAATCTTTAATTATGGTGGCGACATACCAGTGTTGAGAGTGGTGTGGCTGTGCGTGAGCTGCACATAGTGTACCGCATTCTTTCACTGTAACCAGTTCTCGAGCAAGTCACTTGTTTGCGGATCAAAATGAAGTTTTTTAATTAATTTATGGGAGCCCATACGTAACCATGAAACGCCGAAATTCGGAATGCAGAAAGCCGAGGACCACCTGTACACGCAATTGTGACTGCAGCTCAACTTTCCGTGGCCGACACCGTCCTGAAACTACCTCAGACTAAATCAACAGCCAAGCAGTCTACTCCGTTTTGCCACAGTCGCATCAAGACATAATGAATACACGATGAATTCCACGCAATCAACACATTTCTGACAAGCTTATGACTTATGCTAGTCACCAGTCTGAGGGGTATACCGCGAAGCGACTTCAGTTGGTCAGCTATCTGAGTCCAAAGCCAGGCTTGCCTGCACGATGAAGGTGGCTCTCTTTTAAAGTGATTATATCACCATAGCTTGGGCTAAACTGTCCAGACTTTCAGCTTAAAATCTGCTCTGAAAGCGTCGCTGTGTTTTATATTACAATATTTGCTGGAGGAATAAGCACTCTGAGGCATCAATCAATGGGAAGAAAACACTTCTTTAAACTGAACAGTCAACACAACCACCTAGTGGTCACCACGAGGTACAGCGTGTCTCATGAGCACACTGATGTCAACCCAGTACTTATTTGTAACAGATAACGAGGAAAATTAATTATTTCACTTTGATGTGGCCATAGGGCAGTGTAAGCCCAAAAATCTTACCCGCTGGAGCTATTTTCACTGTCAAAAAAGACGTTATTGTCGGCGACAGTAGATAAGCGTGTTCATCTCGACACTGTAAAAAATGTATAGCCTATGCACATTCAGCCTTGCTTTCAATAAAGAAAACACACACACACATGCATTCTATAATTGAGATCAATAAAATATGAAAACAATAAAGACATCGTTCAAAAAATTTAAAAAGACAGTTGTTGTCCTCCCTTGCTCTACTGGCGGCAACAGTGTTACTTTTGGCAGTGATCGTCTTTCAGAACTCCTGATAACGCTCCGTAATAATTCTGTGCTCATGTGGTGTAAAATACACCGGCCGGGACTGCACCATTTTTGCGCAGCAGCAGAATAATATCACGTCAAACGCCCCCTTTTATGTGACTGCGCACTGAGCACAAAGCTGCAGCGTGAGCACGAAGCCTGAGTTTGTTGAGCTACTTCCGCCTCCGGTCACACACTGCTGTGGGATGGCATTCCCGAGTTTAACAGCTTACACTCGCTCCTCCCACCCTGTTGCGTTGAATGCAATTGTCGCTGTGTTTTAATACGTTTGACATCGCGCCTCTCGTTGTATGATTGTGGCATGCCATGCGCCACTTACAGAAAAATGAATTAGTGTTTACGTCTTATTCCATTAGCAAATACATGTAGAGGAAGTGACGCTAACTGGAGGAAGTGCTTTGACGTTCCCGTTAAAAGGGTCTGTTTGAATGTGTGCACACTCGCCTTAAGGGAATGTGTCATGGGATGGTGGTGGTTGGCTGGGTGGTTTTTAAGTGTGCATTGAAGCAAATGTGAAGGTGGGTTGTGGCACTTGAACGACCTGCGGCGCACACTCACGGTGGGCGGGTCGGCTTGAACCTTCTCTCATGGCCGGGGGACCTTTCTAAAAGGGCGTGAGAGCTGTGAATGTACCATAACACAGCCTTTTTAGAATCTAATAAACGCAATCAGCCCTCGTCTTGTCCAGCACAGGCCAGGCAGAGATCGTTATGCTTGAATTTCATTTTCTTTGCTGTTGTTTTTTTGCTGAGCTGGCTGACTGACTGACTGCTGTGCAAGTATGCTGGGCATGCGGGTCCCTAATGGAGACCATGGAAGCTTGTTGCCTTATTTTGTCATCTTTCACTCTTCATTGCAAAGCTTATTGCCACACCTTCCTCCATGCGTGTGTGTGTGTGCGTGCGTAGGTGCATGTGTGTGTATATATATATAAATATATATATATATAAATATATAAAAAAGAGAGAGTAATATTTATGAATCTATTTTTTTCCTATTTTGTGATGAGAGCTATTGATATGAAACAAAAGAAAACAAAAGTCCTCTTCTTTTTTTGCCCTCAGTGGGACACTGCCATATTATTTTGAAGGGAAGTGTTTATTTTCTTGAAAATGAATATAAAAGAGAACCTGAAAAAAACGTGAGAAGAGTAAAGTGAACCACCGCAGGATGTAAACAGTGCGCAGTCAGTATTGTGATCTACCTCAGGCTTCAGGGTACCTCAGTCCAATCTCTCATTCCCCCCCCCCTTTTCCACATTTTGTATGCCTTGTTAACTGATCATTTTGATCATTTAAAAATTTTTTTTTTTTAATGAATTAAAAAAAAAAAATAATGTAAAAGAAGAACAGGAGGGGCCATCTCAACCAGTTCCTCCAACTTAGTTTAACTTCGTAGTCTTTGCCGTGCAACCTCTTACTGACACTCACATGAATTCAAAAAAAAAAAAAAAAAAAAAAAGAGCGAGAATGGATCATGGAACGGGGGTACGCACTTGCCCGAAGTGGCTCGGAATGACGATGCTGTGTACTGAATACACCGGGGGTGTCCAAAGTGCAGCCCAGGGGCCATTTGGATAAGCACTCGGGATATTGTAAGCATAAAGTCAATTCACTGTTAATGGGATGTAGTCTTGGATATTACACTCATTTGCTTTGTCAGCTACTGTATATCACAAAGTTAAGATGCGGATGTTTTATACAGCCTACTCATTTATACTCATTTATACAGCCTAGCTGACACACGTTGGATTGGAATGTGCAAACTATCAACGTCACCGTCGATCTATCCCTACATCCTGCAGTTTGTATGCGTGCGGCCCCCGGTGGAAAAAGTTTGGACATCCCTGGATTACGCCATCTAAAAAGATGAGGGGGGGGGAAAAAAATCAAATCTGGTGATAGAAATTAACCAACTGTACCTCCTAGAAGTAAAATATAAAGTTTGAAAATGTGTGTTTTGGTAGATGATTTGATTTGTTGTAACAATGCTTCGTGGATAAAAATGTTATACCATTGGAAAGCCTGCTTATTTACCGTTTAAATGATGGGTCACTTCTAAGTAATAAACATTTAGGGGATGGCTTTTTAAATATTTTTTTAATCACAAATATCCTTGTTAGCATCTTTGGCTTACTAACAAACTGTGAACCGAAACCATATCATCAGCGGTTGATTCACAAAAATGTTAACACAAAACATGTTTCTACAGTTTTACATACAGTGCCCCCTTCCTGGTTCCTTTTATTTTGCATGTTTGTCACACTTAAATGTTTCAGATCGTCAAACTAATTTAAATATTAGTCAATGACAACACAGCGGAACACAAAATGCAGTTTTTCATGAAACTTTTTGTTATTAAAGGACAAAAAAAAATGAAAACCTACATGTCCCTGTGTGGGGAAAAAGTGATTGACACTGGGCAAAAACGGCCTGCATGGCGGAGTTCCAAGACCAACACCACTGCTGAACAAAAAGAACATTAAGGCAGAAAATATCTTCAAATACTCTGTGGTCTGACGAGACAAAAATTGAACGTTTTGGAAAGTGTGTCCCATTACATGTGGTGTAAAAATATCACCTCATTTCAGAAAAAGAACATCATACCAACAGTAAAACATGGTGGTAGTGTGATGGTCTGGGGTGGTTTTTCTGCTGCAGGACCTGGAAGACTTGCTGTGATAAATGGAATCATTAATTCTGCTGTCTACCGAAAAATCCTGAAGGAGAATGTCCGGCCATCTGTTTGTGACCTCAAGCTGAAACCAACTTGGGTTCTTTAGCAGGACAATGATCCAAAACACACCAGCAAGTCCACCTCTGAATGGCTGAAGAAAAACAAAATGAAGACTTTGGAGTGGCCTAGTCAAAGTCCTGACCTGAATCCTACTGAGATGCTGTGGCATGACCTTAAAAAGGCGCTTCATGCTGGAAAACCCTCCAATGTGGCTGAATCACAACAATTCTGCCAAAATTCCTCCACAGCGCTGTAAGAGACTCATTGCAAGTTATCACAAACGCTTGATTGCAGTTGTTGCTGCTAAGGGTGGTCCAACCAGTTATTAGGTTTAGGGGGCAATCACTTTTTCACACAGGGTCATGTAGGTTTGGGGTTTTTTTCTCCCTCAATAATGAAACATTTTATTTTAAAAAATGCATTTTGTGTTCAGTTGTGTTGTGAGTGATTGATATTTCAATTTGTTTGATCTGAAACATTTAAGTATGACAAAATAAGAAAACCAGGATGGAGGCAAACACTTTTTTACACCACTGTACATCACACAATTCTAAATGCATATAAGTGATGAATGAAAGGGATAAATAAATTAACATTTAAGGTTACTTTCATCTTCACTGATGATGTAGACACGCTGTGGCATCTTCCTCTTCAGCACCACCTTCCTGTTCTCTTCAATGCAGTCGTGTTTCTCACCTTCTTTACCAAAATGCTGGCACTTGCAACTTTTCTTTGGCTCCGTTTTGGGGTTATCGGGGAAACGCTGAGAAACTCACGGCAAAACAAGAAGGTGGTGATGAAAGAGGAAGGTGTTGATCTTGCTGCCACATTTTGTCTTTAGGAACACTCACGTCAAGATTCACATCCTCAATGAAGGTAAAAGTAACCTCAAATGTTCATTTATCGCTTTCAATCATCATTTATGCGTATTTTGAATAGTTTTCTGCATGTGAATCCATAATAACGTGTTTTGTGTTCACATCTTTAGCCTTCTGGAACAGGTCAATTGGATTAACATTATTTCTTAGGGGAAAAATTGATTCAGTTAGCGTCTGTTTAACTTAGAGTCGACCTTCAGGAACAAATTAATGACGCTAACCAATTTAAATTGAGAGCGAAGCCGCACGTCAAAAGGTCATGTTTGACCAGGGTCCCTGGTGGCATGACGGTACGCCCGCCTACCTTCCATGGCGCGTTTTACCTCCCACTCATGCACGTCGCTCACAAATCATTTCAAAGTGAAATTAATAATACTTTCCAGTGGTATGACGGCAAGAAGCATTGATTGAATTATCTAGCAAACACAAAACTCCGAGCTTTTTATTTTGTTTACCTTCTCCAGACTGTACCTCCTAGGAAAAACAAAAAGATTTGCCTGTGAATAAGGAATTTTGTAACACAAGTTTTACTCTCCTATTCTCTGTTAGTGGTTTTATTTTAATATAAGGAAGAACACACACAGAGCTGCAAAAATACACTGACTCTTGAATATGGTGTAAAAACAACAACAAAAAAAAAGTAGAATGTAGAATTTAGCTGGTGACACTAATGGACGTGAGACAATAAGTAGTGTCTCACGACAATGCATCGTGTCTGACACACATTTCGGTGTGCACCTGAGTGTCACTGCCGTTGTTGTTTTTTTTTTTAAATTTTTGTTTTTATTTTGTGCTGTACATTTCAGAATTACCTCTCTGAATCAAAGGCTGACTTTTAGTGACTAAAAAGAGATGCAGGGCAGTGGAGGGATCGTACAATGTCCCAGTGAACACACACTAGCAGTGCTTCAAATAATAAAACAAGGTCTCGTAACCTCACACAATGCCTGAGGCTGCTCCAGCCAGCCTCCCTCCAGCCGGTGCAGTACCTTCTCCTGATGATAGCTGGCCCTGTGGTATGTGGTGGTCTGCTAGCGGGCCTCTTCCTCGGCTTCTGCAGAGGACCGTCTGTCTGTCTGTCGTGTCTTTCATAAGTGCGGCGTTCCCTCTAAGGCGCTGCAGCAGCGCATCACGCTCACTGAGGTGAAGCCCTTGTGGTGTTTTCTAAGGTTTTTGGGGTGTTGCTAGACTTTAATATTCAGTAAAAACCACACTTACACGCATCACCGAGGCGGTTTTAGCGGTGTTAGTCATATCACAACGGTTGGTGGGTAGCTGTTGTTGTATTTTGTTGTTTTGTTTTGTCTTCCGCCGATCCGGTTTTCTTGTCACTTACACGGTTTTGATGATTCTTAGCTCTTGAGTTTCATTTCTATTAGATGGCTGCCAATACTAGTTAGTACCGCCGTGGGTTTAAACCACACGCAAGTTCATGTTCAAATCAAAGTGGCACACTAGAATGGCACTTAGTGAAGCGCAGACCTCCGCCAAGGCAGAAAACAATCATCATCAGTTTGGGATGGCACCATATTCTGTCATAGATATGAAATTTGACTGTTTTTTTTGGTCATTATTCACGGAAGTGTTGCAAAATGCATTATTTAAATATTCAATGTGGTTCTTTTGTGGCCTGTTCTCCACTCACTATTCCACAAAGTTGAAATTCCACAAGAATGAATTCATTATTTTGATGAGAATGAAGTGTACGAGTATTAGGACCGCACTGAAAATAGTCTGAATTTTCTAGGAGAATAAAGTCATAGTTATGAGAATAAAGTTAAAATGTTATGGGGGGGCAAAATAAGTCTATAAAGGGGTTTTGGGAGCACACACACTAATACTACTATGAAAATGTAATGAGAAGAATCAAAAAAGAGGGAAAGGTTGTAACTTTACAAGAATAAAGTAGGGCTGTCTCATGATTGAACATTTTCATCAAATTAATCACAGTTTTCAAGTTAATTGATCATGATTAATCACCATTTGCCACTAATGTATGTGTGAAATATGCTCATTTTGCTGTATTTTATGAAGAGAAAAATACATGACAGGCATGTATTCGTATGTATTAACATCTCCAAATACACAAAGTTTAAATCAAGCTAAATATAGCACAAATGTCTGAAAATGCGTTTGCCTAACGCTCGTCTCTTTAATAGTAGCAGAATCACAGTTTCATCAAGTTATTATGAGCCAGAGGGTTGCGTAACTTAAGTTGAATTCAGATGTCTTGAGTGTTTGATGTATTTTCTGGGGTTTCCGAGCATACTTAAAAGCAGAAAATCGTACTTCCGCAGTTAAGAGTAACGTTAGTGAGAGACAAGGATATCCACTTACTGTTTTTTCTTTGTCTTTCTGTGTAGCTAGACCACACATACACGCATAATAAAGAGGCTGATGTGATTTTCAGAGTGTCCCTGAATGCATCTTGCGGTTGTCTAGTAACAATAAGGAAGTATCGTTCCCAGGAGGCTGAATAAGGACACGTTTGAGTTGCCAATACAAGTATGGTGTTGGAATTGCACTGCTGTTGATGTGTTCAGATCAGAGTAAAGTTCTAAAAGAGCGGCAGACTCGGACTGTGTGACTCTGGGGGGCCGCTATTGTGGCTCCGTCTGCCATCATAAGAGATGTGGCTTGAGAAGATGCGCATGCGTTAACGAAGGTAAAAATTGTAACGTAGTTAATTAAATAAATGAGTTACCGCTGTTAATGCTCTATTTTTGATAGCCCTACAGTAAAGTATTTTTTAAAAATTCATAATTTCATGATAACGTGGTAATATTACCCCAGGAAAAAATTGTATGAGAATAAAGTTGTAATATTTCAAGCAAAACGTGATGTTAAAAAAATCCCAATAAAACATTAACTGAAAATAAAGAAGAATTAAGCTGTAATATTACAAAAACAAAAGTTATGAGAAAAAAAAAGTACAAATTTTACAAGAACAAAATTTTTGCATGGAAAAATTTTACAGGACAAATATGTATGTAATATGAAAAAACAGTATTTTAATTGAGAAAAAAATTGAACATTATCGTAATTTAATCAATAACGTCATCATATATTTAGAAAAAAGTTACAATTTTACAACAATAAAGTGGATATTCTTTATTTAAAAAATAAAACCGTGTTCTTGTAACATTAAAAGTTGTTTTCTCGAAACGTTTTGCTTTCAGTGTGGTCCTAATATACTGCACCTTCACCGCTCAAGGTGCCATGCGGTACAAATAAAAGCATGCAACTTGGCGGAGGTAAGCGCCGCACGCTAAAGAAGGTTAATAAAGGATCCAGGTGTGAATAGGATATCAACTACAGAACATCGGGACATGGCAGAGCAAAGGGCATTCTTGAAGCACCCGAGCAACATGGATCATCCAGTGTGGTTTATCAAATGTGAAGACAAGTGATACCATGCTGTCGTCCATCCAGGATGCACTTTGCGTCATCTCGCACTAAACTTTCAACTAGTAGTTTTACACATCTCACCATTTGGGAGATTCCTTCGTGTGTGTGTGTGTGTGTGTTTAATAGGTGAAACCCCTCAAAGGTCCCACATGCCCAGAGGTCTCAAACACCTCAAGGTCATGGATGACTGTGCGCTGGACTGACATTCGATCATTGTTTCACACTTGGTGGTGGATCCATGCCTTTTTGGTTCCAAGCATACTGTTGTTTGAGTTGTGAGTGTGAACTGTATTGCTGAGCAACCTGGATCTGAGCAATAAACACAATTTGCATCAACTTCTTGTCCGGCATTTTATTGTTGATTGTTGCCAACTCTGAAAATGCGGTAAATGCCTCACAAATGTCACGGCTGAAAAGGCGTCAAGTTATACGCGCCACAACACGAGGTACACCTGCACGATCTAAAGCTGGTCAGAGCTTATATTTTTGATCATTTTCTCTCTGAATGTTCTCAATAATGCTGCTCAGAAAGTTGCCATAGTGTAGCAGGAGCTCAACTTCCCGGTTTAGACTGAATCAACAGCGCCTCTACTGGTTGCATTGAAGTAGTGCACTCCATTTTACCTCAACTGCTTCAAGACTTGACATACTACAAGTATTAGTATTAGGCTAGCGACCCACTGGCCAACTGTCAACAGATCGGCCCACAATTCTATTGTTTGAATTTACAACAAGTGCTTTTGGGGTAGTCCTTAAATCAGCAGCAGAAGCAATGCTCTTTTTATATGGACAACCTTGTCAAATAGACACCCATGCTTGTCGGCAGCATAATTACTCTGCATTTTTGGTTGAAAAAAATACATCCATCTTTGCACACTACTTGCTGCTTAATAGTAAGCATTACTCTGTCATATAAATGATCTTTGGGACTCTTGGCTCATGTATTAAATCTTCCTGGAGGTCCTGTTCTTTTACTTATATATTACATACAGTAATGTATTACATATTAGTCATGTCATCATATAAAGCATGTAGTGGTGTGAAAGTGTTTGCCTCCTTCCTGATTTTTTTTTATTTTTTGCATGTTTGTCACACTTAAATGCTTCAGATAAATTTATTGTGATCTATCAGTCTGGAAAAGGGTGTAAAGCCATTTTTAAAGCTTTGGGACTCCAGCGAACCATAGTGACAGCCATTATCCACAAACAGCGAAAACATGGAACAGTGGTGAACCTTCCCAGGAGTGGCCGGCCAACCAAAATTACCCCAAGAGCGCAGCGAAGACTCATCCAAGAGGTCACAAAAGACCCCAAAACAACATCTAAAGAACTGCAGGCCTCACTTGCCTCAGTTAAGGTCAGTGTTCATGACTCCACCATAAGAAAGACACTGGGCAAAAAACAGCCTGCATGGCAGAGTTCCAAGACAAAAACCGCTGCTGAACAAAAAAACACATTAAGGATGGTTTTAATTTTGCCGAAAAACATCTTGATACCCAAGACCTTTGGGAAAATACTCTGTGGCCTGGCGAGACAAAAGTTGACCTTTTTGGAAGGTATGTGTCCCATTACACCTGGCGTAAAAACATACCAACAGTAAAATAAGGTGGTGGTAGTGTGATGGTCTGGGGCTGCCGCTTCAGGACCTGGAAGACTTGCTGTGATAAATGGAAGCATGAATTCTAGTCTACCAAAAAAATCCCCTAGGAGAATGTCCAGCCATCTGTTTGTGACCTTAAACCGAAATGAACTGGGGCTCTGGAGCAGGACAATCATCAAAAAAACAGCAGCCAGTCCATCTCTAAATGACTGAAGAAAAACAAAATGAAGACTTTGGAGCGGCTTCATCAAAGTCCTATTGAGATGCTGTGGCATGACCTTAAAAAGGCGCTTCATGCTGGAAAACCCTCCAATGTGGCTGAATTACAACAAATCTGCAAAGACGAGTGGGCCAAAATTCCTCCACAGCGCTGTAAGAGACTCATTGCAAGTTATCGCAAACGCTTGATTGCAGTTGTTGCTTCTAAGGGTGGCCCAACCAGTTAATAGGTTTAGGGGGCAATCACTTTTTCACACAGGGTCATGTAGGTTTGGATTTTTTCTTCCTTAATAAAAAGTTTCATTTAAAAACTACATTGTGTTCAGTTGTGTTGCCATTGACTAATATTTCCATTTGTTTGATGATCTGAAACTGTGACAAACAGGCAAAAAAAGAAATCAGGAAGGAGGCATACACTTTCACACCACTGTATATTAATCATATAAATATTGTACAGTAAATTAAATATATAAACCTTCCATTGTTAGAAAAACAAACAGTATTTCAAATAGAATTATCCCCATTCATAATATATATCCATCCATTTTCTACACCGCTTGTCCTCACTAGAGTCATGGCGGTATGCTGGAGTCTATCCCAGCTGATTTCGGGCGAGAGGCGGGGTACACCCTGGACTGGTCGCCAGCCAATCGCAGCCCATTCATAATAATCATAATTCTTAATTGCACTGCGGTTTTTCTAATAATTTGGTGCCTATTTAACTACACGAGAGGAACACAACCAGACACCCCATCCAAGTACAAAAATAAACACATGACAGGCTCTTATCTTTTGATTGGATGGCATAATATTGTACGGGTGTACCTAATGTTGTGGCCAATGAGCGACTATACGAAAACACCTCCTCGGGGATAGTCACCTTTCGTCCTCCGCACGGTCCATGGAACGAAGCCCAAGCAACAATGTTGTATTGCGAGGCTTTGTGCTGCCTGCATAAATGTTACATTCACTTCTACGAATGAAGATTCTATTGGATAAAAAAAAAAAAAAAAGACAGTAAAAAAATATGGCTGTACAGTTCACCACAAATGATAATGCGGGTTCTTCTGTAATAATCCCCAAATTCCTCACTGGACACTGCACAGCTACAACAGGTTACCTTTTACATTCAAACTGAATCTGAATGTTTTTGATAATGATCGTGTGATTGCGCTCCCTTTTTGCTTTGTCTTGTCAAACTGCGGCAGACACTCAACACTGATGATGTGAGGTAGTAGAAAACAGTCAACAGCAAAATTCCCCTCCCCTCTCCTGTTACGACCGTACACCCAGTAGATATCGTTGATGTTGGTCGTCTTCTAACATCAGGTGGCTCCAGTGGTCCAAATAAAACGTTCCACCGAGTAAGTCTCCCTTTTGAGGAGCAAATCACTGGACCTTCTTGTTGGCGAGGTCACCGTTCTGCTCATGCGCCTCCACTTTGAGGCGCCAGTGGCTGTACCGGCGGATGAGGGCGCCCGGCAGCAGAGCCATGCAGGCGATGGCCAGCAGCTGGATGAGGCGCTGCCAGGAGAACAGGTCGTCCAGTGACGACACTTCCGACAGCATGACACCAGTCTGGACGCAGATGAAGTTGTACGGAAGCAGGCCTGCAAGAGAACATCAGTGAGCACAAAACTTACGTACACCCCTTGCATAATATCACAGTACATGTTGGAATTCATGTTTCCCCTCAGTGAACCGTATCGCACCATTATCGGCTGCACTCATGCAGCCCCAGACCACGACACTACCACCACCAGGCTTGACTGTAGGCAATTATTGTAATACTTGTTTGTGTTGGCAGCTATTTTGGCAATAATGGCCACGCATTGACTCGTTTCCAGGGATAGTTAGTGAGCACAGTACAGGAGTGAGTACGTTTACTACGACGCCACTCTTGTGCTCACCGATGAAGACCGAGCAGAGGAAGAACATCACTGGGATGTTGACAACGGGGGCGGCCATATTCAAAAACCAGTTGGGCGTCATGGGAAAGAACCTCAAGAAGAGCAGGAAGAAGAACAAACAGTCCTTGTTGTCCTCCACCTGGCGAGGAAAGAACAACATGAGCTACCAGCAGTGCGTTTAACACGACCTAGTAGGAAAAAAAATACTGAAAAGCGTGTGTTGACCTTCCTCTGGAGCATGGAAACTTTATCAGGGAAGAGGTTCACAATGTGGTGTTTTCCGAAGGCCTGAGATAGAAGGTAGCACGTGGTGGAGCCCACAGTGGTAAGCACGCAGGCTAGCAGCAGACCTTCATGCAGGCCAAATATGGCTCCCGCTAAGATGTTCTACAGAGAAAAGGTTTGAATTAGTATTGCGCTTAATAATCGACGATAATTATCTGTGATGAATTGACCTGTTGATTGAACATGGGCCGAATGGAGCGCACGACTTGGCTAGTTAGTTGTTGCTAGCTAGTGGGTTGCTCATTTTCTCTTTGGTTTACCGAGAAAATGACTTTTTTGCGTCACAAAGACTTTTTCAACTTGTCTTCCGGCATCAGACCAAAGTACAGGAGCTTAACCTCACCAGGAATGAGGATCCGGGAATGGCAAAGGACTGCTTGTAAAGGTAAGCGCTGCAGAAGAGGAGCAACACGTATCCTGTGTGCTCTGTCTTGTAAAACTGAAGAAGCGCAGCCAGCTCCCGCAGCTCCTCCAAGTCAGAAGGGAATTTCAACCTACCAAAAATAGACAACAGAGACCCAGAAAAACCGTTGGAAGAAAAATGCACAATAAAGAAAATCTTTACATTCAGGCTTAAACTAACAATTGTTACTCCAATTGTCTCGTTGAGTCCACAATACGATGCCATCAAACGATCTCTACAGTATTTGACGAGACGACATCAAAACAAATACACACGAAAAAATAATTTAAAAAATGGCGTAAAGTGACGTGAATAAAGTCCAGTTTTTTGAGATATTCTTTTAACATTACGAAGTAGAACGTGCAATTAATGAACATCAAAATCCCCACAGTCTTAAACGCAACAGTAAATGCACTTGTCATAAACTATCGTTTTCGCGTAAAATTACTTCTATTACGTGTTTTTTCCTCTTCTTTATTTGCGTACATTCGACCAAAACAAGACATTAAAAACAGTTGAATTTTACTTCTGTCATTCAGTTATGTATAAAACGCAATACATCATGATCAAATAGCGTATATTTATTATAAGTGTTCTATTAGGAAAGTATGTTTTAGGGGGAAGCTACCTGGAAACAATCAAAATACTGCTTCACTTTAAAAGCTTATGTCACTTAAAGAGAAATACTACAACCTTCTGATCCCCTCCGTGCTCCCAACGGGCACTTTGGACTCTTCTGCTCCGACATGTTCGGTTGGTGTCCGAACAGGTCTTGGCGGTGCAGGGGGCAGGTACAGAGACAGTGAATAAAGGTAGAACGTAGCAGCTATAACAACAGTGATAAGTCCAACCAAAGAGCGCATATTCTCACAGCTTTTTGTTTTGTTTTTCGACAGCTAAAGCAGGAAGTGGGATCGGAAACGAAAGGGACAACGCGAACCGCCCATAACACGACGTCACTTCCGTCAATAGCCACACGCGACATCGTTACCAAAGACGTTCAAGTCATTTTTCACCGAATTCGACTCTTTTAATTGAAAACGTTGCAGATAAATTATTGGCAGGTCGCAAAATGTCTAATTTGAAAGCATTTAGCTGAAAAGTAACGGAATACAAAGAACAATTTTTGTCATCCAGGCCGGATAAGGGCGCTAATGCTCTATTGTGCTGTGAGGTAAACAGCAGTTTAGCTAACCAAAGACGCTAGACAGAAAGAATTTGTTCTACTACCACTTCCGTAGTTCCGTTCGGCCGCCATGATAGTAAGCAGAATCCAGAAACAGTGCACTGTGTGAAGATGTCCTCGGCGCGCAGATATGAATTGCTCAATAGACGGTCCAAAAGACCAGATTTGTAATTTTTCATGTGTCCCCCAAATAAAGAAATGCATGTGTGATAGAAACGTTGTACATTTATCACACTGCTTGTTGTAAATAAACGGGACAGTGCCCAAGCCAAGACTCCAAGGGGGTATTCTGCAAAGTGAGTTTAGTGGGTTAGCGGCTGTGTTGAGTGGAAAGCAGGACTTACGTGTTCAGCAAAGGTAGTTCTCTTTTAAAGCAGCCATATCACCATGGTAACTTGGGCTAAGCTAAAAGTTTATTTCCTACTGCTGCTCGGGTTTTTATTGACATCAACATACAGTATACTAGGTCATATTTGTGCAGTGTCATGGAGTTTTACATATATATGTACATATAAATTCATTCTGTTCATATAACATTAATTCATTTCATCAAATTGTAGGCACTGCATGGGCCGCACGGTGGCCGAGTGGTTAGCATGTTGGCCACACAGTCAGGACCGCGACCCTAGTGAGGATAAGCGGCATAGATAATGGATGGATGTAGGCACGGTGCTTAATTTTAAAACCAATACACGGTACACTGTTGCGCGCCTCGCCTTGCCCAGCTCGCTCGCTTGCTTACCATCATGGCGGACGTTTCGCTCCGTTGTGTACTATACTGTTACATGCATTTGCCGAGGAGTGTGCTGTCTTTGACCATGTAGCGTCTCTAGAGAACGATCATGTCAACAAGCTGTGAAGGTGTCCGGAGTTCAATTTGTTCTGCGAGCTAAACACTGAAGTTACAAAGTTCACTGCATGCAGTAAAAAGTGCAATTGATTGTGTGACACTATGGCTAAATATTCTCATATTTCGGGAACGACTGTCGGCTTGATTACGCTTCAAAATCCTCCTGTAAATGCACTAAGGTGAGTTTGAATAACGAATGTTACTCTTTGTACTGCAGGTTGACGACTACAGCATTTGGCCTCGATAGTTTTCGTCTTATTGCAGTCATTGGCCACTACGAACATATCAATGCAACTTTTTAATTAACACCGTTAGGGGGTGTTAATTCTGTAGATATTTGTTTTTATTAATGTGACTGTAGCACAGTGTTGCTTGTAATAAATTTATATTAATATTATTATATTATATTTATATTAAATTTATATCTCATTAGACTGTGCAAATTCCCTAAATTGTCCACACTACTGAATGCAGCCTGATGCAAAATTCCTGTATAAGTTTGCTTATCGTTTCTGTATTTGTGTTACAGCGCAGCAGTACGTCAGGGCATTGTGGACACAGTTAAGAGGGCCCTTGGTGACGCAGAGGCGAAATCTATTGTCATATGTGGTCAGAATGGAATCTTCTGTGGGGGTAGATGCTGTTTCCTTTACCGCCGATCACATATTGAGTCACATTGTTCATTTTAGGATAAAGTGTGGCTTTTTGCCAAGCATGCTATTGAAGCTTGATGCAACCGATGGACGACAATATTGATGTTTCTTTAATATGCATGAGACGCTGTTTATGTACTGTATTTCTAAACAGGGGCAGACATCAAGGCATTTGGGACCCCCATGTCTGGGCCTCCACTGGTGCCTATGATCCATGCTATAGAGGCTGCAGACAAGCCTGTGATTGCAGCCATAGAGGGGTTCGCTCTGGGTGGAGGCCTGGAGTTGGCGCTTGGCTGTCACTATCGAATAGCACACAGCAAGGTTAGTTCAATGTGTCCCAAATGGTGTCTCTCCTGACTTAAATAAAAGCAGTGTAGTGTCAATGTACCCGAGGAAGATACGTTTCCTCAAATAGTGTCCGAGCCTCAATTAATCGTGAGCCACACCTCATATCAAATAGACGCCCTCCCCTTCCATAAAGTAGCTGTAAAAAAACAAAAAACAAAAAAACAGGGCTTTTTTTCTTTAGACAAACCACACTGGGCTGAAAAGGAACATACGACAAAGCGAAAGTACTCCTGCCTTATATTCACTTCCATCGCAAGCGAAGAAGTCCGTTGATGCAGCTGTGTGCTTGTTATGTTCACCTTAACAGCTCAAACGCTGCAAAACAGTGTTTTGCGGTACGTGGCATGCACAAACTTAAGCAGGCAATAATTTGCTCTGCCTCCAACTGCGCGGCAAACAAAAACAAGGACATTTGTGATGTGATGTGAGGCAGTTACACATTCCGTTCCCATTGCGTCACGAAAGTGGTCATTTTCTGTCAACCGACCAACGGACAGAGGCGTGTCTCCTGAGAGCTTGAACAAGTACACTTACAAGTGACTCGGTGAGGGATGGAGCATGCAGCTGTCCCTTTTCAAGCATAAAAATGGCTAAATGAACTAAAATACAAATACAAGGCAGAAGAAGCATTCTAATTGTGAATGTAGTGTTCTACATCAGCCACTAGGTGTCAGTGATGGTTCGGTGAGGCAGGCTCCAGGCATTTGTTGCAGGTTCAGTTGGTTGCAGGCACAATAATACATTGCATAATAGTCATCATAATAGCACAGATACCGTTGGGGCCAAAAACCACAACAAGCTAAAAGTCAACTCTCAACCTCCGACCTCATTTTCTGTCCTCCGCACATCTGTCCGCCTGCCACTAAGGTCCCCTAGCGAACACATTTACCGCGACACACACAAGCAGGCGTTTTATTTATGTCTTAAATAGCTTATTTACTCTTACTACGCCCACTATATCGGGTTGTACGAGTGCAAAGCGGCCATTACAATGAATTGATGAGACGATAGCCACTGCAGGAAGGATGCTGTCCAGAAAAAAAAACAAGGAACTGTCAACATAAGATAACTGTTGTCTTATTTTTGTCCAATAAGTGTTATTTTCTGACTACTATATTGGGTCATACCGATGCAAAGGTTACGACATGGGTGTTTTTCCTGTCTAGAGGGCTCTAATAATGTTAAAAACCGTATTTAGAAGATTGTAAACAGGTTAAATATTACATTTATTAGTGTTGAATCCTTCATGGAAATTCACCGTCACCATCAATCATCGCGGTCGCATCTGGAAGCAATTAACCGTGATTAAACGAGCGACGTCTTTAAATTCATAACTTCAGATAATTAACAGGTACAATTCACTGTCGAGTATTTGAAGGATGCGCACTTTTTTTTAGTGAATTACACTGATTCAACTTCCTACCCGGCCTCAATTTCAGGCCATACTGGGGCTTCCGGAGGTGACTTTGGGTCTGCTGCCAGCTGCAGGGGGTACCCAGCGTTTGCCAAGGCTGACTGGGCTACCAGCTGCTTTGGACCTCATCACGACTGGTAATAACAACAGCTTTACTCTTTACACATGTCGCACGTGTTTCTGTAACCGCATTTTGAACAGCAGCAATGTACCTGTAGTGTACTCAAATGACCAGCAGATGTCAGCCTGCATCTCCCATTTTTCTGCTAAAGCAGTTTTGGTGTCACTTGAAGCATTTTGGCTTGACATGATACTATTTCAAAACAAATGAATGGAAATGTATAACACCTGCCGCTTCTCAGTCAGTGATCTTTGTGCGTTGGATGTCAACCGTGTGTGCTGAAAACTATCATGTGTTGTCACAAGGTCGTCATATCAGTGCTGCCGAAGCGCTCAAATTGGGAATAGTGGATGAGGTGACTGAACGCAGCACCGTGGACACGGCTGTCAAGTTTGCGCTGAGCGTCGCAGGTAAGACCAAAGCAAACCACAGACAGCTTTATGTCATTCAAGGACAGATAAACGCCAGCCCAATGAGGGATGGAGAATATTTCACATATTCCACAGACGGCGACATCCGGAATCGTTGACGTACAAGTAGCGGAAGTCGAGTCGAGGGAGGGGATGAGAAAAAGCCGGCTGCGGCTATGAATGTTTGATAGCGGTGTGAGATGTGCTCTGATGTCTTCTCTGCCTTTGCTGTATTATTCAGAAGGGTCAAATGGGACAAACATTCTGAGAATACCCACAGTGGAAGTTCTTTAATTAGTTTCATTTAGCCATGAATGTTTTAATCAGACTCACAAATGCATTTGTTCATGTTCTGTGACCACACACTTAAAGACTGAGTCATTGGCGTCTTGAAATATCACATTTATATTTAGTGCACCATCAAATTGGATTATAACAATAATACCTTATTTCCACAAAAGGTGGCCTCCAAAATCTTACCCCAGGTGAATAAATAAATAAATGCCTCATCTTTTTGCCCTTAAGAATGCCTTGTATTCTCTGCAGTTGAGTAAATCCATGCATCCACTATTTGAGAAAATGCAGTATTACCACTGCTGTTGTTTTACTTACAAAGTTATGATTAGCGTTACTCGTTATTTATACAATAATTCAGAAACACATTTGGAAGAATGTCAAGAAAATATGAAATGAAATGGAGCCTGTTTTTCTTGACCAACCGGTATATTGAACACTCTCTTATCATTATGGCAAACGAACATGAAGCAAGAGCTAGCTCTCTGCTAACTTTATTTAGCTTAGCTTAGCTTAGCTTAGCATAAAGACTGGACACATTAGCAAACAGTAAGTTTAATGTTAAAATAATGTCTGGATGTTGAAGTTCAAATGAGTCTATTGACTCATGTGAACTTCAACATCTCACAGAAAACCCCTTGCTATTTCTTTGGAAATAGTAAAAAAAAAAAAAAAAAAAAAAGCGGAATTTGAATGTGTTGTTTTTTAAATTGTTGTAGCCCACCATATGCAAAGCTAACTTGCTAGAGTATGTGTAATACACATACCATACACTAGCTTTCTTTCAGATTACTCATGTTTATGTGAGTGTTTATTTTTCCCCAAAAAGAACAAAAATGGGACATATACTGTACACATGTTTTTACAAATTGAACTAGTAAAGTAGAATGCAGCCTGTTTTTCTTTGCCAACCGATATACTCAACACTCTCTTGTCATCATGGCAAACGAACGTGAGGCAAGAGCTAGCTGTCTACTAGCTTTGTTTAGCTTAGCTTATCTTAGCTTAGCTTAGCATAAACACTGGCCACATTAGCAAACAGAAGGGCCAATGTTCAAATAATGTCCAGAAAGAGACTCATTCGAACTGTAAGATCTCAAGACGGAAAATCCTTTGCTATTTTTTTTGGGGGGAAATATTGGAAAAACTGAAAATTGTATTATTATATAATTGTATATTGTAAAAACGCTTAACTGAATAAATAAGAAACATTGTAAATACATAGAAAAATGATGAATGAAAGGGATAAATGAACATTTTAAGGTTACGTTTAACTTCGCTGAAGACGTAATTCTTGATGTGACTGTCCCCAAAGACACAACGCGGCAGTGAGACACTACACGGACGCCACCTTCCTGTTTTACCTTGAGTTCTTTCTTGAATTCAGTCGTGTTTCCCACCTCAGTAACCCAAAATGTAGCCAAAGAAAGTTTCAAGCGGCAGCATTTTGTGTTCATGGGCTCGGATGAACAGGTACGGTCAAATTAAAAAGAAATAAATAAAAGGCAGCGGCAAGTCGATACGTGGTGGTCCTCGTGTTTGAGCATGTCGCCTCTTGTTGGAACACATTTTCATTGAATCCCCTGTTGCCTTCTGGAATGTCAATTTTGCATATTTTCTTTCAAGTGTATAACCTTTTTTTTTTTTACGTGATGCCTACCGAGATGGAGTTGAGCGGGGTTGTTAGATGAAAATGAGGCTCAGAGTGAGTCAAGCAAGCAAAACGAGATGCGAGTCAATCAAACTAAAATCTTTGGACGGATGCTCCCGTCTTGAGCTAATTGGCGGGGTTGCTAAACGGTGACAAGGAGCGCCGGTTCCCACTTAAAAAGCTACCGCCGCTGAGTTTCTGCGAGGCAACCAGTGGAGCATCTCTGTGTCAGACTCGGGCAATATCGACACGGACACAGATATTTTGCAAAAACGCACATTTCCCACTCCTCGGTGTAAAAAAAAAAAAAAAAATCTACACGAGTGGAGTTGTTAAAAAATGTCTGTCCACATTAAAACACATCCACTGGCTGTCATGTGCATTTTGGCCAATTAGAAGCCTGAAAAAGCGACCACAGCTGACTCGATCACACATTACAACGCATCTGTTCATCAATAGAGTTAAGATTCCCTGTAGACTAGCTGGAAAATCAGCGCACACGTACATGGAGCCCAGGAAATGTGTGTTAGTCGCCCGTGCCTGTTGTAAGCTACATGCCGTCTATCGCCGCACGAAATGAAAGCAAAACCTGGAAGTCAAAAACGTCCATGTTGTGTTGTTAAATAAGAAATGACACAAACCAAAATGCTCTCTTACTCATCCACGCAAAAAAATGGAAGCCGTAGTTTGTTTTTTTTTAACCGTAGATTTCCAAAAACTGAGGTTTTTAAGGACGAAAACCTGTTTGCATGTAAAATATGCCTTTTTAAAATATCCGTATTCGTGCGTACGTAGCCTAAAACATTTGAATCATCCATCCATCTACTTTCTATGCCGCTTATCCTCATGAGGGGTGCGGGGGTATGCTGGAGCC
Source organism: Dunckerocampus dactyliophorus (assembly GCF_027744805.1). Lineage (NCBI taxonomy): Eukaryota > Metazoa > Chordata > Actinopteri > Syngnathiformes > Syngnathidae > Dunckerocampus > Dunckerocampus dactyliophorus. Next base: position 26,970,658 of record NC_072827.1, read on the forward strand.
TATCCCAGCTGACTTCGGGCGAGAGGTGGGGTACACCCTGGACTGGTCGCCAGCCAATGGCAGGGCACATATAGACAAACAACCATTCACGCTCACATTCATACTTATGGACAACTCATTTAGAGGCGCCAGTTAACCTAACCTGCATGTTTTTGGAATGTGGGAGGAAACCGGAGTACCCGGAGAAAACCCACGCACGCACGGGGAGAACATGCAAACTCCACACATGCCCAAGCGGAGATTCGAACCCAGATCTTCCCGATCTCCCGACCGTGCGGCCAACATGCTAACTCGGCGACCGTGCGGCCCCATTTGAATCGTTTCGTGGGTAAATATGGGTACCGAAACTCGGTATCGATATGGGACCGGAGCAAACATAAACAGCAGTAGGCCATGCTCAATTCCAACCCGGTAAACTTGCATTACACGTTACTCGGCTGCGTTCCACACACAAAATGATCCACCAACAGTGAGCGAGGTGCCTTCAAGGACACCGGAATTCTGAATGTCAACATGACAACACAGCTCGTCTTCAGAATTGTGTGTCAGTTATCGATTTCTACTGGAATTGCGTGACACGTAGGCGTTTAAACAGCAGAATGTATGCACTTAAAGTACTGTAGTATCTTGCGACTTGTTAGCACATTCCCTGTGTTCTGTATCGCTACTGGTTTTGCTGTGATAATTATGATCATTTCTTGTGGATTTTATTTCATATTCGTGGGTTTCTTACTTAATTATCATTTTATTTATGTCATTGAAGTATTTACATGACTATTCTCTTCAACTTGCATGTGACAAAATTATGTATATATGAAAAGACGTTGTTTTTAGGCGAAATTTGTATGTTTTCCATTTTTTAAGTCGCCGTTCTGGTACCGTTTTAAAAGTACCGATTTGGCACCGGTGTCAGATCATGTGCAAAGGATACCCATCCCTATGCACGTGTGTCTCCCAGACCCCACACATGCGCACACAGATGGGATTAAGTGTTTTAGCACAGTGGTTTGCAACATCTGCCCGTTACATCTGTCAGGACAACCAGGCGTCCCTCTCGCTGCAGGACAAATCCATCGAAACAGCTCAGCCATTTACAGATTAATGGCTCAATATAGTAAAGTACCTTGGGGTCCTGATGCTTCTCCCCGCTCGCATTGTGTTTCGACGATGAACGCAATGTATATGTTAGGATGGGCTAGGTCATAAATAACCTCACCCGTTCATTGTTTGGTTTGAAATATGGTTCCAGACTTCATTGAATTGATTATTGGACCAAACTGGAGACAGTGGATTGGATGGTGGCCCTTTAATCTATGCCACGCTGACCCATTTTCTGCAGCTCAGTGTAATTCAGCGGAGCTGTGAAGGATTCTGTCTTGTGTAATCATGTCAGGAGAGACGGGAGTGGGAATTAAGGTGGGAATATTCCCAGTGGCCATTTTCATTTCTGACCGGTTGAGATGACTGCAGACAGCAGATGCATGCGTGTGTTCTAATATTGAGTCTTCATGTGGACTTTCACCAGGAAATTTGCTTCAAAGTTAAATGACATTGGAAAAGGCAGTATGTCGGACCCGTGGCGTGGTTCTTTCTAACAGTGAAGAACTCATCAGTGCTGTCCAAACCTTTTCCGCTAAGGGCTGCATACTGAAAAATGGCCATTTTTAGATTTTTCATTTATTTCAGAGACTAAATGTATTTATTTATACTATAATATTAATTTTAATATGCAAAGAAGTTATATACTAGTGTATTTGAAATAAATCAGCCTGCATGTCACTTGTGTGTGAGTTATCAACATTTTTTAAACATTTTTTTTAGTCCTTGTTTGTTTTTTTTCTTTTTTTTTTTTTAGAGTTACCACTTGCAAAAATTTGCTTCGGGCCGCACTTTGGGCAACCCTGCAGTAAATGTTAGGACATATACATGCCATCGTTTCAACATGCAAAATCAACTTTCCTGATTGTGTGGATTATTTTGAGTCGTTGATGATGGGTTGAGGTTGAGGTGACCTTGATAATATGTCACGTCTATATTGACTTTGGCACTGTAATGTCAATGTTTAAAAACGCACTTCCTTTCACATTTCTCTTTTAGAACACATGCTGGATGCTCGCCGTGTAAGCACCCGTCCGTGCCCTTGCCCTCCTCATTTGGATGCTCTGTTTGAGGAGGCAATGCTGAAGGTGCGCCAGAGAACCCGTGGAGCCATAGCGCCAGTGGCTTGCATCCAGGCCCTGCAGGCAGCCGCCACCTTGCCCTATGCTCGAGGTATGGAGAGGGAAAAAGAGCTGATGGGAACACTGTTCACCTCTGGCCAGGCCCGGGCTCTGCAGTACAGTTTTTTTGCGCAGAGAGCCGTCACCAAGTGGAGCATGCCCAGTGGAGCTTGCTGGGACAACAGCAGACCCAGGCCCATCCATAAAACAGCGGTTATTGGTAAGACTGGAACACAAATACGTAGTGTATATTGACATGAGTAGAATTAGTGATTAGCATCTGTCCAATGTCCTTGTTTGATTACAGGAGAGTGTAACAGATGCTACCTTCGTACTTGGCTACGAGTTATTTCTTGAATTCAGTAGTTTTTCTCACGTTCATTCTCAAAGTTCTGGCACTTGAAACATGGTGGGGTATTTTGCAGCTGTACTCAATTAAAAAAAAAAAAAAAAAAAGAAAGAAAAAAGCACTGACTCTCCAAAAGCCTATTCGCCTAATACTGGCAGTGCGCTTGAATGCCTCATCGTGGTACACAGTGCTTAATAGGAGGAAGAAAGGAGACAGATATGGAGTTGTTCGCCGTTCATCACACACAAATAATAAAGATGATTACAAGATTCCCTGGCTGGAATCTGTCTCTAAAAGCAGAGCTACTGTATCCAGTCTTCAAAAAGACTGAGTCACCAATGCGTGGATGCTTTGTTTGGGCACTCGACTTGGCGGAATGATACGCGGGCAAAGAGACTAGTTTGTTAGGCGCACTGTTTGACCGTACGATAATCAAGACAGTGTTTTCGAAAACAGGAGATACAGTTTTGGCAGTCATTTTTGTCAAAAATCGAATCCTATGAAAATGAGCTGCAACTGTAGATAAAACTCATGTTTTTCCACAGTTAAGTCTCAATTGTAAGAGCTCATCTTGTTCTAACCTTTAGACAACAAACCATAGCTGCCTTGTGGAAGTAAACAAAAACACTCTAATGACCCTTTTCCACTGCATGGTAGCAGCTCTACTCGCTATTGACATCTATTGGTGAAAGCCGGTACTCGCAGGTACGAACACATGCTAACATTAGCTTGCCCCAATACTGCGCCATGTAGAGCTAAGGCACAATATTATACTCCTCATTCTCCACTTCCTTTTTCTTGCTGTCCGCAATCTCCTTTTGAATACAATATGTCTCAACCGCATGTAAATCCAAAACCTTGTTCGCCTCCGTTATTGCTGTTTGTTAGCGTGTCACGTTCGGACAACCGCAAACCCCTCCTCAAACTCAGCCAAGTGGAGTTGCGCCAACCTGAAAACTGTGCAGTGGAAAAGCAGCAAAGCAGCAAACCAATGTTTAAAATGGATTTCAAATACTTTAGCCTTGATTGTGCCTCTGGTGAATTGCAGAACTTGGGCCTCTATTACTTCCAACTTAATTTATTGCACAACAATACGCAAACATCCTCAGTAAGGGTAAACGGGAATGATACAAAATGATACTGAGTAGTTTCATCCCACCTCGTGCAAGTGGATGGACTGTGTTCTCGCCGCAGGAAGTGATGGTAGTTGAACATTCTGGACATGTGAAGCACAACAGCTTGTGCATTAAAATTTCAGGCTCACAAAAAATCTTCAAGGCAAAGAGAGTCTAGTGTAGTAAATACCTCACCAAAGCTGATCCTTCTGCAGTGTACTACAGTAAAATAAGCCACCTCCATTAAAGCAGGAATTTAGATTTTTCTCCATCAGACGTCACTTAAATGTCCTATTTTATGTGTTTGGTCTTGAAGGTCTCGGCACAATGGGGAGAGGCATAACAGTCTCCCTTGTTCAGGCGGGGTTTTCTGTGGTTGCTGTGGAGGCCCAGGAGAAACAACTGAATGACTCAAAGCGGGCTATATCAGGTATGCTGCAGCGGGGTGCCCAGAGACGAGGGCTGGCTCCTCCACTTGACATGGTCACTTATAGCTCCAGCCTCCAGGCAGTAGCGGATGTTGACCTGGTCATCGAAGCTGTGTTTGAGGATGCGGTCCTGAAGAAGAAGGTCTTCCAGCAGCTGTCTGCTGTGTGTAAACCGGGCACGTTCCTGTGCACCAACACGTCCGCAATAGACGTTGACCTCCTTGCCTCCCAGAGCCGCCATCCAGAGCTGGTGGTCGGGATGCATTTCTTTGCCCCGGCACATGTAATGAAGCTGCTGGAAGTGGTGTACGGATCGCGCTCCTCTCCCGAAGCTGTGGCCACCGCCATGAATCTGGGAAAGAAAATGGGCAAAGTTGGCGTGGCTGTGGGTAACTGCCGTGGCTTTGTCGGGAACCGCATGCTGAAGCCATACATGGAGCAAGGATTTTTTCTGTTGGAGGAGGGAGCCACGCCTGAGTTGGTGGATGCAGCTCTGGAGGAATTTGGTTTTGCCATGGGGCTCTTCAGAATGTCTGACCTTTCTGGGATTGATGTGGGCTGGAGGATTAGGAAGGAAGATGGTCTGGTGGAGCCGGGTGCAACAGGGCCGGCAGCCAGAGTCCGACAGGGCCGCAGGTACAGTCCTCTTGGAGATGTGCTCTGTGCACAAGGACGATTTGGCCAGAAGACAGGTCGCGGATGGTATAGCTATGACAACCGTCATGAAGCAAGGTTTGACCCATGGCTGCAACAGTTTTTGGAGGACTATCGATCTCAACATGGCCTGGTGGCACGCCGCATAGACCACCAGGAGGTGCTGGAACGCTGCTTGTACAGCCTAATCAACGAGGGCTTCCTTATCCTTGAGGAAGGAATAGCCGCCGGACCCGAAGACATCGATGTAATCTACGTGTTCGGCTATGGCTGGCCCAAGCACCGCGGAGGTCCCATGTTCTACGCGAGCATGGTGGGCTTGACCAAAGTTCTGGAGAGGCTGGAGCACTACCACCAGGTTCACCCTGATGTGCCTTACCTGCAGCCATGTGGGCTGCTCCGTAGGCTGGTGGCCAGCGGCAGCCCACCTCTACACAAGTGGAGGGGAATCATCAAGAAGGCTCACAGCCATCTTTAAATCTGCAAGGCTTCGTCATTTCCTCTAAAATGGACATTTTCAGCCTAACAACACTGATTTCCTATACATTATTCATGTATACTGTAAATGTAATAAAGTATATTGATTTGCCGATGTTTCAGAGGCATCTACAAATGGCTTTATTTACTCATATTGTGGCAGGAGGTGCTCATTCACTGAACTGCAGAGAATACCAGGCTTCTAATAGGATTTTTTTTAGCACTTATACAAATGCATTTTATAATCAAGTTGAAATGATGTAACATAAGTGTTTTCTCCACAAATATATAATGGTAATACTGTGTTTGTCCTGAACTTTTTCTTTTCCAAAGCCTAATTGTTTTCCTGTGCTTTGAAATAACGACACTTTTCTCTTTACACTGTAAAGTTCAGCTTTGCGGATGCCATTCCGACTGTCCAGGTGGTGTGTGTTGTGGTAAAGACGTCTACAGTATGTGAACATGACGGTATCAGTCATAGCGCAAGTAATGGCCACCTATGATATTTTTTGGGAGGTGTGAAAAGTCCGTTTCTAGTTGAAGTGTGGTGTTTAATTAGTGGCAGCCCAGCAATTTACTGAGGCATGGCATCTATTGGCCCAAAGGCCACTATTTGAGGAATTGCGTTATTTTTGTATGAAGTTGCAAGTAGTGTCTAGTACAGGGGTGTTGGTGGTGGTTCATTTATTTGCCCACGGCACATTCTAAGAATACAATTTAACAAGAAAACATAAATAACAGCAAGTAAGCAGAACTACTTCTTCATCACAGAAATCTGACCAGAACTGGACTTAGGAGACCAAGTGGGGGTAAGTCACTGTTATTGGACTACAATGCTGATGGGGATGTCATACAACTTCATGTCAAGAAATCCCAACTATCCCTTTAAGTTACTACAAATTCCATCGAAACGTACCACTAAGCTATTAAACATGGCTAAAGTTGTTGAAGCTTACAGTACTTACCATGTAAGAACATCTTAATACTAGATCTTTTTTTATGCTTCCACATCGCATTATGACTTAAGTCACTTTCCACAATGAATCCCCCTTTTGTTATTACATCTTGTTTCCTAATCATGAGGATTCAGGGCTTTTCCATGTTTTGTTGTGTTATTGCAAATGGTGTGTCTTTGAGTTTTATCTCATTTGGGAGGGAGTCGGACATCTAAATCCGACGATTACACAGCCAAGATTACAATGTGACTTGTGCAGTTGGCACACTATAAGCCCTCCTCCGCCTGACTAGCGCGGAGTGGATGGCGATTGTGCTCCCTGCTGATGTAAGGGATAAATGAGGCCAACACAAAGAGGAGGCTATACCCTTTTAGGTTCATGTGCAGGTCTTGTGAGTCTGTGTTTAGAACTCACATGCATTGAAGTAAACAACAAAATGTAGAATCTCTGGCCTGTAATAACCTGCAGGACACAATCTGCTTGAATAGCACGAACCACTCAATCAACATCTGCAACCCTTCTACAGGATCCCTGCACTAAATCATCCAACTACATTTTTCATGGTAAGCCAGTGAGTATCGTATTTACATTGTGTACCATATTAATTCAGAAAAGACATTTTGAACAATCCGATACAGTACAGAGCTTTACCAGAAACACTGCTATTGTTCTTTTATTAACTGACACTGTCAGAGCAGTATTGCTGCATTAATCCAAATATAAAACAACCCCTTTTTTGGGGGGGGAATTAATCAAAGACAAAATCTTTAATTCATGTTTTCAAAATCAGTGAAGATTTTATATTTCTTAGAAGACCGACGGTTGTTTGATAACACCATCATCTTAATTTGGCATCATGACTCCTTATCTGTTGTTTGCTAACTTGCCCAACCTTTGAGACCTTTTTTCCCCGTGGTGTTGTGGCTGCATCTCTCCAGGTGTGTAAGTGAGTGACAGGAAGAAAAGCTCCGATTCGTTTGGTGAGAAGTCGTGTGGTGCCATCTGTTGGTTTGCATGTACAGTGGAACCTTGGTTAGCATCGTTAATCAGTTACAGAAGGTCCGACTCTAACCTTGCCTTATTAACCGTGGCCACCTTTGGTCACTCTCAGGCCACCCACACAGCTGGGGGCCAATTTTGAGAAATGTGGCTGTGTGGTACAGAACATTAGTTCACCCTAGCCGCCGTTTCCGCTTTGACGCATTTCATTACAGCACACAACTTTGCGTGTGGAGGAGCTGTCAATAAAACCGTGTCTTGCATGAAGTGCAAGCGGTAGCTAAGTTTTCCATGATTACTTTGGTCGGTTCCGGTCAAGTTTTCTTACTATGTTCACTTTGACTTAAATTCTGAAGCGTGATTCAGCACATAAATCTTTTAATAATGGAAGCGCTCTGTAGCAGCATGAGTGGGCATTTAAACCAATCCGACAGCGGAGCTACAGGGTGGCCAGTGGTGACCGTGGTGTTAAGATACTAAGATACTAAGAAACTAATTTTAAGATCATGATGATCAGTAAAGCAGGGTCATCTAACAGTCCAGCAGCTAAGAAGAATGACATCCATCTGTCCATTTCTATACCACTTTACTAGATTTAAGACTATTTAGAGTCAATTAACCTAATACATTAAATGAGAAAACCCATGCAGTGCACAGGGAGAACATGCAAACTCTACAGATATATAGCAGATTCCAATGGCGATTTGAATCTGGATCTCCAAGCTGAGCAAAAAAAAGTTTACTACACAGTGAAATATTCATTTCTTAACCATTTTGATGATTATAGCTTACAGCTAATTAAAAAATAATAAGTCAATATCTCATGAAATTTGAAAAATTGTCCAAAAAGTTCAGTATTGTAAATTACTGGTCCATGCTCTAATCAGCAAATTAAACATCCTGAGCCTTTAATTGGTCTTTTCATTTGAATGAAATTCCTGAAAAATGAGCAGGTCCATCTGAAAGGCAGGATTTTTGGCACACCTTTTGAATTGATATTCAATTGTGCAGGTAATGCGGGTAATAGCTTGCCTCAATATAATACACTCTTATGTGCACACTGTGAATTATTGTGATTCAATTTCATGTATATTGAGAGACTTGTGTGAGAGAAAACAATCCCCTCTGAGGAAACAATATGTTAATGCTGAATCAGCTGGCAGCAAGTCCCTCTATAAAGCAATAGCTGCCTCGCATTTAAATCTCACGCCTACCATCGAGTGCTGCCACCAAGCGGCCGCTACCTCCAACCGGAAAAACCGTACATGTTTAATATTCTACAGTAAAATGCTGCTATTTACGCCCCACTCGGGAATCTGTCTAAAGCAGTGTTGTATAACCGTGTGAATGTGTGGGAGGGCTCCTTCCTTGTCAGCCTTGGTGTTTTTCCCGAGTGGGCAGAGCTTTGCAGACTCCTCCCGTCGTGTGATGAAGTTGAGATGTGAGCTTTCACACACACACGCACACACACACGTAGACTGGAGCCTCCCGACGGCTGGATGCCACGATGGGGAGAGGTGTGGAACACGATCGTGGAAGCCTTTAGGATAGGACCACAACGTCGAGCTTTACCCACTTTCACGGAACATGTCACCGCCTTTTGAGTAAAGAGGACCAGCATTCCCTCCCAGCGACACCACTGTCGTCTGCTTCCCCCGCTGAGGAGCCGCCTCCTTGGGCGGTCTTCGTGGATCTCCCTCTGCGGTGCTCCTTGTCGGTCATGTTGTAGTTTTGCCCAAAAGCGAGAGAAGTACTTTGCTCGTTTTCTATTTTTTGGAGGTGGCGGTGAAGTTCGGGCGATGGTGTTATGGCCACCTCCGGGGCTCCAAAGTGTCCGAAGAGTGAGAAGTTGGACGAGGCGCAGGCTTTGGCCAAAAGCTGCGCTGGTAGACCAGACTTCCTGCCTTGTGATGGACTCTCCATCTGCGCCACACACAGCCACGGCAAGTGCTTCAAGCTGCACTGGTGCTGCCACCTGGGATGGTGCCACTGTGAGTTTTTAGTCTTTCACTTTATGTACGTCTTCATTGTGTATTGCATGAACTGGGGCTGTGCTAAGTGTGTGCACAGTGAACCCCCCTCAGAGAATATAATAGAAAGCCGATTTTCTGTGGATTTCTCTGCTCACCCCAGGTTCAGTTTATGCTCTCATCATAGGAACTAAAAAGAAATTCATTTTTCGATTCACTTTAAAAATACATGAAGTTGGTTTTCAAGTTTGAAAAGGATGTTTTTCTTCATTTTTCTCAAGCAGCTGCGCCTCCGATAAAGTCTTCTGGTGCCTCACACTTTGAAAACCCCTGTAAAAACAATCAGTGTAGCCTTTATGACCAAACACGTGCACACTGAGATGGATTTAGCCTTTACACATGTCATAATGCTCAGTTGGACTTGATACTGTCAGCGATGTATCCATTATCAAAGTGTGTATTATACTCGCCGATCTCAGGACATCAAAATAGAGATATATATATATGAATAGGGAAGCAAAAAAATAACAATGTCCTCAACGTTGAATACAGCATAGCCATGTTTGGCCATCTGAACTAACTGTATGATCTGAATTAAACCTAAACAAAAACAGGAAAATCAGTACGGACGACCATTAACACAGTTTGCTTCATTTTGATTGTTAGTTATATATAAATTATTTTTGCAATACTTTTGTTAATTTGGTTGTAGAAGGAGTCTTAGTTATTAATAAATAAATAAATAAGTTCTAATAATAAATAAGTCTTAGTTCTTATTAAATAAATAAGAAATTAATATTTGTCAAATATGGGTTTTCCCTTTCATGTATTCATACTCCACCATCTGTTTGAATGTGTTAATGCATAAATAATCATTTTGACCATGTGTATACATGTGTACATAGTAGGGGTGTCACAAAACGAGACGATACATTTTACCATTACTTTTAAGAAAGGTACAATGAAAAATATACAATATATTGCAATTTATTAATTGATTTTCTACCAGACTACACTCTTCTGCACTCTGAGACAAAGAGACTGTATGACTGACAAAAGGGCTCCCTCTGTTCATGCCGTTGTTCTATGAAGCAAACGCGCCAAGGTGCTGAAAGCAATGCACAGAGTGAATCCTCTTCCTGCCTGTTTGGAGGCGGGAGACGAGGAAAACAGACACACATGCGCATGGCAATATATTGAAACCGGCAAAATTATAAAATTTCATTTATTGTGTGATTAATTAATTTTGTTATCATTCCAGGCCCTCAAGACAGATTTTTTTCTGAACGAGAAATCTTGTCACATTTTAATCTCCCAAGATCTTGTGGATTGTCATCCATCAAAGCTGCAAAAACCTTGAAAACTTACCTGGAAAGTACTTGAAAATGGCTTTCATTTGACCTTGTATCAGATGGATGATTGCTTACCTTTGTCTTCTTTCAAGGCATTATTGGATGTCAGTAGAATTAGATGGTGCAGTTAAGTGTACAGCATGTCGTTTTTTCATGAACACAAAAAAGCTTCACTGAAAATGTTCACAAACCTTCCATTTCATAATGAATTCCGTATGAATTCCATAGTGTTCGAGCCCCGAAGGCTTTAGCTTTCACATCACAGGCACATACTGTACTACTTGTATAGCTGGGCCTCTTAAAGCACATTCAACTGCATGTACCAGGGAAAACTACCACTTGCGTATATTACTCATTGTATTTTAGAGGATCCGCAAGCAGAAATCAAAATGTTTTAGAGCTCTGCTTTCAGTAGCCACTTTGTTCATGAGATATGTTTAAGCATGGAAGTGTAAGTGTGGTGGTATACTACACTGCATATATTTTATTCAAATACTCCTACATTGTTTGTGTTGCACCTGAATACACTGAATTTTTTGTAATTCGTCCACCATCAAAATACTCAGTGTACAAACCATATTTTTATTTAGGGCATGTTTACATTTTGTATTTATAACATTACTCATGGGCCATAAACATACAGAACCATTCTTCATTTTTGACAAATTGAGGGCATTTTTTGTCTAAGTGCAACTTCCCCACGAGATAGTACAACAATAAGTGCCCTAGAAGCTGTCCAGTTTGATACATCGTGGTCATCTACAACCATTTTTGTCTAGATTAACAAAGCAGTGACTATCCTCAACCCTACCGGGAGTGTAGTTTATATCTCATGCGTGCTGCTTATGAATAACTCATCACCGTACTGGAAAGGAACCCCCCTCTCTTTTAGATTTGCTTCAGGTTTATTGGAGGAAATTAGTGCCACCCATTTGACTTAAAAGAGAAGTCGGTTTTAGTTTTCATCATGTTAATATTTTTATCTAAAAAATGTGAATGCGCTTGTCCTGTTGTTATGCTGATGAGCCGCCTAGTCACAACATATTCTTTCATTTCGTTGAACACTGGCGCTGCAGTTTGAGTCAATCCCACCTACACCATCGTGCCCCTGCAGACACTCAGCATAATAACCAAACAAAATGTGTATCATTACGCAGGCCAAAGTAGTCCTTGACAACTGCACCTATTTCCTCCGTTTGAGTGAATTTGCTCAAGTTATTTTAGGCTTTGCAAAACACTTAAACTACATTTCACTTGTTTTTTAGTACTTGGCATGAATGAGTCTCACTGTATGGAGAGATAATGCAGTATAGCTGACACAATGTACCGAATTTACTGGCAATATAGTAGCTTGGCATGTTTATTTACTCAACTGCAGAGAGTACAGTTTTGTAATAATGTTGAATATTACAGCTTTATCAAATATTATTTCCACAAATACTAATGGATACTGATTTGAAATCAAATAAATTACAATAGCACAACAAAAATAACATAACAGTCGTCCCTCGTCACATTACGGTTCGAATTTCGCGGCTATCACAGTTTTTCAAAAATATATAAATAAATCATGCTGTTTCGTGGTTGAATATGGCCTATTAATAAAAAAATAGTATTCATATTTAAACAGATTTTAGATATTTTTTTGCCTAAATTAAGCATTTTCAAGCATAAAAATAGTTAAATGAAGAAAAAGAAAAATATACATTAAGACTCATTCAAATGCAGTGCAGTGTTCTACACTGGTCAGTCAGTGTCAGTAACGTGAAATATACAAGCACTAGTTGCCGGAACAACATGCTTTTATTGCAGGTTTGAATGATCTCACAACAGGCACAATAATAATAACATAATCATCATAATAATAACACAGGCTACTGTTGCGGCCGTAACCCATGCCAAGCTAAAACTCAATTTTGAATCTCTGACGTCACTTCCTGTCCTCCACACATCTGGAACACATCTATTGCAACACACACGAGTATGAGTTTTGTTTATGTCTTAAATGTCTTATTTTCGCTCATTATATGTACTATTTTGGGTAATAAAGTGTAAAGGTGAGTATATGGGTGTTATTTCATGTCTAGAGGGCTCTAATAATGTTCAAAACCATATATAGAAGGTTGTAAACAGGTTTTCTGTGCTTTATCTACGAAAATATTCCATTTATAAAGAAGTAATCCTACTTTGTGGAAATTCACTTATCACGGTCAGGTCTGGAGCCAATTAGCCGCGATAAACTAGGGATTACTGTACTGTGTAAGATGATACTGGAATTAGTTTTGTGTCTTATTCTATACAAATGTATTGAACAAAATCAACTAACTACAATAGTAACACTCATCACTGACTGTACATTTGCATCTGTGTTGTTCCACTTCGGGCCTGTAGATGGTGCTAATTACCATTTTAGACCATCAAAAACAAATGCTGAAGAAAATGGCATGGCATAACCTATTTGAGGTACAGAGTTTATTGATTGATTAATTGCAGTGGAGGCTATTTAAGGAAAAGCAGTGTTAGAAGGTTTTGCGTCCATCTAGCACCGCTTTTCCAGATGGTTGTCTTTTCTGACAAGCAAGGGATCACGCGATATGTTTTATTGACAGCGTGCAGAGCTCTGCTTAAAGGTCAGCATTTTTCTTTTCCCATATAGAAATGTCAGGGGTATTTTCGGTCCCAATGTTCGTAAGACTCTTTTCCACACTCGGCCTGACACTTTGACACCGCCACTGAATCACAGCGGGTGTGCCTCAACCTGACAGGTTGTCCCTCTCTTGTCTTCGTTTATCCTGTCTCCGGCTGCTCGGAAAATCCACAGATCAGCGTGGAGCACAATTACCATCCACTCTTGCGGCCGCTAGTCAGGGCTTAAAGTGTGCACAATGTAATCTTTGTCGTGTAATCATCGGATTTAGAGGTTCAGGATGTGCCTTGTGATTGAAATTATCGGATTCAGGCGGAAGATTTAAGAATCCTTTCCTGTGCTTATCGTTCGTGAGCCACGCCCGTGATAAATTATTCCCACCAAAGTCAATTCCGTGTTACATCATTTGTAAATATTTAGACTTTCTCCTCCTTCCTGATTTTGAAATATTTATCAGTGGTTGAAATGGTGCTGCTCTGCAACCACTTGTATCTTTTTATTTAATTTTGGTGTGTGTGACTGTGAAAACCCAACCAATAAAGAACCAGCCTTAGCACAGTTTATCTTCAGGATTTTTGTCCAGTGTGTCTTACAGCACAATCATGCACTACTAGACCAGCTTAGACGACTGAATCACGCAGAACCAGGACACCCGTGGAGAAAAGTAGAGCTGCTGGTTTTTGCGTGCAGTATCTTTCCTGTGATGTATGATATTACTGAATAGTAAAGACTGACACGTGGACAGGGAATGTAGATTTCCCGCAAGGAGCCTTCCTAAACGACATGTACACCCCCTTATTGAAAAGCAGTTAATAGAAAAAGTCAACCTCCATACAGTAGATTGCACATCAAACACTAAATATTTAAATTGTCCTGCCTTTGGGAACAGGACATTGTTTTTCTTGCCAGATAGTTATCTTTAGGATTTTTTTTGCTCTTTCATGCCAACAGCAGGGGATTGTGTTTGTTGCTTTACAGCCTTTCGGTCCTTTGCACGCAGCTGTGGCTTTGCCGTAGCATTACACTGAGAAAATGAGCTCGGTGAAAGCAGTGTTCGCAGCTGGTGACAGCATCAGTCCGAGCCTCTCATTAGTCATAATTAGCTGTGCTTAGTGTCCCCGCCAATATGTCATGTTTGATGAGAGATGCAGCTCGCAGCACTAATAAAACTGAATGGTTTGAATGCTTTTTCCCCCCTCCTTCCTGTGGTCCTTTGCAAACTGATTACAATCATCAGGCAAGGTAATTACTCATTAAGTTGAAAATCAAAGTCCTAATCAGTAAAAGTCTTCTCAGTTTGCTCCTGCATCTCCGATTGGCACTTTTGCAAAACTGGAAGGGTAATTTCATATGCCCAGATGTGTACTTGATTAGCAGGAGCTTGTGTCAATGCATGAAGTTACGTGACAGAACTGAAACGATCATCTATATTGCTGAAGCCTGTTTATGACCACTTGTTTTCTCTACTTTTGACGGTCGATCGGTTTTGAAGTTTCGGGTTTCATGATGATACTGCCTTTATCCTGAGCTACAGTAGATGAGCCGTACCAATTCAATGGGCCCACCAATTCATGGAGGACAGCGTTGTAAAATCCCCCAAAAAAACAAGCAATAAAGGCTTTGCGACACTAAAATAAATCCTGAAACTCTGCCAACTGTTAGCTACAGATATTGGAGCTGTCGATCATTTTGTTTTTCTTCAGTGAATAGGCTACATTAGCGTGATGTTGCTGTTAAACGGAGTTTAATGTTAGCACTGTAGCTCACATAGCTATGCTAGTGTTGCTCATGTTTGTGTCTTTCTGTCGTTGGATGTGATTGGCATCGATTCTATTGGCCAAGTGCCGAGTTACACTTTATATGCAGGAAGTGGATAAACAGCATGATCGTGCTTCTTGGAGAAAAACGCAGCTCATTAGCATTAAAGCTACAGACACGCAAACTGGCGTGTTCCCAGTCTGGGTTACTAAAAAGTACTTTTAAACTGCATTTCAGGTCAGGAACTTCACCCAAACTAAAATAATCATCCCCCTGTTCAAATTCTTACTGTTGCACTTGCACCTTCATAAAAAGGAACACTGTAAACCAGGGGTGTCCAAAATGCAGCCCCGGGGCCATTTTTGGCACACAGCTTTATTCTTTCTAATGAGATATATTGTTAGATAGTACACTAATTTGCTTTGTCACTGATAACACAAATCTTATATAGCTTATAGTAGAATTTTGGGGCCAATATTGAATTGGTTTTATCATCTTTAATATAAACATCAAAGTGCCCCCCCCACATCCTTCAATTTTTCCGTATTTGAGAATTTTATTTATTAGAGAATTAGCTGCCAGTATATTGCAATTACATTTTCATGCTTAATTTTAGTTGTTCTCTTTAAACACAAAAAATGTACCTGCACCATCTCACCCCTACTTGTAACCCCCGTTCTCAATTTCTGAACAATGGGACACTGCTTTTATCTACCTGTATTTGTCATGCAGTTTAACTGGAGGCGACATGTTCAAAAACGGAATAGGCTCTGGATTCTCCTTGGCACTATTGCTAGCCATGACTGCCGCTAGCCAAAGGCTGTTTCCATCCGTCTCGACCTCCGCTTCCACGCGGAATGCGTCCTCTTTTTGTCCACTTTCAGGCACACTACTCGGGCTTGTGAAGGTGCATCGCAACAGCCGATATACACTTCCTGTTTCTCACTTGAAATGTGGGCAATCGGTATGCAGCTGTATCGAATCAAGTGCCATAACGAAAAATCTGAATACGATTACGTTTGTATACTCCGAGTATAATAAAACAAATAATCAAAACACAAGCACAACACAAGTGGTTGTCACATAAAGCAAAAGAGAAAGCAAAAACCATAGCTGGCGTTAATGCTTTGATTGTTACTGAACTAATGTAGTGTATGTGGAGGGCTCATGTATGACGTCTAGTGTAACATCACACATGACAGATGTTTGACTGACAAAGTTGAGAGGCATATTTTTGCTGAAAAAGTTAACGCTGTGGGTGTAGAATGAAGAAAGTGGAAGCAGCAGTCTGGTGTGTTATCCCACATAACAGTAGTTGTGGATAATTCCACTGAGCTGCTTCTTGGATCTTTCCAAGTTCACTGCTGTGCTGAATCATTAAAAGCCGTAGCTATCATAAATAGATAAATACTGACTAAAGTTTGTTTATCTCAAAGTATTTATATGAAAGGCTGCCTTTAGCTTTAATGAGAAAGTGCAGAGGGACATTACAGTGGTGTTGCTCTCCTTTTAGCCGTCAGAGCGCTCCCAAGTCTTAAGTCTTATCACAGTACGACTCGTGTTATTGAGCCCGGACAATGCTGTTTGTGCAAAGAGGATTTGCAGATGAACGTAGCATCAACAATGCCTTTTGCAGCCCCCCCGTGCTAAATTCTTTCCTTTGTTCCAAATGACAAAGACCCCTCTTGTTCAGCGGATGTCTTCACAGCCATTTTGACAATGCATGCGTTGAACTCATAGGACGGCGTACTGCGTGGAGTCATGAGACAGGAAACAAGATATTTCACATGACACTCGGTCAGACCTTCCCCTTTGCTGAAATCTGAAACTCAAGTGTTGTCGCTCCAGCTGCAGCCCCTTTGCAAAACATTTCTCTTGACAGTATGAGCAGAGTACTGTGAAACATGACATCATCTGTTTAAATATTTGTTTCTGCTCACTGAGCCTTGTCAGTACGAGTTGGACTGAAGAGGCTTGTTAAGGACTTACTTGTTACTTTTGAAGCAAGCCGATATCGAAACGACAATCTGAGCTAGACTCATTGCTCTTGTTAAGCTTGCAGACATTTTCCATCCGGCTGCATTCTTTAAGGCCAAGAGGAAACATGGATGGACTGATGGTGAAGCACTCTGACAAGACTGAGAGATGAATGAGCACTCCTGCATTATTCAGAGAAGAGCTTCTTTTTTTAAATAGCCAACCAGGGCTTAGACAGAGCGTGCAAGATGGAGAAAGCTGCTTTCTCTTCTTCCTGGCCTCCACACGCTTATTATGAAAAACAATCTTCAGCTTCATAGGAGTGTGGTTCCATTAACTCAGGGGTGTCAAACTGGTGCCACGGAGGGCCAAGACGCTGCAGGTTTTTTTTCCAGCCGGTCACTAAAGCTCATCAATTAAATCGCTTGCTGGAGAAACTGGTTGGAGAGAAAATCTGCAGTGTCTCAGCCCTCCATTGACACATGTGCATCATACAGCAAATGTCTATTATCGCAGGTCTTTTTATATGCATTTTAGAAATAAATATGCTTGTACAATATGTTTTCAACAATTTCAATGGGAGAGGTGAACAGGGGACAAAAAGACTGAACTACATGTCACTTCGCTTTGTTTTTGGTGGCAAAGCATATTTATTCATAAGCGTAGAGGCTAAATAAAAATCGCAATGTTGAGTATGAGAATGACAAGTCAGTACATCTGCGAATGACTCGCTCATGTTGCGAGTTAACGCTTACATCACTTTGTAGGGTTGCAGTCAAGGGATGGGAGATGGGGTTGCTTTCTTGCCGGACGATAGCCGATATTGTCTCCAGCACTTCATTACCAATATCAACCGATATCGATGTAGGCAGCAGCTCTTTCCTCAAACTAATGTTGTGTAATGAACACATTGTGCTTCTTCTACTGTGATGCCACTGGATGCATTTCACAAATAAATACTGTTTGTGCAAAATAAGACAAATCCGGCAATATGCAGTGTAAGTTACAGAAAAACTGCCATTTTTTATTTAATTTTATTTGATTTTTGGCTCAACAAAATAGGCATTTAAAAAAGAAGACCGATAGTCAACTAAAATAACATGTTCTACTACTATCAATTGGTCACAAATAAGAATCAAAGTTAAATAATGCTGGCAACGATACAACGTGGAAAGCTGCACATTTATGTGGCACAAGCATCTGTATAAGAACAAAGTCAAGTGCATTTTCACCCTGCATGAGTGCAGCATTAACAAAACATATTAGATTCATGTATTTTCCGGACTATAAGTCGCACTTTTTTTCATGGTTTGGCTGGTCCTGTGACTTGTACTCCGGAGCGACTTATATATGACACATGACATACATGACTTTTTTTTCACACTGACAGCCGCAAGAGGGCGCTCTAGGCTGGTGTGCCAGTATCTGCTACTCCTATCACTCCAGTACCACTGAAAATGTACAATGTAACCATCAACTCATAAAGACAACTGAGGGGCTATCCACACGGAAACGTTTTCAGGCATTTTATTGTTTCAGCCTCTCATCCACACGCGAACGGTGATGAAATGTCTGTTCTCTGATTTTATAAAATACATTTCCCCCAAAAAATGCGACTTATAGTCCAGTGTGATTTATATGTTTTTTTTTTCCTCTTCATTGTGCATTTTTGGTTGGTGTGACTTATACTCTGGAGCGTATAAAGTATAGTTATACTTATAGTCTGGAAAATATGGTAGTATTAAAGGAAAATGCCTTACTCTGCCCTCACTTAACCAACACTTTCATTGCAAACTGCATATTTTCAATCCACAGACAAAAGTCGGAAATAATTCCAGACCGCGGAAAAACTGAGCTAGCAAGCTTGTTGCTGTGTGGAGCACAGCATCATCGCTCGCACGCCAACAGCATTATCGGCAGAAAAAACAATATTGATATGAAGAGATATCTTATTTTTATGCCAATATCAGTCGGCCGATATTTTGGAGAAGACTGCGAACGCAGCCTAATAACTGTGCACACCTTGATACAGGATGCTTGATCTACTGAGGGCACACCCTCGCCCATTACACATAATCCTCAAGTTTAATACGCATTCAAGTTCATACAGCTTGGAATTGGGAAATATGCATAAAAGTGAGGATATTTACATACAGTTTTGGAAAGTCTCCATCCTAGTTGCAGATTTACAGTTAAAAGTACAGTTTCTGTGTTAATAAAAGGCCAAAACCCTCAGACATTTTAAAAATGTTTTAATAATATCTGTATTCCTGTGGCAACATCTCCTTAGAGTTGCTAGCGTGACTACGACTTCTAAATACGCTAAATAATGAATCCTAGTGGCCTCATAAATATACTAATTATCTTGTGTCTCTGTATTGTCACCGTATCTTTGTGTTTTTTCCCCCCAATGACAAGGTTCATTACCTCCGGAAAGAGTCACCTCCTTAGCCTTTTATACATACTGCATCGTGATTAGATTTTTGTAATGAGGAGCTGTAATATCCCTTTTTCGACGTGCCCAACGGCCTCATTTGCATCTCCTACATCCCCCACAATGCCTTTCATCAACCCCTTTGTGATGCTGTTACTTTCAGGCAGTGGCATTTCAAAATGTGATGAAAGGCTCCTCCTCGGTCAAGCAATCAAGGCTCTGACCTTTTGTCCTATGGCCTTGTGTTGTAATGGGGCCTGTTGAAGGTGAAAAACATACTGTACGTGGGCATGTTTTATTCTCATGTCTCACGTTTATTTGAGCAGTTTTTAAAGGCTTGTCTTATCACACGTTTCCTTGCATCTCTTTACCAAGTTGAAGGGAAGAGCAGTTACTTTTTAACCATTTGGTCATAAAATCATATATAAACATATATATATATATATTTGCATATAAAATGTATGTAAATGTATTAAGTGCAGACAACCTTGAGCTTACTGTGACTATGAAAGCTGTTTTCTGTTCGGCTCCCACATGCACCACTACCCAAAATACTCAAGCTTTAAACCTATGTGTATTAATCTGCTGCTGAAATCCAAACATAGCCTAGTTTCCATAACGCCACTGTTCCAGTGCACTGCTTTACCTCCAAAACCATCTAACCATTATTTTTCTTGTTCATTTGTTGTTAAATTTCATTTCTTGTCTAGTTTTGTATTGTATTGTCTAACATATACAGTAGGTGCTACTAGAGCAGGGGTCGGCAACCTTTTCCGTCACACCAGCCATTTTGACGCCTCTTGTAAAGAAAAATAGTCTGGAGCCGCAAAACATGACACGGCTTATAAACTTGTAAAGTTGTAATCTTTTTTTAATTTTATTTGAACTGTTCCAACAACAGAATTCAACTAACAGAAGTGCAGAGTGCATGTGTCGGCCTACTTTGAAATAACTGGAACACCGAAGTAGGGAGGCCTTTTTGAGTATTTGTGTGAAATTAACGCCAACTTTAACATAACGTCACATCAGAGTTCACATACAGTATCTGCATATCGATGCTGTCTGCTCAATATCGTTTACATCACTTGACTCATCACAGGCGACTGAATATGCTTGCACTGAATTGATGCCATCACTAAGTATGTTTGCCCTGCTCAACCTTCCTTCGTAGTCGCTCTCTTAAGTCCATCTGCAGTTGGGTACCTTTGGGTGCTGACTGCTTTCTTCCAAGATTTTTCTTTTCAGGGACGTACTCATGGTTATGGATAGCTTACCGGGGTAGCACACTCAACAACAACTTGTTTTTCGTGTCTCACTGCATGCGCTGCCCCCCCGTCCTCCTTCTCTGGCTCATCCAATCAGCAGTCTGAACGCAGTCTAGACGCAATCACGGATTTGCAGAGAGTCGGATATTACAAACTCTTTTCAAAAATGTACATTTCCTCCACCTCCTGTGTTAAAAAAAAAAATCCCCCCCAAAAAAATCACAGAGCTTGGTGAAGGGAGACGCGACAAGGACGTCATCGCTGTCCAGATGAAGCAGTGTGGACTGGACCCTTCAGCTTTTCCAGCAGAAAAGAAAGGAATAGTTTGACATTCACTGGCACCCTTCACAGCATGCAGCTCCAGAGCTGCGGGTTGCCGACCCCTGCACTAGACGATGGGCATGTCGACACAAGAACTCTCAGGCAGGAACGAACACGGATATTTTCAAAAATACACATTTCTCTCACTCTGGTGTAACAAAAAAATCACAAAAAACACATTCCCTGGTTGTCATGTGCCTTTTGTCACAGCTGGCAGGCACATTGTAACGCATGGGTTCATCAGTGTAGTGATATATTAGACGTACAACGACGTGTACATTATCTTTCAAATCAGAGCCCAGGAAACATCATGTTTCTTAATCACCCGTGTGTGGCGGTAGGGCTGAACGGGAACCGCATTTGAAAATCTTTCATGGTGATGAGCTAGTGCGCTGCTAATGCTATTTACATCCTGTCCTCGGCTATGCCTGACAACAACTAGCAGCTCTTAACCCAAAGTTTCAAGCATAAAAATTAGCCGAGAGACAGCTCGCATCTAATACACACTCGTTGGTTGCCAAGATACCACTGTACAAATGACAATAAAAAATACCAGCAGTGCTACAGTAGTTTCTTGCTTCTCTTTGGCAGGCAATGTAATCCGTGACAACTCAAATCACAGCGATGGTAGTTACAAATAACTTTAGTCTTGTTGCGAGAGCCATCTGCCAGGCCTTTGAATACCCATTAAAATACCCCGTTTTTTCCATTTCTACTCAAGATTTGCTCCCGCTTGTAGCTCCACAGTCACTGCTGCGTTTCCTCAAAGTACGGTGTGGGCCAAGGGTCAAACAGGACATGTGCACGTTAATCGTGTAAAATTTCCTCACACGTTAACTTTGACAGCCCTAATTTTAATTATTTCATTCTGCTAATTGTGTTATTTGGAACAAAAAATATATTTTTGAACAATTCATTTACCATGAATTCATATTCCTCTAAAACAGAGGAATATGAATATGACGCGGTATCACGCCCATGAGGAAGGAGATTTTTCTTGCATTCGTTTAGACAGCAAGCTAGTTGAGACAAAGTCAACAGCACCTCTGCTGGTTGAAGCCAAGCAGTGCACTCTCAATGAATCGATTATTAAGCTAAACGCCAATAAAGAATACGTAAAAATGTGTTGCGCTCGCTGCGCAACTGTTATTGTTTTTCACGAGTGAGATGAATCCCCACTTTATCGTTGCATGACCTGGGATTGACGTAAAGCGTGGCATTTCTAACTTTGCGCAAATTTATTGACAGAAGCAGCTTGCAGACATATTGAAAATCTCTTTTTTCTGCAAAGGCAGGGTGACTCATGGAACCTAAATGTCATTGCCTCGGCATGCACACCTTCCACCTCGCTTGGCTGAATAAAATGCAGTTTTGATAGTAAAGTGGTCCATTTGAGTGAAAGCCTCTCTCGCTGTGCTGCATGACAGCATCCAGGAGAGACTCGTCATGTCAGCCAGTCAGCGATGCAAAACAGAGGCTCTTTTTGCTGTTAGTTCGATTGTGGGGCAGTAAAACAAGGACGTATTGCGAATCGGCTTGTCAGCTTCTGTACTTCGGTCTTCTCCAGGGAGCCACTTAAGCAAACATCTGAGCTTCTCTCTCCTGGCTGCACGGCTCCCAGACGGAGCCAATGGGCTGCAGACAATGACGGGCATTTGCAAGCTGGTGTTTTGCACCATCACCACAAGTTCATCCATTCATTCATTTTCCATACCACTTATTTCTACACATGGAGACACACAATCGTTCACGCAATCATAAATAACTTTTTTAAAAAAAGAATGTTGCCCGTCACCTAGAATTGGGAAAAAATGTAATAACTGTGTGGTGTAAGTGTGCACCTGCTAAAACTAATACGTGCATCTTTCTCCAATTTCTTTTTTTTTTTTTTTTACTGCTTTATTTTGCCAGAAATTCAATTTTTTTTTTATATTAAAAATTTTGTCTCCAAAAATGTATATTTCATTGTGATGTTTTTTTGTAACAACGACTTTACTTCATACATTTTTTTTCTCTTAAAATTGCGAGTTTATTCTCATAATATGATTTTTTTTACTTTTACAATTATAACTTTGTTGTCATACTGGGACTTACCTTATGACGTGTCTTTCTTTTTTTTCATGTAACTTTTCATGTAAATTTGACCTTAAAATACAGCTTCTGTTCCTCGCTTGTTTTGGAACTATGACTTTATTCTGACAATATTCGGATCATATTTTGGATTCATCTCATACAGTTTTATCTTCGTAAACTGTAAATGTATTGCTTGTAACTTTAAAAAAAATAAAATGACTACTTTTCTTGTAGCAATACACCTTTTCTTTTCTTGTAGGATTATCACTTTATTTTATAGTCATATTACATATTTTTTTATCGAAAAACAGACGACTTTTTCCTCGTGATATTAGGACGTGCCTCGTCAAATTCAGATTTGTGTCTTGAAGTCACACGTTTATTTTTAATCACCATATTCACCAACATCATGTAACATTACATCGTGTTCTCCTAACATTATGACTTTATTGTTTTAATATTAGGATTTATTTTGTAAAACTATGACTTTATTCCGATATCTGATATTGGGAATTAAATTCCAACTTTATCTTCCATTTTATCCTAACTTGTACAATTCCAACTCCTTTTCTTCTATCGTTGTTGTTGTTGCTTTTATTCAAATTATAACTTTTCTTCAAACAGGCAAACTTAAAACACATCTGCCTGTCTTGACTTTGTAACATTGTCTTTGCTTGTAACATAAAACGTGAGCTTAAAAATATGGTGTGTTCTCCTTGTTCTGTCAACGCTGCGTATCAAAGCGACCAATGAAAACATGTTTTATTTTGTTGTGTTTTTAACATCTGATTGCTCCCCTAAGGAATTGTGTCATTGTAGATTTGACTTTCATTCAAGTCTTGCTCTTCCTCCTTTAGGCAAGTACGTCTACCAGCCCATGACCAATGTGTGCCAGCTGCCCAGCACAGCGGTGCCCCCTGCTGACGCGGAGTACAGCAACACCATCGACCTGTCCGTCTCCCTGGCTGAGCGCTTCCTCAAGCTGGCGCCCTGCTTCCGTTCGCCTCCTCACTTGGAGTCACCAAAGTACTGTGTGATCGCAGACCTGTTCGTGGACGACTACGTCGTCAAACGAATCAACGGAAAGATGTGCTACGTGCAGCGCCCCGTGCCTGCGCTACCTGAACCGCCGCAACCTCCCGCTCCTCCCGCACCAGCTCCAGCTACACCTCAGAGGCCTCCGAATCCCCCTCAGCCACGACCCGCTGTCAAGCCCACGCCGCCGGACCAGCACACGCTTGCGCCACCAACAGGCCAACAGGTGCACAGTGAACACCAACACTCCTCGCCCCTGGACAAGATAAAGGGGCCCAAAATGGACCACTGCTCTTCTCCATCCAGCTCCGAGGACTCTGGCATCAACGCCCTGGGTCTGCACTGTATGGAATCCTGTGAGGAAGAAAGTGAGGAGGACGAGGAGGATGACGAGTTAAGCACAGATGGAAACTCCAGTCCTGGCAGCCTGTGGGATCAGGACGACAGCTCTCTGCTGTCTCCCTCCAAGTCTATGATTGAGATCATAGAAAAGATCGAAACAACTGTCTGAGAGCGACATCATGACATCAAGAACAGCACCTTAGGGTGTCTTGTAGATGACCCTGGAGGAGGCAAACACACTCCTCGATGGGGTTGGGGTCTTTTGGAGTTTTTCCTACAGGAGGTCACCTGCACTTCACATCCTCTACTCACATTCCCTGCATGGAGTCTGTTTCTACTACTTTCTACAATACAGGACACAAAGATGAAGCACAACATTAAAAAACACAGTGGACCAAACAGCACATGATGGGAACGGAAAATACTTCAAGGAAGGTGAAAACATAACCAGGCGCATTAATGCAGAGCCACACTGGAAAGAAAACATACGATTATACCATGAGGATACAGTCCTGCTTTTACGACAGTAAAGTCAGAAGTCTGAAAATGTTTTTTTCTTACATGTATAATTACAATTTCTTTACATTTTTTTTTTTGTAAAATTAAACATTAGGACTTTTTTCCTGCAAAATTATTCTCTTGCCAAATTTATTCTCGGAAAATTCTGACTTTGTTTCGCACAAACGTAATTACTACATGTAAATTACAACTTTATTCTTGTCAAATTCAAATATTCTCATCAAATGAAGACTGCTTTTTCTTCTAACGTGGCCATTTTTCATAACAGTGACTTTTTCAGCTTTTTTTTAAAAACCAACTTTTATTGTTACTAAATTATGACGTAGCAAAATATTACAACTTGTTTTTCTTGTAAAATTACTATTGTATTCTAATCTAACTTTTTTCTCATATAATTACTTTTTCTTGAAACATAACTGTTTTCGTAACGTTATTTATTTTCTTGTGACATCACAACGTAAATCTCGCCACGCTGACATAACACTTCGGTGCTTTATTCTTGTAAAATGACATGAAGACTTTATTTTCACAAAATGATCCCCTTTTTTTTTTTTGCAATGTTGCAACTTTTTCTCTCGTAACATGATTTTTTTTTTTGTAATAGTTTTTTTTTTAAATGTTATCTTATTTCTTGTAACATAACATAACTTTGTTTTGTAAAATCATTACTTTTTTTTATAACATTATGAGTTTTTCCTTCTAAAATTAGACATTTATTGTCATAAAATCATGCATTTTTTCCCACAATATGTCTTTGTGATGGTTTCTGGTTATGATGTATCACGTATAATTCTTTTTTCTTCTCATGTGACTTTTTTTTGGTAAAATTACAACTTTTTTTGTCACAATGACTTTATTTCCACAAAAAGATGACGTTTTTCTTGTATCATTACGGCATTTTTGTAAAAGCAGTACTTGTTTGGAACATTACAGCTTTTTTTTCCAATAACATGACTTCTCTTTGTAAAATCAACACTTTCTTTTTAAGTTTTTCTCATAACACAACGTTCCATCTATTGGGAACATTACAGCTTTTTTGTCATGGCACAACTGCTTCGTAAAAGTGTGACTTTTTTGTTAAACATGGCCACTTTTTTCTGATAAAATGACTTTGCTTTGTAAAATCAGTAAAAAAAATGTTGTTAAACATTCGACTTTTTTCTCATAACACAACGTTGCGTCGTAAAAGTACCTTTTTTTGGAACATTTCAACTTTTTTTCTCATAACGTGACTGTGCTGTAAAAGCATGACTTTATTTAATCATCGCCATTTTTTTCTCACAATACGGCATTGTTTCATAAAATCATGACTTTTTTCCTCATAACACCACTTTGCTTTCTAACGGCATTCGTTTTTTTGTTAAAAATTCCAACTTTTTTCTCATAAAATGACATTGTTTAGTAAAAATATTCATTTTCCTGAAACATTACGACTTTTTTGTCATAACATAACTGTGTCGTAAAATCATTACTTTTTTTTTTTTAACATTACGACTTTTTTCTTCTAACACGACTTTTGTTTCATAAAACTCTTACTTTTTTTGTAACATTAGAGCTTTTTCCTTCTAAAATTTGATATTTATGCCCCCCGTCCAGCTCTTTCTGTTGTCCTGTGAATCTGTAATTGTGTTCTGGCAGCAGTCTAATTTTGTTTTCTTGTCAGTGTGGCTCAAATGGTCCACCACTGAAACGGTTCAGTGAAACTTCCCGGCAGGTTTTTCCAATAGCAGCGTGAGTAAAAGTTGAAAGCGAGTTCTTGATGAAAATCCGCGGTTTGCTTGTCATCCAGCTGTCAGTCAGGTTTTTTTTCTTGTTCTTGCAGCCCACACAAACAAAAAAAGGCCGTATTGTAATGACAAGGCCAGCTACCTCTTACAGGGGAAACGTGCATCAAGCCTTTGAAAGCTGCGTTAGTCTGCACTTAACTGACGCCGACACGCCAGTGGTTTAGGTCAGTGATCGACAATCAAGGATTACACACAAGCACATTCCTACGCTGTGCCTGCCAGTGAGGACCAAGAACGATCTTCTCAAAGACTTATTGTCTCCTGTGCTCTTCAAGCCTAAAGTGGGCTTTAAACAAAGCGAGACTTGCGGTGACCTCCATTAGCCACCAAGAAATGAAATAGCGTGGATGTGTCTCAGTGGGCCTGAAAGTGGAGAAGGCGCAGCAAAGACCGAAGGGAAGGACACTACAACAAACAGGAAGTTCTATTAAAATTTAGCTACATTGTCATTTACTTTTTGGCCTTTAGAGTGAAATGTGTCGCCGTGTCTGCTCATATAGAGGATTGTGGGAATGGCGTTCCGGCCATGGATAGACTTGTGTGTCACTGTTATTTTGTGCCGTTCAAATGCACCTTTCAAAGAGAGGAACAGGATTGTGAATACAGTACATGTGTGTGGTGCATATAATGAACAAGACAGGCCCTTTATTGTGGCGTTCAGAAATTAAGTCACCCCCGATTTTAAATTACTATTCAACCAAATGGCATCAACAATTCAGTTTGCATGTCTATATTTACCTGCAAAATGCCAATTTAACCAAATGTGTTGTTCAGAACGTTGAAGGTGAAGAGAGAAAAGGCTTTTCTAGTATTGACGTTATACAGAACAGTCCCTCTTTAAATGGAGTTTCATGTTTTATGTTCTTATTATGCCTATACTATTTTCTTATGAATAAATACTAATGAAACTGCACTTCACTTCATTTTTGTCTTTTGTAGCTACAATTGAACATCGAAATATTTCAGTTGCACTCAAAATGTTTCCCCAATGTAAATAACATTTATTTTGAGTACAAACTTAAAGTCGATGCTGCCATTATGGAAATGATGGAGCTGGACGAACGACCCTTATATAAAACGTTAAAATCGGTATCGGTCTTGAGTCATCCCTTCAGGCATCCCTCGCAATATCGCAGTTCGAGTATCACTCCCTCGCTATATCACGGTTTTTCAGGAATTAATGAATTAATGATCGCTGTTTCATGTTAGGCTATGGTCTATTATTAGTCCAAACATATTGAAATGCAAGTGATATGTAGTATTCTGGCCACTAGGCAGCAGTCATGTTACATGGATGAGACATCCATCCTTATTACATGACCCTACCTTGCACTCGATATAGCCAGCCATGGATGTAGAGTGAAAAAAGGTTCTCCCATTCCGTGTGGAAGTGGTAAGTTTGTGGCTTCTGACTTCGTCCTTCCCACTCCGTTTGAAACCCTTTCTTAAGTGTAAAATTCAAGGCTAACTGGTAGCTTGCTAGCTAGCGGCCGTCTAGAGGCCCTGTAGCATAATAGTTAATAGTGCAATGAACAATGAATAATAGGAGTGTAATGGTAACTATAGGGGTGTCATTTCATGTCCACAAGGCTCTAATAAGGTCAAAAACCATGTTCACAAAGTCATAAACATATAAACAAAATAACTGTAAACAAATAAAGTTGGCTACTTCACGGATTTCACTTATTGTTGACTATTTTGGGAAACTATTGCCCGCGATAAACGAGGGAACACTGTTAGTCAAAGTAGTTTCTCCCAAACTGTTAGTGCTGGGTTAATGAAACTTTGGTCCTTAAGGTAGTTATTCATGCAGAATTCAAATCTGCATTCAGTTCAATATTCTCAATGCTTCTTTAGTGAAGATTTTTTTAAAGTTTTGGGGCGTCATTTTTGGCACTCAAAACCTCAGGTCTCTTTGTAACGATTTTCTTAAGATTTGCACGTTATGTTCTTTGGTACCTCTAAGATGTAACATAAAAAAATTAGGAGGTTGGTTTTCCTTATTGCAGAGAAAAATGACAAAAGGATGAGCACCCGCCAAACAATTTTATATGAATAAGAGCAAAATCTGAGGAGGTGTGGTAGGCAAATGTCCCATCCTTTGGTTGAAATGACACGGAATGACCCTCAGATGTTTATTGCATGATAAGAAAATTCACCTGAAGAGACGACAGCAGGAGAATTGGGTAAAGTGGCAACCACAGAAGAGGTGTGTCTATTTTCACAGGCGTCAGAAAGACAATAGGTATCAGAGGGACGTCCTTTCCAGATGAGATGCCATGTCAACTTTCTGACCTTGACTTACACCCTGCATTGATTTCCTCCATTTATCTTCACGGCTGCATTGTATCTATTGATTACTTTGTTTCTGCAAGTGCAGTGGAGTGGGATACTGCTGCCAATGCAAAGTCTAAGTCATCCTAAGTCATTTTGTCCTCTGATGACCACAGAGGGGAAGCGAGGGGATGGAGGGCTTATCAGTGCGAAGCATATATGATGAAAACACATGTAAGTCTTGAGGATGTCGGCACAAATTTTGACGTGAACTCTTTAATTTCCATCTTCAAACGCGAGTGAGCGATCAAAGGATATTTTCACGGCCGCAAAGTTATTCCATCGGCAGACACCTTCAGCAGCATGATGCACACCCAAAATTGAAAACGCCCTTGTTCAAGGACTGCTACACACACACACAGCAGCGTTGGCTCAGCGTGAGTCACAAGCTGTTCAGTGATGTTGCTGCTTTCCCTTTTGCATGTAAGCACATTACCTTGCAAAGGAGGTTTCTTTTTAAATCCATTCCAATGGCCTTTCAGGCCATGTATGAAAGACACTACAAGGGTCTTTTGAAAAGATAAAATGTTCCCTCACACAAAAGAGATGAATGGAGTAGATGGTAGGCATAACGCTGTGCAGCAATAAATCACTTTAATGTGTGTGATTGTGTTTGCAGGACTGTGAATAAGTCATCTTTCAATTAGTCCAAATGTCTTCAGCTAACTTTTGCGTTTGGTAGGACACATGGCATGCTTTGACATCAACAGAAAACTGAAAACAATTAGTACTAGTCAGCGGTGTGCAGTCAGGGTCTTCTCTGCTGACCTAACCACTATCAGAAGCACTGGCCTACATTTACATCTTAAATTCTAGTTCTAGTAGTTTAATTTATTCCCCAAATTCTAGTATCTTAGTTTTGTAGTGTATCTCTTGGCTGCACTGCTTCCAGTAATGTGTGTGTACATATATTAGTTTGTTTTGTTTTTTTGTCCAATCAGATTTCATCTTCAATGTGTTGCCATATCAATGTAATCTGCCCAGGGCCTTCAGAATCAGGAGTGCTGGCCCCTGTCACATACACACTACGCGCAATGGAGCTGTTTTTTAGCCGATGAAACTTCAGATTCGCCTCTCAGAGTCCGCTTCACACACGCCAGAGAGGACGATTAGGTTCCTACACGCCCAAGACAGAGGAAGAAACATGTTTTGAAGAGTTCTGCTGTTCCAGCACCCCTTTAAACTAGCTATACTAGCTAGCTACTAGCTAAATAGATGCCGCCTACCACCTTGTTTACAAGCGGCATTGCACTCAGAACAGGCTATCAAGAATCAGCTAGTAATTTGTGTGGTTTGTGTGGCGCACACTCACCAAATGTCATATATACAGTACTGTATATAAAAATCCAAACTATCCCCTTAAGTCTTTATATCACCAAGCCATTCTATTTACGCTCGTTACATTTGGTTGTACAATGTTAAGTTCCTGAAAAATAGTGGCGAATAAAACCTTGCAGTCCCCGAAATATATGTGATAACAAGTGTGCTGATTTCGACATCACATGATTTTTAGCTATTAATACATAATTCATCATGTTTTATTCACATGGAGTAATTTGTCCCCATAAGTATAGCCTAGCATCTTGCTTTGCAGCTGAAGCAGAACAGAAGGCAAAACAGAAGGCATTCAAAGCACACCCCACGGTAAATAACGAGCGTGACAGCGGAGTACACAAAAGGTAACGATTGTCATTGGATTTCCAAAGTTCCTGTGCTTCGTCGAGATTACCTGTGGAGCAGAAATTGTATGCGTCTTTTGCACACAGCACATCGATAATGACTTCCACTGCAAAATTATTTTACATGATGCAATTGCAGAGACACAAACCAATATATTATCCAGGGTTAAATCATCAGTCAAGAATTTGCATAGAACAGGAAATCCTTGTAAAGGAAGTTTAGAGAAGGTGCTACAGTATATACAGTCACCTACCTCTTATAACAAGTGGTGCTGAAGGTTCCAGAATGTTGTCTAACTTGACAAGGCCGAGCCCAAGTAACGTCTTGTTAGTGATCATGACAAACGCCAGCTGATAGTCTCTCTTTGGCAGCATAAAAGGGCTGGTTTGACAGCACTCGTTGGATTCACCGATACTTAGAACAATGGCACACTCCAAGAAACTCTAAGATCCATGGATATTTGTAGATTTACACAAGTTGGGGAAGTCTTTTGGAGCCATTTTGTAAACAACCACAGATTCCAAGATCATCGGTTCAAACAAGTTACTTGGCTGTGCAGCCAATGTGTCAAGATCCTGTAAAAAGAATCGTTCAAACCAATTATTAATCATCATTAATCATCAACCCAGCTGTTACCACACAGACGAGGGCCCTCAGTCATGAGGGATGTCCGCTGCAACATCTGCACGTAAGCAGCCGCCGTTTGACGACCCCGCACCACCTGAAGCTCCAGTGTTCCACTGAATGAAAAAGCACCCCCCTTCACTGTGCCGGGTAGAAAACATCTCAGGTGGGATCTCCTTGTCATGCCAGTAACGTTGGAAGCCATCTGGACTGTCAAGGTCACATTTTTTCTCATCAGAGAATAAAACTTTCTTCCACCTTTCAATGTCCCATGTTTGATGCTCACTGCCAAAGTCTAAACGGGCACTTTTGTGGCGTTGAAGGAGACGAGGTCTTTCAATTAGTTTTTTTGTTTTTTAAACTCTTTTCCCGCAGGAGTGGTCTGATGGTTATTGCGCTGCAGTCGGCACCAGTAGGGGCCTTAATGTGGGTGGAAGACCACCCTGTGTCTTGATGGACAGCCAAGTGGATCCTCCGGCTCAGCGCAGGTGTGATTTTTTTTGGTCTACCACTTGACTTTTTTGTTCCATAATGCTCAGGATCTTTAAAAAGAATGTAGAATGACTGATGTACTGCACCCAACCTCAGCAGCAATGGCACGCTGCGAGAGGCCTCGCTTATGCAGCTCCACAATCCGACCACGTTGAAAAAGAGAAAGCTTCTTGGCTTTAGCCATCAGGAGGGCAGGACAGTGTGAATGCCTGACAGAAAATGAACATTTGGAGCAGATTTGGGCTTTTATAGCATGTGGTCTTAAACTTTTGATCAGGTGATAAACAACCCATTTCAGTTTTGGGTTCCAAATGTTTTTTTGTCTCACTCCCACTTCTTCCTTTTGCATATTGTAGCTCTACTTAAAACCTCATTAAGATCCAAATGTGCAAAATGCAAATTCTAGCAATTTTTCAACTGGTCTTAAGATTTTGATCAGGAGTGTATTTATCTATTTATATTACAATATGTCGACTGTACAATAATGTCCTCGTGACTGATGTGACGCTTGCAGAAAATAGTTGAGAAGTTCCCCGCCAGCAAGCAGCTGATAAACATTCAATGAGAGGACGAGAGGACGAGTTCAGTGAGCGATGGCACTCTGATAAGCTCGATAAACAGGCAGCTGTCACTAGGAGTGCTGCACGGCACTCCCTGCACGTCAAATATTCATTAGTCTCCGCCACTGCCACTGTCTGCCACAAAATGTGAAATAGATTCTGTGCACAGTTATTGTATTTCCCTTAAGACACGCCGTGATGTTCTCCCTGCACATTGCAAACAAGAAATTCTTACAGTTGTGTGTTTGTGCTCTGGTATTTATTAATTGATAGGGACAAAAGCCTGTTTATACGCCATGGGGACCTCTCACAATGTGGAGACTGAAAGAGGAATCCCATAATGTGACTATAGGAGCTTTTCTATGTGTTTTTCTAATGAACCTTTGATATTTCTGAACTTCCAGAACATCGTCCATGTAATAGAGCCTCCACCATCTTTTTGTAACGTTAAAACACAGGCAGTAAAGAGTCAGCGTCACATAACTACAGTCCACACTGGCCACTGGTGACACACTGGTGCAAGGACAAAGCCAGTAAATGTTGTCGTTTTTCTTTCTTTCCAATAAGTAGTAATAGTAATCCCTCATTTCTCACAGTTAATTGGTTCCAGACCCAACCGTGATAAGTGAATTCCTTATTTATAAATAGAAATTGTGTATATATAGCATAGAAAACCTGTTCACGACCTTCTAAATATGTTTTTTAACATTATTAGAGCCCTTTAGACATGAATTAACACTCCTATAGTTACCTTTACACTAGTATTACCCAATATGGTAGACATAATAGAGTAAATAAACCATTTAATAGACGTTGTACATTTAATAGAAACATCTTCAAAGTTTTAGAATCATTAGTCAGATGGTCAATTACTTTACGTCCCGCCCTTGCCCCTGGTAAGAAGTTTTGCCACATAAATGTATGTACCAAATTGTAGTAATTCGGCTAAAACACCATAAAGTTACAAATGTTTTGTAGTGCATTGAGCTGTGTGAGGCATGTGCTAATAGCAGCACAGGCAACATCTTAGTAGGGTGACCCAGGACATGTCCGGTACTGGCCATCTGTTTTTTGGGTTGTTTTTTTTTAGAAAGTGATGAAAATGTCCTGGTTTTCACTGTTTTTCACTGGGCCATTAAAACGATCAGCATTAGGGTTCTCTGCTGGATGTGATGCAGTCCCTGAGAGGCTGCCATGTGGGTGGCTTTTTGAAGCAGTGTTGGCAAAAAGAAGCCAAAGAAAAAGCAAAACGTGCACGCTTGCCGAGTTGAAGTCTCGTAGAATTTAATTCGTCCAATTAGACGACGATTCCCAAGTTTTATGTGACTTTAGAGAGCACATTTTTCCTTAAAATACTGGAGACAAGCCTCTTCTGGACAGAGTAAGGCCTTCGCCTACCGAAACCAGGAAAAGTCTGCAGTGATAAGCAAACGATCAAGTAATGTGTTCCGGGCAAGAGATGGTTGGCAAGTGCATGGCTATATGGAGGAATGGTAGAGAGAGAAAAATGACGTGTCAAAGGGGCGTGACAGGGAGGCAGGCCGAGATGGAGGAGGTCTGAGCGGATGCAGAGATGGCTAGTGAGTGCATGAAGTTCTTAAGAGTTAGTGGGGGACATGAATAGTGTCTAGGGGTGATGGGAAAGAAGTAGGTCATGATTGGAGCTCTGAGGTTATGATGGTTGTATGGAGGTGTAGAAGTAAGAGGAATACCATAGTTAATGTGGACATGCTGTAAAATCTAAAATATATTTTTTTTTAAATCAAATTCTAAATTGAAAATTCTTGTCTTGGCTCCAAAGCGGCAGGAAATGACAAAAAATGTGATTGAAAGATACTTTTTGCCCTCAGATCTTGCATTGTTGAAAACAGAGAGGCCAAACTAGGGCAATGCTGGACACAGATGGCGCCTCGCTGACAGAAGTATAGTATCGGGAAAAAATAAGGATGCAAGCAGTCTAAATGTAAAATGCTGCTGAGCTGTCAACCATAAAAATAACGTAACAATTTCAGGGGAATTGGTGCTTCGCTGTGATGGCACCCCAGGGTGAGCTTTGTGTTTCCATTCATGTGTTGAGATCTTGAAGGAAAATGTCCTGGAAAGCACATCATGCTCCCACTCTAAGATGAACAGGAGCAGTAAAGTGGAAAGCTGCATCATCCATCGCTCTTGATGACAACAACCCTTCAAATCTACAACAAACTGGTCGACCTTCAGATTACACCAATTTCAGAGCAAATGTTCCCACAAAAAATAATTGGAATTCTACATTGTAGCATTATTGACATGTCAGTGTAAAGAAAAGTCAGGGTAAAGTAAGGTTTGGGTTAAGGTACAGTTAGGGAATCGGGGTTTAGGGTTGAGTTGCTTTAAGTGTTTAACTTGATCGATTGATTGATTGATGTGAACATTTCATTTCACTTCAGTATACATCACACATCACTATTCATAATTCCACATGTTCAAAAGGAGCAGGAAGAAGCAGATCTTATTCAGTCTTTGTTTCCCATCAGCTGCTAATACATGACACAATTTTTAACACATTTCACATCGATTGCTAATACGTTTGTTCATTTCCCATTCAACGTGTTCCATATGCCAGCTCCAAATAACTCGAGAAAATGATAAAGTAATATAACTATGCATTACAACGAAGCTTAGGTTCGTAAATCTGTATGGACAAATTGCTGTGTCATATGGCTCAGCATAGTATTTCCTGGTGGTTCAGGATTCTTCTTTTACCATATTTTGTAAACATCAACCGCTCTTAAAATGGCTCATTTTAGTGCGTTGTTTGCGTTCTTCACTCAATCCGTTCCATAATTTGATCCCCCACACTGATATGCTGAAGGGCGTATAGTTGTTTTAAGTTAAATTTTCCCTAAGGTCATATTTCTCCTCACCTGATGAGAAAAAGTGAATTGTGTTTTTGGGTAACAGGTTAGTTTTTGCTTTATGCATAATTTTAGCTGTTTGAAGGTTTACCAGGTCGACAAGTTTTATTAATTGTCATATTAGGAATAAATGGTTTGTATGTTCTCTACAAGAGGCATTATGGATTATCCGAACTGATCCTTTTTGGAGTACAATTTGTGCGTGAAGTCTGCTTTTATAGTTGTTACCGCGTATCTCCGCACAATAAGTTGGTGTAGTCTTAGAGTAAGAAGTAGGGGTATGATCTGGGTAGGGTTGGCATTACTGTCACTGGTTGGACGTTAGGATCCAGGTGTAGATTGCGGCTAAGAGTTTAGGTCGGGTTGGGTTTCAGGTCAGGGGTTATAGGATGGAGCCGAGGGCAGACATGGGCAAAATATGCACCACCGGCCAAATACGACCCGTCAGACGATTCCAAATTACTTTTTTGAAACCAGCAATAGGGTGTGCAACGCTAGTACATTCAGTCTTAACCTGTCAACATTATTCCAATGGTTTCTGAGGCAGAAGAGTCTACGATTTCTAGTGATACTGTATATGCAAAGCAAGCAGCCAACCGACCACATGGATGCGATTTAGCTTCCTATGACAAACTTCTACAGAGATATCAGACATTTGGGTGTTTTTTTACTCATTTGTCTTGTTATTGCTGTGTTTTTCTTGATTGCTAAACATGTCGAGGACGTCGTCAGGGAAGTAGATAAGGAATATTCATATACTAATAGTCAATGTTTTATAATTCACAGATCATCTTGTAAATCCCACATCCTTTTATTCATGTAAATTCCAGGTGTCTTATTCAGCAAAAACCTATAAAATTCAATTCCTTTATTGAGGTGATCTGTCATTACATTTCTAGCATTATCATTCATGACTGTGAGAGTTTATTATTATCGTGTGATGTAATTTGATACTTTTTTTTGTGGCACAGCTAAAATAAGACAAATAATTGCAGGTGGATTGTTACAATTATACACACGCACTACACTATATACACACTACCGGTAGTCATTTGTGGTTTGACACATTTCATTATTTCTGCTATTGTGTTTCCATCTATGAACTGAGCTCACTGTAACACCCTGCAGAGAGAGTGGGCGGGGAAAATACTGTTCAGGTGGTGTTGTGCTGCTAAACTTTTGTCTCCGAAATATAACAACATAGTGATGAGGATCCAAGTGCATTTTCATCTGTTATCATGCAGCAGGGGTGTCCAAACGTTTTCCGCCAAGGGCCACATGGTGAAAAATAAAAGGGTGAAAGGGCCCGATATCCTAAGATGTTATATATATTTCAAGAAAAAAACTGTATCTCACCTTTGTGATATAGGTGAAAAAGTGTATTATTAGTCTTTGATCTTTTTTTTTTTCCAATTTTTGCCGTTTTTTTTCCATATATTTCAACCTTCTTCTTAAATAATCTTCATAACTTTTCTTTTCACAACATTATGACTTCATTCCCACAATATCTTGGGTTTATTCCCATAGTTATAATCTAAAAATTACAACTTTATTCTTTTTGTTTGCTCCTCATAATATTACGAGTTTAATCTCGTAACACCACCGCTTTTTTTTTCGTTAGAATATGACTTTTCCTCTTATTGTGACTTTATTCTTAATATTACTGCTGTTTTTTTTAGGGTTTCCTGTTAAATTATGGTTTTAGAATGTGCCACGGACCAGTACAGAAACAGCCATGGGGCCTAAATGGCCGCTGAGCCGCACTTTGGACACCCCTGATGTACAGTAATTGTAGCAGGCTGAATTTATGAACGCTTTAACCGCAAACACACAAAATGAAACGGCACAGAGAGAGAGGCTAGCAGCGTAACAGTGTATGTGTGAAGCCAATAACATTTGTATACTTGACCTGCTGGCTGCACCAGATGAGGACCAGCATTTGTGTTTTCCATCGCTGTATTTGTTCACATTTATGAGGCCATGCTGTACTTTAGCATAACCATCACTTACCCCCCCACCAACAATACTCATAACCCCCCTCGTCCCTTATGCACTGTGCCAGGGCCTCCATCGCTTTGCCTGCTCTATAACACCATTAGCATGTAAATGACGGCTGAGCCCTTTCGCCAGTGGGTGCTGATTGGCTGCATCAGACCTCCAACTTCTTGGTGCATTAGGATAATTTTCCTCTTTGTGGAGGGATTATGTGAGGGGCTGGGGGTGGTAGCGGAGGTCACGCTGTATAAGAAATAATAAAAATTCATAGAAATATTGTTTTTTTAATTTGATTTTTTATCGTCCACCCAAAGACCATTCCCAACTTTGAATAAAACTGCAAAATACAATGCAGAGCACCAAACTCACCCGAACCGTTTTGCTTGGTGGAAACTTCTGCTCAGTCAACTCCTCTCTGCGCTTTCTGCTCTCAGAGGATTCTCTGAATAATTTAAAGCAGGACAGTGTTCTCTGAGGAGACTGGCCTCGGTGTCCCGCTGAGCCCTTGCAGGGACTCCGTGAATGGAAACAACATGGCAGAAAGATGTGGTGGGTATGTGGTCACTCCTTTTTGCACACCGCTGCTATCTGTCTCACAAGGAAGGTAAATGCGCCATTGCCAAGCAGCAACAATGAGCTCGTCTCTCGCTGGATCACACAGGAGAGGGAAAACGGGAAGAAGAACAAAGAACATTTTTAATTCCATGGCAGCCAAAGAGGATGGGAAGTTTTTTGTCTCACGGCCATTGCCTGTTGACAAGATAGAAAAATGGATGTTACCTTGTGCACAGGCCTCCTCGATTAGCTGAGTGTATGCCTATGATAATCACTTAAAACTGTCTTAAATCATCAATCAAGGCTCTTGCAAGTCTCAGCCAAATCTTGGGAGCTCTTGTGAGTGTAAACGGTATCATACTGTGGCACAAGTAGAGCTACATATCTTGCATCATATTAGCGTCATAAACAGAATGAGTCCAACTATATTGCTTCGTAATTGCACTGAATCGTATCGCATCGCATTTGGAATCACTCGTATCGTGTCGCATGGTAATTGGAGAGACTTGTCCCGCATCGCAATTTGAGCAAATCAAATTCTATCTTATGGAAGGAGTCGAGGGAATAGAATGCCTTTTGTTGTCACTAGTGTATACACCTGTACAATGACGTTTAAATCAGATCCTATCGCATTGCATTTGGGAAATATCGCATTTAATTGGAGTGAATCGTATCACACTGTAATCGGGGTTAACTGTCGGCATCATAATTTGAGCAAATCGAATTCAATCATATCAAAACTGGAGGGAATTAAAATCGCATCGCAATTAGAGTCAACCTATCATATCATTATTGGAGTGAGTAATAATTGTAATAATTGAGTTAGCCGTGTTGTTTGGCATTGTAATTGTGGATCATTGTATAACGTAATTCATTGCCAGAGGAAAGGGAACTGTGCTTCGCTTCGTATGATTTTTTTATACTGTCATTTCCAGACTACAGAGCTATAAGCCTATAGAGTCGTAACATGGAACACTTAGTACTCAGAAAGATATTCACAGAGATTTTTAAAATTTATTTAAAGAAATGTTAGGTTTTTTTTTAAAACAGTGCGTGTAAGACGGTTAGTTAAACCGTAGCCTACCAGAAAAGTCATTCATTGCTGTTCTCGTCCTCCTCCTGAGAACTAAAAGCACTATAGTCGTCCTCTTCAAGTGTCGGAACTGGACAGCCTCACAATTCCCTCAGCACACACATCGCCGGTATCTCTCCTTCTTTCGTTGTCACTCCCAGCTCTAGCGTCGTCCCCGCCTCGAGGCAAATCATCCCCCAAGCCGGTGCTGACCGTCCCAATACACAGAAGTCCAGATCCCTGGAACCCGTCGGCGACAGTAGACATCCCGACATCACTCAACACTGCCAAGAGCCACCGCTAGCAAAAGCCACTCGACTGATCGCCTTCAATCTGAAAGCCGCATCACAGGCACCTCTGATGAGTAGTGATTTGTGGGTCGGTACTGAAATATTGATAACTCCGGTACCAGATCTTTAAGCTCTAAAATCGATTCTCAAATCAAAATGTAGATACTTTGATATTTCAGTCATTTGAGGTAAAATATATCATTAACAGAACACAGTGGGAAGTAACTAAATTATTGCAACCTTGTCTGAAGGATGTGCAGTTGTTTAAAATAAATGAATAAATTACTCTGATGTCTTATATTCTTTATTTTATGAGCTATGCTGTAATTTGAAATATACAACTTTTGAAAATTTGGTGTATTTGCACAATGTATCGGTATCGCCGACAGCAGCCTGAATTTGACTTCAGTATTGATTTCAGCAATGAATTGGAAAAGAAATCAGTGTTATCGCACATCACGAATTACTGCAAAATGCACATGAGATGCCGCGAGA
Source organism: Dunckerocampus dactyliophorus (assembly GCF_027744805.1). NCBI lineage: Eukaryota > Metazoa > Chordata > Actinopteri > Syngnathiformes > Syngnathidae > Dunckerocampus > Dunckerocampus dactyliophorus. Next base: position 27,010,326 of record NC_072827.1, read on the forward strand.
CCGGAACGCAACCACAAAGGATCTGCATCACCGTATAAGCCGCAGGGTTTATGTCATGCTTACATTAAACACATTACACAGGCTGTAAAGAGTCGTTGTGTTTCATGCATGTTTCTGCAAAGGTCGTATTGGTGGCATGCTGGCAAACAGAAATGGGCATTCAGTGCACTCACTGCAGTGCACTCAAACAGTTGCTCGGCTGCACACTTGAGACTAGAATAGAGACTCGCGGCAGCCTCACCTCAGGTTTCTGACCTCTAGTTGATGTCTACATACTTACAGAAGCAAATGTTAAACGATTCTAATCGTACAGAAATTAAATGTATAACACTGTTCAATGGATAAATTGTTAGGTTAGAATTTTTCGTTTTTATTTTCATTAGGACTGACCACATGTCATTGTGGCTAACCAGCACCATTCCTGTGTCATCCATGTGTGCTACGCCACTGTTCACCAAAGTAGCACATTGGTATGACTTGATAACGTTATCACGTTATACCCGGGCATTGTTGCCTGGTCCTCCCTTTACGCAGCGACTTCGACTTCTTATTTATTTTGAAAAAAGATTGTTCACCTTCAGAACAGTATGAAGAAAAATGAGCAAAAAATTGAATTCATGCAACGTAATGAGAATTTGAAGTGGCTCGCATCACTCAGTGCCTTCAATGAATGTGTCAATGATGCCAGCTGTCATCCTTCTCACTCCTAGATAGACATCACCGGCCTCCTTCATCATCCACCACATTTGCATCACATATTTCTGCACATTGAACATCTTTGCTTACATCAGTTCTAAAGGTGGAATGTTGAAAATGCATTGAAAAAACTGGCTGTTATACATGTCGTATATTAAATATGGTATATATACAGTATATGGTATATAAATAGTGGGACAGGTCCCCCTGGGGGTTCAGTGAGGTATACTATGCTATTTTTATATATTAAAAAATGTATTTTTCTATATTTTTTGCCTAAATATTCCAATGTAACTTGTATGCATGTTCAAAATAAATTAAAGTATTTGGACTGAATTTTTGTCTCTCAGAATTGTATGCTTGTAATGCAGTATTCCTTTTTTTCAATACTTTTTTCCTCATTGTATTGATTAATTCTTGTTCATTCTTCATTCTAGCATTTTTTCTTGTATTAAAAAATGCTTTCACATGTGGCCCACCTTTCTACTGCCAGATGTTTAAAGCACGAAAATGAGAAATGAGTCATCCATGCAGACAATAACTGCACGTTATGTTCCACAATTGTGTGATTAGGAACTGGAGAGTAGATACTACTCAGCGCTACAGTATTGTATTTTGTTTTCCTCTCACAGAAATCACATTACACAGCATCTTCCATGGAGCTTCATCTTGTTATGTGGATGACACAGTGGAAAACATACACACACGCGTGCGCGCACACAGACTGTCTGTCTCGTTAACTGTTGAAACTTACTGGACGAGCGGGTTATCAATTCTTCAAAAAGCAGAACAAGACAAGAACATATTACATGAGGCGGGAGACTCCAAACACCATTTTGTGTCTCACAGCAGGAGTGGTGCTGGTATTGTCCGTGGTTGCAGCGAAATAGCAATATTTTATTCCCTGCACTCCATTAACCGCTTTAATCTCTTGCCATGTACAGTGACACCGTCTCTTTTATATGAGCTCCATCATGCTTCATTACATGTGGTGTGATGGACCCCCTGCTAGCTCTGTGGTGCTCGCCCACGCTGCGTGTAAATACTAATGTTTTATGTTATAATGGAGAAAAACATTGTCACTGGAGTTGTTTGTCAAAAAACAAACCTTTTAAATGCTCTCCCTTGACGGGTCTGTTTAAATAAGGCGTTAACATTCTTAACCAGGAGTGTCCAAACTGTTTCCACCAAGGGCCACATACTGAAAAATGAAAGGATGCAAGGGCCACTTTGATATTTTGCAAACCAACACATGTAGATATGCTAAAAAGTTATGTATATTTCAAGACAAAACTGCATGTCAGCTTTGTGATATAGGTGAAAAAAAACGTATTATTAGTATGAACTTCAGTCTTTCCTCTGTTTTCCCCATTTTTGTCACTTTTTTTTAAAAATAATCTTCAGAAATTTTCTTTTTGTAATATTATGACTTTATTCCCACAATATTATACATTTTCCCCCAAACCAAGAGTCCAAAAAATTACAACTTTTTGTTGTTTTTTTTGTTTCTCATATCATTTCAACTCTGTGATACTGTGCTCCAAAAAATACATTATCTTTCCTCGTACTGTTACAAGTTTATTCTCGTTAGAATAGGACTTTTTCCTCTTAATATTTAGACTTATTCTTGTCAAATTACAACATTTTTTTCCATTTATGCTGTTGGGGGTTTTTTTTCCAACGATTTCAACTTTCTTCTCTTAATTTTTTTCTTGTAATTATGACTTTATTCCCATAATATTTTTTATTTTATTCCCAAAATTGCAACATTATTCATTGTTTTCTTTGTTTCTCATAATATGAGGACTTAAAAAAAAACACACAAAAAAAATCTTTTTTCTTTAATATGTCAACTTTTTGCTCCTAAAGTGATGTTATTTTCCCTCATAATAGTCCAACGTTATTCTCATAAAATTACTAACTTTTTTCTCTTAACAGTTAGATTTTACTCTAGTAAAATTATTGCTGATTTTTCCATTGTTGTTGTTGTTGTTTTTGTTTTTTTTTGGTTTTCTTGTTAAATTATATTTTTAGAAAAATGAATAGTGCAGTCCGCAAATGGCCCCCGAACAAACACAAAGGGCATAGTAAAAGTGTGCCTTAATTTTGTACCATTTAATTGTCACTGAAGTGTAAAAAGAAGTTAACCACTAATGATAATAATAATGGATTAGATTTTATAGTTATATTCAAGTGCTTCACAGTGAAGTGAACCCATTATTCATTCACTCCTCAGTCGCACACTGGTGCTGATAATCTACATCTGTATCCCCAGCTGCCCTGCGGTAGACTGATGGAAACGTGGCTGCCAATTCGCGCCTACGGCCTCTCCGACCGCCACCAAACTCGCATTCATACACCAGTGTGGGCAGCACTGGAGGCAAGGCGGGTGAAGTATCTTGCCCAGGGACACAGAAACAGAGACTGGGGCGAGGGGTCACACCACCAACCTTACGGCTTCTGGACGACCTGCTCTACCTGCTGAGCCACTGTCGCCTCATGCAGTGGTTATCAAATAATTTTCTGTAATTATCCCTTTAAGGGACAGACATTTTTTTCACACACACCCTTAATTGAAATACTATTGAGAGCCTGAGTTGTATTTATTTGTACAAACCACTGTATGAGTTGCCGGGACCAGTATTCTGCATACAATCACCTGAGCAACTTAAAACAATTTCCAAGTTAACTTTACTCACAGACCCCTGACATCTCACACAGACGATTATGAAGAACTTCTTGGAGGTTCCATTGTGTAACCTTGTTATGGATAGCATGGTTGTATGCTACAACGCAGCATCGAAGGTGTTCAGCACGGTGGCCTTTTAAAAAGGCATGTCATTATAGCTCAGGAGTTTCCTCCTCCAGCAATCAACATGCGCTGTCCTTGGGCAAAGGAAGTACTCTTTTCATCATTTGATCATGGCACATTTTCATCATTTTTCATAAGCAGGCCTTGACTCGTTCCCTTGACTGTCTTCCTGCTGAGTTTACATGTTGTCTGACTCATCCCCTCCAGTCCCAAACAAGAACGCCATTACACTTCAAGTTCATTGTAGTTCCTTAACTTCAAGTCTAATTCAATGTAACATATTGGAAACCGCTCTCAATGTGATGAGAGACAACCCAAATATATTGTTGACCATGTCAATCAAAACCGAGCACTATAATCTTTTGGAAAGGCGGAAACTTTCACATGGAATCTCATTACACTGTGCAGCTATGCAAGATGTTGTGGCCAGTCATCATTATAATTTAAATTCATTTTGTGAGCATTTCTATGAATGTTTATCGTACAGTAATGACACCTGAGCCACATATTCTATTTTCTATACCTCCATAAAGGCAAACCTGTTACGGTTGACCTACAATTTTAGATTTTGAAACAAATAGGTAGTTGAAAGGCTCAGTCTGGAAGAAAAGATCCCATATTCCTTGTCAGTGGAGGAAAATAATTGATATTGTCAACAAATGCATAGCAAAATCGTCAACTGATTATAATGGAATTGAGATGGAAAGGATAAAGAAGGCAATTAATGAGATCGCAGAACCATTGACGAATGTCAGTAAGTTATCATTTCAAACAGGTACATTTCCAAACAAAATGAAAATAGTTCAAGTCATGCCAATCTTCAAAACTGAGGCCAAACATCAATTTACTAACTACCAACCACTTCCTTTACTGCCACAATTTTCCACAATTGTTGAAAAGCTATTTTCGACAAGTTTATAAAGCAAATTGATATATAAGAATGAATTACTCGCCAACAGCCAATACGGATACAGGGCATATCAACTTCGATGGTACTACGGTAATTGAAATAACCAAAGAAATGACCACCGCTATAGACCACAATAAGCATTTCATACAATTAATCACACAATTGAATATTTGAAGTAATAAACTAGAACGGTATAGAATCAGAGGGTTAGTTTTGCACTGGGTAAAAAGCTACTTAGCAAACAGGAAGCAATATGTGAAGCTAGGAGAATATACATCTGCAAGCTTAAATATATCGTGCGGCGTACCCCAGGGATCAATACAGGGACCAACACTGTTTATGTATAAATGACATCTGTAAAGTTACGAAAGACTTAAACCTAGTTGCAGATGATACTACTGCATTTAGTTCGGGAGAAATCACACAAGAGCTTATAAAAAAGGTCACAGATGAAATGACCATACTAAAAAGATGGTTTGATAAAAACATATTATCCCTGAACCTAAGTAAAACTAAAATAATGCTATTTGGTAGTAGCAGAAAGGTCATTTATGCGCAAATACAAATAGACGGCATAGATATTGACAGGGTGAGCGAAAATAAATTTGTAGGTGTTATAATAGACGACAAAATGAGTTGGAAATCCAACATTAAGAATATCCAACATACGGTGGCAAGAAATACTTCAGTACTGAATAAAACAAAATTCATTCTGGAACAAAAATCACTTCATACTCTCTATTGTTCTCTGGTTAGCATGTTGGCCGCACACTTCTGGGTTGGCATCACTGCTTGGTCATCTCTGTGTGGAGTTTGCATGTTCTTCGTGCGTGCGTGGGTTTTCTCCGGGTACTCCGGTTTCCTCCCACATTCCAAAAACATGCATGTTAGGTTAATTGGACACTCTAAATTGTCCATAAGTGTGAATGGTTGTTTGTCTATATGTGATTGGCTGGCGACCAGTCCAGGGTGTACCCTGTCTCTCACGCTAAGTCAGCTGTGATAGGCTCCAGCATACCCCCGCGACCCTAGTGAGGATAATGAATGAATATAAATGATTAGGTCCCACAATAGTGGATTGATAGCAGTGGCTGATGAGCTGTTTTTGTCCATGCCTGTCTAAGAAGCACTAATGTGTACTTTTTGCTCTTTTTGTTAGGGATGCCCAAAATAATATTGGCTATTCGCATAAAAATGAGATATCGCCGATAATGATATTGCCGCGCGAGTGATGATGTGCTTCACACAGCTTCCCTTCTGGCACTCTTCTTCTCTTAAGGCTGTTCCTTCTTTTTGGAATTTGTGAAAAAGGCTAAAGAAAAAGCAAAATATGTGCAGCGTTAATACTATGATGGAGATTTTTCCTGTAAAATGTCACCATCTCACCTTTCGATTCATCCTTCACACAGCGCTAAACAACAGCAACACATGCCGGTGACTCTGAGGTGAAGGAGAAAGTAAGGTAGGCAGGTAACAGAAAATTGGCGACACAACTAAAGGCAGCTAGAGAACCAGCAGGAGACACACATCTCAGCTGACTTTGTTCCTGCATCTTCTTTTGCGGCGCTCTAGACACAGCTTGTGCAAATTAACCCCATGGGGAGGGAGAGGAGGCCAACGTGCAGCACGCTACTGTCAGTCAGCGGCTGAGCGGGGCGAACACATGGGGGATGGATACGCAAAGGTGCTCCAGCAGACGAATTGGCCACGAGGGAGCAGATGTTCCTGAACTGTGTAGACTCTTCTCCCTCACACTCGCTCCTGGCATCGTGCTCGCGCATATGCTGACGCGTTCATGGCTGTGCTCGCAGCTTGATTCATTTTGCTGTTCCTATTTCCTGCGGATTAAAGATGTTGAATGAATGCCTTTCTTTGCTTTTTTTGCAGCCTTATCAAAGGTGATTGCTACCCTCAGTATCAAACTATCATGCAAGACGTGTGATTGCACTTGCACATGATTGCAATTTCAGAACTTGCTCAACTTTTAAGATGGTCGGTCAGAGAACTGTAAGCTCGACCGACTGAACTCATGCATACCAAACAAATATGTAGGCCAAAACACAGACACACACACACACACACATATACACAGGCACTAAAGCAAAGTCACTGCTTAAACTGGATCCTCCACACTTATTAGTCACACACTGGGTTTGATCCAAGAGAGGGAATTAAATCTAACGTACTTTCCACTGAGGTGGTTATATGAAAGGCGGAGGACCTGACAGTTTAAATTAATCATCAACGGTAATTACTCTTTTAATTGAACATTCACGTACCTGATCTACATCAGATCAGGTAAATGTATGAGAACAAAATACTATCCCATGTTATTACTGTAAAATGGTATGAAGGGACATTTTGCTATAAAAACAAACGCTACCTTTAGCATGAAATTAGCGTGCCTTTCCTTACAGTGTGATGACAGATTTAAGTTCAATTTCCCCTGCAATGTTAAAAACTTCACAGCTGAGCAAAAATACAAGCTAGCAATGTCAGTCAATTGCTCTTTGTTTGTTGCTAGGCAGAATTCATGGTGCCCAATCAAGTGTGACTCATCACTTTTTTTTGTTTTTTTCAAATGGCACTGGTCACGGTCACTATGCTGTCTGCTTGGGTACATTACTTGGGGCACAGGGCTCAGCCGCCCCACATAGCAAAGAAAGAAGAAAGCGCTCCGGCAGGAGGACATCACAAGGGCATGGAATGCCAAAAGCGCAATAAGGTGAACAACGGCAGTGCAAAGAGAGAAATATTATTGCTACTCATCTGTGGAATTTCTTTCTAAAGAGTAAAGCAGTTCACTGTTTTACAGGAGAGCCATAACGAATGCTAAATTGTGTGAGTATACTAAAAAATTGCACATATTTTATACACATGAATATTATGTACACATTAATTATACAATGGGATCATTAGCACACATCATGAATGAAATATAAGAGTGTCTGGATCACTAAAAAAATATAACAGGGTTGGCCAGGTGAGTTTGTACACTGCAAAAACTGAAATCCTAAATACGTCAAATCAAGGTCAAAAATACACGCAAAATCCTCATTTGAATAGGGCAGTCCACACCACTCTTGCACCTTTTGCAAACAACGCCCATTAATAATATGTGCAATTTTTTTGCATGCTCACACGGTTTAGCACTTGTTATTAGAGATCTTTAAGTAGATTGGGCCCATAGTGTAGTCAGGCTTTCTGCATTGCAAACAACAATGTTTCTCGTTAAACACCACTGAAAAATTCAGCTTCACAGATGACATGTCTGCTCTGTAGGCGGTGTGTGTTTGTGTGTAATTGACATCTCTTACAACACACGCTACCATCAGACATCGTAGAAGCAATTGCAGCCTGGGGAAATTAATTGAGGCACGGTGTCTAAGAGCGTGAAGGCCACTCTTTGAGTAAATACAGTATAGTACTGTAATACAGTAAATGCAGTACCTTAACATGCTTTTCCACCACTGCACCATCTACTGAATCTGGTGGAGAACCACCTCACTTACCCCAAAAAATGGCTCTCCTGTAAAACAGTGAACTGCTTTACTCTTTAGAAAGAAATTCCACAGATGAGCAGCAATAATATTTCTCTCTTTGCACTGCCGTTGCTCTCAATGATGTACTTTCTGTAATGACGGCCAATTACTTGGACTTAGAGTGTCAGTGAGTATATTTCTTTCTTTCCACTGCCATTGTTCCAAGGCAGCCAATTAAGGAGATTTAATCTTTGTGATAGATGACCTCCACAGCGGTCAGCTACATACAGTATGTAGGTGAGGGCCAGGAACGAGCCTTCAGTATGGCGACGGTGCACATTTATTCACATGAGGTCCTTGTTTCACCCAGCCTCTTTGTCAGTATACTGCATCGTCTTGTTGCCACCCGAGGGGAGGACTGTTTTTTCTCCTCCTGCCTCTTGAGAATTGACAGACATAATGCATGCAGCTACAAAGCCATCATGGTCTCATGCACGTGTGCACACAAAGAAGAGTGCACCAACATTAAGGCAGCCAGGGACAAATGGCTCTCGCCTGCAAGGGGGGTCTATTTAGTGGCTTGCGTAATGCTTTTAGCACAACACAGAGTGGATGAATTTTTAATGCCTGGCAATGCCAGGGTGGGAGGGGGGAAAAAAGGAATAAAGTTAAGTATTTAATCTGTTGCTTAGGGGACAGACAGATATGTGAAATGAGCCTGAGAGCTGCAGGATAGATGGATGTTATAAGGACAGGAGACGGGGAAGAAAGGAGGCGGAGGGAGTTACAGTTTGCATGAATGAATAAGCAAGGATAACAAGGAAACATGTCAACAGTGTGCCAGGTGGAGCAGAGAAACCTCTCTGCCATTGTGGCTGAGAATGCTCATAATGCAGAGAAATGAACAAACACGTCTGACACACTGCTTGGCTGGAGCCAACATCATTTACAAATAGGAGAACAACATTCAACATTGTTATTTGTGCTCTCTTAAAAAGAGTCTCTCTGCCTTTGGCACCCAAAATAACAAAGGAGTTCTCCCTGCGGAAGGCTGTGAATAATAACAATTCATTTGCATATTAGACAGAAATGCTTTTGAAATGACTTGAGATAGCCGTGTGCTACAAGAAAGACAAAAAAGGAAGTGATATTTTTGAGAATGGTGTGCGATAAAGTGGGTCTGCATACTGGAATGATGTTTTAGTGCAGCTTCTAACACAAATAAATACATACAGTGCAGCCCTAAATCCTTCTACTGTATACTACGTGTCCTTGTTTGGGTCACTGGAACAGGCTCACCAGTTCACCTGGCATTCACACTCGACTGGTTAAGTCAATCACAGGATGCAAACAGACAAACAAGTCACACTCACAGTCACACCTATGGACAATTTAGGGTCTCCAATTACCCAAGTGCGTCTCAAATAGCGGGGCGGGCCCCACCTGTGGGGGCGTGAGAGACAGGGAGTTCTTTCAGTGTTACTGCAGACCTGCCAACATGTACAAATTTATCGCAGTCAACACGCAGTTTGACTTTTGAATATGCTTGTATGCCTCACAGCTCACCATTTTGTTGCAATTTCCTGGTTTCAGTTTGGAGCTCAGATTGCACAATAAATACAAAATCGGGGGGGCGTGAAAACATTTCTGTCCCCTACGGGGGCCATGACAGGAAAATAATTGGGAAGGACTGAATTCATCTAACCTGCATGGACCATGGGTGGAAGCCTGATTACCTGGAAAGAAAATATGCAAGCATGGGGAGAACATGCAAAGAGCCTTAAATAGAAACACAGAAGAAGAAGAACATAAGAAGTGGTGTATAAGAATATACAGTCATTCCTCGCCACTTCAACAGCCACAGCTTCACTCTCACGGTTTTCACACATGTATTAACAAATAAATGTTGTTTCATGGTAGAATACGGACTATTATTAGTACAAAAAAATATGCATTTTAAAGCAAATTTTACATATTTCTTGCTTCAATTCAGCATTTTCAAGCATAAAAATGGCAAAATGAACTAAAACACAAATATAAGGCATTCAGAAGATGCAAAAAAAAATGTGATATGTAGTATTCTACATTGGTCACTAGGGGTCGGTAATATTTCTGTAATGTTTGGTGAGACACACAAGCACAAGACTTGATCGCCGGAACAACTTAGTGTTTTCAACACTCCAGGTAAGTAACAAAGGTGCAACATTTCAAAGTGAACAAGTTACAAACCAAAAAAGTTACCATACTCGCCTCTGTTGGCTTGGCTGCTCAAGTTTTGCGCCCTTCTTGTAAAATCCAAAAAACATTCCCAACTTTACGTTTTTTTTGCTGATGTGTTGAAAGTCTTTTGCGGTGACTAGCTAGCCAGCTAGCGCACCTGCTACTATTTACATCCTTTCAGCCCAGGCTCCTGCTCTCACTATACTGTACATGTAGGAAGGTGTTGGCAATGTCAGCCAAAGCAGAAGCAAGTTAATCAAATGAGGTTTGGGGCAAACTAAAATAAACACTTCGGAGGTTCTTTTTTAGAACTACATTCATACGGATCGTTTGGCCTTGAGCTAGCTCGTTAAGACACATTTAAAGAAGAGAAAAGGGGGAAAAAAGCTAGGAAGCTTCAGTTGAATAAGACTGGTTTAAATGCATTTGGGGCAAGGTAGACGACGCTGTTTTCTTTTATTCTTGATTTCTTAATATGCATTTTCTATTTAATACAGATCAATTTGCAAATAAAGTGTAAAAATGAACTAATACCACAATCATGCTATTTTTCGAGAAATTGTCTTCTTTCTTATATTATCATTATATATAGGACTTTTATGTATCCAAGTTGGAAGATGCGATTTACAAATTTATTTCAGTTGTGAGGTTAAATAATGAATTGCAACATTTTATAATATTATCATTGAAAAAATGTAATGCTGTTTTTGCTTTTTTGGGAGAATGAACAGAACAAGAATTTCATCGCATAGCAGAACTACCTGTTTGACTGTGCATATGACAATAAAACTCTAAATCTTGTAAGCTGTTTTACATTCTGTCACACTCTGAAACCTGTGGTAGGACCCAACAGTAGATCCCAGTGTAAAATCAAAAGCATATTTCTCTTCTTTTGGAGACAAAGAGATAACGCAAATAAAGACTCTGAGTCATCTGAAGATGTCTTATTGCCTTTAAATCTGCCGGGTTGAATCCCAGAGGGGGTTGCATGACTCACTACATGGTTTTCCTCTCAGCCTCTCCGCTTTTCTTCCCCCAGAATAATACTTGAGTGAGAAGAAAGCGTCACAAAAAGGCTACGCTCCGTAGAGTGAGTGTGTACACGTCACTGAAGTGGGCTCTGAAGTGATATGACTATTTTGGGCTGATGGCAGGCATAAGTGACAGACGGACGTTCAAGAGCTGTGTTTCTGTCTTCCCACAAGGCGTTACAGTGTGGAACTCTTTAGGTGGGCAGAGGGGGGCTGCTGCTACTAATCCTGCGCATAAGCCCAGAGAAGGGGTGGGCAACCTTTTTGACTCGTGGCCATATATTTAACACCTATGACTGTAACAGTCCACTAGGAATTATTTGTCTTATTGTAGCTGTAAACGTGTCATACAACCTGCTGTATGTGCTTGGGTCTGTTTTTTCAGAAGGTTGCTGTGCATTACTGCATGCTAATATGTAATGACGTCAAAACTTGGAATTGAATTTTTCAGGTTTTTACTGAATAACACTCTCAGAATGTATTGATAAAGTCTGTATGATTTACAGTATAAACTACGAAGTGTGAAACATTGAATATCAAGAGTGTCAACGTCCGTCCTCGACCTGAAACACAAAAACAAATAGTAAAACACACCCATAAAATATCAAACATCACTTTTCTGCAAAACTTTGTAGTAAAAAGCTTGCTCCTCTGACCTTCTGTGTCACACGGGCTCCAGCTGCTGTGTGCACAGACCCTCAACCCACTCTGCTTTCTATCAAATCCTCATCTTTTAGCTTAATTAACGCATGCGCATCATGCCAAACCAGACCTCTCTGTTATGACGGCAGACGGAAGCTTTGTGTGGAGTCAGACAGAGTCTGCCGCTTTTTGATAACTTGATTCTGACCAGAACACATCAACAGCAGTACAATTCCAACACCTCCAATTCACAAACACGCCTCTAGTCCTCCTCGGGAGGACATTTCCTCATTGTCACTAGACCACCGCGAGGTGCGTTCATGACACTCCGAAAATCACAATAATGTGTTTATTACGCCTGTATGTGTGGTCTAAATAAACAGAAAGACAAATAAAAACAATAACAGCATATTATTATATCACTTGCGAACATAACTCTTGTAGTGCGGAAGTACTATTTGGTGCATTTAAGTATGCTCGGAAATCCCAGAAAATACAGCTACACTCTAAATGTGAATTCAACCAAAAGTACGTGGTGTCTTTGAACGCAACTCTTCTTGGCTCGTAATAACACGGTTAAAGTGTGATTCAAATGTTGTGCTGCTACAAGTATTAGAGTTAGGCAAATACATTTTCAGACATGTGTGCTACGTTTTAGCTTGATTTAATGAATGAATGAATAATTGTATGAATATAAAGTTATACGGTTAGGAGAAAAAGTCATTTTTATGACAATAATGTTGGAATGATACAAAAAAAATAATATTGTAAATTTCCAAAAAGTACAAGAGGTTCTTGTACTACTGTTCTTGTACTATCACAACTTGATGAAGTGATGTTCATGAAGTTCTAATAACTTTTTTCTTGGAAAGCTGTGTTTTCTTCTTGTAATATTACAACTTTATTTTTGTAACGTAAAACTATTTTCTCGTATTATAGAATCAGTTGTTTTGTACTTTTTTTCTTCTAAAATTCCAATTTTATACTTGTAAAAACATGTTTTTGTTGTAATATTATAATATAAATAATAATTTAAAAATAAATAAGACAGAATAATAATTACAATTATAATATATTTTTGTAAGTATTTTTTTCTTGTTTTTTCTTTTCAGCGCAGCTGTAATAACAATTTCAAGGGTGAAATGTATCTTTGGTAAGGGAGACTTCTGGCTATAGCTTGTATTTGATCCTATTAGATGTTATGACTGATGTGTATCTCCAAAAACTGCTAAATTTGAATATTCTCTTGTAAAGACTCCTCATCATATTTGTCATTCTCTTGTTCTATTGCTTATATTTAAATGGTATGGTTTTGTGAATTTATAGTTTTATTATCACCTAAAGCCCAGAAAAAGTTCCCCCAGGGTTAAGTAAAATAAAATAAATGCAATTTATAAGGCAAAAAATGTTCTAGAAAAACAATTAAATAGTAAAGTAATTAATCAACCAGGTAACAATTTGTCACTGATTGTTTTGGTGTGATTGACAAACTGTTGATGGCTGAATCAGTCCGCCCAAAAGCAACATTTATTAAGCTGGCTGGTGGAAAACAACTTTTCAAGTCATGTTTGTTTACACACTCGGGGGAATCTCCTCATTCTGACTTTGCTGCCAGCAAAAAATAAATTCAGCAGCCCATCAGTCACACAGGTAGGAGTTCTCACTCTTCCTCCACAGTTTCTCACCAAGGCTATAAAATGAGCCCCGGCACACAGGAAACAAAGCAGCCATACAAGCGAAGATAAGATGAGAGGCTGCAGCATACAGGAGTGAGATTAATGCCACAGTGGAACATGTTGTTTCCAATATTATTCTGTCTGTACTTGAAGAAGAAGCACCGCTTGTGCTGACATTGCCTGAGACAGAATCACTCCACCAGCATCCCAAGATTATTCAACAAACTATTGATATGCTGATTATACCTCTTAAGAAGTATAGTGCATTTTTTGTTTAGATTCCACGACAGGTGGAAGGAAACAATGCAAATGAAAATCATCCGTTCCAGAGTCACAATGTTACGTTGCCCCATAACGCCTTTTCACTGTACAGACAATGTTTTAAGTGACATTTTAACAGTTTTACCTTCCATACAAGTGTGAAAATAAGTTCACAATTGTAACATTAATTCTCTAAATGTCGATGACGAATGAACCAAGCCACATTTCCATCTCAGATAGGACTTTTAACATCATTGTCAAAAGTGTAAAAAGAAGTTATCTATCATAAAACGTAAAATAAAATAAAAAAAATCCACTTTTGATGAAGAGTATAAATAGGGATACAGTCGTCCCTCGCCACATTGCGGTTCAAATTTCACCTTTTCAGTCTCTTTGAGTGAAATAGGTGTGAGTGACTTAACAATTTCTTGTGTTGATGATTAAGGTTGATCATTAAAATTGAAACGACGGTTTGAACTTTTTTGAGAGTGTTTAAACAAGAAAGAAATGTGGGAAAATGTTATTGCCTGTCTGAGAAAAGTGTATAAAGTGAATGGTGAGGGGTTTTACAGCCTTAAAACATACATAATAATTGTAGAAAAATTGAAGTTGGCTACTTCGCGGATTTCACTTATTGCAGGCTATTTTGGGAACCTATCCCCCGTGATAAACGAGGGAACACTGTACTGATATTACTGCACTAAAGATATGTTATACAAATATACATTTTCTGGTGGAAATTGTCACTAGATTGACATGTGAAGAAAACGCCTTAAGAGCAGAAATGTTATTTTAATACTGTTTAATCAATACAAGGTTCAAATGAATGTTGGGAACTGACATCGAAGACTGGTGAATGTTAAACTGATATTGTTAGAAATTAGGGGTGATGTGGATGTGTGTTAAAAGTAAACATTTTAGGGGAATATCAATTTTTTATTTTTGCCATTCACTTGTAGGCGTGGACCTTAACCCCCGTGAAAAGCAGGATCTACTGTATTTGGAAAATGAGTAACTTGGTACAAACACATGAAGTAAAACTACAGTACCAGTAATGGCTGAGACATGGAGAAGGGGTAGGATTTAATGAGCTCTGATTCTTCCTACTGCTTTTCAGACATGTTGAACAGTGCAAGCGTGGTGTATGCCAATAAAACATCATTAGGCGTGTTCAAAATACAGTACATTAAACCATTACCGTAGTTGACACAGTTATACTTAGGTTTCATTTTGATTGACATTGTAAGTAAACAAACAAGTTTGATAATATTTCATTTAGTTCATGAGAATTCAAATATTGGTAACAGCTTTCAGTATGAGGCAGTTCTACAGCACTGCAAACTACCACCGTAATCCGTTCCAGAGTCACAATGTTACGTTGCCCCATAACGCCTTTTCACTGTACAGACAATGTTTTAAGTGACATTTTAACAGTTTTACCTTCCATACAAGTGTGAAAATAAGTTCACAATTGTAACATTAATTCTCTAAATGTCGATGACGAATGAACCAAGCCACATTTCCATCTCAGATAGGACTTTTAACATCATTGTCAAAAGTGTAAAAAGAAGTTATCTATCATAAAACGTAAAATAAAATAAAAAAAATCCACTTTTGATGAAGAGTATAAATAGGGATACAGTCGTCCCTCGCCACATTGCGGTTCAAATTTCACCTTTTCAGTCTCTTTGAGTGAAATAGGTGTGAGTGACTTAACAATTTCTTGTGTTGATGATTAAGGTTGATCATTAAAATTGAAACGACGGTTTGAACTTTTTTGAGAGTGTTTAAACAAGAAAGAAATGTGGGAAAATGTTATTGCCTGTCTGAGAAAAGTGTATAAAGTGAATGGTGAGGGGTTTTACAGCCTTAAAACATACATAATAATTGTAGAAAAATTGAAGTTGGCTACTTCGCGGATTTCACTTATTGCAGGCTATTTTGGGAACCTATCCCCCGTGATAAACGAGGGAACACTGTACTGATATTACTGCACTAAAGATATGTTATACAAATATACATTTTCTGGTGGAAATTGTCACTAGATTGACATGTGAAGAAAACGCCTTAAGAGCAGAAATGTTATTTTAATACTGTTTAATCAATACAAGGTTCAAATGAATGTTGGGAACTGACATCGAAGACTGGTGAATGTTAAACTGATATTGTTAGAAATTAGGGGTGATGTGGATGTGTGTTAAAAGTAAACATTTTAGGGGAATATCAATTTTTTATTTTTGCCATTCACTTGTAGGCGTGGACCTTAACCCCCGTGAAAAGCAGGATCTACTGTATTTGGAAAATGAGTAACTTGGTACAAACACATGAAGTAAAACTACAGTACCAGTAATGGCTGAGACATGGAGAAGGGGTAGGATTTAATGAGCTCTGATTCTTCCTACTGCTTTTCAGACATGTTGAACAGTGCAAGCGTGGTGTATGCCAATAAAACATCATTAGGCGTGTTCAAAATACAGTACATTAAACCATTACCGTAGTTGACACAGTTATACTTAGGTTTCATTTTGATTGACATTGTAAGTAAACAAACAAGTTTGATAATATTTCATTTAGTTCATGAGAATTCAAATATTGGTAACAGCTTTCAGTATGAGGCAGTTCTACAGCACTGCAAACTACCACCGTAATAACAAACAGTCATTTTATGCCCTTGTTGTCTATTCTATATCTGTTCTGATCGATGGAGCCCAGAGGTGTGTGAGCTGACATCCCGGTGCTCGTGTGGCTTGTGACAGCCCTCGGGCCCCAGGCTGTCACTTGGCTAACGCACCTCCTGCTCCAGGCGGTGGTTTTCCATTGGGTGGAGGCTGGCTAATGAGGATATTATCAGATCAGCGTCTTCAGCCTGACACAGAGTTTGCCACCAGCACAACTGATATGACCTTTTTCCAGCGGCTGAGATAAACGAGCAGGAGCGCCCCGCACGGTAAAGTCACAGGAGAAAAGAGGTCATAGATATTGTGTATTGTTCCCGGGAAGTGAATAACTGCAGAGATTGCATTGTGACTTTGGTGACTGGGTGCGCAATGGAATGAGAATTATGGGTTATGGCTGCACATGGGCTATTAAATCCATATGCCCTTTTTCATTCTGTTGCAGACATGCTCAAGTTGCTATTAAGAGTTGCTTTCAGTGCATATTGTAAGCATCTGTCATATACACGCACACAAAATTTAACATTGCTTGACCTTTCTCACACACACACACACACACGCACACACGTGCAAACACTCACAGTATGCCTGTTCATTCACATACACAATATTTAAATATCTCTATATGCACATTCCATACAGACCAGTCCGAGTTGAAACGTTTGCCTTATCATTCACACACACAATGTCCATTCAAATACAAATACTTAATGTGGACCTGTTTGTCCACACACACACGAACACACACACACACAACTGTAATTTTTCTTTCTATTCACAAACACATAAATATCCATTGACATGAAGGCACAAATGTAAAATCCAGCTCTCCATTCACATACACACGCTTGATGTAAACATCCGTCTGTCCCTTCCCATACATGCAGTACAATTCACATAGACATGTTTGTCCATTCACAGCACACAACACTGTAAACAACTGTCTTCTGTACTTTGACATACACATCCACAAAGTGTTGTGGATGTGTTCTTATGCAATTTCAACCATGCAAAAATGTGTCTGAGCATTCTCAAACACACATGATGCAAACATCTGTCCATTCACACACACATGTTGTAAACATCTGTCAGTCCATTCGCATTAACATCTGAGCCAGAAGACAAACGAAATCGGTAGGCCATCAACGTAAAGATGCTGCACCAAAGTAACAAACAAAATCCGACCGAGTTTCACCATGGATATATGGAGAGCTGACATTTGCCCCATGTCATTATTGTCATTATATTTTACAATACTGCACCAAGTCCAAGTATGATTTGGCTGTTTTTTCGTTAATTAAAAGTGAAGCTGACCGTTTGAGTTTTATTTCATGGGATTTACGACAATACTAGTAAATTGGAAATGTAATAAAATAAGCCTCATAAAAATGTGTTAATGTTTCTACTTCAGTTACTTGCTAAAAACATTTTCAGTTCCATAATCTATTGCATTGTCAAAGTTTCGGATCGGAGCTCAAAATCGGATCGGATCTGAGTAGATTGAAACGCGTGATGGCGCTGCCTTTCATGAAACTGAGGTGAACTGAATATTTTTGTTAGAGTGAAGGCACAATTCCTTTCTATACACCTCTTGTACTGCATATCAGACAGTCCAGGTGTACCAAATAAAATGTCTAGTGCATGTATGGTGAACATTTTGAATAGACAGCATGAGCGAAACAGTGGCCCTGCAGCCACAAACGTACACGCTACGGCAAATATACAAACATGATGACAAGCGTGACAGAGGAGAGATTTCTGTGAGATGAAATCAGTTTTAATGTGCAATTGTTGTGACCAAAACACAGCTATCTGGGCCATTAGCATGCACAATGAAGTGCACTTCATCGTCACACAATGGAGCTCATTAACTTCAAGTGCTGACATCGTGCTGATGGTAATGGTGTTATTTTTCTGTCAGCAACGGGCAATATGGCTGTAAAAACATAACGTGTTGTCCTTTTCAGCCATCACTACACCGTTGAGGCACAAATATTTATTGGACATCAAGACGATGTGGCTAGAACAGACAGGATCCTCAGAGGATGACAGCTTAATGCCGTAACTGACACATTAATTGGGCTTCGCGGGAGTGAACGGTAGCGGCAGGAACAAAACAAAGTCAACATCTCCGCGTTATTTTTCTTGGTTTCCGACAATAACAGCTGTTAGCCGCTGAAAAAGCTCAACATAGCGTGGTTACAAAGGTCCCGCTGCTTCCTCATGCATGCTTTTTAACAGCAAGAAGAATAATGAGGCAATAAATGTGTGAGACACAACAGCATACATGCATGTCACCACTGAGGTTATGTATTTGAAGACAACAACGGGTTCCCATGTTAATGTCAGTAATTACCACTCACATTTGATTGTCCAATTTCCTTCGATCCTTCGATGACATGACAAGAGGACATGGACATTATGGGCAATTAAGATTCAAAATGTCAGAAATTATCACCTTTATTTGACAACATGTATAATCCCTGTCAAAATCTAAACCGTTGACATTATTATTAAGACTTCCACCAAACGGAGCCTTCTTATAGATCAATCCTAATAAGAAAGGCTAATTACAGGTCATGATAAAAATTAACTACAACAGAAATTAGTTTAGGCCTGGGGTGTCCAAAGTACGGCCTGGGGGCCATGTGAGGCCCGCTTTTTTATTGGCCCGCAACACATTCTAAAAATATCATTGAACATGAAAACATTTTTTTTTAAATAGCTAAAATGGAAAAATCGCTGCATAAGACTTCAAAACTTGATATTGTTATCCACTTCACTACTTCCTGAAGCGCCACTCCAAGCGTCAAGGGAACTGTAGTTTTAGCCTTAAATTACAAGTTGCAAAGCGTGAGAAAAAAGTAGCGGCTTATACACCAGAAATGATTAAGGATGTCCGATATTGGCTTTTTTGCCGATAACCGATGTTGACATTGTCCAGCTCCCAATTTCCGATTCCAATAATAACCGATACCTATATGTGTAACATCACATATCTCTTTTTGTGGAAGGACTGGACTGGACTTATTACATCATAATGCATCATTATTACTATGTACTACTATGATTTATTATGTACTATTGCACTAAAAATTTGACATGATCTGTTGCGTGTTTGTTTATTTATTTATTCATTCTATTTTCTTATTTTTCTTATCTCTCATGTCTTGCCTTGGTTGTTTCATTTTGTGATTAAGTGATTAAGTTCATTACGACAGTTTTGCAGAACTGTTGGAAATGTGAATTTATCTTGATTATACATGAATCAGTATCTATCTATCTATCTATCTATCTATCTATCTATCTATCTATCTATCTATCTATCTATCTATCTATCTATCTATCTATTTACTTTTTTTTTCAATATTGTCCAACTATCAACTACCAATATGTGTAACATATCTCCTGTTGTGGAATTAACACCGCTGCCACGAGTGGCTGCCTTTCAAGCAGCTCTGTTTGTTTATTATTTATTATTCGGTACCTTCTGTTATCATGGGAAACGTGAATTCAGTACCGAGCAAGAACGTCAAGACCTTCAGGGAGTACAGCTTATTTGTACTTCATTGAATGGCTAACAGCTAGCGTCCCAGATGCTAACTTGGGGAGCTAGCTGACTTCAGGGCAGTCAGAGCGGACAGCAACACAAGAGCCTGTGGACAGAGCAAAGGAGGTGGGCTTGTGCTGTATGTGAACAAATTGTGGTGTCATCTTGGTGTCTATTCTGACAAAAGACATGACTGGTTATTGACACTCTTGCCATAATACGCCGTACTTCCTTTTCAAGTTCTATTTTCAGCATCACACTTCTTCTCTTTGTCATATCAAGCCCAAACAAATAACGGCTTCTTGCTTTATTTTTATGTTCCGCTATTGACAAACAAACAGCCTTAAAACCACTGCTGACCAAGGTAATTAAAAAAGTGTCTCGCTGTCAAAGGCGGTTGAAGATAAGTCAAAGATAAGCCAGCAGCAGCGTTGGCTGTTATAGTCCTACTAGATCGAGCTGTCTCAAGGTGACAAGATAGGAAGGCTCCATTCACCGCGCAGCCTTTTCTTCTCTCTGAACAGATGGCAGCTTGGATTAGTGCCTTTATTTTTTAATTTGGGTTTATTAGCAAAAGTTGTGAGGAGGACAGCTATACAATAAGGGTCATTAGACACAGTGTATTTCCTGCATCGTGGCGGTGGTCCCTGCAGGAGTGATTGGGAATCCACCAGTGTTCAGTATCCAGCTGTCCATGTAGAAGGCTTCCTACTTGAACACTAATTGAAACCCCAGATGGCGAGTGGCCTCATTACTCACAGCCCCACAGTGAGGACTAACATTTATGTTAGCTTTCATATTGATGTGACTCATTAACAAGGGTGCGGTCTACTGAATAATTTTTTTTTTTTTACAATCATGTGAACATGGCTGCCAAAATAATGTATGATCCTAAAATGTGTTAAGGACAGTTGGTACTAACTTGATCTATGAAATCAGCTCCTTTTCATACAGCATAGAAAATGACTTGCTTAGTCACACATCGGCAGTCAAACAGTTGATGAAGAGCTATTGAAAATAATTAGGTTCAGTAAAATATGACAAGAACCATCTTTATCCGAAGGACATTTTTTGGATATCATGTTTAGTGGAACAAGTCAGACAAAAACTGAAATGTACAAAAACCAAATACATTTTTTGGTAAGAAAAAAACCTCACGGTTCCAACATCACTTCGTCATTCTATCACGGTTTTTCAAACATGAATGAATTAATAAATGAATAAATAAATGTTTCATGGATGACTAGGGTATTATTTGTACAGTATTATTATATTATTAGTTTTAAAAAAATGCATATTTAAGCAAATTGTACATATTTTTGCCCAAATTAAGCATTTAATGGCTAAATGCACTCCAATACCAAGACAGTAGTAAGCCATTAAAACCACAACTTGTGAATGTAGTCTTCTGCACTGGTCACTAGGTGTCAGTAATTGCTTGGTGAGACCACCACCAAAGCACCAGACTTGAACAACTGGCTTTTATTGCAGGTTTAAATGATCTCACAACAGGCACAATAATAATAATAATAATCATAATAATAACACGTGTTACTGCTGCGGCCATAGCCCACAACACACTTGAACTCAACTCTGAACCCCAGATCACTTCCTGTCCGCCATCGATAACGCTGCATTCAGCAGCAGACGTTGCATCATGTAGTTATCATTATCATTGTAACAGACAGTATCCTCACCCTACACTTTTGTACGACTTTCTTCTTGAATTTAATTGTGTTACTCACATTCTTTATCCAAGTTCTGGCACTTGCACTTTTTTTTTGCAACAGTATTCCGTTTTTTAAAAAAGCAGATTAATTTAAAACTCAGAAATATGCACTGCTTTTGGATGCCTCACCGGCGTACACCCCACTGTATATGCTTATATATTAAGGAAGGAGACGCAGACCAGTTGTTCATTATTCTTTGTGTGTTCTATGAACAAATAACCCCCGCCCACACACACACACACACACAATAAAGATGATTAAAGGGTTCCCTGGCCGGAATCTGTCTATCGTGCCCCAATGGCAAAAGACGCACTATCCATTCTTCACACTGAGATTGAGTCACCAATATCTGGATGCTTTGTTTGGGCACTAAATTCCACACACTTTTTTGTCAGGCCACTGTTTTTAGCAATAATTTTCATTAAAAACCAAATCATACAAAAACTGAGATTCCACTTTTTATGCATAGGGAACAAAATCTATTTAAAAAACTAATAAAAATGTTCTCCCCCGAGCTAGGTTTGGAGCCCCAACAGGAATGGCTAGCGATCATAAATAAAATCAATCCACTTCCCTCCCATGTTTTCTTCTGTTGGTGGGGGTTGATGTTTTTGTACGTGACTATCTGCTCATCCAAGAAACATGGCAGCTGTGCTTATCTTTCGGCTTTGACGTAATAGTGATTCTGCCTTGCCACATGAGAGAAAAGACAATGGGGGTTCTTCGCCCAAGAAGCTTCCAAGTCATGGGCAGAGAAACTCGTGAAAGAGCCATTTTATTGTAACATCTATTGTCACGCGATAGGGCCAAAATATGATTGAAAATAGGTTTGAAATAGGCAACCTAATATAAAAAAATACCTGGTTGTGTAATTTCACACTTTGGAGTGACAGGTACTCCCAAATGTGTACACAAGCAATTAAAAAGCCAGTTTCCCATAATACTGTATGCCCCTCTTTAAAGGTTCCACTGTATCATGGGACATGAGTAATGAAATGCAAACAATAACTGTTGGATATCAAAATGTGTGTTTGCCCAAAGAGAGCGTGTGCAGCCAGAGGACAGTGTTACGATGGATGGTAATATAATTGCTCTTGTCTTGCACAGCACTGATAACAACTTGAGGGTGAGTTTGAGATTAAGGCACGAGAGGAGCTAAAAGTAAAGCTACTACTGCCCCTTCATGCTTCACTCACTTTCTATCTGGAGGTTCAAAGTGTTTTTTGGAAACCTGGACAACTAGTGTTTCACACCAGGGACTTTATTTTGCTGCCCATCAGGGTCAATGTTCCCACAAGGTAGATCCACATACGTGATGCTTTCTGATGCTTCTCATTTTTCCTACATGTGCAACATTCAAAGACATTGTGTTGTCAAAGATAAAACTTGCTGGTTAATAGCGTCAGGCCCTGCAGCGCTGTGAGTTGCTCCTTGTGTTTGATTTCCACCCTTGGAGCAACCCACTGAATGGACTAAAAACAGACAACACTGTCCTCGAGAGAGTTGCTTGGCCTACACAGAAAAATATGGTTTGCCCTAGCCATTTAGATGCTGTCCTTTTCTCAATTTTATCAGTCATCTTGTTGTGGCTAGACTTGTTAAATCAGGTTTTTCCATTTCCTTAAAATGTCAAACGAAAAAAATGATGAAAGCATATTATGCTAAACTGCTGCAGAGGGCTTTTTATTCCCACTTGCGTTATTGATTGAATTTTAACTTTGATGGTCGTAGAGCTCACAGTGCGTCTTGAACATTGTGGTTAGAAAATAGTATACAGTCTTTCCTGGCCACGGCTGCTCTCTATCACAATTTTTCAAAATATATTAATTAATAAATTATGCTGTTTCATGGTTGAATATGGCCTCTTATTAGTCAAAACGTATGCATAAGCAAATGTTACTTTTTTGCCTTAATTGAGCGTTTTCAAGCATAAAAATGGCTAAATGAACTAAAATACAAATGCCGTATAAGACATTCAACGCATTCAAAGATATTGATGGGATGTGGTATTCTACACGGGTCACGAGGTGTCATTGGTGTACATTTACATCTGAAATAATGCTAATCCAATTAGTCCATTCCAGACACTCAAAAATGTTAACACAAAACACTTTCAATATAGAACAATTATACCTTTTCATGTAAAAAAAACAATTCAAAATAGATATAAATGACAAATGAAAGGGATAAATCAACATTTTTGAAGTTTTTCTTTGACTGAAGACTTGATTACGGTACGGTTCTGATCCAAGCTCTAGTAAGGAATGCTAAGCTCTCACGCTTCAGCGTCCATGATGGTTCTTCTTTTGGAAGTGTTGCAAGAAAGACATAAAATGAATATTTACGAATACTGTGTAACGTGTAAGCAACTTCTTTTTGCTCAATTTGTTCACGACTCTTGCGTGTAGGCTTAATTAGCAAACATCATTGTAAGTCTAACATCACCAAAATGATATGCACCTAAAATAGTGTAAAATCGTGCCATTTTTTTTGCACATTCTCTGTGTTCTGTATCGGTGCTGGTTATTTGTGTGATAATTGTGACAATTTGTTGCGGATTTTATTTCATATTGGCAAATGTATTACTTTTAGTTGTCATTTCATTTTTATTAAATGCCTATTTTGTTCAACTTGCATGTCACAAAATACCGTAAAAATGAAAAGCCATTGTTTTTGGCCAAAATATATGCTTTCGTTTTTAAGTACCGGTTTGGGCACTATTTAAGCACCGGTACTGCTTCAACAGTTTCAACTGGGCATCGGTATTAGATAATATGTAAACATGACCCACCTTTACCTGAGATCTTGCAAGCTTTGGTTATGTCATGCCTGATGGCAGTTCAAATTGGTTGAATCTCAAATGGTACAACTTCCCTTTGAAAAACCCACAACAGATAGTCTTCCCAAAAACATCTCAAATGTTGTTTGAAGAAAAGATGATGTAATATACTGGTAACCAGGCTTCAATGCACTCATTTTTAAAAACATTTTCATATACCGTCATTGAATGCACAATTAGTGTATATTTACTCAATATATAACAGTGCAGATGGAAAAATTCATGCAGTGTGCACAGTAAAATGACAATCATAAACTGCAACTATTAAAGCTGCTGGCTTAGTTGTAAGTTATCTTGGCCATGAGGATGACAATGAACAACTTACAACAAATTCATTACTTTCTCCTTATTCCCCACTCAGTTTTAAAACCTATTCTTAATTTTAGAATAGATAAATAGGAAGGAGGCTAAGTAATTAACTCGCTAGATTGCTATAGTTAAAGCGGCGGCCGTCTCTCGTGTCGCTTGAGAGACCCCGTAGCCTGCGCATAAGCGGTGCGCAATGTGACGCAAACAAAGCTAGCTGTATTGTGTGTACGTCTATGTATGCCAGATTTATGTCATATTGGCTGTCCTGTATTTCAATCAGGTGACAAACATCACAGTGACGATGGATGATAGGCTGATGTCGATCTTTTTTTTTAATGCCATGCGATCTACCCAGATTACTTTCGAGACACTACAACAACAATGAACTTTCCCAGCGTTAACGGTCAGTTATTATTAGAGCCTGACCAGCATGAGTTTTTTGGATATCGATATTGGGAGCTGAAAAAAAAGCCGATAACCAATATATTGGCCAATACAGTGTTCAGTGAAATCTGTGTAGTTGAAGTTGATATTTTTTGTGTTTTTTATAAATGTTTTTTCATTCATTATATTTTTTTTTGTTTACAGGATATGTTTTTTTCATTTATTATACCAGTATATGTTTTTTTCGTTTACAGTGCATGTTTTTTCATTTACAGGATATGTTTTTTTGTTTATTATATATGTTTTTTTCGTTTACAGGACATGTTTTTTCATTTATTATATATTGTATGTTTTTTTCGTTTCAAGGGTATGTTTTTTTGTTTATTATATATGTTTTAAGGCTGTAAAACCCCTCACCACACACTTTATACACTTTTCTCAGACATGAGAAAATATATATGTTGAGCATATAGAGGGCCTTGAAAGCGCGGATCACGCCTTTGTCCATGGGAGGAATCAGCGATGTAATACGTTCTCTAAAACTTGCGTGAAAACTAGGATGTTCTCCTTGACGGGCCCGGACAGCGGGGCACTAAAGTGGGTCACAATTTGCACATCTTTACAATAAGGTACACAAAAATACAGTAGTTGCTGAGGAACTAATGAGGAACTAATGAGGAATTAATGAGTACAGTAGTTACTGAGGAACTAAAGCACATACATTTAGGGTAGTTACTGAGGAACTAATGAAGACCTAATGAGTAACTAATGAGTAGTGGTTAGTGTTAGCATTAGGTAGGTTCCTTCTTCATTAACTACTGTAATTTTGTCTACCTTTTTTTAAAGTACTAGTATATCGGTCGGGCTTTCGTTATTATGTGTTATTATTGTTTATCATGTCTACTACATTAGGTATACCTAATTTACTCATATTATAATACGAGTATTCCATTTTTCCATTCAATATTCCATTTATTAATATTGAATCCTACTTTGCTGAAATTCACTTATCGCGGTCATGTCTGGAACCACTTAACCATGATAAACGAGGGACAACTGTATACTGATTGATATGTAAAGGTGAATATACTTATTGCTTGTGGATAAAAACACCTCCTGATCCTTAACCAGAAAATTGTGTGCATGTAAACATGGTTAGTGTGCATATTTAAAGATATTGTTGTCTGTCTGTGTGTGCAGATGCTTGCCATGGCCCCTTAATAGTGACAACATATCAGTGTTGCATTCACAGCTTGTTCTGCAGATTGATCAAAACAACACTGCTGTAGATTCACATCAATATTTATAGTCTTGCTATATATTATTCAGTCATGTGTTGTTTCATTTTAGAAGCTTTCGACTTCACTGTGACTGCTCGGCTAGAGTCAGAATCAATCAGATCAGAACGGTAGAATTACTGTTTAATGCCACTTCCAAAAATGTGTATTCTGATCAACTGCTGCCATTTAAATCCTATGATGATGCAGTGCCATGTACATATCTGCTGGAGCCTATCCCTTTGGGTGAGAGGTGGTCATTTAGAGTCGGCAATTAACCTAACATGCATGTTTTTGGAACGTGGGAGGAAACTGGAGTACTCGGAGAAAACCCACGCAGGCACGGGGAGAACATGCAAACTCCACACAGAGATGCCCAAGCAGAGATTCAAACCCCCGTGACTGTGTGGCCAACATGCTAACCAGCCCGTAGTACATACAGTGTTTAAATCATGTTATTTACTGTTTTCTAACAGTGCACTCTATCAACCAGCCCTTCCACAGTATACTCATCATATCCTTTAGAAAGAAGGGACTGTGCTGTGACCTTGGTTGCCATGACAACTGCCGGCTCTTCACAGCTTTGCCTGATGACAGTGAAGTGTGTGAAACACTGCCAAAGAGTGACCAAAGCAGCTTCATACTTGAGTGAATATTTGTGGCTAAAGAGATATCAATCACAGGCATATACAGCGCTGTGTGTGCTGCAATGGACCCAAACTCGATGCTTCACAGCAAAACTTCCTGTTTGTTTTCAGGCCCGGGTTTGTGAGGCGTTTTTGTGCACCTTACCCTGATAGGCTGCCCTTTCAAATTTTGTGGTAGATGGTGAAAGTAGTGTAATTTTTCCAAGTTTTCACCAGCGCTAACAAAATAATTCTGAGGAAGGGGTTGCATCTTGTATTTCACTCGGATTTTCACGAGGGATAACCTTCAAAATTTGGTGAATTTTTGGAAATGTAAAAGCTTACAATCATTTTTTATAATTCTAACACTGTATTCACCTGGATGTCTCCAAATGTAAAACAACCCCTCTTTTCAAAAATACATTTGTGGCAACTCAAAATCTAAATTATATTTTAAATATTATTATTCAATATTAGTGAACTAACAACTGATTAGATTACTAAAAATAAATATATATATTTTTAGCTGCTCAAAAGTTGTTTGATTACTACGTCATTTATCATTATGTTAAAATTAGCATCACGGAGGAACTTTGGTTTTTGCCATTATTCTGTTCTAAAAGGTCAGATGAAAACCGAAACATACGAAAACCGGACAACTTACATTTACTAATGTAAATCCAATTAATCTGTTAATGACACCCAAACTAATCACAAACAATACATTTTGTAGAGAATAATTAGTTTTAAATGCAGAAAATAATGTGGAATAATGATAAATGACAAAAGAATGTAACCTATTGTTGATGCAGACATCCTGGCGAGAATTCACTAGTCTTTCTCACCTTCTTTACCAAAGTGCTGGCACTTGCAACATTCTTTGGCCCCATGATGGGTTATTTAGCAGTCTCACACATAAAAATGCATGGACGGTGAGTCAGCATCAGGTGCTTTGTTCGGGCATTTGATTTCACGTAACGATACAGCACAGGGCAAACGGACTGGTTTGTTACGTGCAATATCGTCCGAAAACCGAGACAGTGTAGGCAAAATCTTTGCAAAAAATTTCAACAAAAACTGACTCATGCGAAAACTCGGGCATACTCTGGACTCTTGACTGTGCTTGACTATACTCTGTTTGGATGCATCTCTCCAGTCAATGGTGTGCGTGTGAGTGACAGGAAGAAAAGCTCTAAGACATTGTTTGGCGGCACCTGCAGGTTGGCACGTATAAATCTGAATATAGACCCTGAATATAAGACGGATTAGGCTTCATGTTGCTAATGTCACTAGATCTGCAGCACCTGTTTATTAAAAACACATATGCCTCTGAAATCAACAGCTGCCTTGACAAGCAGTTTGTAGCCAAATGTTATGAAGGTACATCTAAGCAATGAGTGATCTTTTATGCATCCAGACATATTCCATTAAGGAAGCCAATTACTTTGGCGTATCATCAATGGAATGAGCATTGCGGTATTACTAACACCACAAACTGGTGGAAGCCCTTTCAGTGCTGAGGTAAAGAAAGATTAGACCAGGCGTTTGCTGTGTGCCGCTTCGGCAATAAAAGCATCCCCCATCAGAATGAAAGCGAACCTGACAATCAATTTCAGTTCACTTTACAGAAGAAGCACATTCATTTAACCTCGATTTTCCACATTTACACCTCACAGTAGAAAAAGGTAGATGACATCGACCACCGATGTCGTTCGGTGCCTCTTTATGTGCAGGAAAACAGATACCTGTCTCCAATTTAATTTCCATTATGTGTTCCGAGAAATAAGAATAGGAAGATTGTATTGCTGCACTGTTGGATGGAAAACTTTATCTCAGAGAGGATCTCAGGTGCTGACATAGCTTGATGTTATGACATTACTTTTTATGACTAAGGGAGAAATCCAAACATACATGGACCTACAGCAAGACAGAGATCCAAAATACACCAGCAAGCCCACCTCTGAATGGCTGAAGAAAAACAAAATGAAGACTTTGGAGTGGCCTGACCTGAATCCTATTGAGATGCTGTGGAATGACCTTAAAAAGGCGCTTCAAGCTGAAAACCCTCCAATGTGGCTGAATTACAACAATTCTGCAAAGACGAGTGGGCCAAAATTCCTCCACAGCGCTGTAAGAGACTCACTGCAAGTTATCACAAACGCTTGATTGCAGTTGTTGCTGCTAAGGGTGGCTCAACCAGTTATTAGATTTGGGGGGCAATCACTTTTTCACTCAGGGCCATGTAGGTTTGGATTTTTTTTCTCCCTTACTAATAAAAAGTTTGTTGTGTTGTCATTGACAAATATTTAAATTAGTTTGATGATCTGAAACATTTAAGTGTGCAAACATGCAAAAAAATTAAGACATCAGGAAGGGAACAAACACTTTTTCACGCCACTGTATTTGATCTCATTAGATTGTGATAGAGATCAGCAGGTCTACGCCTCTTAAATAAAACTTTTCTAACCAGGGCAAAAAAGCTTACGTGAGACCATCTTTGAATGTGAGTCAGGCACATCATCTTTACTGCATTCAGGCTTTGAATAATGCATGCAAGCTAGCTGCATGCATCATCATCAGCAGCAGCAGCAGCAGATGCCCAAGCCTCAGTGGAGTTTCCTCCACACACAACCACGCTGCTGGCACCCCATCTGCAGCCATCACAACACTGGCAAGCCACCAAGCTCAGAATAGTTTGGACTTGAAAAGCACACTTGTGCTCGCCACCGTCCACTTAGTGCATGTTAGGGCAGGGTGGATTCGCAAGATGCTGCACGAGATGAAAGACTGGAGCCGCCTCAACCCGCTCTGCATGCAAATTGCAATGGCAAAAAGCTCCTTTTTGATGATTCATTTAGTGTCATTACCAGATCCAAGCAACACCATGAGGCTGTCTTTGCATCGCCATTAGTTGTTTTCTCACAAGTCTTATGAAAATCATCGCATAGCTTCAAATTAAAATGATATTTTTTGTTACTAAAAACTACAAGAGAATATTGATTTGAGTCAGTGATGTGCGATACCACTGATTTTGTTTCTGATCCGATACTGAGTATAAAATTTAGGCTGGTATCGGCGATACTGGTCCGATACTGATATTTTGTGCAAATTCAACGAATGTGTCTGGTAAATTTTGTATGCTAGTTTATTTCATATTATAGCATAAAGAATAAAAGACGTTTAATGAATGTATTAATTTTTAAAATATAGTAATTTAAATAATTTAATAAATACTTTAAGTACTTTATTTATTTATTTTAAACCCCGAGGTATAGTATATTGCAGAAGCGGGGTGATTTACAATATAGCCAAGCTAATATACAACAACAGAAAAAAAAGGACAAAATCATATAAAATATGTGAAAATTGTATTTTAAACGTTAAAAAATAAGTAACGTTTTAAGAAAAACGGTAAAAAGAAAAACGCTAAGAAAATAAGTAAAATAATTAAATTAAACTATTAATTATTAATAATAATAATAACACATACACAAAAATGGACAGGCGACATCGGACGGGGATTTGGCGGGAGAAAAAGTAACGCCGAGCGACTGTGAGGTTAGATTTTTTTGAGGAGGGATTTTTGTGATGCAAACGTATTACTCTTTTGAACGCATACTGTTTTGAGAAGTCAAATTCTTTCCTTGAGTGGCCCCACCAACTAACCGGAACTACGTTTCTCATCACCGAAATCCGACCAGAACTTGGCTCGCGGGACGAAGTGGGTTGTAAGTCATTATTGATGTACTACACTGCTGATGGGGATGTCATACAACTTCATGTCAAAAAATCTGAATTATCCCTTTAAGTCAAACAAAGTAAATGTATTTGGGGTTTTTAACTCGCCTCTCATCTTTTGAAAAATTAATGTACATAATTACTTGTCCAAAGTACATTTTAGAAGAATTTATTAAGGCATGTTGTCAAGGAAATGATGAAGAAAATGATAACTGCATGCATGCAAATACTGTATGAATTAAAATTGCACTAAATATGACCCAAAAATCTGATATTTCACTTATGCCTGTGCAATGAACATACCAAGGAGGACGATGACTAAAATATTGCTCAATTTGACTGAAAAATAAGTCAGTTTTGAAGTAATTTTTGACTTGCTGTCTGAGACCCATCCAGAATGGTTCCGCAACCCACTTTTGGTTCCAGATCCACCAGTTGAGAACTGGTTTGAAGGACGTTTACACCACCCTGAACACCACATACCCACTAATAAACTTCACTTTTCGATCAGACATTTCTTCCCTCGATCAGACATTTCTTCCATCGGGCCGCAAGGTGGCCGAGTGGTTAGCATGTTGGCCACACAGTCACGAGATCGGAAAGACCTGGGTTTGAATCTCCGCTTGGGTATACAGTATCTGTGTGGAGTTTGCATGTTCTCCCCGTGCGTGGGTTTTCTCCGGGTACTTCGGTTTCCTCCCATATTCCAAAAACATGCATGTTAGGTTAATTGGTGACTCTAAATTGTCCATAATTATGAATGTGAGTGTGAATGGCCCTATGATTGGCTGGCGACCAGTCCAAGGTGTACCCTGCGTTTCGCCCGAAGTCAGCTGGGGTAGGCTCCGCGACCCTACTTTGGATAAGCGGCATAGAAAATGGATGGATGAATTTCTTCCCTCAGAATGATGACAGAACCAATTAGACACAATGCATGACATCACTCGTAATGCACTTATTAGGTCTCATTTTCTCTACAGCCCCCAGGCTTTTTGTTATAAAAAAAACGGAATCACCCTGAACTATCAGTACTTATCTTGTATCTTTAGCCAATCTCCCTTTATACTCCAAACTTGTGTCATTTCTACTACTTTTGGGTTTATTCTTTGATGCAGTCAGTGAAGTGCGGTGAGGTTCATGGCTGATGAGGCACTGACTTTTTTTTTGGACTAATATAGGTTGCTCATTAAAAGGGTAACCAAAAAAGCAGGAGAATAATTCACCTTGGTTAAGAAACGTTTTCAAAATATTTTCAGATACTTTGACCCATTTTATTTATCTTTTTTTTTAGGGCTGTCAAATGATTAAAATGTTTTTCATGCGCTTAATCACGGTTTCTAAGTTAATTAATCATGATTAATCGCAGGGCCGCACGGTGGGCATCTCTGCCTGGAGTTTGCATGTTCTCCCCGTGTGTGCGTGGGTTTTCTCCGGGTACTCCGGTTTCCTCCCACATTCCAAAAACATGCATGTTAGGTCAACTCTGATTTGTCCATAGGTATGAATGTGAGTGTGAATGGTTGCTTGTCTATATGTGCCCTGCCATTGGCTGGTGACCAATCCAGGGTGTACCCGGCCTCTCCCCCAAAATCGTCTGGGATAGGCTCCAGCAGACCGACCACCTTAGTGAGGATAAGCGGCATAGATGATGGATGTGGATGAATGATTAATCACCATTAGCAACAATGTCTGAAATATGCCCATTTCTACTGTATTTAATTAACAGAAAGATAAATGACAGGGCAGGATTGTATATATTTGTATGTATTAACAGCTCCAAATGAACTGAATATGTCAATCAAGCTAATAGATACCACACAAGTCTAAAAATGTATTCGTCTAAGACTAGTTTCTTGAATAGCAGCAGAACATTTCTCCACTGCATCTGCCGTCATAACAGAGAAGCGTGCTTGCTCTGGTGCACATGCGTTAATTACACACAAAAATTTAACATAATTAATTAAATAAATTAGTTACTGCCATTAACGCATTATTTTTGACAGCCCTACTTTTTAAATAACTTTGCTGTAAAAGTCTGATCACCTCCTGGTAAATTTCGGTATATAATCCTCCACCTTGGCAGTCAAATTCATTCATTCATTCAGCAGAGCATAGAATATATTGAATGCATTTGATTTTCTGCTAGCGAGTGTGAGCAAAATGAAAAAAAAAAAAAACCCAAAAAGCTGGCTTTTCCTCTGTGGAAGGAAAAGCCTTCAGGAGTCCTGCAAGTGTCTCCTGTATGACATTTCTATGCATTTTATTGTGCATTAGCAAGAATAATGATGTCTGGCCCATGTACTGTTATAAACAAAGCAAAGAATGTCAACATGATCCAAATAAACTGGGACTGACAAGAATTTAAGGTAGCCACTGGGTAATAAAATATACCAACATTTTGAAAACATTCAGAAAATATAGAATCTTGTGGCAAGACATTGTGTCTACAGATTCAGTTTCTTCCCAACATGGGCTCTTACAGAAAAATCACCCTGCAATTAACTTCCTGTAAATGTGTTACATTATGCAGTCGCAGCGTTTGATAAAATGACAAATGGAGTGCATTAGATGTACTGTATGTCGCACACAGAGAAAACCCATTAAGGTGTAAAGTCTCTTTGTTTCGGAAAGCAAGGTGAGCTTCACACATTTGAAATGAGATTTTCTGGAGGTAGCAGAGATGGAAAAAGTAGTTCAGGTGACTGCAGCAATTAACCTGAAGCTCTTTCCAACATTGACAGAAGCCTGCTCCTTAATTATGCCTCGCGGTTACCATCCAACAACTTAATGAGGGAAGAACCAGAAAAAAAAAATTAAGCTTCAATATTTCTGCTGGTGCTACCTGTAAAAATAATAACACTTTGTGTATCCATCAAAAACATATGCAGATGCAATGTTGCCCAAGAAATTCCTCATTTAAATTATAATACAGGGCATACAGAGCCTCAATGTAGTTGGACCAGCCAAAAAAATAGCCACACCCCGGCAAAATAATTCTGCCTTTACAAAAATACTTGCTCATGTGGCCAAATGTGACCAGAAAAACACAGTGAAGTCAAATTGAAATCACCACCAATAATTCCACTTCTCATAAGTCATGATGTGCCTTGATGACGGGCTTCTTTCTCCTTCTATGGTTTGGAGTGTCACGTGGTTCCGTCTGCGTGCCTGTTCACAGTGCCACACGAAGATGCGCTTGGTGTATTACATTGTTTTCACTCAGTGATGGGTTCTTGTCTGGATGCAACTCTATACTAATCCGGCACAGGGTGGATGTGAATTTTTTTAAACCTTCCAAAAAAAAATTAAATCCCAAGAACGTTCCCGTGCGGACAGGGCCTAAATAAGACTCCAGCATCAACACACACTTGTTACTTGTCATCAGAGTTGTTTTGGTTAATTCTTTTGACACTTGTGTGACAATGCTAAACCTGAGACATGATTACAATGCAAATCACCTTTGCATTATGCCTTTATCATTCCAGATAAGACTGATGCTTTTATTGTTTTATGTGTTAATATTAACAGCAATTAACTTATTTTTAAATTTTTACATTTGTATGACAGTCATGTTAAAATGTTTCTTTAAATGTTGCCTGTACGGTTAATGAAGGTTTTATGATAGAAACAGTTTGACTCTGGAACTGATTACTTCTATTTCCATTAATTTATTCGGGACTTTTTTTTAATAACCAACCAGTACCCCGAAACGGACTGTGTTGGAACTCTCAGTATGCTGTTGTATGGTCATACGTCACTGCAAATGACAGCCATCATCCTAAATATATTGTTAAATTCACACCTCTCTATCAGTGTCAATCAAAATGATTATCTTTTCAAAGGCAGCATTTGTGATGCATGTCAAATTCAAGGATAATTTTCATCAAAAACGTTATTTCTAGGGGAATCCTGTCTCGTGTTTTTCTGCTCAAAAATCCCATTTGAAGAGATAAAGATAGAGGCACTCTTTGCTTCAGGCTCATTTGTATGAACGGGTGGGAGACATTTTTCAAACATTGCAATTTGCTTAATGGACTCTGACAAAGCCATTGGCGGCCTTTATTTAGATGCAGATGACTTCCTCCACACTGGCTTCCTCCTGTCATTGGCACAGTTGCCTATCAGGGAAAAGGGGTATGGGGGGGTGTCTCACCAACCCCACTGATAGTCAGTCAGCATGACTATGTCAGTGCCTCTCCGAGCTCCATCTCAACAGCCGTTGGCTTTCCACGCTTTAAGTTCTCCATCAATGCAGCATTAAGGGAGCAAAGCACCTCCAGGAATGCACAAGCACTCAAGCGCTCATGGCTGCCTGTCACGGTATTTATAGGAAGCTGGCAGGTAGGCTGAAGGGAATAGTGACAGGTCTAAAAACTATCACTACAACCAGCAGAAACACAGCTGACAATTTTTGGACACAGCCTGACAATACGAGGGAATAGACGAACGCCAAAGTCATTTTAATTCTTTTCAGCTTGACACAAGTCAACACAATGCAGCGTGACTTGTGACAAATATGCCAGAAAAATCAACTATTCTGTATTCCATTGCTGTATTGTAGACTGCTGCTGTATTGTATTCGATTTTAGGCCTGGGAGAGGTGATAAGCATGTGACCAGCATACTGAAAGTGCAGGGCTTCTCCTTTTTATGTCTGTGTGTTTGTGTTTTCAACACTGAGGCAACAGTGCCCTCGTGGACGAAACACTAAAGCCACACAATCTTTTACTGCGCACACTTTACACTTACTGGACACAATATTAGGTACAGCCCAGTGATGTGCAGTCACCAGTCATGTTGAAAAAAAAAGAATAATGATACTATGAACCAAATATTAACTGTATTGCAAATGTATTTTCTGTCTGAGTCATTTTCTTCAGTAAAAATTGCTGAATTTGCTCATTTCCTGATCTTGAGGCTGCCTACTGAGTAGAATCATCGCCAGTTTGTGTTTGTCTGTTTCTGTTCGTCAGCATGTTGCCAGTAATATAATGTTGCAGAAGCGTTTATTATACAGCATGACTTTCTACAGCTCGTGTAATGTCTTTAATTTAAGTGTGACATCATTATTCTTGCTAATAGGACAATAAAATACATAGAAATGTAATGGGGGGGGGGCACTTGCAGTACCCAAACTCACCAGGAGGTAATCAGACTTTTGCAGCAAAGTATCAGAACCTTTCCTGGAGAAGGAAAGGCTGCATGTACGGTACTAAAAACAATGAATAAATGGGACTAGGAAGTATTTGATTGTCCAAAAAAACATTTCTATTTTCACAATTACGAGTTAAACTGCATAAAAATTGCCGTAAATTTTCATTCGGCCCAAATAGAACAGAATGATTGGTCACTCACGGCCGCCGGGTAGTCAAACACATGTCCGTAGCTCGTCCACACACGCAAAAGCTGTGTCAGAGAGGCAATCAACAATTTGCAGTCATGACGTTTTGGTGATAGGCTATACATTCAACGACAGCTAACGTTAGTAGCTAAACTTTGTCAAATCACTACCATTAGCTGACAACAAACGTAGCTAATGCGTGTGTTACCGCTCTCCGGGACCTACAGCAGCTTAAAGATGTTTAGTATGCGGCAGAGTGGTGAGCAGGCCGCATAATATGAGAGGAGATTGAAGAGCATCTCATTGTGGAGTTTGCATGTTCTCTCCAGGCTGGCGTGGGTTTTCTCCAAGTACTCCAGCTTCCTCCCATGGATAGATGGACAATGTTTCTTATTGTGGTTGTAGGTTGTAGTGGTGTACAGCTGTAGCGTACTGCATCATACTTATAAGAGCGTATAATTACTTTGCATGAGATATTTACCTAATGTTGCGGTCAATAAATGTATCATTACCTCGATTTAGCACAATTTTTTTTGCCTCATGACTTTTGTTCTCATGACTTTTAGTTGTTAGTTAGTTAGGTCTGTGCCCTACCAAGTGTCCTTTGAGTTTAATTAGTCTCTGAAGAAAGGTTTTAACGGGCAGTCTGGCATTTCCCTTGATGGTCAACAAATGGAAAACAGCTAAACGAGACAATCCTTGAATGTCATTTGGGATTTTTTTTTTCCACGATTGAAAAACAACACAATTCCTGTGAGCGCCAATGTAATAGAATGAGATGTCGAGTAAGATTTACGTATGACTTCTATACCTCAGATGTGCAAATGGGGGCTAATCTTCAGCAGTGGGCTTCAAATCCTCTTCCTTCTTCTCCTCAGATTAAAGCAATCCACTTGGGGAGATGATAAGTGATTTCTGCAAGTCCTCATGGTGACCAGAGGCCCTTTGAGAGACTTCTGTGATGACTTGCGAAGGACCACTGAAAGCTCCAGCGTTAGCACGATAGGCGACTTCAAGCAAAGAGCTTCAAAGTGCAGCTACACAGCCTTGGGCAAAGACTCATGTAAGAATGATTCTCTGCATTCAGCTCAGGTCAGCAGTGAAGTCATGTTGAACTCACACGTCTTTGCATTTGAAGCAGGAGCACTTATTTGAGGCAAAGTTACACATGACAGCTACTCAGTGGCTTCTCAATATATGCACAAAACAGTGGAATCTTTAAGGTCAAACACAATCGAGAAAGAATGCTGAAGGTGAGGCAACGTCATGCTTTTTTTTTATTGTGACAAGCGTAAAAAGAAATTAACCATTCCAACAACAACTTAAAGCAAATTGTGTACGCACCATTGACTGTTGACAAATTCATCTCAACTCAACTCATTTCCGGGTGTACACTACATTCTTTTTTCTTCAAATATGTTTGTGGCTTAAGCCATATTGTACCAACCGACCTGCACAGAAACGAGCATCGCGTTTTCGTCACAATATTTCAATGAACACATCATTACACTTTTCCTCTTTGCCTCTTTGCATCCGTAGTTGCATCACACACCAAAAAAAACAAAGAAAAAGCCAAAAACACTTGCATTCTAATTCCTTCAGATACTCACTGAGCTGAACTCCATCTAATGTACAGTCATGGAAAAAAATAGTTGACCACCCTTTTGTTTCTTGTTCATTTTAATGCCTGGTACAGCTGAAGGTACATTTGTTTGGACAAATGTAAGGATGACAACAAAAATATTTCATAAGAGTTTCATTAAGAGCTGATATCTAGCCATTTCCAAGGTTTTCTTGATAATAACCAAAATCACTCAAGTTCTTAAATCAGTAGCTGTGGCACTGTACAGTACCGACAAAAAATGTAACTCTTATGAGCTATTTTTGCTGTCATCATTGTATTTGTCTTATCTACCTGTTATCTACCTCTGCATGCGCTTTAAATTTAGGCTGATGTTGTTTACAGTGAACTCATCAGCTATATTAATGCTGAGTTGAGCTGCATGCATGACAGTTTGACTGACTTACATTTCAGTAAAATAAAAAATGAACGACTACATGGGCATTAAAATTCAGAAGTTCAACTAGATAGAGTTTACAGCATGTGTGCTATACTGGTGGAGTTTCTTCAACTTTTTCATTGGATTTGACACTGAATTCTTGTGAGAACACATTGCAGTGTTTAGTGAAATGGGACAGTCTGAGGGGATTCGCCTGAAGACTCGGGAACGAAATTTATTGAAGAAAATGAGTGTCAACCCTGAAGAGAAAACACGAGGACTAATTAGGCCTTGTCGGTGTTGTGTGTTGTAAAACAAGTGACCTAAATAAGCCGCTGAAATCCAAGAGGTTCAGTGCTATGAAGCTTAACACAACTTCTGTCAGGGAAGACAATTTTCCTCACACATATCACAGCTTTCCGACATCCTCCATGCTCTTGGAGCTCATTCTGTTGTAATCTCAAACTGACACACAGGCCTCTCAATCCATCACTTGCACATACGCTGTTGAATTTCAACACCTCTTCTCTTGGTCTCAGTCTTCTCTATCAACTGTCACTCAAGTGTCACCCCGGCATGACCCACCTCTAAGCCTTCGACAGCCAGCCACCTCCAATCTCTCTCTCAAGGAGACGTCTTAGCAGCACAGAGCTTCATTCTACCATCACCACCTCCAGTATCTCGGCTGCAGGCGTCTCTCCTTCACTTCACAAGCACCTAATTCATGCGACTGCTTCCTGAGGTGACCCACTTCCTGTCGGGCCTATTCCTCCTCGTCACGTTAAATTATTAATTGCACTTCAAATCTCTCGTCTCTTTCCTACTCCTCATACTGATTGAAATGATGGTTATGACCTTGAGTAACCAACTGAGGCTGTTGCTCAGGTCTTTAAAAGTCTCCACTCCTCACATAAGCAATTAATTTGTTCATCAAGAGTAGACGGATGATATATCAGTCTGTGCTGAGGACAATTTCAGGAACACGCGGTATTAGAACAGTTCAATGAGTTTGCCATAATGTCCTGAAACATTCTTGTTAATGTACCAATCAAGCAACTATTGCAATAGAACACTCATCAAACTTTTAACTAATTTCTGAAACTATATCCATTCATCCGTTTTCTAGAGTCCTCACTAGGGTCATGGGTGAGCTGGAGCCTATCCCAGGCTGGCTTCAGGCGATTTAACATTCATCATGTTTTTGCACCATGGAAGGACGCTAGGCTACACTAAGTAATTTATGTAACGTTAACCCCATTTACATCAAACAAGATAAATAGAAATAGCTCTCAGTATAATGCAGATCAGTAGTATCCCTCTGCAAACCACATATAATAAAGTTTATAATACGTTTCTGAGCAACAGGGTCAATCAAAATGCATTATCATGTTTATAAAGGCCTAATTATGTAAACATTTAGCATAGTGCAGGTATACCATGGACATAAGGCACATTATACCGAATGTTGTGGCTGGTTCGTATTCAATTTCACTCGTTTGACAAGTGAGCCCCCTCGTGGCCGTGAAGTTGAATTGAATTTGTTTTCAAGTGTCCTTTTTTGCAGTTCGAGGCAAAAGACGACAAAACAAAATGAGAATCAGTCCAAATAATAGTGATTCAATTTGTGTAATAATACAATCACAAAAAACACATCTGCTACTCCTCCTTGACACCGGAAGTGGAGAGGGTTGTTGCCTAGCAACCATATTGTCCACGCGCTCGAGTAGATATTAGCAACAAGTCACTAGCGCTGAACCAACCACTCATTTCTTAACGTTGTTTCAGTGTGTTTGCCGCTTTTTAAACCGACGCTTCTTACAGCAGACCTGAGAAAATGACGGCCAAGAAGAAAGAGGTGACTTTGCAGGTTTGTCAAAAAGAAAAAAAAGGTTTTACTCAGTGCTAGAGGGCACAACACAAACCCGTGCTTGACCTAATCATTTTTTCCACTTTATCTAGGTTTCTGTCATTAACCAAGAACAGTGGGAGGAGGTTCTTGTTACCAAAGGATTAACAGGTAAAACCTTTAAACGATACGTTATACCTAATGTAAGTCTTTTTTTATTTTAAAAGGAATAAGGGGAAGTTTGATTCATGAAACACCTGGCTAGTTTTGTCACAGCTGCATAACTTTAAGATTGACTGATTGATTGGGTTGCATTTTAATGTACTCTGGTGCCCCCGAGTGGTGGGTGGGTGGGATAACAGCAGCTCCCCCCTCCTGTATCCACAGTTGTGGATGTTTACCAACATTGGTGTGGTCCCTGTCGAGCTGTGCTTAGTCTCCTACGAAAAATAAAGAATGAACTTGGGGACGACCTCTTACATTTCGCTACAGTAAGAGTTCCAGCGTGCATTTTTTTTCCTATATAAATACATAATTTGCACTTCAAGTATGAATGAGAACGTTTGTGTACAGGCCGAGGCAGACAGCATTGATGCACTGGAGAAGTATAGAGGAAAATGCGAGCCCACTTTCCTCTTTTATGGGGTGAGTACTGTATTAATTATTTCATAAGGTTCAGTTAGGGGTGGGTGCTCTTTATTTGTACAAATGCATTTATGAAATTACAGCAAACAGTGTTTCCCACTGGACTGCAATTACTCTGTGGGGGCCGGTTGCGTGGGGAGGGGTGCATGATTGGCCATGACGCATGTAAATTTTATGGATGCTGTGGGACAGACAAAAAGTGAGCAAAACACATACAGGGTATGTTTAGAACTTTCTTTTGTTGCATCTTTTTGTGTTTTTTTTAACGTCACGAGCAGGGCAGAGCTGCCTGTGTGCTTTTAGAGGGGGGCGGGAACCACGGCAGGACCTGCTGCTGGTTGAGAAAGTTTGAAAGAGCGTCAGACTCTGGGTGCCTCTGTCGGGACACTACAGTACAGTTCATGAGCAAGGGCAAACAGGTAGCACTGAATCAAAATGTATTCCTGGAGGGGGCCACCACTGCGATTCACAAATGTATCATCTTATTCATCAAGCATAACATTCAAACACTAAAACTTTTTTTGCTTTTTGTCTTAATCAAGAAATAGGCCTACTGTTTAAATTGTTTCTGTTTTTTTGTGAAATGATCATTTGAAAATGATAGGACAACACTAATAATAATATATGTTAACATTAAATGTACCATTTTGTTTAAAGAGCATCTAGATAGGGTGTATTAATCATTAGAGAAACATAAAAAATAATAAACAAATTATAAATGCACTGTATACAGGTATATTTTTTCTAGAAATACATAATTATATACATATCATAATACAGTCAAACTTGTCTATAGCGGCCGATAGAGGGAGACTGCAAAAGTGGCCGCTATAGACAGGTGGCCTCTATAGACAGGTTGGTGTCCAGTTTGAATGTTGACCAGTAGAGGAAAAAAAAGGGGGGGGGAAATTAATGTTGACCAGTAGAGGGCACTGTAGGACTGCGGATAAAAGTTGTACAGCACTACTAGGCTTGTTATTATCCACGACCCACACAACAAAGCTGTGCTAGTAATGTCTTACGCTTATTTTTTATATTTTACTTTTTATACGGCAGAGTGTCATTACAGCTTTAGTTCATCAGAAAGTGACGGGAAGTGACGGTGGGCGTCCCGAGCAGGAGAGCTAGGCTCAGTGCTAGCTGTGAGTTTCGAGAGAGTTGGGAGGTATGTTTATGTTGGCGTGGATGTAAAGTTCTGCAGTGTTCTCCGCTGTTAATAAAGTGATTAAAGTGCATCGGCGACGTGAGTCTCTCCTTCCCCACAACAAGCGGCATTACAGTATTGACCAGTGCACATTGTCTCACACCAGGAAATAAACGGTGTCACCTGTAACAGGCATTGCCTGGACAGCTATGTAGTGGGGCTTGTTTAACCTTTGACTTGTGGGCAAGCAGGAAGGAGAGACGAGACTGGAGATGTGTGTGTTCTGAGCTGCTCTCTGGTGGCCGTGTTCAATAAATAAAGTTGGCAGAAGCAACAGGAGAAGTTTCCTTCTTTACTGGAGTCAGGTCACCCTTACTACGGTTCGGAGCTGAATAACACTGACAAGTTAACATACTGTAGTAGCGAACGGAAAAGAAGACGGCTTTTTTTTGTGTCGAATACAGAATATGAGGACTTTGACACTCAACTGACTGCTATACACAGGGTCTATAACATGTAAATTTGTTGCGGGGGATTTTTCAGTGGCCGCTATAGGCAGGTGGCCGTTCTATAAAGGTGGCCGCTAAGACAGGTTTGACTGTATTCTAAAAGGTTTATATTATAATATCCAGTATTGTGTTACTGCCTTAATTATTTAATATGGGAAAAAAAGGAGGCAAATTATTTTGGGTGTGGTTTGGGTGTGTTTCTTATGTAGACGACAAACCTGACGATCAACTAGGG
The DNA here is from genome assembly GCF_027744805.1 of Dunckerocampus dactyliophorus. Classification (NCBI taxonomy): domain Eukaryota; kingdom Metazoa; phylum Chordata; class Actinopteri; order Syngnathiformes; family Syngnathidae; genus Dunckerocampus; species Dunckerocampus dactyliophorus. Next base: position 27,052,903 of record NC_072827.1, read on the forward strand.
CGCAGCATCTCTTAGAACCGAGGTCACTTTTGGAGGAAATATGGTAATCTCATACCGTTTTTTTAGATGATGCTTATTCTTGGCTGTCATTGTTCTGTAGATTTGTAGATATAAGGCTCTTCAAAACGTCTGAATTGTCCTGGATGTGCAAACATTAAAAGTGGTACTTGTGCTGCCTGGACAGGGTGGGGAGCTCGTGGCTGTGCTGCGAGGAGCCAATGCTCCTCTCCTTCAGAGGATGATCATAGAAGAACTGTCCAAGGAGAAGTTAGTGTTGGAGCAAGGCGGTGAACGTAAAGTGGTAAAGTGAGCTGCAATATATGTACATAGATGTACATATTGTATAATACAATGACTATGTCATGCTTCTATCTTTTCCAAGTGTCAAACTGTTGCCATTATAAAATCTTTATGAACTGTACATGTGTTTTTTTAAGTATTATTTTAACTCTCATACTTAAAAATAAGTAAACCACTGTAACAACATATGGTGATGCTTACGTCTCAGAGCTACTTACTGTGATGATTGTTTTTTGGTGCCTGCCAGGTAGTAGATAATGGTCTCATGGACGATGAGAAGATAGAAGAGGAGGTTGCCCATCTTCATTCAGAGGATGGAGAAAACATAATAGGTGCTATAGAAATGATACAACACTGTCATTTTTGTTCATCCTAGCACAGGCATGAATGCCACAAATGTCTTACTGACTGGAACTGTTGTTAATGGCTGTAAAGGATATCATTCTGTGTTGTGCATTTGCATCATCACTCCATCTGCTTTCTTGTAGTTCCTGCCAGTAAGTCCTACACTGTCGCCATCATCAAACCGGATGCGGTTGCTCATGGCAAGGCTAATGAGATCATTATGAAGGTACGGAGGAACTCAGAACCTCTTGTGTTGTTTGAAAGATTCATAATCCTCGTTGTTGTCATAAAATCATTTTTGCTATCATTACTTTACTGAGCAGATTCAAGATGCGGGATTTGAAATCCTGACCCATGACGAATGGATCCTGACTGAGGTTCAGGCTCGGGAATTTTACCAGCACAAAGGCACAGAGGTCTGGTATAGTAAACAAAAATGAATCCTTTGCAAACATACTTTGTATGTCGATTTTGACTAAAATCATCAGATTATTGGAATGGAACAAGTGTATAGGATAGGATAGTCAGATATTGTATGGTTTCATTTGTTTCTATCATGCGTACAGGTTACATTGGAATACTTTGTTACATTTCACAATTCCACATGTTTGAAAAGGATTAGGAAGAAGCAGAGTTTCCCTCTTTGTTTCCCATCAATTGCTAATACATTTGTTGACTTCCCCTATTATATATAACATTTACCCTTTACCAAATCTGAAATAACGTAACAAAAGGATGAGGATGTGTAATAATGTGTTAGGGTAGAGTTAAGGCTTGTAGATCAATATATAATTTAACATTCTGTGTAATAAAAAGCAGTTGTTTAGATTAAAAAACGTTTCCTGGGTCCACTTGCAGGTCTTCCTGTCCTCAGTCTTTCATTTTGTACTGTGAGTGTCGTTGAATGTACATCCATGGGTTCCTAATTTCAGCACTTCTTGTTGAGCAGGCCCTTGCTACGTGGTCGTGATGTCAAATGTTATTGAATGTAATCCTTCCAACTGCGTCCTTCTTTGTTTGTGGGTTGTAGCCTCCATTTTCCTTGCTGTCATGGTGATGTGATCTTTAATATTTATCCAGATCCTTGACATATTTGGCAACAAGCACTGCGGCCTCTCCAGGTCGTCCATGTAGCTTGATGTAGATTTTGCAGTTGTGGCACCAAGTACCTTGACCCTGCTTCCGCAAGTCACGCGCTTTCTTGGCGATGTCAGCATTGCGTTTTTGTCAGATGCTCATTCATGTAGACGTTTGTACTGTACCTTGTACTACGGTATTGGATTTGGTGAACCGATTTGATGTGGTGTTGTCTCTGCCATTTATTTACATTAGAACATTTATTTACTCAACTGTAGCGTACCAGATACTGGGAGGGAGAACATAAAGGTAATCATAGCCACGTAGTGGCACAACCTGATTTTTTCCCCTGAGTTTGTGTTTATTTGAGGTGAGGCGTTTACAGTATTTGTTTTATTGAATGAGGCACTCAGTGTTTGAGGTTGGTGTATATTAAAAGCACAGGCCAGATAACTAACATATTGTAGAGCTACACAGCACAGTCTAGCATACCAGTACAGTACATACAGTATATTTAGTAGGTACCCCCATGCTAAAGTCCATGTTAAAGACATGTATGCAAATGAAGGGCTTCTGCGATGACATTTTCAAGTTAGTTTGGGTGCTATGAATTCTAAATAAGCATTCACATGGGAGACCAATCTGTACCAGCAGTACAACACACATGGACACTATGTGCATTTTAGCAGGCGGCTTAAATCAAGCTGCTGGGTAAGCTGATTTTGTTTTTGCTTAATGAGCTATTTGTAAGGAGAGATTGGAGAAATGTTAAGAAGGGCATATGTATCATTTCATGAAATATTGATGTACATTTTGTTCACCAAAAGTAGGATTGCATTGCTTTTATCAATACCAAGTGAGTTGCTCCAGGTTTGATGTCTGCTCTTGCCTCTGTCCTCAAGTACTTATGTGACTTGCAGGCTTGTTTTGAAGACCTGGTGCAGTTTATGTCCAGCGGGCCCTCCCACATTCTGGTGCTTTCTCAGCTTGGGGACTCAACCAATGTGGTGCAGGCTTGGCTTGACTTCATTGGCCCCACAAACACAGAAGAAGCCAAGAGAGAGAAGCCAGCAAGGTGAGATGGCTAAAAATTGTGAACAAGACATGTGCACATCTCCTACCCTTTAGGTACACTGCAAAGTCATGATTGTTGTCAGTCAGAATGTGTTGAAATGATGATGCGGTTGCTATGGCTGACACGAGTGCATGTACAACCAATTGCACCAGTGTGCAACAATATCAGTTTTCCACACAGCAAAGAGCCCGTTTGCTCTGTCAGACACACCCAAACATGATGCTCCTGCATGGCCGAGCACCAGCCAAGCCACCATCTGCTCTTCTCTTATTTCTCTCCCCTCCCGCGTGCCGGCAGCCTGCGGGCACAATACGGCACACAGACGCTGTTCAACGCATTGCACGGCAGCGAGGACAGCGACCGAGCCAGCAGGGAGCTTGCCTTCTTCTTCCCCAACTTTAGCACGCCCTCGGGAACGGAGCAGGATGTGGAGGAAGAGCGTGTGGAGAGGACGCTGGCTCTCATCCGGCCTGACGTTGCCAGGGAAAACAGAGGTGGGGTCTGAGCCAAATACAAAAACACATGCCTGTGCATGTGCATGTGCATGTGCATGTGCATGTGCATGTGCATGCAACCACACACACTCCAACATGGTTCTTTTGCACAGAGATTACTTGTAGACATACCTGCACAATCTTGTGACATTCAGTGTAAAAACACATCCGTTACGTAGATAACTAATCTTATCTCGCTTAGCTGCAGCCAAAATATTGTACACATTCTCTGTATAATGCAGTAGAGTACTAACACCACTGCAAACGACAGCCAATTACCATCATTTTCATTAAATTGTTTAATAATAAACTGAATTCATATCTCTGCCCTATCATCTTTGTAAAATCATTCTGACAGCGCTTACTGTGTATTTGGATCATGTTAGGTGTGCCGGATGTTCCATGTAGTAGAACACCTGAGTTATTTTTCTTTGTGTTTATGCTTTCAGAGGAGATTTTGGCCCAAATAAACAAGTCAGGCTTCAAAGTGTCTCTGCAGAGAGAAACAATGCTGACAGAAGAGCAAGTCAGGCAGTTTTACCTCCATCATGTTGAGGAGGATTACTTCCCTGCGCTGCTGCAAAGCATGACCAGGTAACTTGAACGTGCAAAACAAAGTATTTCTTATAACGTTTACTCAACATGTCCATGTCCACACAGAGGACCAGTGCTGGCTTTGGCTCTCACCAGAGAACATGCTGTACAACACTGGAAGGACATGCTCGGTCCTGCTGATGTTAGACGAGCCCAAGAGGAGAAACCTGAATGGTGAACATCAAGTCTGGTTCATATTTTAGTTACACAAATGTGCTAAACTTTGGGTCAGGACCAAAAGCTTATTTATGGTAATCCATACGTAGCTTTGGAGGAACCACATTTCTAATGTGGGTCTTGAGCTGCAAATTCATGAATATCTATTTTCATGTTGCATCCAGGTTGAAAGGTATTAGCTCTGATACTGATGCTCCAATCAGGGTTTTATGCCGCCGATTCCCACATCAATCATCCATGAGTGAGATCGGCCGATGGATTAACTGTACATTTCTCAATGTATTTGTGATGAGTGCTATTGGCCAGGGCCGCCATTAGACACTACCAAGGTCCCTGGCAAAGAGTAATGTTCATTAAACAGCAGCACACAAATAGTGTTTGGGGGACAAGACATAATTAGCATAATGACAACAAGAGACACTTGTTTGTACGTACCCAATGGATGTAATATCCACTTCCCTGTGGGAAAAGATGAGCTTCAAACGAACGGCAGTGCTTGTTTGTTTTAAAAACAAAATGTCACTGTGGTAAAAAGTCACATTTGGAGTCCGAAGACGAGAAGATAATTCTGGCTAGATGGCTCGTTAGCTGCGGCCGTTAACAGCTATCGCCCAGCTAGGCTAAGCTGTATAGAAAGATGCACATGAAGTCGAACACCATTAGGGAGTGGTCAAACACACCGGCATCGATTGGCGTAGCCCGTGTCAAGATGAAACTGTTGATTCTCGCGGCAACACGGGACAAAGCGCGTTCCTTGTCGGCTCAATACGGGTGTTGTCGCCGTGACAACAGCACACATGCACGTTCATGTCATGTTTGTGTTGTCATGACGCGAAGTGTCACGTCGCTGCCGCACGGCGATCTGTTTTTGTGATCTGCGTTGAAAGGCATTTATCGGCATATGCCGATCGTGTGTTTTTTACGGAAATCGGCCGACACTAATCGGAGCATCCCTAATTTTTGATGAAGTGCTTTAAAACGGCTTGAAATAATCCCTAGTCTTTTACCAATAAGGTGTATGGAATGACCTGTACACGATGTTTATAATGATTAATCATTCATAAACCTGTGCTTATATTTTGTACAGTCTTTCTTCCTCTATTATTTTATTTGTTAGTTTTTGCTTGTATTTTTTTTATGTGATAGTAAAAAATTTCAACAAAAATGCGCATCTTTGCAGCAGCTAATTGACCATACTGACTGTTCATCCAATCATTACAAAACCGAGAATATCCTCGGAACACGTCACTAAAGCCTTTGACCCCGACCCATTGGGGGCGCCACGAATGCAAAACCATTTACCACAAAGATAAAGGGGGTAAAATGTCAGGCCCCCTAACCTGCATCCGTGGTATCTTGAAACTTTACACCCAACTCCAGCCCAAAATGACCTTCATGCACCACAAATGGTGACACTTAAAAAATTGTTTTTTAATCACAACTATGGGACTCTTAGTCTAAGGGCCCAGTTTGCTGTGGGAGACCATCCAGTGAACCAACTGCATGGTAGTGAATCCACTGAGGACGCCTCCCGGGAAATCAGCTTCTTCTTCCCCGTACAGCAAACACTGGCTATGATCAAACCTGACGCCATGGAGGAGCACAAAGGTTCATATCAAAATGTTAAATCACTTGTGTGCTGGCACAGCTTTAAGCCCGCTGGAAAAATATGTTTCCTGTGATTGTTCCCTGCAGAGAAGATCTTGGAGGAGATCCGTGACAGAGGGTTCTCTATCAGGCGTCTGGAGGAGAAGCGTCTGTCCAGGGAGACAGTGGAGGCGTTTTACAAGAAACACACTGACCAGCCTTTTTTCAACCAGCTGGTGGAGTTCATGTGTAGGTTAGTCGCCCCCCCACCACCCCAAAAAAAACATCAAACAGGGGTGCGTGGCAGATTTGTCCCAATTCCCACAAGAAGTTGTCATGGAGTAATCTTGACTGCAACAAGCCCCAGGCAGGCAGCCAGAAAGTCAATCTTTCCCTTTCCTTTTTTTTTTTTTTTTTTTTTTTTTTTACATTTGAAACAGCACATTTAGGTTGTGGAATCATCTTCCGCTTCAACAAGCCTCTTGCATTTCTTCTCCCACTTAGCCGTTACACAAGTGCTCCAATGAAACAGGCTGAGGGACGTGTGCACAGGCCACTTTAGACTTGGGTGTCACTACCTCTTAACATCATGTCAGGTTAGGCACCAGCTCTATTGCAGTGCACGGTAAATGCTACTTTGTACCACCTTTATTTACAGCCATGTTACCCTTTTCAACCTAAATTTCAATTTAGCTCGAACCATTGTCACATTGTTCAACAGTTATGCTATACTAAAGGAGACGCCAAAGGTAAAAAATAAGAATTAATTGCAAATAATGTTTTAGATATATAATTTGGCATGTTCTCCCCGTGCATGCTTTTTCTCCGGGTACTCCGGCTTCCTCCCACATCCCAAATACATGCATGTTAGGCTAATTGGAGACTCTATATTGTGCATGGGTGCAATTGTTTTATTTTCTGTGTCCTGGCAGCCAGGGCATACCATCACACCTAGTGACGTAACGGATTTAAATCTCTTCATCATAAATAGAACTTTGCAATATAGTTATGTGGATGAATGCTTCTCTTGGACTATATCTAATAATTATTATTTTTATAATATAAACTGTATTTTTAAAATGCAGTGCTTACCCTTTCTATTTTTCTGATTGTGATAATATGCAATAATTCCGCAGCAGTTCTTTAGCTTGGACAACATAACCACACAACAACATGGTTAAAGTTCTTCTGAATGGTTTACACATAAACTGCAAGTGTTACTTCCTCTTAAATGTGATATGCTAGGCAAAGTAAAGCTGACACATACAGTACAGTGGCAACGTCATTGTGAGCATCCTGTCTTGTGTCAGTGGGACCTGTCTGATGATGGTCCTAGAAAAGGAGAATGCTGTAGAAGAGTGGAGGGCCGTGATGGGTCCTACAGATCCCGACCAGGCTAAGACGGCATCCCCGAACTCTCTGAGGGCCCGCTTGGCCTCCGATATCCTCCACAACTCTGTGCACGGCTCATCTAGCCCGCATCGCAGTGAGGAGGAGATCAAATTAGTCTTTGGAGATCTGTCAGAGCTCACAGAGGCTGACAGCTTAGGTAACAACACACCCACATAAATGCTTTTTGCTGTTTTTGCTGTGTTAAAATTGAACCTCATTGTCTGCAGATGAAAACACAACTGAAGGTCCACAGGATGTCTCTTCTGATAAGCATCAGCAGCAATGTGAAAGTAAACATCACCAAGATGAGGTGCATTAGCCAATAGACTTATCCATATTAGCAACATGAGGCCAACACTCAAGTCAATACAGTTTATGCTCACTGGCCACAACAGATTTTGACATTGTTTTGCCATCTCTTGTATTAATTGGAAGTACCTAATGTTGTCATTATCTCATTTTTTCCCCTCACAACTGAAGAACAGGAATCAAAGTCTTCGAGCAGGAGTGAATGAAGGTCCTGAAGAAGCATCACACTGATTGACCAAAAGTCTCTTGTCTTGTCCTGGGCTTCACCACCACTGGATTAGACTGACTTCTTAAATCATGAAATACATGACAAAAAGGCATCCATGGCTACTGTACATTTATTTTTATTTTTTTCTCTGCTGAGTAAAAACATGTATCAAGTGTTATGCATGATGCTTCAACATTTTTCAAAATCTAACACAGAAGTTGACTCCTCTTAAGGGCTTGCTTTGTCCATCTTGTCGTCCTCACTGAAAGACCTCTCGAACATCTCTGCAATGCTCCTCTGTTTGTGGTCCTGCACAGTTTCAAATAATGAAGTCACATAATGGGTTTTCAATGTATGGCACGGTGAGCATCCCACCAGTTGGGGCCTGCCTAAACTTGAATTTCCGGAGCATATTTTGTAAAGTTTTCTGATGACCCCAGACTTTACTCTAAGAATCCATTCCTTTTGCCTTTGACACAACTCAAGTTAGCTTGAAAAATCAGTTTTTCTTTTTTTTTTTTCTAACTGATGCACCTCCCCTGAAGTCTTCTGGCTCCTCCCATCCTGTGGAGGCCCAACCCACACTACCACACACACACACACACACAAAACACACTCCTGATCAAACGTTTGTCCTGTCTGCAATAGAGGCATAGTAGTGTCATTAGTGGGAGACACCCCCCCTTGTGGCTGACAGGTGTTGATTAGGCTGAATCCCAATTCTACCCATTACCACCTACGTTAGCCCTTACCCCTAGGTTTTGCGCGTTCACGGGAACCAAGTAGTGTGCTAAGGGGTGTACAGGGGCGTACAGCCCTAAACCCCAAGTGTGGTCAGGGAGCAGGCTTGAAATGAAGGGGTATGCGAGGTGTATTCGGATACACTCCAGCAGCAGAGCGGAGACCGAAAGACACTACAATATACTGTAAATGTAAGTAATTAAGCATAGTTATTGATTTTCACAGTGACAGTCATTTACTACTCTACGTAAATATTCGCCTTGTTTTGAATTGTTGGTTGTCGCTAGATATAACTAACAGGCTAAGACGAATATCTTATCTTCATTGCAATCAAGTTGTATTTTTAAATCACTCACTAGCTTGTTAGTTCGCCAGCGAGGGGAATCTACATTACGGAAGTGTACTGTGAAGTTGCCGTTTTATATTAGCCATCTAATGACAATGACAATGAAACGCAGCACATCGTAGTGACGTCTGTTTACTGTGAATTATAGCCACCGTAGCCCACCAACTATTGTCATGGTGTGGTACAGTGTGTTTATTGTATTCAGCATTACAGTACGGACGGTCAGGAAGTGATCTAAATAAAACATGTAAACAACATGGCCACATGTGGACAGCAAACTATTTTTTTTACGATTACTCTACATTTGTTTTCAGCACACTATTACTATACTACTATTACTATTATGATGTTTTTTTCCAGTGAGTTAATAGTCGTAGCCCATCAATCATACATGCATACAGAATGAGTCACTCCTGCAGGAGATGCTGAGCCAAGTGAAGTCAGCCCACTGCTACACCACACAGCACTGCAGCACCATTCAAAAGATGCAATCCCAGTATGAAGAAGTCATATGCAACAAAATGGCATTCTGGACTTTCTTACAAAAGAATGCGTGAGAGAACATCAACTACAGGGGGAGAGTGAGGCCAAAAACCTTGAAATAATGCTTATACATTTGTTGATGTTCATAAACATGATTTCTACTTCATATGAATATTTGATACATTTTCTATTTTTAGAAATGCTGCTACAGTGCTGGTTGTAAGCTGTTATTTATTACAGTTGTTTGTTGTTTTGCAATAAATGTCAGTTTGTAAAAATGTGTTTCTTTTATTTAAAAAAAAAAAAGGCATTCTGAAGCAGGCTCATTAACATTGATATAACGTAGAAATGTATGCTCCCTACTTTACAGTAAGAAACAGTTATTATGAACAACTGAATTGTCTCATCTGCTTATGTCACAGCCAGCAAGTGGTGAAGGGTGATGATGTAATGAGAATCAAGTGGTGTCCCGTTTCTTAGTGGCTTAGATTCAGCCTTATTGTAGTTGTAGTCTACAGTGGCGAACGACTACATTTAAAAAAATATATATGGATGAAATGGGCCTTTATTGTCACTTATACAGAGGTACGCATATGTTATTTCCAATATATCTTATCTATATAGTATAAACTCAATATATAACGTGTGGAAGTGTGTATTTGGTTACCTTAGAGTGGAATCGAGCTGTCGCTGCATTAGCTGAGAGGTTCGACTCCGACAGACCAACCTGCTCCAACACTTCCATTTTTGCTTGAATCATTGGCCTGGAATAAGTGGAGGGGAAAAAGAGTCAATCCCTTTACCAAGCATGCTACTGTGAACCTCTAATAGTGTCCTACATACCACAGGTGATCATCAGCTGTTCCCTTAGCGACCAAATAGTGAACGTTCACATTGTTAGTTTGACCGATGCGATGCACCCTGTCTTCAGCCTGGATCAGGACCTGCGCCACAAAAGTACTCAATGACAAGAGCAAAATGAACATCTGAGCTTCAACTTGATATTACCCCAGGGTTCCAGAAAAGTTCTGCAAAGATCACCAGGTCGGCGGCATGCAGGGTCAGGCCCATGTTGGCGGCGGTGATGGACAGCACGGCCACGCACGTCTTGTTAGAATGCTGAAACTTGTCGCACAGCAGCTGGCGCTCACTAGAGGGGGTGGCCCCGTCAATGCGAATTAAACCGACATCCTGTTGAGGCAAATTGCAGCTAACGCTTAATGACAGCTATCCGCGAAAGAGCACAGAAGAATGAACACTATAGTGAGAGTAACCACCACTCCTCATTGGTCCAATGCAAGTCAGAATCTCAGTAAAAGGTGCTGCTACGGAGTTTTAGGGCCACAAAGAATGTGAAGTTGCAACATTTCTCTTTTATAACCTTATTCCCATCAAGTAAAAAAAAAAAAATAGTGATTTTACAAATGAATAATTCTTGTAAAATTTAATTTTTATTCTACTGTTATATTATTCTTGCAATTTTGTGACTTTATTAAGGTTTACAAGTGGAAACTGCAATATTACTACTCCCTTTTCTAATATTACACCTTTCTACCTGTACTTATTCTGATTACAACTACTTATCAATTATAATTCTTGTGAATTCTTGTGCCATCTATCTCAACCTTTTTTTTGTAATTCTGTAGTTTTTTTCTCTCCAGCATGGTGCTCGTACTCCTTGGTGAGGTGGCAGGGCAAAGCAAACATTCGCATTAGAGTGTTTTAACTGCCCTGACATTTTAAATATTTAATGTGATGACAGTTCAGGCATCTTTGGAAAATTCCACTTGCCAGTGTAAGTTAATGGGATGGTGCCGAGCGTTCTTTGCAGTCACTCAGATGATCCTCATGCATAGTGCATAGGTAGCACTAATAAGGCAACAGAGCTCTGTGGAGCGACTTGATGGGGAGTTGTCTGCTCTTCCAGCTGATTGGTGGTAATGTTATTACAGCTGTATTATGTACTCCTTAGACAAGGTCTGTCTTCTAAAGCAAGCTACGTTGACCTTCAGTTGACCTACTCCACGAAGGATTATTTTAGAGGTAGAAATGTGCTAACTTGAACTCACCTTTTTAACAAGTTCACTTGTGATGTGATCCAGCACCAGCTTATGATGGGCAAACACCAGGAACTTCTCCCTCCCACACTCCAACATGTCAGTCATGTATTCCCTATCAGTGGTGCAAAAAAAAAAAAAAAAAAAGAACATCTTCAGCTACACGTGAGCAACAAAAGCGTAGGGCAAAGGTTTCTTGACACCAAACTCATCCGAGCATGCCCTTCAAGATTTTACTCACCTTTTTTTTTTTTTTTTTAAACTTTACTTTTACTGCTGTCCAACTCTGTGTGGTGTCACAAAGTTATTAGTATAGACTTTACCACAATGAGAACAGGGTCTTGCCCTACCCCTGATTAACTCATTCAATCCCAGCCATTTTACCAAAGATATCCCCTTCATTACCGGGCATTTTAGACGATTTGGACTTATATTTCAAGGCACACAGCACATTGTGTTCTATGGCTATATCTTTCTAGCTTTTTCCGTTCTTCAGTAATCAGCAGTAGAACATAGGTAAGTTTTAGGGAAAAAAAAAAAATCAGTTCCCAACAAGAAACGGGAGAAAAACAGCTTGTTTTTTTTTTTTTTTTTAAAGATATATTTCAAGCACAACTTTCACGTTCACAAATATTTCTGGCAGCTCAAATATCTAAACAACTGTACCACAACATAAACTAAACAAAAACGGGTTGTATTACATCAAAATAACAATTTATTTACAAATGTAACACCATGATCTATTCATAATTTTCACCTTTGAAACTAGACTGTGTGTGCACGCGTGCATTAGGGTGGGAATCTCTGGATGATAAAACGATTATTGATGCACCTTTTTTGGTGATCAACAGTTTGTCAAGGCCGCACGGTGGTCTCGTGGTTAGCATGTTGGCCACACAGTTACAGTCAGGAGATCGAATCTCCGTTGGGCATTTCTGTGTGGAGTTCTGTGTGCATGTTCTCCCCGTGCGTGCGTGGGTTTTCTCCGGGTTCTCCGGTTTCCTCCCACATTCCAAAAACATGTATGTTAGGTTAATCGGCTACTCTAAATTGTCCATAGGTATGAACGTGAATGGGAATGATTGTTTGTCTATATGTGTCCTGCCATTGGCTGGCGACCAGTCCAGGGTGTACCCCGCCTCTCGCCCGAAGTCAGCTGGGATAGGCTCCAGCATACCTGCAACCCTAATGAGGATAAGCGGCATAGAAGATGGATGGATGGAATTTCTTTTTACTCACAGTTTAAATCCACGCATATTTGTAATGAGCCCCAATTAAAATAAACATGAAACAGATTCATTTCCCGGAGCTATTTGACATTTCTAAAAAAAGAATATAGCGATATAAAGAAAAAAGCAGCGGCATAAGAACTCATTGGCGCCAAAGTAAACATATCGGGTAAGTTTACATTACTCGATCAACACTGGCCGCTTTTCCTCCTCTGAACTACTTGGACACTCCCAAATTCCCTCCACATATGACATCCAATCAAAACCGTGGGAGACTCGTACAATTCGCTCTGGATGCGAATGCGTCACTCACCAGTGTAGCTGGTCACAGCCGCTGGTCGCCACCCGTGTGCGGGGTTTGCTACGCGTTGGCGATGAGTTTTCGCCAATCGCAGGTGTTTGTCGCCTCCCGTGTGCGGTGCCCATTACACTTAGGTGCACCACCATAAACTCTCCGGGTGGAAATTCCGCTTTGTCTTTTTGTTCCATCAGCAGCAATTATTGACATTTATGAATCGATTAATAATCATCAATGTCCGCATCTCAACGCATCTAAGAATCGATTATTTCCCCCACCTCTAGCGTACATGCATTACAATTTCACAACAACATGTAACCTTCTGCACGCTACACTCCACCATGCTCTTCCACTTCCTCCTTGCAGTCGAGTGTGTTTTTACAGGCAAATGATCCATGGCGAGTTCTTATCAAATACACTTCTGCCAGCTTGTGGCCGTTTTTATGGCTTAAAACTGCTGTAAAAGTAATGTGTGTGCAGTTGCGTGATCACCTCTTTTCGCGTCTTGCACAAAAAAATGTAAAAGACGTATGAATCTGTCTTTGGGATCAGGCGTTCGGGTTTATAAAAACGTATCCGTTTTTGATACTGAGTGAGTTAACTAAGAGCTGTGTCTCGATATTTTTGTCCATAGAGCATGTCTTTCCCAACCAACCCAGATGAGTCTAACTAATGTAATGCTTTTAAAGTACGTGTGTACATACGTAATGGCTTGCAGCTTGGCTTCAGCTGTGTGGTTATAAAAAATGAGTAGGGCTTCCTTTTCAGCGTTTTTCTGAAATGCAGACATGAGAAGCTTGAGTTGCTTGTGGAGAAATATTGCAGCAAATATAAGAATTGATGGAATATTCAATCAGTTTCAAAAAGCAATATTGGAGCAGGGCACTAACTCACATTATTGTGTCCCTTGGCTAACTCCTTGGCTGCAGCTGACAGAGCTGCTTTGGTGCGACTGCTGACCCCGTCGATGGTTACCGTGACAACTTTGCGTTGCTTGGAAGGAAGCTGGGAGAGAACGTCGGACTTGAGCCGGCGCAGCATCAGACACTCGGACAGGAGCAGTTTTAGTTCGCAGAGATGGGAGGAGCCAGAGTAATCCCAACCCCAGGCCAACTGAAGAACAGAGATGGAAGGGATTCAATGGGCCTTCCCCACACTGTTCCCACATAGTTGGAAGCATACAACTGTCCCCGAGTATCACACAGCTCTATCAATGGATGCATCGTCGTAGCCACCTGTTTAGCATCACAGTAGCGTAGCCCATACTCGTGGAAGCGTGGGAAGAGTGTTGGTTTGACAGCCAGAATCTGCGTGTAGAGCTCAGACGGTCTGGACATGGCCGGGGTCCCTGACAGGAGAATGACTCGCTTGGCTGTCTGAGGGTACAAAGAAGACAAAGACACAGGCTGTGAGCAAAGAAGACAGAGCAATATATGCATCTTTAAAATGAGACTGAACGGAATTTTCCAGGCAGCAGTATTAAGCTTACTACAAGACTGGCATGGACACAGAAGCTCCAAGAATAACATTTAAAAGACTAACAATAATCGATTGTTGATTTTTCCTGTAGTCAACCAATGGAATGTATTCAAACACCCATACCTAATTGCGGTAATAAATAAATAAAAAAATACACATTTTGTACTAAATAACTATGTTGACATGATCACATGACAAAAATATTTTTTTAGCACAGAAAAACACACAAAACAAAATTAGTGCTTAGTCTCTGTTAGTCTTCATTGATCACCGTTATCTAAAAATGAGCATCAGAACTCCTCCTCTATTATTTGCTAACAACCTTTGAGACACTTTGTCCAATCTGGTTTGTGTCACAGCTGCATCATACAGGTCACGGATGTGTGTGAGTGACAGGAAGAAAAGCTCTGCTTTGTATATATAAATCTCTAGACGGTGAATACGGCACCTGTCTTTTTCAAACTAGTTTCAGACTAGTTTCAATTCCAATTCATTCCGGTCAATACTGCAGGTGTACCTAATGAAATGGCCGATTGTAAACCAGAGGTGTCCAAAGATTTTCCAGCAAAGGCTGCATGCATAAAAATTAAAGGATGCGGGGGCCAATTTGATACACTTTGCGCATTAAAGACATTAAAAGCAATACAATGTAAGTCAGTATATGCTAAGATATCTGAACAAAACATCGACATCTTAATTTTGTGTTATAGATGACAAAGCAAACTAGTAAATGTCTAATAATAAATCTCATTAATAATGAATTCATCTTATTTTATAATATACCGAGGGCCAATAAAAAAATAAAGCTGCAAGACGAAAATGGACCCTGCGCTGTAACTTGGACGCCCCTCATCGAAACCTCATCTTTTCATTGCTTCAAATACATGGAAAGAGATAAACAAGAAAAGCACCTTCAAGAGAGGCAGAGCAGCTTTACAACGAGCTGTCTTTATGTTCTTTAGGAAGTGAGATTCATCCTGCACAGAAGGGAAAGAAAGGATTTTCCGGGAACATGCTTTTACACAACTCATTCAAATGAATACACAGCTTTAATAACATCATTGGAACTGACCATGATGAGAATGTCAAAGTGGTTCCGTGGAAGTTGTTTGTCCATCCTGCTGAGGAGGTCATAGCTGATGATGTTGACAAGCCCCGCCCCCAGGATGTCTTTGGCTTTCACCACCACATTGATACTGTCAGGACTCAGCGAGGGCAGCCAGCGACGGAAAGCCTGACAAGAGAAGGAAGGAAGGAGTCAAGGAGTTGATGCAGGCACATATACACTCCTGATCAAAATCCTAAGACCAGTTGAAAAATTGCTAGAATTTGAATTTTGCACATTTGGATCTTAATGAGGTTTTAAGTCGAGCTAAAATATGCAAAAGCAAGAAGGGGGAGTGAGACAAAAAACATTTGGAACTTGCTATTTAAAATAAAAAAAAATAAAAAAGTTCTCAATGCTCGCTTGATGAAGGACTTCTTCAGGGAGAATAACATCACTCTTTTGGACCATCCTGCATGTTCCCCTCATTTAAATCCCATAGAGAACATTTGGGGATGGACGGCAAGGGAAGTTTATAAAAATGGCCATCAGTTCCAGAGAGTTGATGCCCTTCGTGAAGCCATCTTCACCACTTGGAGGAATGTTCTCACTAGCCTCCTGGAAACACTCGCATCAAGCATGCCCAAACCCATTTTTGAAGTGATTATCAAGAACAGTGGAGTTACTCATTACTAAGGCCTACTGGGAACATTTTTTGTTCTGGTTTGGAAAGTTTTTGTTATTTTTTGAGCGATGGTCTTAAACTTTTGATCAGCTGATAAACAGCCTATTTCAGTTTGTTGTTTTCAATAAATTACTTTTTCAAAGTGTTTTTTGTCTCACTCCCCCTTCTTGTTTTTGCATATTGTAGCTCTACTTAAAACCTCATTAAGATCCAAATGTGCAAAATGAAAAATCTAGCAATTTTTCAACTGGTCTTAAGATTTTGATCAGGTGTGTATATACACATATATGTACTGTAGGTGGCTACAACTCTAATTTTGGTTCACCTCAGCCCAGGTGAAACGCACAGAGGAGGGAGCCACCACCAGCACAGGCCACTCTTCCCTGTAGTAGGCGGCAATGCAGATAGCCTGCACAGTCTTCCCTAGGCCCATGTCATCAGCCAGGAGGAGGCGGCCTTGTTTAAACACTGCAAAACTACAACAACTACAAAGTGAGATGATGCAACAGTCCAAAAAATCTTTAAAGTTGGACATTTCTGACCTTTGGCTACAACAACTGTACTGGAACTCGGCTCAGTTTTGGAGATGCAATAATCTAATGTCATACAATACACAAAATCAGTTCTGTATACAAATTAGTGTGCAGATATATTACTAGTGTACATCATCTCTGCATGAAGTTATTTGGTAAATATTATTTTTTTTAATGATGAAGGCTGCCAAAGGCTGTTGTCAGGACTTATTGCAGGCATTTTTTTTTTTTTTGGTGATTGGGGGCATTTCAGGTGAAACATTGTAAATTACAAGCTGCCTTTGTCCTTTCTTCCCTGCAGACTTGATTGCAACATAACAACAAACTAAGAGGAAGAATGTCTGGCTGCTTCACTACTATAATAAAACTGTATTGACCAAATATTTGTTTCTCTGTGGGTTTGTTTGTTTCTCTCTGGAATGGAGCCCTAACTGATGTAATTTCTCATATTTGCTAAAGTTGTACTACAGTATATATGAAATGTAACATTGCTAGTGGTGGCCTAAGACATAAGATGGCTAACTTGTCTCATAGTCCTTTTAGTGCTGTTTATTCCTGGTGGTATAGTGTATAGTCTGCTAAGTGGTTGGTGGTAAATTTACGTAACTAATTTAATAAATTTGTTACTAATTAGCTACTAGGTAGTAATTTAATAAATTAGTTACTGTGGTTAACACCCTATTTTTGACAGCCCTAACATTTATGTAAAGCAAGTTTCAGTATTTCTTCCAGTCACTCACACACCAGAGACCTGGTGAGATGCAGGCATGACAAAGCGACCCGCTTGGGGGAAAAAAAAAAAGTGTCTCAAGGAGGAGGAGTTAGAATGCTAATTTGAAGATAATGGTGATTATTGAAGCAGAAGCATCAAACTGTCGAGCAGCTAAGAAATATGATTTTTTTTTTAATCGCAATTTTCCAGTTAATTCATTGATCTTTGAAACATTTTTTTTTTAATCCTACTTTTGTCTTGGAATTTCTCTTAAAAAGTATTTTTCCAATAACAGGTCTTGAAAAGTCTTATCTTATATTCAAGGTTGTGTTATATTCAGGTCAATACGGTAATAATATAATAGCTCTGATAAGGGGAAAAAAAACGTGTATATTGGTGTTTGTTTTTTGATTGTTTGCAAATACTTCGTAATCAATTTCCATTGACTATTGTGGGAGGGGAGAGGCATGAGTCAAGATTTTTGTTTTTTTTATTAATTACCGGTAGTTAAAATTCTATTTATTTATTATTTATTTAACAATTCAGTTCATTGTTCATGGACGTTTTTTTATTTTTAAAAATAATTCAAGAAAATTAAGGCATATGCAGGTGGGTATATTATGAAGGTACTGACCCAAGTTAGGATAGAGTGCCATTCTCATGCTTCTTCTAGCAACACTAATGACTGTCCAAAAGCACCTACTTAACTCCCTCTCTCTGGAAGGGCATGAGGCTGCTGGTGATCAAGGGGTCGACGTGGGACAGGTCTGCCACAGGGACGTCCAAAGACCTGGCTTGAGGTCCTTCAAACCTGGCAGAAAACGCCTGGACGATCGCCCTCGGAAGAGGCTCCACCTCCACTGCTGCTATCCCACCAAGGAGCTCCACTGAGTATGTAAGGAGGCACAGTTTATTTAACCAGATGGCCAACAGCAATGAGGGGATGAAACTAATGTGATAGCTCACTCAATCTCCTGTAGTCCTCAAGTGAAAAGCTCCATTTCCTTGATTTAATGTCTGCAAGCATATAATGAAGAATATCAGAGGCTGTGTTGTAGAATTATACGGCACATTGTGATCAAACACCGGTACCATAAGTCTTTGTTGGCATTTGCTTGAATGCTGCAATCACGTCCACATGGTAACCGATATCAACCTCAAACTTGGTGGGGGACACCAAGGTACACTGGCCCTGGAGGGTGGCGCCTGGTTTCTGCCAGCGGTTGCACAGCTTCAGCAGAGTGGTCAGCGCCAACCCGTCTTGAGCTCGGCTGGTGGCTGCCGCCATGCCTACTGCCTCCATGCCCTCCAGAGGCCTCAATGACACTGAGGCGATGGATGCTGCTTGGGTCACTGCAGCAGAGTCGAGACCAGTTAAGCAGGTGCATATGCATGGTACATGTGCGAGAACAAGAACCTACTTAGCTCTTGGTAGTCCTCCATACTGAAGCTCCACATCTTGTTGGAAGGATCTAAGGCCAAACACAACCAAAGTGCAGTACAAATATCAATATTAATGTGTGAATGATTGCAACACTAATACACTGGTGTGTACACTGTGAATGCCAAGCCATTGGCACTCAGAGCTGTGGCTGTAGTCAACCTTATGTAGCTTTTAATAACTCCACAAGATGGCAGTAGCTGCATTTTAAGACTCATGAGTCTACCTACCTCTGCATGCTCTTTACAATGTTGGTTGTGCTATTCAGCTGCTGTGAAACACACGTGTGAACCACTTGCTATACTGATTAGTGGTTAACAATGAACTCATCGGCAGTGTTGAAGCCCCTTACCGTTATTACACTGGTTGCAGCTGTGTTAGGCAACATACTTGTTGATAAATGACCATGTGGTCAAAGAGAAGCATGTTTTCCTTTTCACTTTCTCATGTACTCCAAACCATTGTTAAATTTAAAAGTTATAAAGTTATGTGTAACGTGTTTTTACATTTCACAAATAACAGCCTGTCTCCAGTTACTGTGTCGTTCCAAATAACACCCTGTGTAAATAAAAGCTCTGGTGATAATTACAACATGTATGATATGTGCATGTTCACAACCGGCTTGTGCAACAATTCCAAATTGAATTGACTTCTGGCGAGAGGAGGGGTACACCCTGGACTGATCGCCAGTGAACTGAATTCAAACTCCAATTCAGGAATTTTGCCCAAGCCTGCAGTGCGTGATGTCACATAACTATCCTTGATTAAAAATGTAAAATAAAATAATAAAAACCCAAATAGAAATTAAAAATATATATTTATTAAATATTTGTTTCTCTTACACTTAAATTGAATGGAGCCCTAACTGATGTAATTTCTAATATTTGCTTAAGTCGTACTACAGTATATCAAATGTAACATTGCTAGTGGTGGCCTAAGACCTCTGCACATTAGCGTATATCATAAGATGGGTAACTTGTCTCATAATCTTTTTAGTGCTGTTTATCCCTGGTGGTATAGTGTATAGTCTGCTAAGTGGTTGGTGGTCCCACTACTGTTTTTCCTGTAGAAAAACTCCACTCAGTAGATGTGTATAATGCTGAGCACAGGCATTATGGTTTGACTTATGTGGCCACGAAGAGAATGTGTGTGTCTGCTCAGAGCCAAGGATTACGTTAGCCAACATATGTCAGCTTTTGGCTGGCATCACACGCAGTTGGCTGGCTTCAAAATAAACAAACATGACAAGCTTTTATGTCCGATAGGTGAAGACATTGTGGCAAGTATGAGTATAAATTTCAATTTACGCCGTTTGTAGTTGCAAATTCCGATGAGGCATTTATGTACGTCTATGCACTGCTAAAATATATTCTCAGCAAAGGTACACCACAGATAAGGTCTTTTCAAATTAATATAATTTTACATTTGATTCAGTTGAGGAACTGACCCTAAAAAATGTCCCGAGGAGTGTAAGGGTGTCACATGTGAACACTTACCATAGCTTTTAGATGGGATGGATTTAAAAACAGCAATAAGCTCTGCATTGTAGCCAACTTCCACCCTGAAGCGCCCCTCAGTGTGCAGCACACATTTCCCCCTGGTAGAAATAGCAGGCTTTTTAGCAGGCACGGCCTTTGAAGTAGAAGCAGAGTCTGAGGTGGGTTTGTTTGGTTGTTTGTAGAAGGAGCCCACTGCAGCATTGCTGGGAGAGGGGTAATTGGGATGAACTGGCTTTACACCAATGCTGCTGTCTGTGCGTGCCATGGGATGGCTGACATGCTGGAAACTGGCTGGAGGATGTGCATCCTTGGCTGGTATCTACAAGGAAAACTGTTAGTTACTGTAAACTGTCTCCATTAGGCAAACCAGCTTTGAAGAACTCACATCACCTGTCTTAAAGAAGAGCAGCTTTGGTTCCCATTGCCAGAAGTCGGATCAATCTTAGGGTAATTATTGTGGTTGCTAGAAGTAAGGCAGTCTTTACTGGAGGATGTAGCAAACCGGTTTGGAGCTGATGTACCGTTTATACACTCCATGGAGCCATGCTTGTTTGTAGGGGTGGTCTGCCCAACTCTCTGGGCTCTCCTCTCCAAAGCTTTCCGTCGGTTCTCCTCAATTCTCCGCTGCTGCTCGGCAGTCAGCTGCAAGGACATGACTCCCAATGCTGTCGCTTGAAGACGACAGAACCCGAGCGGTCACATCAGGACTCTTATGACGTTGGATAACAAGATGCACAACAGCGTTCGACAGCTAACGCTAACAGCTAACGTTGTTAGCTAACTTGTGACATAAAGTAATAAAGACATCAAACTGCGCGACCCGAATATAAAATACAGATAATCTATAAATCGGTCTTCAAACGGTAACGTTGTCTTTTTTTTTTTTTTTTAGAAGTGTACAATGTAAGCAACGTTACTCTTCCGGGTTAACAACTTTCCGACCCTTCGCCGTGCCGTGCATATTTGGCCCGCAGGAAGTGACATAAAAAAAGGAACGCATGCGGATGTCTTCCTCACATACCGTAGCCCTGGTGTCCATTCACTCAAGCGCAAAACGTACCAGTCGTTAATGTGGGGTAAGGTGTTTATGATGTTTTAATTTTAATATTATCGTTTTTTACAAAGACGTTTAATTAAAACTTTCGGCTTTTTCTTGTCATAATGTGGCATTGGTTTTATTGTTTGAATTAACTTTTTTGCAGCGGTCATTTTAGCAGAAAAGTAAGTAGTATACACACAATTAGTAGAACTACATTTAAAAAATACAAAAACAATTTCTACCAACTTTAAAGGGTTTGCCAAGGACAAATCATTTTATATTTTGGTGAGAATCTGGACAAAAGTGCTGATATAGAAATGGATATGATTACAGTTTGAATCACTATGCCATTAAAGGCTCTACCCCAGGGGTCACCAACAAGGTGCCCGCGGGCACCAGGTCGCCCCTAAGGACCACATGAGTCGCCCGGGTATAAAAATAGCTCAAATAGCTCACTTAACAGAGCTGCATCTAATTTTTTTGGTTGCTATTCTTGTTGAAATCACACTTACATGTAAACTGGAAATAACAATATTGTAGCAACCTTGAAGTTATGCTCATAGACATGTTTGTGCTGTGGTTGTCTTGACTGTTTTGGGTTGCCTTGGGCGCCGCCATCTTTGATTACGCCCCGAGCACTGGCACCCACGTTCTCGCCAAGGTGGTGCCATCTTCGTCGCCACCTATTCCCGCATAACGCTTAAGTGCTCAATGAGCCAAAGCCGGCATCAGAAGCGAGCCGCCTGGCTGTCTGTCGAAGGTGAGCAACGAGCTCCTGAGCACAGGCGAGCTCTGCCTCTCGTCGCCACATACAGCATGTCCATCACCTCCTCCTTGACTCTCGGGCAACCGCCGCCTTCACCACGCTGTGCCGCCATGCCGTCCGGTGTAGTGTCTGCACAGACACTATTAAAATCACGAGGAGGTGGTTGATCAACAAGCTCTCTATCGCAAAGAAATAATAGCTACTGAAACCTCATTTAGAGCTACGCAATTCTTGATTAAGAAAAAGAAGGCCTTTTCACACGGGGAGGTTATAAAAGAGTCAGTGACGCTAATTAATCAAACTTGAAGACGAGAAAGGAACGATGTAATCTTCACTCTCCCCGGTCTTCAACTGGGTCAACGACAAAGGTAAGAAGAGTTTTAGTGATGGTTTACATAATTTATTATTTGTGTAACCCGCCCTGTTTCGCACCGCCCGCACCGGGGATCAAACACAGGACCTTCGTAATAGGAGGCGAGAGCGCTGACCACACGGCCAAAAGCCCGGACTGTCGACCGTGTGTTCAGCGCAGCTCTTAAGGCAGAGGGAGTGAGGTTTACCAACGTACACTTGCACAGCCTCACGGGCTGGCATCCGTTACATTTGTACACAGTGGAGAAGCTACAGGGTGGCCTTGGTCACTCTCTGGCCACCCCAGTCACCTTTTATTCTACATGGTTTTGTCCCAAAAACAGCCCTCTAATAATGCAGTGGCTACAGTGTGTAAAAAAACAAAAACAGTTCATCAACAACATCATCTTACTGGCCCCCTATTTGCAGCTATAACAACTTCCACTCTTCTGGGAAGACTTTCTACAAGATGAATTTATGTCCATTTGTCAGGTCAGAGGTCACTGATGATGGACCTGAGAAAGGAGCCTGACTCATAAAGTGTTTTTTGTGCAAGTTCTCCCACACCGAAGTCACCCAAGCAGGCCTTTACAGCCCTTGCTTTGTGCACTGGGGCACAGCCCGTCCTGCTAAAATGTTAAAGAGCCTTCCCCAGACCGTT
Organism: Dunckerocampus dactyliophorus; assembly: GCF_027744805.1. NCBI lineage: Eukaryota > Metazoa > Chordata > Actinopteri > Syngnathiformes > Syngnathidae > Dunckerocampus > Dunckerocampus dactyliophorus. The sequence continues at coordinate 27,075,826 of NC_072827.1, forward strand.
ACCACAAGCTTAGACATACATGATATAATCGGCCATAATGTCTTCAACACAGGATTGTTCAACCCAACCTTTGATTCATGAATTGATTAAGAGGTGTGTCTGTATATTAATAAATAACATAATACAAACGTACATATTGATCAGTAATGAATATAATTAAACCCTTCCGACTGACAAAACAGCGGTGAGTTGCAGAAAACCAACATCTCCATTTCTGATTCCCTTTGACATTGTACCCTTTAGCCAGTACAATTGACATCTGTGTTGCTCTTTAGAGGAGGTGTTGTGCATAATTTAGCGGTGCCTTATGCTGCCCAATAATTGGAGTGTTTAATTATTGATTGTTGGCAACAACTAAACTTGGGTCTATTTCGGTTGTTCAAGGTACAATCTATTCTACACTAATGTTCCCCATACATCAGGGGTGTCCCAAGTGTGGCCCGGGGCCGTAGCTTGTTTTGTTTTTTCAAGGTGTACAGGCTGTTTTTTATCTTTAAATATATATAAAACTTCTTAGCACATCGACCTTTGATTGGTTTTAGCCTCTTCTGTGTTTTTTTTTTTTTTTTTTTTTACAAAATTTGCAGCCTGCGGCCTCTCATTCTAAAAGGCATTCCAAAAAAAAAATGCAGAAAAAAAGGGGAAAAAAAGCAAAAATCTCCAATTTAATTTTGATACGAATAAAGACTAATAATAATACGCTACAACAGTGGTGTCCAAAGTGTGGCCCGGGGACCATTTGCGGGACGCAGCTGTTTTTTTATTGGTCCGCAGCACATTCTAAAAATCTATAATAATTTAACAAGAAAATAAACAGCAGCAAAAATGGAAAAATAAGCAGTAATTTTTCAAGTATAAAGTCAAAATATTAAAGAGAAAAAAGCTGACATTTTGTGAGAATAATGTAATATTACGAAGAAAAATAACATTACTTTAGTAGCAAAGAGTTGAAATATTAAATAAAATATATTTTCTTTTTTTAAAAACGTTATATTAGGAGAAACAAACAAAATAAAATAAAGTTGTCATTTTTGGAAAATTACGGTGGAGAAAAGTTATAATTTTATGGGAATAAAGTAAAAATATTATGAAAATAAAGTCATAATAGTACAAATAGTACAAAAGAAAAAAAACAACAGCATAAATGGAAAAAAAGAGTTGTAATTTGACAAGAATAAGTCTAAATATTAAGAGGAAAAAGTCATATTCTAATGAGAAAAAACATCACAGTTTTACGAGAATAAACTTGATCTACCTGTTGAACGTCTGTTGTGTGGTACACCGGTGGCTTCTTCTTTGGTTGTACTGGCTACGATAAATGTGCCATGGTTCTGATTGATTTTCCATCTTCTCCCAGATTCACAACTGCTTGTTTTTCACCCATAGACTGCTCTCTGGTTTTCATGTTGTTTTCACCTCTAAGTCCATCCCACCCAATCTGAAACTGAGCATAGACCTTCAGTGCTATTTATTGATCGAATAAGCAATGCAATCGGACACACCTGGGCAACAAAACACACCTGTCAGTAACATGTTCCAATGTTTTTGCTCACATGAAAAATGGGGCAGTTCAAACAAAAGATGCCATCTTCGAAGTTGTGCATCCAATCCAGATGTAAATACCTGTAAGTAAAGGCCGAAATGTTTTGATGTTTTCAGCCTACCGCAAAAATAAAGGAATTGACCTTGCTATTCCAACAGCACCGTATGTATTGCTATTAAAAATGAAAAATGAGTGCTGCGAAAAGGCTTACATTAAACAAATAAGCTAGGTAAAACAGTTTTGTTTTTGTTTTTTACCTGCTTATGGTGTACCGTGTACTTGCATGGCGGTGCGGTAGTGACGTGGGGCGTCTGGGAGCTGTCCCAGCATCTTTCACTGTGCTGAGGCTGCATGCATGCAGCATCCACACACCAGCAGCCAATGGCCACACAGCACAACCCGGATGCTTTCGCCCACAGCAGCAGGACGGTCCGACAGCCTTGTTGGATTGTACCAAGAAGGATCTCCACCTAACATGTCTGCTGGATAGATGTAGCTTCACATGGAGCCGACAGTGACAGCCTGTGTGTAGAGAGAGGGGGGGGAGGAGGGATGGCAAAAATAAGGAATCGTGCAGAAATCGGCGTAGCTGGCCAGGTAAGCAATGTCTTCTTAACGCTTGCCTCCTCAAGCAATGATGGTTTGAAATATTTAGTTAATAACAGATTGGGTGCAGTGAGTATAGTTTGTTGTGTGCAAAAGAGGCCGACTAAAAGGCCATGTCAAGGCAGTGGTCATCCTTATTACAAAAATGCACATTCCCATCAATCTAACATTTGACTTTCCTCTTTTAGCTCCTCCATTCACTCAACTTAATGGCTTCGGACACTTGTTTACATCCATGGGATTTGCCCGCCTTTTGGATTGACTTTTCGTCTGGAGGACGGTAAAAGACGTTTTTTTGGAATAAATCGTAAATACCCGTCAGCCACGCCACACATGAGGGGACACACAGTGCGCCCCTCCGCGGTGCAGCTGTGACTTGGTGGCCGCAGACAGGCCGATGCTGCGCGGCCAGGGCATGCTGAAGAGCCGCTGCTGCGTCCTGCTAGGTGACCTGAGGCTGCTCCTGCTGGGGCCACCGGCGCCGGCGCCGCCTCCGCTCACCCCCATGAGCGGCCACGCCACGCAGAGCCGTGAGCCGGGCGTCGCCGAGCACAGCAACGCGCTGACGCGGGGGGAGCGAGGGACCCCGCCCGGGGCGGCCGCCACCGTCGGCACTGGGCCGGCCGAGCGAGCAGTGCCAGGATGGGTGGACGCCGCGGAGCTGTCGGCGGCGTTGCGCGGCTGCAGCAGCTCCTCCGATGACTGCTCGAAGGGCAAACTGGAGGAGAGGTTTTCCCTCACCAGCTACACGGAAAGCGGCTTCAGGACGCCAGTGTGCAGGATCTGTTTCCAGGGACCTGAGCACGTGAGTGAAAAAGCAAAAAGCAGTCGTTTGCATGGCACTATAGGAGGCTGCTATAGCACACCGGAACAAAAGTCAGGTACAAGCCTCTTGCTGGAGCACATTATTTTCATCTCAGTGCAAGGCTGCACCATAATAGAACACTTCCTTGTCCTCTTGGCTCACTATGAAGGCGTATTAGTGCAAAAATAAAATAAATAAAACACATTGTCCCCAATACAAAACAGCCCTTTTAGTCACTATCTGTTTTGGAAAAATAGTTTAAGACAAAAGGTTTTTAATCATGTTGTCAATATCAGTGAAATAACGCCTGGTAGAATAAAATTTAAAAAATGGCATAATGCTGCTGGACAGTTGTTTGATGAGTTTGCGTCATTGATCACCTTTACAATAAAATTAGCATCATCACTCCTCTGTTGTTTGCTAACTTGCTAGCATCGTTTGAGACACTTTTTTCCAGTGGGTAAACAGTGCGGCAGTTGCATCTTTCCAGATCACTGATGTGTGTGTGACAGGAAGAAAAGCTGTGTCTTGCTTGGCACCCCTGTTGGTTTGCATGAATTTCAAGACCCAAACATAAAGCGACATGTCTTTTTCAGAGTTTTTTCTAAATATATAACAACATGGGGCCGCACAGTGGCCTAGTGGTTAGCATTTTGGCCCCCTAGTCAGGAGATCCTGGGTGCGTATCTCCGCTGGAACATCTCTGTGTAGAGTTAGCATGTTCTCCCCATCCGTGCGTGGGTTCTCTCCGGGTCCTCCAGCGTTCTAGTCTAAATTGTCCATCGGTGTGAATGTGAGTGTGAATGGTTCTTTGTGCTCTGCGAGGGGCTGGCGACCAGTCCAGAGGGTACCCCGCCTCACCCCCGAAGACAGCTAGGATAGGCTCCAGCATACCCGTGACCTTAGTGAGGAAAAGCGGCATAGAAAATGGATGGATGGAAAACGACATGTTTTTTCTAGGGAATAATTGTCTGACAAGTTATCAAAATCAGATCCTAAACTAATGGGGATACATTTGCAATTTTAGAGAAAAAAGTAATAAATTAATGAGAATAAAGTCATAATAAATTGTTAAGTAATAGAAATAAAGTCATAACAATACAAGAAAAATCATAATTTTCCAAAAACGAAAAACAATGTCATACCATTGCAAGAAAAGTCATAATTTTGTCAAAAGAAAAGGAAACAAGTTTCCAAGAATAAAGTCATCACTTTAAAGAATAAAGTCTTAATATTATAAATCCAACGATGGTACAACAATATGCTTTTGCCTTTCATGGCAGAGGGCGTGGGTTCAATTCCCGGCCACGGTTGCGTCAGGAAAGACATCCGATGTCAAAACATCTCATTAGACTGACTCGTTGTGGTGACCCTGTGGTGAAAAAAAGCCTCAGAAATTCCTGATTTTATCCCAAAAAATCGTAATTTTACCAAATAAAGAGATCGTTTGTGAGCATAACGTAGATTTATGAAAATAAAATTGTTAGATTACACACAAAAAAAATCTAATTCTCCAAGAATTTTGGCAAATTTTTATGAGAATAACATTGCATTATTCCAAGAGAAAAATGGCAACACATCAAACTTAAAGTGTAAGATTTGCGCTTGTGAGAAAAAACACACACTTGAAAGGACCTCTTGCGTTTACATTTGTATGGTCATTTTCTTTGCTAACATTATTTGTCCAAAGGTATGAATGTGGGTGTGAATGGTTGTTTGTCTATATGTGCCCTGCCATTGGCTGGCGACCAGTCCAGGGTGTACCCCGCCTGTCGCCAGAGGTCAGCTGGGATAGGCTCCAGCATACCTCCACGACCCTAATGAGGAGAAGCGGTATAGAAAATGGATGGATGGATGGACTATATGACTTTCCCTAAAAAATATGACCAATTATATTACCTTTGTTCTCTTGTTGCTAGTTTTACAGTGTTCTAAAGTAAATGTTCTAAAGTAAAATGTAGTCTTCGCCAGGTCCATCAGAATAATACATGCAAATAACTGCATGGAGAAATGCCATCATCTATTTTGATTATGCTTGAATTACACCTTAAAAACACCTTGAGGTGCAAGCGATTTAGACATTTTGATGATAATGTTCCACTACATTAGTCAGATATTGCAAATGAATCAAGAGCCTGTTTGGGAAGTCTGTCAAAAAATGTAATTGTGAACCTTTTTTTTTTTTTTTTATTGGGCCCTTCCATGCATAATCATGGAGCAGGTTAGTAATGAATGTTATTAAAGGCAGGCACATTGGCAAGAGCAGGAAGTTTAAGATCACTGTGCGTGTCATACCTCAACAGCTGGCAATGAGGGCAGGGTGGACGGTAGAACATGAAGAGAAAGGTATCCCTTTCCTTTTATGCATGTGACTGACTGTATCATTTCATGGCCACTGCCTTTTTAATAGCCTACAATCTCTCAACTAATTACTCTTTCTGCAACTCTGTGCATCATTTCACCTCTGAGTTCTGACTTTTTAATTATTACTGACACAGGGTCTAGAGGCTATTTTATTCCCCAATATCTCCCCGCACAGTCAGCACATTTTACGGGGCATACAAAGTAGTAGTGCACGAGTGTACACGTTTCCCATGGCCTCCTCCTCCTCCCCCTACAGCGTATAATAACACTTGATTTCACGCCATCTTATCCCAATGCAAGTCCTTGTCTCTCTCTCACGGCCTTCCTTACGTTGTCTCAGGGCCAAATCCAGATATGGATATGCTGAGGTGTGAACGGGGTACCGTTTGCAAAGGGAGATAAGTGGAAGGTCCGCATGCCTCTGAGTGATAGAGCCAGCGGGCGTATTAGTCATCCTCGCTTCTCCCTTCGCTTTAAGGATGTCACATAGACCAAGGCAGCCTGTATGTGATGTGACAATCCTTCTCCAAACAACACTTCCATGCCCAAGGCTGCCAGACGAAAATGGCGTGAGAGATACAGGACTGTGCTAAAAGTCTTTGGCCAGCAATCCATCGGTTGAAGCAACGCTGTAAGGAACAAATACAGAATGCAATCAGAATTACAACGACGATGATTTGTGTTTGTTTTTCCGTCTGCATGTTAGTTTGCAACAGATAACAGAACCATTTTTTGTCTCTGAGAGAGAGGGAATATTTGCACTGGGACTCAAACTGAAGACGGAGACAATAAAGTGACAATAAATTAAGGCCAAAATAAGACAGCCCTGAATATAAGACGAAAATTCATTTTCTAGACCAATTCTGGAAAATGATTTTCAGTCAGTTTTCATCAACAACCATTTCTCCCTGACAAAAAAACGAATCAAAACAAATGCACGTTCACCAAAATGATGACAAAATGAATTGACATTTTTGTCAACGAATAAAACGAGGAAAATGTTGACAGAAATTAATTCCAATCATATCTAATTTCATCTTGTAGATGGTAGGTGTGCTGTTTATCTGGAAATGACGAGACTAAATCTCCAATTGTTATTTACATGTGTCTACGAACACATCAATACAGGAAGTGTCTCTTCTTTGTTGAGTCTGGCTTTGCAACGTCACTGAGTACCTCTGCTGGTCACATTAGGTATTACAGTCTGTACTGACCTGTCATATTTGTCACACATTATTCAACAGCTGAAACAATTATTTAAATGCTTCTTCATTTCAGGTAAAGTAATATAACATTAAGATTAGTGTGAAATGACTGACTTATCGATATATTCTTTGACAGCAGGTTTACGTTTTGTCATGAATTTTATTATTGTGTTGCTTTGCAGGTAGCCTAATAAAGGTGCTTTCAAGGAAACTTTTAAGATGTCTTATCATCGATACTTTATATTTCAGTTGACTTCATTTACCGTGATTTTTAGTTGACTAAAAAAGGAATTTTGGAATAGAATAAAGGAATAGTGTTGTGAAATTTAGTCAACTAAAACTAGGCCAACAGTAAATCAATGTGCATGAATAAAATATGCTTAAAATTGAAATACATTTCAGTCAAAAGACTATGACTATGTGTGTGTGAGTGACAGGAAGAAAACCTCTGACTCGATTGGGGAGACGTTGTTTGGCGCCACCGCCTGGTTTGCATGCATAAATCGACACCCGCATGCAAGACCACCCATCTTTATCACACTGTTAAGTCCTATATTCGGGTCAATACGGTAATTACGAGAATAAAATCCTCAAGTTATGAGGATGAATTTCAAATTTGAGAAAAAAAGACGTAGATTTATAAGAAGAAAATCATAATTTTACAAGACTATAGTCATGATAATACAAGAAAGGTCTTGATTTTATGAGAAATAATAGTCATAATTTTAGCAGTACTGTATTTCCTTCATGTTACAAGATAAATGAGCAGTGAGAAGCAATTGTCCCGACAGAATATGATAGTCAACAACAACGCTGTAAAGTGTTTTGTTGACTCCGTCAGCCTTTCAAGGATAGCCTTTTGCTGTACTGCACACAGGCGCCCTGGAAGTCATCATCCCTCTCCTTCAAACCTTCAAGCACAGCCCCACTAAAACAAACAAGGGCCCAAATCCAAGCGTCCTTCCTGCGTCTAAAAATACAGAAGTCAAAAGCAGGCGCCTGCGGTCCGTTCAAAGCAGATCAAATGTTTTACAGTCTTTACACCTAATTCTCTCTTTGTGTTACAATCGCTCAGACACAGCTCAACATACAAAGAGGCTAATTTTGAATATAAACCTCTTGTTTGCACAGAATGAGATAATGAGGATGATCGTTCTTACATAAGAAGCCCACAACAATGGGACCATGTCGCTGCCAGGTTGGATAGACAGAATGATCACAGGCACTAAACAGTGTTTTTGTTTGTGCTTTTATTTGCCCAACCTTACTCAGACATCCCCATGTGGGAGTTACAATATGGAGGCTTTTAATGAACAATTTAGCGTTCCAGTCCCGTACTAAGCTTTAAATTGAGCTAAAATATATTCTCTACTTACAGCTTGTATGTGTGTATAATGTGCCAAGCACCACAAAAGTGTCACAACTGAACTCATGTCAACTCAAGACATCTTGACGCAAAACACTTCATGTGTTTTTAGCAGCCTGTTCTCATATTTAGCAGGAAATTCTTCAAAAAGGCTGAGAAATATATTACTACATACATGAAACTGGACTCATTCTTTAGCAGTGTGAGCTGTGGTGGACCTGCTATAGTGAATACAGAACAGTGCCTCAATTGTAAAATGCATGTGGTGAATATATCTTATCTCATTGTGCTGTCCTCTATATATATTTTATTATATGTTTTATTTTTGATACACAGTAGCGATTCCATACAAAAATTATGTGCACTAATTCTCATCATCTTTTTGTGTTGTTTTTGGAGCACCTGCTTACATTTGCAGTACAATTGTTTTTCCCATTGGGCTTTAAAGGCACACATTCTGCCTGGCAACAAGTGGCCATGCAGACAAGTGACGTGATCTGCAATATAATGCTACATCTACGTAGAATCTATGATTAGCAATATAATATAATATTTATCATATTCATATAATTTTTTAATAACTAGACATCATCTCTCGACACTTTGCATTTTAAATTTCACGTCTTCACTCTTATCACCATTTTTCAAAATAAATTTTTAACTATTGCTTTTTCCTGGTTGAATACGGTCTATTGTCAGTCAAAAAATATGCATATTATCAAATTTTTCAGATTCTTGACCTAAATTAAGCTTTTTCTAGCATAAAAATGACTAAGCGAATGAAAATACAAATTAATGGCATTCAGAAGACGCATTGAAAGACGTGACATGTAGTATTCTACACTGTTCACGAGGCGTCAGTAATGTTACATTCATGAGACAATAGCCACCGCAGGGAGTACGCTGAAGAAAAACAAAAACTCTCCCAATGCTAACATGTAAGTCTATGTTATGTCATATTTACGTCTAATATGTCTTATGTGCTGTTATTATGTCTACTATATTTGGTAATACGAGTTTAAAGGTGACTATAGGGGTGTTATTTCATGTCGAGAGGGCTCTAACAATGTTAAAACCCATATTTAGGGGGTTGTAAACAGGTTTTCTATGGTCTAACTACGAAAATATTCCATTTATAAAGAAGGAATCCTCCTTCGCGGAAATTCACTTATCACAGTCGGGTCTGGAACCAATTAACTGTGATAATCAAAGGAATTGTACATTATCTTTAATAATAAATGTTATAATACATTTTATTTATTATTCCTTCGGTTTTCTGAAGAATAATGAAAGATTTGCCCATTTGCCCATTTGCCCTTTTTTTCCAAAACCACACAAACTACAAAAATGGCAGCTATAATGCACTGAAAAACACTATTTTGCTTCAACAAAAAGAAGTTAAGTGTTTCAAAGTAGTGCATTATTTTACATATTTATCCATTCATTAGATATACAAAAATGTTTTTTCCCTTGTGAACCTGTCACTTGTTTGGATTAGGCAATGTGTAGAGTGACATTTTGACATTCTTAAAGACACAGTATGCAGCGGGTTCCTCCAGCTGCCTAGAGGGTGCCGCCATGCGACCATACTGTCTGCTTTGAGTACTCAGACGTAACACACGCATGTGCACCAGTTATGTTTGTTGTCAGCTAATGGTAGCAATTTGGCAAGGTTTAGCTACTTACATTAACTATCATTGAATATATCATACCCACACAATGAAGCGTCGCTTGTGGGGCCGCCTTTGGGTACGTGCACGCACTATGGACATGTACGTGTATACAAGACCGCAGTGAGCGGCAGCTATGAACGTTTTTATTTTTTATTTTATTTGGACCGAATGAAAATTTATGCAGTTGAATTCATAATTTTAATTCTTATTTTTTTGGTTTGAAAGAGCAAGTTGCATGCAGTCCTTTTAAATGTCATACAAGTGTGAAAAGATGTTAACCACTGCAGTGTCCTTGATGATGCATGTCAACTGCAGGCAAGGAGGGTGCATGCGCGAAGCTAACTCTCTGGCTCCAATCTCCTTTTATTAATATCGTCCACTTAATGTCTCTTTTTGTACTGAGCAGCCTCAACAGAGACGTGACCGACCAACCGTGCGGCTCATTTGCATAACAGAGCAAGATTATGTCAAAAAGGGACTCCTTTAAAAGGATATTAAACAATGTTCACTTTCTTGTGTACATTTCCATTATTCCAACAGTGCTTGTCAATGTATTCTATGGTTCTAATCATTCTTTTAAGTTAATCCTTGAGAATGACGCTCACTGAGCTGAAAGCGCTATATACTGAAGTCTGGCAAGATTTGTTACGTATGACAACGTTTCAACTTTGTGTGACGTTAGAGGCATCTTTGTTGAATTAACGGCATGTGACTATGGAGAATACAACACTTTGTGCATCAAATCAGACGGAATTCCAGTGAGAAAAGGCTCAGGCTCAGACTGAAACAAATGCTGCTATAGAGAACACAGAGGTACAAGGAGTTCTCCTAACATGTTCTAGTAATGCTTTTAATGTCTCACAGTGCATGTTAACTAGTGTCACAGCTGCTCTGGTCCCATCACAACATCATCAGGCGTTTAGCTTGGGGTCACTCTAAATTGCTTGCACTATTTTCACACCTCACTGCCCTCCAAGTCAATATTCAGCAGAATCTCTGCCATAATTGCAAGTAAATATGGAGGTATTTGGAAAATGATGTAAAAAGCTAAGATGTTTGATAGAAAATGAATGCAGTAGTCCTGCAGGGGGAATCGAAAAGTGCCATTTGGAGCTGATGCGTCGATCTTGTCTTGACCTCAAGAGTCCTTGCTAAATGGTAACACAGATAATGCACTTGCACTTGTCTGCAGCACAATAAAAAGCCTCGAGGGGAACGAGTTAGTGTCATTCTTCCTATACAGCTCCGCGCGATGCTTCCTGCATGCTTATGGAGGACGGCCACTCTGCCATTTTGTTCCCAGAGGAAAGAAAAATTCAGCTCATCTTGATCCAGCCACTATTTCTTTGAGCTCATTTTAACATCAATAGATTTTTTTTCCCGTGTCATACCTCTTAAATTAATCTCCTGGGAAATAGGCTTCCTCCTGTCTCAGCTCACGTAAAATGCTTCATTTTATTCCTCAAGTAATCATCACTTGAGACACAAAATGAAACTTGATTGGCTTATGAGACTCACTGCATAAAATCTCATATTTGCTTCTGTGAACACGCAGTGTTAAACCCATCTAAATGCGCTGCAAAGGAGTTGCTTTTCTTTTTTGTTTGTTCATCCTGTTAGGCTGAAACCTTGCTCCATGCCAGGCATGGACGAAATTTTGATTGGGGCACAACTGGCTTGAGTGTTTGGTGGGGATTCAAATTAAAATGTTACATATTAAAATGGCTGACGTGACCCAGGCAGAACAAACGGCTAACATGTTCAAAACTTACGGTGGCAGATGAACATGAACTCCTGGCCAATTAGCAAAACATGGGTGTGCAAGTCCAGGCGTTCATGCAGCTACAGCAGGGACGACAACCAGTTGATGAGCTTGTGGGCGGTCAAAAGGAAACGGCTTCAGTTTGAGCGGCCGTTTTCGGCTTGTTTTTAGTGCTTGACCTGTCTTCATTTAATACTCTAGAGCAGGGGTGTCCAAATGAAAGGATGCAAAGGTCACTTTGATATTTTGTAAACCAACACATGTATTGTATATACAGTATGCAAAGAGCTTACAGTATATATAGTTCAAGAAAAAAAATGCATTTCAACTTATCTTTCAACTTAGGTGAAAAAGCGTATTATTAGTATTAACTATGTTTTTTGCTCTTTTTTTCTATTTTTACTGTTTTTTTTAAATGTTCCGAATATTGAAACTTTCTTGAATAATCTTTGTAAGTTTTCTTCTTGTAATATATCGACTATATTCTCACATTATTATAACTTTTTCCCCACCCTATTTTTCAAAAATTACTTTATTTTGTTTTGTAATGTGAGTGTGAAAAGTTGTTTGTCTATATGTGCCCTGCGATTGGCTGGCGACCAGTCCAGGGTGTACCCCGCCTCTCGCGCATATTCAGCTGGGTTAGGCTCCAGCAAATGGATGGATGGATGGATTTTGTTTTGTTTGTTTCTCATAATATTACAACTTTTAAGAAAACTTATTTTCTTTTTAATATTTCAAATCTATGCTACCGAAATGACATTATTTTTCCTCATAATATTAAGAGTTTATTCTGGTAAAACTCTTCTTTTCTCATTATTATCCAACTTTTTTCTATTCAATATATTGACTTTATTCTCTTAAAATTACAGCTGTTTTTTCATTTCGACTTTGTGCTTGTAAATTTTGTTCTTGTAATTACCATTAATTATCATTTTATTGCCATAATAGTTTGACTTTATCCTCGTAATATTATAACCTTTTCCGCAACCTTATTTTCCAAAAAATACAACTTTATTCATTGTTTTGTTTTTGTTGTTGTTTTGTTGTCATAATATCCCGCCATATTACGACGTTATTCTCGTCAAATTACGACTTTTTCTTCTTAGATTACAACTTTTTTCTCTTAATATTTTGACTTTATTCTTGTAAAATTACAGCAAATTTTTCAATTTAATTTTTTCTTAGATTTCTTGTTAAACTGTATTTTTAGAATGTGCTGCGGGCCAAAAAAAAAACAACTGCCAGCCACTAGTGGCCCCCAGGCTGCACTTGGAACACCCTTGCTGTATAGCGTAACATTGGTTTTGGACAGTAAAAACTGTAGAAGACCAAAACCACGTGACCAAAGCTGCCTTTTGCAAAAGTGCAGGGGACATGTCCCCACCGTCCCCTGAGGTGAGGATTTTCCTTACATTGAAGAGCTGGGCGGTGAAAATCCTTGAATTTATTCTCATAGTCGTATTGTTTTGTTTTCGGTGAGGCCCTGAAACACCAATGTAGTCTATAACCTATATACTATAATTTAATCGAAAGAGAAACACATCTGTGCTACACAGATGTGCTAAGCTGATAGACTCAAAAATAATGAATAGAGTCATTAAAGCAACATGCGCTTTACTTGTATACGTGACCCTGTGTGTAAGTATTGAGTAATTATACCTTTTCTCCCTTGAACTTGTTGAATATGATGATATTAAAACACTTTTACTCGTCTGTTTTTCCAGATGTCTGTTGTGGTCCCGGTGCTCATAAAAAAGAAATGCTTGTGGCCTGAGTGCTATTGCCCTTTTGAAAATCATTCACTTTTTGTGGCAGTGAGTTTATTATGCTGCAGTTTCCCCTCCAAAAGTTAATGGAGTGCACTTGGACTGATCCCAGGCGCTTAAGTAATGCCAGTAGCTATTGCTAATTTAGTATCATGTCGTTATTTCCATCGGCAGTGAGCACACGGGGTGAGAAAATGCGGTGAACTGAGGTGTTTTGACGATAATGCAGCACATAAAGCGGTCCAGCATTGCAAAAGCTGCATCATCTATTGAGTACAGTAGGCTACATTGTTCTATTTTTTTGCTGTTTGATCAACAAAAGGACATTTAGTTATCATCACTTTCTGCGCGTGTGGGCTGTAATGCCACGTTTGTTATCGGATGCTCTTGCTCGCTCTCCAGCCTGGCTTTCAGCTCTTGGCGGCGATCGGGACAGTCACACGGCGAGCGTGTTGAGTCCCTCTGGACACGTCACAAGTGTTCTGACGGTCCTGCCAATACACGCCCACCCGGGCCATCTGTAGCCGGGCCTTTTCTCCTTCTCCGCCTACCCTTTTTCCAGTTCCCCGGATATCAGCACGGCATTGATGTGGAGACAGATTGTATTTTCCATTTCTCCTTAATATGTCTGATCTTATGTTTGAATAAATCATACAGGGCAGCTTTGGCTAATGTGGGTTTTTGAATCAGGCCTCCATCTAACCCTTTCCAAGTGTGGCTAAAATGCTGTAGAACCTCTACAGTCAAACACAAGCTGGATTGTTCTGATTTAGAAATACAATAATTTTCCTATAGGAAATAATGAAAGTACAAAAAACCTGTTCCAGGGTCAAACTGTTGCCATCATAAAACCTTTTTTAACTGTACGGCAAGGGTGTCCAAACTTTTTTCCAACGATGACCAGAAAAATCAAAGGACTCTGGTGCCATTTTGATATGTAGCATTTTACAGGCTAAAACCAACCCACGTAAGATATAAACTACTGCTCAAAATTGTGGACACACTTCCTCATTCAAGAGCATGAGGAAGTGCAGTGTATTTCCATCAGCTTTGTGTTATAATACAAAGCATATTGTTAGTGTTGTTAATGTTAACATTTCAACTTTCAGAGTTGGGGGCAAGTTTGTGTTTTGCAAGTCTCAAATAAGTCTCAAGTCTTTAATATCAAGTCTCGAGTTAAGTCTCAAGTAAAGCTGTTCGGCCGCACCCTCGGACCGGCCCGGTGGTTGGGGGCCTCCGTCCTTAAGGACAGAACTTTTTTTGGTTGTATCCCAAAATGTATGTTAATTTAGACGTTAGACTGTGCTCACAAGAACTGTGTAGAATATCCAGCACAAAGTTAGTCACTATAATTAAAAGAAAGCACAGTATTGTCAGGGTTTCCTACACTTAACTGGAAAATATTAACAGAATAAAATTACGGGTTAAGCCCTACATTGAAATGCTGCAAGGATTATGGGATTTATTTATGTATTGGTCATAACAGTTATGCAATATCTGTCCAAAGGTCAGTAGTCCTTGTGTGCTGGTTTTACCATTCTGGCATTACAGATATGAATAATAATATTAATGTAATGGTTTAATATAATCTTCTTTCATTATGTTCTATTATATGCATCAAGAAATCACATTCTTCTGCTTAATAGTGAGGGATACAGCATTCATTACAACTTCAGCGGTCGAGTATGGTTCGTTTCTCCGTGTAGCACTACTTGCTGATTAAATCTAAATGCTTCATATGTTTTTTCTCCCAAAAATGTGGTTTTCAGCAGGATTCACCACTGCTCCCACAAACTGAGCTCCTGCAGGCAGAGTGATGCCGGATGAATGTCAAATTATGAATAATCTACAGTAGTTCTCTGTAGTCACCTCTTGTCATGGCTGAATGTGCCTAATTTGCATCAGCACCATAGATATTCACGGAGAAATGAAGGAAAATGTGGCAAAACTTTCTGAAATTGTTCCGGTAGAGAGGACGATAAAAACATAACTTCCATGGCCATGAGGTAAATATGGTCCTAAAACATCTATTGGATAGTCTACAAATGTCTTACGGGGAAAGGTTGTGCAGTTTTCTTGTCAACTATAATAAGATTTATGATTCAATGTGAAGGATCTGAGGGTGCTTTCATTCTGATGGCTTCCTGAAGCCCATCTGGATGCTTTTTTCAAAACCTTTTGAAGCTTTTTCATGTAATAGCATTTAAGATGCAGCCTTTTTAGTAACGCTTTGCTGTACAAATTTACCAATCTACAACTGCTGGCGGCGAAGCTCTTCAAATGCAACTTGAGACATTAGGACAGCAGGCTTTTTAGGATTTTCTTATGTTGTGAATAAGAGAGGCCCAATGTCATCTGAGGACACAAAAATAAATAAACTAACGGTGCTTGTTTGTTGAAGTCTTTTTCGTTAACAATAATGAAACACAACTACCTTGAATGCCAGACTATGGTTTCACAATTACGTACACCTGGAAACAGAAACAGCAGAAACTGTTTGGAAAATGGCAAGTATGTCACACCCATTAGATTCCAATCATACTGTGTCAGCAGAAGATGTACCATACAGTATTGCTTCAAAAAGTGGCCTCCACTTGCCTTTACCGTGACGGCCACCACCATGCACCGCAGTAGACATCTTTAGCGCAACCAGAGTGGACATGGCATCTGTAAAGCTGATGTTTACACTGGAGTTTAAAGAGAAAGAGCGGAATGAGTTAAAAAAGTAAATCATATTATATACGTATATATATAGCGCCTTGCCTCTAATAAGTGTTTGGTACACGCTACGGTGTGCATAAATAAGCATAAGCGTTTGGGTTAAATTGCTTCTTTGGCGGTGTCCACTATTGTGTACAAGCTTGCCCTTAACCACGCACATAGCTGTCACACATACGATACATTTGTGACATTTGCTGACTAGCATTGTTTTCAGTGTAAAATTTTATGAATTACTGGTGTCTTATAAACAGCTACAGTATAAACAGTATAAACACCTACAGTATATGTACTGTTTTTTCATGGGCCTATGAGGCACAGGTAATTGTAGTCCATCAGTTCTGCCTAGCAACAAGGGTGTGTGCCTGGTTGACATGGCCAGAAAAAAATGACATTCTGTTGATTAAATTGAAATGTTGTTTGGTTGTAGCCTAGCTACGTTGGTACCCCGACAGAGTCATTACACTTGCACTGAGCAATTCCTCTTCTTTCCTACAGGGGGAGCTTCTGAGCCCATGCCGGTGCAGTGGCTCAGTTCGCTGCACCCACCAGCCCTGCCTCATCAAGTGGATCAGTGAGAGAGGATCCTGGGCCTGTGAGCTCTGCTATTACAAGTACCAGGTCATAGCTATAAGCACAAAGAACCCACTACAGGTGAGGATGGCATCGTGATAGCTTGGCGATAATGTGAAAGTTGGGCATTCGCGGTCAAGTTTGGAAATTATTTTGCCCTCATATTCATCTTTCTCCTTATCATAGCAGTTTTGTTTATTTAGGATTGAAAGCAGACCATTTTTCAATGGTCATTCTAGATTAGGTATGATTGCATGCTTCTGTAGGGAGTTGCTAAATTACCCGAAATAGAATGTCTGTGCTGGTGGAAATGTCTGACAGATCCGATTTGCACTTAAAAGGGTGGCAGATTTTCTCCCAGACTGCTACCGTCTCCATGATGAAACATTTGTGAGCACAACACAGAACCTAAAGCACCTTCAACTAAAACGCTGCCACAAGAGTGGGAGGTTGAATAGGTGAATAAGTCTATTTAGATATATTCCATGTCCAGGCACTTGTTCCAAGTGATGTTTGCAAACTAGAAACTGCAGTTCCCTTAGAAATTACGTTTGAATGCCGTTTCTTGAAGAAAGAAATAGAATTGACGTTGGTAGAATGGGGCAGTGAGCGGTGTATGGATGATGCCAAAGAAGTTTCTGGCATCTAGACATCACAACTTGCAGGAAAAAGCCCAAATATTTTGTAACGAATAAAACTAAGTATTCATCATAATAAAAATAATATTAAACGCTTACAAAATATGAGTTTGTATATAAAAATGACCTATAAAATAGTTGCCATTCCTCAAATAATCACTGGGGGTGTCACCTCTTGACCAAATAATACGCCTTAGCGCAAATAAATACCTGAGATTTTTTCTGTATCTTGTAAAATCATAAATCTTTATATGTTATATTTATTAATATTTTATTTTAAATACTATTTATTTGTGAACAATGACTTTAAAATAGGTAGCTTGGGCATCTAGTCCGGATGCCTCCTGGATGCCTTCCTGGTGAGGTGTTCCCAGCATGCCCAGCCGGGAGGAGGCCCCGGGGCAGACCTAGGACATGCTGGAGGGTTCTCCTGGTGGAACTGGAAAAGCTGGCCGGAGGCCGGGAAGTCTCGACTTCCCCACTGAGACTGCTGCCTCCACAACCCGACCTACAATAGGCGCTCGCAAATGGATGGATAGACTTTAAAATAAAATATTTCTATTATGATGGTACATCTACTTTCACCCAGTGACCACTTTATTAGGCACAACTGCAGAATTACTTCACTGATATTTTAGGTAAACACAAGGGCCTAAATATATTGTTCAACTAATGTAAAACTGGAAATTATAATCTTGGTACATTTTTTTTGAGTGCACCTAAAGGTTTGGTCAGTGTGTATAGCAATGAAAACTGACCTGCAACGTGCATGTGCGTCTGTGTGTCTGTGTGCGCCGTCATGCAGTGGCAGGCCATCTCGCTCACTGTGATCGAGAAGGTGCAGATCGCAGCGGCCATCTTGGGCTCTCTCTTCCTGATGGCCAGCATCTCCTGGTTGGTGTGGTCCTCGTTCAGCCCGTCGGCACGCTGGCAGCGCCAAGACCTGCTTTTCCAGATCTGCTACGGCATGTACGGCTTCATGGACGTCGTCTGCATAGGTGGGCTGCGCCATTTCATTCTGACATGAAGAGAGTCAAGCAAATACAATGTCAGCATGGACACATACAGTAAATAGATATAAGGACACGTTACTTACAGTAATGAAAATAAAGCTATGCCATATTGGAATTTACACTAGTAAAAATGTAATGTACACCTGTATAATCTAATGCAATTCAATACAAGAGCTGTATGACAAATGATGCCTTTACAAAGACAGTAAAGGCATTATTAGCCAGCCTACAGAGGAAACTCATTTTGGCCGTTTGTGACCATAGGTGAGGTCGGAATATAAATTGAACAGTAAATCGAGAGAGCTTTTCCTTCTGGCTCAACTCTCTCTTCACCGACAGTGCGGTACAGCGATCGCATTCCTGCAGACGCTCCGGCGAGTCGCCTGTCAATCTCACACTCCCGCCTTCCCTTACTCGTGAACAAGACCTGAAGAAACTTGAACTCCTCCACTTGGGGCAAGACCCTCCCAACCCAAAGCGTACAATCCACCCTTTTACGGCTGAGAACCACGGCCTCAGATTTGGAGGAGCTGAGTTTCATCCCAGAAGCTTCACAATGAGCTGCCTACCACTGCTGAAGGTCACAGCTTGATGAGGCTATCAGGTCCATATCACCCACAAACAGCAGAGATAAAATCCTAAGGCCCCCAAACTTGATACTCTAAACGCCTTGGCTGCACCTAAAAATCCCTGTGAACAAGCACGACTTACTGACATTATAATAATTGATTATATCATTTTCAATGAGTTCCTGGTAAGAGACTAACCAGCAGTACTGCAGATTTTCCAGTTAATTATCGTACATTTTTGTCAGTAATGGCTCGGTAATGACTTTCCTACAGATATCCGATATTGTCCAGCACTCCATTACCAATACCGATACCAACCAATACTGATATTGTCAGCTGCTTAATGAAAACACATTATGCTTCTTCTACTGGATGCATTTCACAAGAAAACAATGTTTCTGCACAATAAGACAAATACTGTGAAAGAGTGCCAAAACATGCATGTGACTCCGACTGATTCTTCCTGAAGTGTGATATTATATTAGAGGCACTGAAGGAAGACGCTTTACTTCCCCCTCGCATAACCAGCGCTTTTGTCATGTTTTGTGCTTTGATTTTGGTTTTCCTTTTCCCGTTTGGTGCGATGTGCAGCTGCTTTGCGGTGGCTGAAAAACATGTGCAGTAGTACCTGATTCTCATTAGTAGTCAGCGCTACTATTTAAGTGGAGCTCTATTACACGCAAAGAGCAAAACATAACACTTTATAGTCATTGCAAATTGCATATTTGCAATCTGAATGTGAAACTTGTAAATATTTTCAGATCGCGTACATACTGAGCTTGTTACTCTGCCGAGCACGATGCAGTTTGTGCATCAATATCATTATCGGCAGATATGATCCAACATCTAATTTTCTGCCGATATTATCGGACATCCCTATTTTTTTCAACCCTCATCAGAGTGAAATTCATTTTATTTAAATATGTTTTGAAAAATATTTATTTTTTGCAATATTTTAATATATTTTCAAGTATCCATCCATCTATTTTCTATGCCACTTATCCTCATTAGGGTTGCGGGGGTATGCTGGAGCCTATCCCAGCTATAGTTTTAAATATATGTATTTAAATATTTTACATTTTTCTCAGTATTTTGACCCTGTTATATAGTTAAATTTGTTCAAATGTTTCTTATATTGGCTCTCATTAGCTGTGAAATGAATAAAGTGATGGTTATATTGAACAAGAACTTGATGAAAATGCAAAACTCTCATCTTTGAAGCCACTTAGCTTGGTTTCGTTGCATGCATTTAAATAGTTTTCCCACAAAAAAAAAATCTGTGACACTTTGAGGCCAACTTAGCCAACCAAGATGCCCTCATTGAAGGACTGATGGAGGGAAAAGTGATCTTCTCAGTGTGTCGTGCAATGAAAGTCAAATTTGCAGCATCCGTTTTAAGCTTGACATCCTCCTGGGTGGTAAGAAGGAATGTTGGATGGCATCGGTTTAAAAAAACTCTGAGTGTCACTGCAGGAAGAAGCAGGATAGGAGGATTGATTGTCTACGCTTTGGTCAGAATTGACTGTGTAAATTATAGAGATTAACTTGTCACCTGTAACGTCAAAAAGCAAGCGTGGGAGTGCCATTTTTTTTCTCCATTCTTCAATAAGTAATGTGAAAAAAATAGAGGTGATGGCTGCAGTTATTGAGCTTTGAGTTTATTACAGAGGTTACTGCAGCAAGGCCTGCACAATGCAATAAGGCAAGAATTCTGCCTCATTGCATAACACCAATAATACTAAGCTTTGATTGACACTGTCTGAGCAATGTAATTATAACAATACACTAAGTCCCCAACTAACGAACACAATTGGTTCCAGACGACCGTTCTTAAGTCGAATCGTTCTTAAGTCGAAACAAAATTAATATTACCAATTATGGTAATGTACGTGTATACATATATGTGTATGTATGTAAATATGAGTTTGGATGCAGTAGTAATATTAAACAAGGATAATTAATGAAAAAAACAATAATAATGATATAATAATACGTAATGATAAATGTTATTTACCTTTGAAGAGGAGTGGTCAAGCATGCGTCGTTGTGGTGGAGAAGGAGGAGGAGGAGATATTGAAAAAAAAAAGGACAAATGGTAGTCGTCGTTAGACTCTTCTAAAAGAGGTAGTGTTCTGTGGGTGGTGTATAATTAAGCAGGCCTATTAACTCTTCATAAACTTTAATCACACGCTCTGTCCAGGTTGTATCATCCAGCTAAAACATAGCTTTCCTAGCTTTACCGGAAGCTTTCTCTGCCCAGCGTTTGTTGGTCTCATTAGCGCCAAGGCTGCCTCTTGGTCCCATTAGCAGTGCCACAGTGCCCTCTACTGGTCAAACATGTACAGTAGCAGTATACATACTGATTCCTAAGCACTACAAGGCAAAATAAAATAAAATATAAACCAGCTGGCTTGTGTTCGTATCGGCGAGTGTTCGCTAGTCGGGTGTTCGTAAGTTGGGGACCTAGTGTATACTTTTATTGTGATTGTATTTAGCACCACTCTCAGAGGTGCGTATAATATTTCGTTAAATAATGTAACCAATCTTGGAAAGTGTCAATCAAACTGACGTTTCTCTTTTTAAATCACAATGGAATCATTCTTCCCCAACCCTCAGGATGAAAAAAAATGGAGCTGTCCTGTCATCAAACGTCATTCTCCATTTATCAAGACATGGCCTGCAAGCTTTAAGGACGGACAAGCAAAAATGCCACTCCACAAAGTTTAATGTGAGCTTTGTAAAGGCAGCATTTTGGATGTATACAGTACATAGTAACCCTTAAATGTCCTTAAAACTCATTCAAACATTTGTTTCTAATGACAAAAAATGGCAGTGCCCCAAAACAACTGTAAATATGTTATATACACAGTCGTCCCTCGCCATATCTCACTTGGAACTTCGTGACTTCACTCTCCCACGCTTTTTCAAAAATATTTAATAAATAAATACATTTTAAAAATTAAAATAAGGCAAAAAAAAGAATATTTAAGCAAATTTTACATTTTTTTTGTTTGCCTAAATTAAGCATTTTCAAGAATAAAAATGGCTAAATGTACGAAATTACAAATATATAAAGCATTCAGAAGACTCATTGTATGCGTGATATGTAGTACAATACACTGACCACCAAGCTGTCAGTAATGTTACTGTAATGTTCAGTAAGACACACAAGCACAAGGCTTGATCACCACGCAACAGGCACAATAGTTCCTGATAAAAATCCTTACCACCATACTGTAGCAGCCGTAACCCAGGCCAAGCTGAAAGTCCACTCTGAACCCCTAGAAGGCTCTAATAATGTTAAAAACGTATTTAGAACGTCATAAACAGGTTTTCTATGCTCTAACTGCGAAAATATTCCATTTATAAATAAGGAATCCTACTTTGCGGAAATTCACTTATTATGGTCGAATTTGCAACCAATTAACTGTGATAAAGAAGGGATTCCTGTGTGTAATAATTGTTCACATTTTAAACGAGTTTTTTCCCCCCCTTTTTGCTGAATGCTCAAAAGTAGTGCCATTTGATTAACAAATATAAAAATAACAAAAAATAAAGCCAGTGGTCCAACTTGAAATAGTTTAGATGGGATTAAAAAATTGTATTTTCAGTGTTTTTCTTTTTGTCATGAGGAACAAATCTGTTTTTGTGTTCCGTTGCCATTTTTGGCTAATTAAAGGAATAGAGATGACAAAAAAATATTCAAATATCGTCTGGAAAATTCCACCTACTGTATATTCATTCAACACAGGAATAAAAACTGAAAGGCGCACAATGTCCCTGGGGTCTGTTAAGGCTTGTGCATGTGTAGCTAATGTTCAGTTCTATGTTTTTGTAATGCTCTGCAAAGCGTTGTTCACAGTGGCATACAGGTTAAATGGCTTATTTACACCAAAATGTGGACTCTAAGCTTCTCTTGCTACACATTGATTCTCTTCTCTCAATAGTGAGTTGAAAGAACTCCAATCAATAAGTAATTTCAAACTGTGCTGAAAGAGATTATTGGACAACAACCAGAACGCAAATGATTTACCACTGCTAACTTCAATCCAAGAATCTAAAAAGTGCCATGTCAATGTTTTTTTGGTGTCAGAGGCATCTTAAATTAGATAACTAAAATAACCTAGAACATAATGAATGCTACATTTTCTAATTGATGCTCTGACCTCTACAGCTCTAATTGTCCACGAGGGACCTTCTGTGTTCCGCATCTTCCACCGATGGCAGGCTGTGAATCAGCAGTGGAAGGTCCTCAACTATGACAAGTCTATGGACAACGTTGATCTGAAGGACGTGGCAGTGGACAGGACTCATCAGACCAACCAGGGTTACCAGACTGGGCTCGGAGTGTCCACCTCCACCTCCTCGCTAATGGTTGTCGCCTCCACGGCTGCCGGCTCCACATCGGCGACCGTGGTGGCGGCCGCCGGAGGACTGGGGATGCAGCACTTGAACCCCGATGGAGGAGGCACGGTGGCCGACCCGCACTGCCCTTACAACATCCTGCACCTCCTCAGCCACCTGAGGTCGTCTGAACCCCGCAGTCAAGCCAGCAGTAACACACGAGAGCTGGTCATGAGAGTCACAACCGTATGAGGAGTCAGCTGTGGCCTTATGTCTCATATGGGGGCTGTGGGGGCGGGGTGTAGTGGGGCGGCAAAATTCTGGAAGCAGCTGAACTGCAACTGGACTGATACTGTCTTCTTGTTTGTTACATAACGCATCATCACTGTCCTTCCATGGATTGAATAAAAATCGAAATTGGTTAATTTGCAGAGCTGCTTGGAAAATAGTTCTTTGGGGGATTTTGAGTATTTCATTTAAATGCGTCTGTGTAGGCTCTCAGTCTTGCAAATGAGGTGAAGGCAGGGCTGAGCCAGAACAATAGATGCTAACGAGCCAGTATCAGAGTCGTTCATACCCAACTCAGGGAGCAACACTTCCCTTTTATCGGAGGTGCTAATAGCAGGAGAGGATTATACCACTACTCCGCCCAGGCTTAGTGTAAGGAACCAATAGAAGGAGAGTGTTGGCACACCAATTCCGCCCACTCTTACTGTATTTAAGGCCTAGGCTACCAGCACTTATTAGTTCGCTGACGAAGCTCTTCGGATGATGAGCGAAACGTCCGACACCTTCTTCACAGAAGTACAGAAAACGTCTCAAGAAGCCTTTCCCTCGTACTTCATTTAAAGTTGAAGCATTTTTTATGAAAAAGTACACTACATGCCAAAGAAAACTATTGGCCACTTGTTGCTAGGTAGAATTTAGAAGGCTTCATCATGACTGCCCCAAAGGCCAATGAAAAACGTGGCACATGCCAGCCACGCGCACTGATTGAGGACAGTATTCGGGCTGATGGTGCACCTGGACAGAGAGTCAGCAGGAACAGGCACAGGGTTTCAGACAGACGCATACTGAAGAACATAGGGATGTCCCGATCGGGTGTATTTTGAAGATTGGATAATATCGGCTTCCACCACGAGATCGGGCCGATCCGGTTGCCGTAAGCGTTCGTAACTCTGGGAAACACTCCAACATGGAAGGTGCGGTAATGCGCCTCAAAGCTGGTTGCCACTCAACTCCCGCCACCCGCAAGAAGAAGAAAACAACACCACCATTTAGACATGTCCGTGGTAAAGTTAGTTTCACGTTGGATGTTGGATATTTGGCTCCGTAGCTACAGCGGTAGTTCCCTCTCATTGTGCCCGGACTGCTGTGTCATGGTGCGGGGAGCTCGCATGAGAAGTGCTGCTCTAACCGCTGGTTGTTTATACTAGGGACCTTCAATAAATTATTATCGCATTAAAGAGAGTTAGTTAAAAAATGTCATATATTCTAAATCACTCCACAAATTGATCTATAACCATGTCAAATGATTAGTCCTACCCTAAAAGTATTTTGCACGCCCATTTTTTCCAGTTTTATCTTTTATTGAAAGGACTTTTATTGGATTACGGACCTGACTCAAAGAGGTTTGTTACAAAAGCCAAACAATATTGTTGGTCATGCTGTGTAATAAAAAGTAAATTCAGCAATACTTTGGTTGCATTATTTTTAATGTTTTGAAGAGATATTTTCTTAACCATATTCAATTCCACAAATTCACATTTGGAACAAAAGCTTATTATTTAAAAAAGAAAAAAAATGAATCGGTACCAGATTGGATGAGCAAGACTAAAAAAAATCGAATCGGATCGGAAGCCAACAAATGTGGATCAGGACATCCCTAGAAGAAAATGTTCCAAAAAACTGCCCATTCGTCCATCCAGCTTCTATGCCGCTTTATCCCCACTAGGGTCGCGGGGGTATGCTGGAGCCTATCCCAGTTGACTTTGGGCAAGAGGCGGGGTACACCCTGGACTGGTCACCGGCAATACAATCGAGGAGCAATCAAAACAGTGTTTACATAAAATTAAAGATAATAAAACCTGTAACATATAAAATTCTAAACTACTGTAACAAAACACAAATAAATAATACAAATTTAAACTAAAAACTACCATTTGCTGAATCTTGAGGGGCATCCCAAGCCTTGCCTTTTATGTAGACTCACCACTGCTTAAGGAATAAAAAAAGTCAAAAAATGGCTAATCCTATTTTTATGTTAAATGGTTGTTAAAACAAAGGTAGTTTTCCTTTTTTCTCTCTATTTTTCTTTTTCTATGTTATATTTTTTTCATGTTTACGGGACTGTTTGCAACCGTTACGTGGCTGCTTGGAGGGCGCTAACTTTCAAACATGCTTCTATAGATTTTATTCATCTCCAAGAGAAATTCAAATCCAAGCCTTCTTCCTGCTCCGAACAAATAAGCCACACCCCACTTAAAACACACACACACGTGCGCATTAGTGATAGTGATTTGGCTAAGTTTAGCTACTAACGTAAGAACAGACGGAATGCAAAATGGTGCTTGCTTCTCTGAGACTGTTTTTGAGTGTGTCTCCAAAACAGCTGTGAGTGACAGCCATGAACACCAGATATTTTATTCAGCCCGAATTGAAGTGACGGACAATGCAGTTTAATTTGTGAAAAATAGACATTTTTTGTGCAATCTGTTATTTTAAACCAATACTGTAATCCCCCACCATCTCACGCTTTGAATTCACGTTTTTTCAAAAACATCAATTGATCATGCTGTTTTGTGGTTGAATACGGCCCATTACAGTTAAAAAAATATATATATGTATATTAAAGAAAATTTTACATAGTTTTTGCCTAAATTAAGCATTTGCGACCATTGACTAACTGACCTTTCACCACAGCTTGTTAATTCTTCAATGCAGTACCAACATGTCAGCCTCTAGAACAGATACACAGGAGGAAGAGGAAAGATGTACTTACTTTGGGCATGGTTCAAAGTCAGCATCACTAAGTTAACTAGAGGCAGTATCTTTATGTTATTGCATCAGAGCGTGAACTGTAGCGAGGGGGCAGGGGGACACATTAGTCAAACCAAGATCTTTGTGTTTTTGGCCACTTCGTGCTGCAGCATGTCATCAGCATGCGGTTGTACCTAATGAACTGTCCAATGACCGTATAATGCAGGGATGTCCAAAGTGCGGCCCGGCGTCCATTTATGGCCCTCGGGACATTCTACAATACAAATAAACAAGAAACAGCAAAGATGGAAAAAAGAGCAGTGTTTTTTTTTACAGAAATAAAGATTAATTATTAAGAGAGTTAAGTCATAACCATCCATCCATCCATCCATTTTCTATACCGCTTCTCCTCTTTAGGGTCACGGGGGCATGCTGGAGCCTATCCCAGCTGACTTCGGGCGACAGGCGGGGTACACCCTGGACTGGTCGCCAGTCAATCGCAAGGCACATATAGACAAACAACCATTCACACTCACATTCATACCTATGGACAATTTAGAGTCACCAATTAACCTATCATGCATGTTTTTGGAAAGCGGGAGGAAACCGGAGTACCCGGAGAAAACCCACGCACGCACAAGGAAAACATGCAAACTCCACACAGAAATGCCCAGGAGAGAATCAAACCCAGGTCTTCCCGATCTCCAGACTGTTACTGTGTTGGCCAACATGCTAATCACTAGACCACCGTGCGTAAAGTCATAACATTAAGAGAAAAAATAGCATAAAGTTGAAAAATTAAAAGAAAAAAAGTCATAATATGAGAAATAAAACAAAAAAGTTGCAATTTTTGGAAAATTCGGTGATAAAAAGTTATAATACTATCAGAATAAACAAAAAAATGTACATGATGTGTGGAGAAAAAGTTCATATTAATAATACGCATTGTCACTGATAATACAAAGTTGAGATGCTCGTTTTTTTCTTTAAATATAAAAACGTCTTTGCAGATCTACGTAGGTTGGTTAAAAAAAATGTAAAAATGGCCCCAACATCCTTTGATTTTTCAATTTGCGGCCCGCGGTGGTAAAAGTTTGGACAGCTCTGGTATAATGTATCACTTTACTTCATAATCACTTCATGAGAAGCAAAATTCTCATTGCATTTTCAACATACTGGCTTCATGGCTTTATTTAATTTCTTTAACTATATTTCTATATTCACTCAAGGACCACTACTGAAGAGGGTAGTTTTGTGTTTTTTTTAACAAGTCTTCACTGTATTGTATCTCTATTCTCTATTGTTATCAATTCTTTAGTCACCTTCTCTAAAAACTGGAACATTTCCCAGTGTGGTTAACAATCTGAAGGACAGAGGGAAGCCAGCAGAGTGGAGTGTTTCTGTGCTAAAGCATTGGGTGTCACTTACAGTCTATTGCGTCCATACAGTATTCATGGTTCACATTTGGCTCACACAGCCAGCGATCTCGCAGCCTTTCAAGCGTTCGCATTCAAATATGCTCTTTCATAGCTCTTGTTTCATGTCCCTCGAATATCAGTTTGATCCCAGGAGACACCAGAGTCAGTGAAGAGGGTCGGGCTGTGTACTAAAGTTAGAAAAATTATCTTGTTTTTTTTGTTTGTTTTAATAGGATACACTACTCACAAACCAACAGGTGCAAATCATGTTTCTTTATTAGGTGTCCATCAAATATAATGTTATAAAGCTCCCAGGCCACTATTAAATTTACTGTTGTAGCAATGCTAGAATGACTGAGTGTATGTATTTGTCTGTGTGAGGCACGCAAACGGGTGAAAATTTGTCTAAAGATGCACGCCCACTGTGTTAACTGTGTTACTATTTTTATTTTTCTTCATTTTTGTCCTGTCTAGCCATTGGGGCACATAGTATTGTTGATCTAGATGCCCTTACAGGCTAAACAGATTTGCTCTGCCGGGGAGAAAAGTGTAAGATACTCTTCCACACCCACAAGGGCAGACAGGCACCGGGGGCGACACCCTACCAGACCCAGAGACGCCCCCGCCAACCGGAAAGGATCCCGCCCACCCCAGGCCACCCCATGCCCGGCCCCCAACACAGGACTGCCCTGCCCAGCGATGGAGGCGGTATCGCCCCCAACCCCATGGAGGCCCAGGCGGCAGAGGTGGAATACCCTGCAACCGCCCCCGTGGAGGCAGGTCTCGTGTACCCCCATAAAAAAGTAATAAATAAATAAATAAAAATAAATAAATAAATAAATAAAAGCACTCATACACACACACACACACACACACCGTGATCCTCCTCCTCCTTGGAACGACACTTCCTCATTGTCACGAGATGGTCGCGAGATGCATTCATGGACACTCCGAAAATTACAATAATGTCCTAATTATGCGCATATGTGTGGTTGAAATAAATAGAAAGACAAAGAAAAAGAATACGTGGATACTCTTATCACTCACTAACCTAACCCTTACTGCGGAAGTATAATTTGATGCATTTAAGTATGCTTGGAAATCCCAGAAAATATATCTACACTCAAAGCGTGAATTCAACTTATATTACTTGGTGTGTTTGAACGCAACTCAGTTAAAGTGTGATTCAAATGTTGTGCCACTATTAAAGAGACTAGTGTCAGTCAAATAGATTTTCAGACATGTGTGCTATCTTTTAGCTTGAGCAAAATTTTCACTTCATTCGGAGCTGTTAATACACACAAATGTATATGTAACTGCGTCCTGTCATTTATTTTTTGGTTCATAAAATACAGTAAAAATAGGCATATTTCACACATAGTTGCAAATGGTGATTAATCTTGATCAATTAAGTGGAAAACAGTCATTAATTTGATTAAAATGTATAATCATTTGACAGCCATAATAATCATTCATACATATTAAGATGCTGCTACTCTGAGGATTTCTCCAAAAAAGCTTTGTTGTATAATTTGCGCTGACAAGTATAAAAATCTAATCTAAATTTCTTACACTGTAGCTTCAAGCTGTTTTGCTGAATCGCCACTAAATTTGGTAGACACCTTTAGTAGACTGACAAATAAAATTTGTGCAAGATTGGTTGATAAACATGGCTACCATCTATCAAAACCTCTTTGCAGGGACACAAGCAGGACTAATTGGCCATATGTCACTGAGCATTTGTCTAATAATGATACAACTTTGAGGATAGGTATTAAATAGACCACAACCCATATGGAATGCCACAAATGTAATTTACAGTCAGGTGGAAAAATTAGAACACCATCTTAATTTTTTCACCTGACTGTAACAAGAATGTCAGCCAGTTCACAACAGACCTCCGCCAAAACCCCCCAAAAAACAGCGCAGCATGTGATTCTGTGCTTATTTGTTAAACAGTTTCCCCCCGACAGATGCATTATTTTTTGCAGCTCTGCTATCTCACATGATCATAATGTGCCAAGAAAAAATCCAGCAGGCAGAGAATCGGGAAGCGCTGTGATTTGACTGCGGAATTAATTATTGAAGAACCATCTTGCAAGGAGCTAAGGAGCTGTGGAGGTTGTAGAGAGTTCAGCAAGAAGCTGCTTTCCTCTGATTCCCGTCACACGTTTTAAAGTGCAGGTGTGGTGCACATGCATGATGGGGCGCTTGTCAAAGCCGGTCCACGTGAACATACTTGACTATCATATATGTGTATAAAGAATTTAAGTGCTGGATAATAATCAGAATTAAGCTAATTGAACTACTTACCCCTTAATGCCGCATGACGTAGGCATACTGGTTCAGAAAAGTGAAAAGGGAGGCTTGCTGAAGGTAGTTGAAGTAAACTTTCCGGACTGTCATACAAGTGTAAAAAGATGTTAACTGCTGTATAAAAACCCAATCAAAGCTAAAATAAAATAAAACTACTCACCCCTCGGTGGGACATGACATAGGCGTAATGCAGGGGTGTCCAAACTTCTTCCAGCGAGCGCCACATACTGAAAAATGAAAGGATGCAAGGGTCACTTTGATATCTTGTAATGTAGATATGCTATGAAGTTACATGTACCTTAAAAAAAATACATATCAGGTTTGTGATTTAGGTGAAAAAGCGTATTATTAGTATGAACTTCGACCTTTAGTCCGTTTTCCCCATTTTTGCTTTTGTTTTATTTTACTTTTCCAAATATTTCCATTTTCTTCATGTACATTTTCTTGACTTTATTACCATATAAGTTTTTCCCCAACCTAATTTTCCAAAAATTACAAATTTATTTTGTTTTGTTTGTCATTTTGTTTCTCATAATATTTCAATTAAAAAAAAAAAAAAAAGGCATCTTTTCGTTCTGCCTTGGCGGAGGTCTGCTTTCTGCTGAGTGAGTTACTGGCACTGTATTTAATTTGAAAGGCCTTCCTATTTCCTGTAACTCTGCTAATGCAATCAGTGCTGTGATGCCCAAGGCTTGTAAGTGTAGTTATTTAATTAACAAGCTATTCTTCATGCACAGCATGCTATAAACCCACCATGAGTTTTAAACCACAGAAAATGGACCAAAATGGGCTTACTGAGCTGCTCAAAGTGGATAAACTGCATTCAGGCAGTTCCATTTGAATTTTAAAACACTCTGGGATAAAAGCGGGATATTAACATAACTAACATAACTCACTGTGCACTTCTTTTGCTCTTTGAAGAGCTGCACATCGTTTCAGAGATTGATTGCTGGAGTCTGTCCAACCAAACAGCATAAACTCAGAGAGTGCAGATAAGCGACAACAAGGAACCCAACAAACAGTAAAAATGGTCTTTTACAAGGAAGGAGGTGTGGACAGTGTCCCATTATGCCAAATCATTCTCCATAACTTTTTCTGGGGTGGGTGAGGGGGTGGGGGAGGTGGGGGTTGGGTAGTTGGGCGTAGTGCACACTCAAGGGTCACTGCTCACATGTTGACACTGTTGTTGATGAAATTTAAGAGGGATTTAAAGGTTTGGGAGCATGCAGCTCCCTGACAGCACTTTCAATCATTGTCTACACTTTTTTTCTTTTCTTTTTTTTTTACATTACTGCTGCTGCAATTTACAACCACGGGACATTTATTGTCTCTCTCAAGGACATTTCCATGTGATACATGACAATTGCAAACTGGTGAGAGTCTATAAATTATACAGAAAGGGAGCAATAGCGGAGGATTTTATACATTGCACTTGTTTGTGTGAAGCTAAAATGAATGCACTACTTGTGCTTTAAGTAGCAGCTATCATTAAACCAAACCAATGATGTCAAAGAGGCATTCATGTAACTACAGGTTATAAAGTAATAGAGTAATCTCTTGTTTATCGCGGTTAATTGGTTACAGACCTGACCGTGGTAAATTACTTTCCGCAAAGTGCTTATTAGTGATTAAAGTGCTTATTAGTATTTCCTTATTTCTCAAGGAAATATTTTTGTAATTAAAGCATAGAAAACCTTCTAAATACAGTTTTTAACATTAGCACTCTAGACATGAAATAACACTCCTATAGTCACCTTTACACTCATATTACCCAATATAGTAAACGTAATCAGAATAAATAAGTCATTTAAGAAATACATAAGACCCATGCGCGTGTGTGTTACTATAAATGTGTCCCCCATGGGTCAAGGGTTGAGTTTTAGCTTGCCATGGGTTACGGCCACAACAGTAGCTGGTTTTTTTATAAGGGAGTTTTATGAGGGATTTTTGTGCCTGTTGTGACATAATTCAAACCTGCAATACAAGCCTGTTGTTCTGGAAATCTGGTGATTGTGTGTCTCACCGAACATTACAGTAACATTGCTGACACCTAGTGACCAGTGTAGAATACTACGTCAACGTCTTTGAATGCCTTATACTGTGTTTGTATTATAGTTCATTTTGCCATTTTTATGTTTGAAAATGGTTAATTTAGGCATATGTACATATAATATATTAATGATAGGCTTTATTCAACCACAAAGCGGCATTATTTATGAATTTTATATTTTTAAAACTGTGATAGAGTGAAGGCGCATAATTTGCACGGCAAAGTGAGACAACCAAACAGCATTAAGTCTATTTTGTCATTTAATATACATGTTCTACACTACAGCCTATTAAACAATGAAATTTAGAATTTACCAGGCTATGATATTTGTGTCCTTATAGCATTATTTACTTACACGTTACTTAACTAGCTGCACAGGCAGTACAAGCAGTACACACGTGTATGTCCTGACTGCTCAGGACAATATGGCCAAGTCAGCTGTACTGAAGAGCCACCAGGCCATCAAAGCTGCAAATGACATTCGGTCAGGGGTTAAACAATGCACTTTTGTACTTGAACAACCGTTAATCAGTGTTTACAAGTGAGATGACTCTTGATGATGTGCAGTGACTCACATTTGCATTACTCATTCACCATTACAGTTAAGACTGCTTCATTTCTTTTTACACTTCTATGACAGTTATGTATGTTAACTAGGTAAACATTGTCTGTTATAAAAGTTTTTATGATGGCGACAGTTTAATCCTGTAAACAAATGCTTCTAATTCCACCATTTTCCTAGGGAAAAAAATGCGCCAAAAATCAAAAGGTGGACCAGCCACTGTATTATGCTTTTAATACTCATGTAAGGTAACGAAGTACTTGTATTGCGTTGATTCTCTGCACTGATGAGTGTGTTGTGTCCAGGCTTAATCTTGGTGCAGTATAAACACACAGTGAGTCTCTCCATGTAAGGAGAAGACAGAGTACAGCTGCAGTGTTTGTCTGTGAGACACTTCTTCTGTCCACAGAGCAAGATAAATACACGATTGCAGCCTGGCTATTTATTCTGGACACTTTCCCCCCCCTTCGCTATTACATTTCTGTTGTGGAGACTGAGCTGTCTCTCTGGTCTCTCTCAGGCGCGTCCACGCAGGCGTCCGCGGGGGTGAGCTCTCCTATACAATAAATTGGGCAGTCCCTCGAACGACAACAGGCCCTAAACAGTCCGCCAAATAAGATGCTGATCTTGTTTACACGTTGAGGAAATTGCAAGGATTGGATAGAGAGAAGAAACACCTTTTCTTACACTTTGGGTGAGTAGATACTTATTACAGCTAAAGCATAAAATGTTATTACAGTATATCTATTACGGTATATCTTTATTATATTGCTACTCATGCCCCATTGATTTATTTTTAAGACCTACCTATCAATAGTTTACTGGTAAGTTATATTAAAAGGGAAATAAAATACAGGAGCTGCATCATAAAAAAGGTAGCAATGCTAGGTTTTGATGAAAGCTATCACAAATTATACAATGTGTGTTCTTGTTGTATTAAAAGACATTAATTTAACAACATTTTGTACATTTAATTAATGAATAGTGAATAAATTAGGTATTGAAAGTATGAGTGCAGTGCTACACCACTGCAAACTACAACCACAATAAGAAACAGAGTTAAATAAATGCCTCTTTAAAGTGGGCAATGTTATGTTTGTATTATCTCATTAGTGCAGTAAAAGTGAAAGTAAAAGCAGTCCAATGTGCACCATTGTCAGTGTTATGATGTGAATACTCTGCTTTGTGTGTGATTTAACTTTATTTACAGACAATGTATGACATGTACAAGATACTGTAGCTTTGAATGTAAAGTTTGTTTGTTGCCAATACACATAACAAAAATTACAGTCGGATGTTTTCTTTTGATATAAGTTTTTATTTTATTTTTAAGTGACTATCTCTAAAGTCGGTGTTTAAAAATTGCAGCTCCCAGCACACATCACTTTCTTCTAATCATAACATTTTAAGTACTGCCGGTTACGCATTCATGTTTAATGTTTTTCTTAAGTTGTTTGTTTCTCTCGGCAGTCTGGGGGTTTGGAACATGGGTCGAGAAGGTACTCGTACCCTAGCTGAAAGAAACGTTAAAATCCAGTCACATACTGGAGCATGTAGCACACACATCCCGCTCTTGTCATTGTTAGTTTTTAAGATTTTTACTGTGATAATTTAGACATTTTAACACTAAACAGAGCAGTGATAAGCTTTAGCTATCATATCAAATCTGCCCACTCATTCAGAGATATTGTTTAAAACAATGATAAACATCCCTGGTTGCTATGGTGACATCTTTTGTGAAGACCCACTTGTTTGACATCTGGTTCCTGCGTTTAAAGTGAAGCCTTCTGCAACTTAACTAACGTCTTCTCTGTTTACTTGTTCAGCAAAGAGGAGGTGGTGCCGTTCCAAGAAAATGGCAATAATTCATCTACGAGTGTTCATCTTACTGTGCATGGTCCATGCAGCCATCTCCCAAGAACTGACCCCTCGTGGACCGCGGCCAATCCCATTGCCAAGAGACACTCCAGATCACAATCCAACAATGCCAGAAGGTTGTGAGAGTGAGTTGTGATTGTTATGTTGACTGGAGGCATGTATGGAATTGATGTATTGCAAACCTTATAGTCCACGTTCACGCTCTCCAGGCAGGATAGTCAAGTGTCCCATCAAACTGTTCTTCACCATCGACACTTCCGAGACCATCGCCCTGCAGGAGTCCCCGCCTGGAATACTGGTGGAAAACATCAAAGAGTTCATGCGGGTTTTTGCCCAGAGGCTGGGGGATGAGGAATACCGGGGTCGGGTCCGCATCACCTGGTCTATCGGAGGCCTACACTTCTCCCAGAGGCAGGTGGTCTTCAGCCAGTTTGCCACTCGAGAGAGCTTCATCAGGAGTCTTGGTGGCATTCGATACCTGGGCAAAGGCACCTACATCGACTGTGCCCTGCAAAACATGACGCACCACATGACTCAGCACTATTCGGGAACAGAGGCCGCCCTCTTCTCTGTGGTCATCACAGATGGACATGTGACAGGAAGTCCCTGTGGTGGGATCAAAGTGACGGCGGAGAAGGCCCGCGAGCAGGGAATTGGTGTTTTCTCAGTGGCGGCGTCCAGGTCCATCGATGAGACAGGAATGAAGGAGATTGCTAGCTCACCTGCTGAAGTTTACCGCAATGACTACTTAGCTGTGGAGATCGTCAACGGCAGGCCGAAAATCAAGACGGAATCCATTGATCGTATTATAAAAGCCATGGTGATCTGAAACTTTTTCTATCTCCTGCCTTCAATGTTACATTTCACAGATTGATGCTACCATCACACTGGCCGGTACCTTTCACTCACCTGAATCTTTTCCTTGCAGAAATATCAAGCCTATTCAGAGGTAAGAAACACTATCAGGTATGATATGTGTGACAGGTCTTTCAGTTTGTCATCTGGATGAAACATTATTTTGTTTTCTCGCCAACATTGCATTTGTAGTGCTACCAACAGGAATGCCTTGAAACTCCTGGGATCCCTGGACCAAAGGGGCTTCGAGGGCCAAAAGTAAGCTTAGAATCAATGGGCTGGGATGAATAGGGTTGGTGGAGTTTGGTTGGGATGAATGAAATGGGATTGGATGGTTGGGTTGATTGGATGGGGTCGAGAATGGAATATTTTCAGTTGGGATGGCGTCAGTTCACATAGAGGGGATAGGATGGGATGGTTTAATTGTGATGGTTGCAATGAGATGGATGGTATGGCTTCAGTATTGCTTGGGTTGGGCTGGGATGGAGGGTGGGGTTTAAATTGTAAAGGATGGGAAATCATGTTCGAGTTGGGATAATTGGTTTGATAATTGAGAATTGGTTGAGATGAAATGGCTGAGAATGGATGGTTTGGTTTTTAAAGAGTGGTCAGAATAATGGTGCTGGGATGGATCACATGACTTCAGTTTCGGACTGACAGGATTGCTGGAATTGGGTTGGGATGGAATGGTTGCCTTGGGTTAGACCCTAACCCAAGGCAACCGTTTGTTTGAGTGTGAGAGAGCTTTAATTGACTGGATGGTTGCATTGGAATGGATGGTATGGCTTCAGTTCTGATAGATGTGATGATTGTGGTTGATGGATGGGATGGAGTAGTCAGGCTGGAATGGTTTGAATTTGTTGGGATAGAATGGTTGGGGTGTGATGGTTGAGTACGGACTGCTTAGACTGGTATGGCTGCATTGGGATGAATGGGTAGATGGAATTAGTAGCAATATGCATCTACAAGGTACACAAACACAAATAATGCGTGACCATGTCTTAATGTTTGCTATAATGCCAATATTTTGGCATATTTACAGGGTCTAAAAGGGGACAGAGGTAATCCAGGGCCACAAGGTGCGAAGGGAAGACAGGTAGGAAGGCTATGCAGATACTGAATCCTCTTTACTGGGACACAGATTCTGAATATTACTTTTACTAAAACAGGGTGATCCTGGTATTGAGGGTCCGATTGGACGTCCTGGACCAAAGGTTAGCTGAGGTTTACTGATCAACTGATCATGTATCCATGTTGTTTTCATCCCAGTAACATACCCTGCCTTGTGTACTGACATAGGGAGAGGTCGGGTTGAAGGGTGACAAGGTAAGAGAGATTGTTATTAGTGCTCCTCTGATGATCTATCAGTGTTTGAACTGTTTCAATGACAACTTTCTTCTCATACCAACAGGGTGAAATGGGAGGAAGCGGAGCAAAGGTGCTTTTAATGCGGTTGCTGCGATAAGTCATGGTAGTCACAGTAGGAACATGCCCACCATGTTCTGTCTTTATTGATTTCCAAATGTTCAGGGTTTGGTCGGAGTACCTGGCAGGAATGGAACTGATGGACAGAAGGTGAGCTTTTGACAATTGATATGATCATTGATAATGGATGTCAAACTCTGCGAATGTAACTAATGTTCAATATAGTGATGATATTGTATGTCGGTCATATCTTCAGGGTAAGATTGGCCATATTGGAGCTCTTGGTTGCACAGGGGAACCAGGCGACAAAGTAAGTTAAGTAGATTTTGTTTCCTTATAGCACATGTGTCAAACTCGTACCATGGAGGGCCGAGACGCTGCAGGTGTTCTCTCCAACCACTTTCTCCAGCAAGTGGTTTAATTGACGAGCTCCTTCACTCAAATTGAAGGAGGTGTTGATTATTAAAAACACCTGCTTTAGTGAACGACTGGAAAGAAAACCTGCAGTGTCTCGGCCCTCCATGGCACGAGTTTGACACCCCTGCCTTATAGTGAACCTTATAAGTGACCTGTATTATTTTCTGTCTCTATAAAAGGGACAAGATGGCTACCCAGGAGAAGCTGGGGATACTGGGCCCCCAGGCAGTAAAGGAGAAAAGGTTTGAAGCAAAAAACAAAATCAAGTTTGCTAGGTTTCCAGATTGCCTACGGAGGAGATTACTTAATTGATTAATTATTGATTCATTTTAATGGCATTGGAGGATCGCTGTGAATGTACTAAACTCCTGTTTACAAGCCAGCGTAATGCTTATTGGGGGAATTGTACCACAGAGGAACTTTACGTGGATGGACCACAAAATCCCATCGCTGATGTCATGCTGTCCTTCTTTAGACAGCAAACAAGAAAACAGCATCCTTGGTGGCATCTACCGAGTTAGAAAAATCCTTAAAGAGAAAGGCTTATTACATCATTTCTATTCACACGTCTTTGAGCTGGATGTAGAGTCTGAAATAAATGGGTGCTCCTCACATGTCTGCTGGACTGTTGACCAAAGTATAACAGACACACGCAACTTTAGCATTTTTAGGGTGACCAAAAGTCCTGTTGTCTGAGGACAAATCATTTCTATCATTATTTCATTTATTTTTTCTTTCCATTAATTTTTGTACTGTTGAATCTTAAGAGATATTATTTTAGGCATCATAAAACATGTTGAGTAACCTCTGACAAGCCTGTCTGAATGTGTGTCTTTGGTTATACAGTACAATGTATTTTGTACTTTTAACAAATTTCTATCCATACAGAGAAGGCATATTTGAACGTATTGAAGGCATCTTTGAATAAACTTTGAGTATCATTTGCATGCAGTATCTCATTGCCGGGCCAAATGTCTTGGTTTTCGATAATCACAACATAGTCATCTTAGTTTTGATCCATTCTCTGAACTCATTCTGCCAAAATCTGTTGAATTTTGGACTTTTTATGAAGAATAAACCCTTTCCACGTGACGGTAGACCACTGGAGTGATGTCTACCTGTCTGTCAGTTGTGATTAAAACATCATTGGCTGTGTATATACAGTATGCTGTGTACAGTATGTGACCATAGAGCAACCATGATGACAGCTGTGCTAGCATTAGCACTCTTAACTGTGTAATAATAACCATAAATGTTTTCGACTCATATTTCCTCAGCAGTTTTAAAGGTTATTCAGAGTGGAATCCCATTTGTTTTGTTGTCGGCCAACATTTGCCAGAAAGAGTTTGAAAAGCTGCACTGTTGTTTGCCCTTAGTCTGGCTAGTAAACTAGCACTGAGTATCTTCCAACCTTTTCTGAAAGTGAAAAGAGTCTATTATGTTAATCTTGTTTTTAATTCCACTACAAAATGAGCCATGTAATCCTACCCGTGGTTGTTTTTGGTGTCGTTCAGGGTGACCTCGGCCTGCTCGGCAAATCGGGTCCTTCAGGTCCTGAGGGTGAACGAGGAGCAAAGGTAAAAAAAAACCAACAACAACAAAAACCTCCTCTGAAAATCCCAAAGTCAAAAACATGTGGACTGACTGCATGCAGGGCGAAAGAGGAAACCCAGGAAATCCAGGACCCCCAGGAGAAAAGGGACCACCGGTACAAATGAAGCTGTTTTCATTGTCTTCAATTGCCTTGGCAGCTAATAACTGTAAAATAACGATATGAATCTTTCAAGGGACCTCGTGGCTTACCTGGACCAAGAGGCGAAGTGGTATATTTCTAGAATATGACGATCAATGATTTACTTCAGGGGACTTTGTTGCACTTCGTCAAGATTTGCCCCGAACGTCCACAGGGAAGGAGAGGGGAACCAGGACAAAAAGGAGCTCAAGGACTTGTCGGAAAAAAAGGAGAGAAGGTGAAACAATCACTCTGAATGATCTAGAGTTGACACCAGAAGTTTACATACGCTGTGTAAAAACACACAAACATTTGTTCTCCCTAGCTGAAACTAAATCAAACTAAATATTTTTCTGTTTGGATTACCAAATTGTTTTGTGTTTGCCAAGTGCTGCAATTATGAGAGATAGAATATGGAGGTTTTTTTTGATAACTTTCTTCAAAGTCAAAGATTTGCATACGGTGGTGTGAAAAAATGTTTGCCCCTTTCCGATTTCTGTTTTTTTTGCATGTTTGTCACACTAAAATGTTTCAGATCAAACAAATTTAAATATTTGTCATTGACAACAGACAAAAAATCCAAACCTACTTGACCGTGTGTGAAAAAGTGACTGGCCCCTAACTGGTTGGGTCACCCTTAGCAGCAACAACTGCAATCAAGCGCTTACGATAACTTGCAATGAGTCTCTTACAGCGCTGTGGAGGAATTTTGGCCCACTCATCTTTGCAGAATTGTTGTAATTCAGCCACATTGGAGGTTTTTTGAGCACGAACCGCCTTTTTAAGGTCATGCCACAGCATCTCAATAGGATTCAGGTCAGGAATTTGACTAGGCCACTGCAAAGTCTTCATTTTGTTTTTCTTCAGCCACTCAGAGGTGGACTTGCTGGGGTGTTTTGGATCATTGTCCCGCTGCAGAACATGAGATCATTTCAGCTTGAGGTCACACACAGACGGCCGGACATTCTTCTGCATTTGGTGTTCAGTTGTGTTGTCAATGACTAATATTTACATTTGTTTGAGGATCTGAAACATTTAAGTGTGAACATGTGAAAAATAAGAAATCAGGAAGGGGGCACTTTTCCACACCACTGTACATTTCCTTGGAATTTTGCAACATTGCCTTTCAACTGTATGACTATCCTTCCACAAGCTTCTCACAATAGTTTATGGAATTCTGGCCCAATCCTCCTGACAGAACTTGTGTAGCTGAGTCAGGTTTGTAGGCCATCTTGCTCACACACACACACGCCCTTTCAAATCTGCCCACAAATTGTCTATGGGATTGAGATCATGGCTTTGTGACAGCCACTCCAAAACATTGCCTTTGTTGTCTTTAAGCCACTTGGTGACTTAAGGTCATTGTCCATTTGGGGCCATGCTTCATCTTCCTGGCTGATGGCTTGAGACTTCAATATTTCCACCTAATATTCTTTCTTTATGATGCAATCTATTTCATCAAGTGCACCAGTTCCTCCTGCAGCCAAACACGATGCTGACACACCCATACTTCACAGCTGGGATGCTGTTCTTAGCTTTACAAGTGTGCTCCTTTTACTTCCAAATGGAAAGATGGTCATCGTGGCCAAACAGTTCCACTTTAGTTTCATCAGACCACAGGGTATGCTTCCAAAAATTAGGGCCTTTGTCACCGTGTGCTGCAACATGGCTTCCTTATGTTGCTTTTCGATTAATGGTTTCTTCTCGATAGAGTGGCCTTTTTAAGTGGCACACTCTTACCAGCTTCAGCCATCATCTTCACAAGGTCTTTAGCGTTGGTTCTGGGGCTGATTTGCACATTTCGGACGAAAATGCGTTCATGTCTGGGACACAGAATGTATGATGGCTGGACATTCTCACGTTGTTTATGATTGAAGATAATTGTTTGAAAAGATCAATGTTGCACCTCAAGCATCAAGAAACTGCACCCAAGGATGGACCAGACTTGTGGAGCTTTTTCTGATATGATTTCTTTTGATTTTCCCATAATGTCCAACAAGGAAACAGTTAAAATACATGCGCACTCAGATGTTGTCAGTCAACCTAGCAGAAGCTTCCAAAGCCATGCCATCATGTGGGCTTTCCCATGTAGAAAATAAAAAATAATAATAAAAAAACTTTCCAAAAATACTCTCATAATTGCAGCATTTAGCAAACAGAAATAATTTTGGTTATCCTAACCTAAATCACCTAAAACAGGCAAAGTTTAGTCTGACTGAATTTCAAACAGTGAGAAAAAAATAGTGTACGTAAACGTCTGGTTTCAGCTGGACATGTTTTCATCATTTTTTTGAATGTTATTTTTTATGGGTAAGTTTGTCTCTGGAGCAACTTTTGTACAATAAAAAAAACAAACTACAATATAAAAATATTAATTAATGTAATTTCTATTTAACTTGGGCAATTTTTCCCATAGGAAGTAATGGAACTAATCTGTTCCAGGGTCATTCGGTTACCATCTTTAATGTTTTAAAGAACATTTTCAACATTCTTAACCGTCACAGAAGTCTAAAAGGAAGGTAATTAACAAGGTGAAAATATATTGAATAACACAAGGTGTAATGAAAAGGTGATGCACCTCACTTATCTCACTTTTTAACATTCTTCACTGTAAAAAGTGTAAAAAGAAGCCAACCAGTGTAATATGGAGACAAACACCAAAGGAACTCAAGCCTGTACCTTATGACAAATAAGACAATATTTTTTAACAAATTTACTTAAGTATAAAAATAAGTTAAGCATTGTGAAATGTAAAAACGACAAACGTTGACCTTACCAGATTACAGTATAATAATTTAAGTCATTAACTGTGCTTTCATTTGAAGGGACAACGAGCGTCACATGGAAGCAGGGGACAACCAGGGGAGGAGGGACTCAAGGGTGCAAAGGTGAGCTTCCTTAGGATATACCAAGTCATCCTTGAACCAAGACTGGAAAAGCTCTTATCAAGCCATATTTTGGAGAAAAATATTCTACAAGGAAACCACACATGAACATATAAGAACTGCGGATCAAAATTGTAAGACCAGTTGAAAAATTGCAAGAATTTACATTTTGCACTGTTGGATTTTAAGGAGGTTCTAAGTAGAGCAAAAAGAAATTGAGTAAGCAATTTATTACAAACAAGCATTAAGGTGGAATAGGCTGTTCATCAACTGAACAAAGGTTTTCCACAGGTGTGAATGTTTGTTTGTCTGTTTGTGCCCTGCAATTGGCTGGCAACCAAGAGGGCATCCACTCTCTGGAACTGGGACCATTTTGTAAACTTCCCATGCTATCGTTCCCCAAATGTTCTCAATTTGATTTAGATCAGGGGAACACGCAGGGTGGTCCAAAAGAGTGATGTTATTCCTGTGGAAGAAGTCCTTTGTCATTGTGAACTGTGGCATTGTCCTGTTGAAAAAGCCAGTCATTACCACACAGACGAGGGCCGCTCCCTGCAACATCTCCACACAGCCATCTGCCGTTTGACGTCCATGCACAACGTGAAGCTCTAATGTTCCATTGAAAACTCATCCCTGGTCATGATGGCGCCCCCCTCCACTGTGCCGTGAGGAAACATCTCAGGTGGGATCTCCTTGTCATGCCAGTAACGTTGGAAACCATCTGATGCGCTTGGCACTACTAACAAACTTGATTTGGGCAGAGGATCGTCCCATGTCTTGATGGACAGCCAATTGGATCCTACGGCTCAGGGCCGGTGATATTTTTTGGGGTCCACCACTTGACTTTTTTGTTCCATAATTCTCTGGATTGTTGAAGTTTCAAATGACTGTCTTACTGCGTCCAACCTCAGCAGCAATGGCGCGCTGCGAGAGGCCTTGCTTACGCAGCTCAACAATCCGGCCGTGTTCAAAGAGAGAAACTTTTTTGCCTTTGCCATCAAGAGATCATGACAGTGTGAACACCTGACAGAAAATGACATTGAATCCACATTTATGCCAAGAATTTGACTTTTAAAACATGTGGTCTTAAACTTTTGATCAGCTGATGAACAGTCTATTTCACTTTAATGCTCATTTGCAATAAATTGCTTACAATTTTTTTTTCCCCCTCACTCCCATTTCTTCT
This sequence comes from Dunckerocampus dactyliophorus, assembly GCF_027744805.1. Lineage (NCBI taxonomy): Eukaryota > Metazoa > Chordata > Actinopteri > Syngnathiformes > Syngnathidae > Dunckerocampus > Dunckerocampus dactyliophorus. The sequence continues at coordinate 27,118,477 of NC_072827.1, forward strand.
TTTTGCATTTTGAAGCTCTACTTAGAACCTCCTTACGATCCAACAGTGCAAAATTCTTGCAATTTTTTAATTTGGTCTTGAGATTTTGATCAGGAGTGTACATTGGCGTCTCATGTGATGTATTTCCTCTAAGTTTCTGTGCAAATTTTGAGTCATACTTCTCCAGAAATGTGTTGCCATTTTGCAAATTTTATTACTTTACAGTCAGTCAAATTCTAACTCATTTTTCAACTGGGCTCAAAATGTTGATCAAGATTGTATAATGTTGCTGCTGCTGTTATTTGTATGTATTAGGGGGACCCTGGACTGCCAGGACCAAGGGGTCGGCCAGGAGACCCAGGGAGCCTTGGAGCAAATGTGAGTTGTTCAAAACATCCAACAATAGCTTACTTTGAGGACAAGATAATGGCACGTATCACCTGTTAATTAATTTTATGCAAGCAGGGCACCATGGGAAATCCTGGAGATCCTGGACCAAGAGGAGACTCAGGCGCTCAAGGACCAATAGTAGCCCAAATATTTTTCTATTTGACTGATTGAGATTCAAAGTGAATTTGTTTTATGAGTTAGCCTCCAAATTTATGATCTGTGCGTTTACATTTAATTGGTTCTGTTCTCTAAAAGGGTGACAAAGGAAGACAAGGATTCAGCTACCCTGGACCAAGAGGACCTACTGTAATGTTCCCTTTGTTGCATAAAATACTTGCATTGCCGTTTTTACAAGTATCGCTTAATAGCACACAAATAAAGTGCAAAAATTGGTTTGACAGCCAGTTTAAAGAAAAGTTAAGCCGACATGGCGCACAATGTATTATCAGCAAGCTTTTAAAATGTATGTAATAATACAATACCGGAGTATGGAGGGCTTTTGAGCCAATATTAAATATATATAAAGCCAGTTAATCATAAGATAATTAAATTACAATTTGAAATGCCATTAAGTAATTAAGAAGTTCATTAAATATTTGAAAGGATCATAAAATATATAAACCAGTTGCAAAATAAGCATATTTCTCAATTTAATAAATCATTTCTAATTTTAATGAATTCATATTTCAATTAACTATTTAACTAGCTCTATGTGTGTGCAATTCTAGCACAAAGAAAACCTCCATACAGGAAAATAATGGCAATGGCAGACACTGGCCATCAGTCAAAATAGTTGAGTTGAATATACATGTATTTGTGTCAAACAGTCAAGAGTTTTATTAAAATAGGATAGTGTATTTCCTTTTTTTCCCAATTCAGAGCAGTATGAGGACTAGCAAAGGTATGTAGTTATTAGCCCACAATGCAATGTGGTGACCCCATGTCCTTAAAACTGGTGAAGCCCCCCCCCCCCCCACACACACACACACAATATCAGAGGTTTTGGCATTTGACATAGATACATTTCCAAGAAGTAACTACTGTATGTATCAAAGGGGGAGAGAGGGATCCCAGGCAGAAAAGGACCCAGGGGCAGTCGAGGTGAATGCGGTGCAAAGGGAGAACCAGGCAACCAAGGCCCACGTGGAGAGTTTGTAAGTTTAACCCACCCATGGTTTGATTTAGTAAAAAAAATATAGCGAGATGAAGACATGTACTTTTGATGCAACAGGAAATGCGTCAATACCTACAAGAACCTCTGATGCTGGGTGCACAATTGAGACTCGTTCAGTAGTTGAAGACGTTTGATGCCCACCAGGGTTAAACCGATTCACACTTGACTAAATGAAGACACGCAATAGCAGCACTAGTTTTTGTGGAAATTGTGTGCTATCTTTTTGCAAAATGAGCTTACTTGTGCTTTTTTTTTTTTTTTTTTTCCTTCAGGGGGATCCAGGTCAGGCGGGGGAGCCGGGAGCTAGAGGAAACAGGGGGGATCCTGGGCCCGACGTGAGCAATCAGTACACACTTGACTGACTTTCAACAAGTGCATTACTAAGTACTCGTGCTGCATGTGTGCAGGGTGGCCGTGGACCAGAGGGCGATCCTGCACTCACTGTGAGTACATCCTATAGGACGCCTTTTGTTAACAATTCATCACCTTCTAATTATAGCCACGGTGTTTATTCACCAAAGAGGACAGGGCATTAACTGGAAACAGAGGTTATTTATGAAATTCCAAAACTTTTTATACTTGTATATATGAATATACTTATATATACACGTATACACATATATACATACTGTATAAACCAGCTTATTTTTTTACTTTAGTAATGACTTGGAGTACATCACAAAGTGTAAAGGAAAATGTACAGTAGCTCTCTTTGACCTTGACAGCATATTGCACTACAACAGAACCAATGTTGTAATAACGCTAAGGAGCAAACTGCTCCGTCAGCATTAATACTGCTGATGAGTTTATTGTAAATAAGTGGAGCAAGTGCTGGGGTATGTTCACCCCAGAGAACACACTGAGCTGTGCTGAGATGTGCAACCAACATTTTAAAGCGTATGCAGAGCTTCTGGATGCTGACCACCGCCATCTTGTGAAGTTAATAAAAAAGTACAACAGAAGGATGGCTACAGCCACAGGTGTATAGGCCAATGTTTTTGGACCCAGTGCTAACTGAAAACCCCAGCAGTTATTTACTTTTGTAGACCACGCACCCGGCGACTAGACGAGACTGCGGTTATTTGACAGGAGGCATTAATTGGAGCATTTATGGTATACAGTAACTGCATCCCTTGTCACTGCAGGACTGTGACGTCATGACGTACATCAGGGAGACATGTGGTTGTTGTGGTGAGCAAATACTGTATGACCACCATGTGCATCCAGTCTAGTAAGATGATCTTTTAACATGCTTACCATTTTTGTCTCAGACTGCGAGAAGCGCTGCGGTGCACTGGACATTGTTTTTGTAATAGACAGCTCGGAGAGTGTTGGTCTGACCAACTTCACCTTGGAAAAGAACTTTGTAATCAACACCATTAATCGTCTCGGATCAATGGCCGGTGTCCCGACATCGCCAACTGGTAAGATTGCCTTGTAAATGCTACCATAAAACGCCTCAAGTGACAAGAGTTTTAAAAAGTTTCAGCGCGCATATCAGTCACTTTATAATGAATATCTGTCTACATGTTCACAGAAAATTTCAGTTGCTAAGCTTTTTGTGTTACAGAGTAACATTTGCCTATTTCAGGCACAAGAGTTGGAGTTGTGCAATACAGTCACAACGGGACCTTTGAGGCCATTCGTCTCGATGACCCCAACATAAACTCCATGTCTGCTTTTAAAATGGCGGTGAAGAATCTTCAGTGGATTGCTGGGGGCACCTTCACCCCCTCGGCTCTCAAGTTCGCCTATGACCACCTCATCAGGGACGGCAAGAGAGCCCGAGCCAAACTGTCTGTGGTTGTGATCACAGATGGACGCTTTGACCCGCGTGATGACGAGGATCTACTCAAGTACCTCTGTCAGGACAGCAGCGTTGTGGTAAATGCAATCGGGGTCGGAGATATGTTTAGAAAGGCCCAGGATGACGAGATCCTGGGCTCCATAGCGTGCGACCAAAAGGGGCGAGTCACTGGGATGAAGAATTTTGTTGACTTGGTCGCAGAGGACTTCATAGACAAAATGGAGACTGTGCTATGTCCTGGTCAGTGGTTAATACATCCAGGGCCCTGATCTTAAATGTTGCCAAATCTGTGTTTTAACCATGTCCACTTGACTTCCCTTCCAGATCCAGTTGTTGTGTGCCCTGATCTGCCCTGCAAGAGTGGTAGGTTTTTTTGGGTGCCTAAGCTCAACTATGCCTCCAAGTAAACCTCCGATGCAAGCTATTTACTCAGTTATTTGTTCGGTCTTTGCAGAGCCTGAAGTGGCTCCCTGTGCCCAGCGGCCAGTGGATTTGGTATTCCTGCTTGACGGTTCCGAACGCCTCGGGGTGCAGAACTTCCATCACGTCCGTGAATTCTTGCAAAAGGTGCTGGATAGACTGGTAATGGCCAGAAGCAGGACAGATCGCCTGCGAGCTCGCTTGGCTCTGTTGCAATATGGCAAGGATGGTGAGAACTTTGTGGCTTTCCCTCTCACGCACGACCCTGCTCTCATCGCTGATGGTATCGCGCGTCTGGGTTATCTGGACTCTTCATCGAGCGTGGGGCCGGCCATCACTCATGCCATCGACAGAGTCCTAGGCAAGGGGCTGACTCGCCAGACGAGACGCCATGCAGAGATCGCATTCATTTTCATCACAGATGGAGTCACCGACAAGAAAAACCTTGACGAGGCGGTTAGCGCCATGCGTGGGGCACAGGTGGTCCCCACGGTGATCGCTGCAGGAAGTGACGTGGATCAAGAAGTCTTAATGAAGCTGGCCATGGGAGATGAGAATGCCATATTCAGAGAAAATGACTGGTCCGAGTGGCAGTCAGGCTTTTTTGACCACTTCCTGCGGTGGATGTGCTAAAGAGAAATCACACTGGAGACATATCTCGTATTGGTGCTACTGATGTTAATGGCATTTACAATTCCTCCATGTACTGTACAATCTGACACTATATCCATCCTAGTTATACAAAATAAATCAGATTTAAGGTCGTAAACAGGCCATGCTATATTCCACCGTGCTGTTTTTTGTCAATTTTAAGAGCTCACTCTCCAATATTAAGAATTACAAACAAAACAATATTAGTCTGTTGTGTGCAGTATCCATACAAAAGTACCACAAGGTCTCCATGTGGGAGGTGAAACAATGGACGACTGGACTGCCTTGGACGGTTAAGCACAGTGATGCATACTTTAAATTTTTTCCGCAGACGCTCCCATTGCCTTCTTTCTTACATCATGTCCAGCTGCACAGGAAGAGGGAGGAGGGGAAAAAAGTTTTGAGTGTTTAAGATGAAGATTAGGCCTGGATCATCAGGGACACACTCAGGCACTTGACTTTGCAGAAAATGTTTTGGGTTTTTTTAAATATATAAATGGGCCACGTTTCCTAAAAGAATAAATGAAAAGATATTTACCAAGTCATCAACATGGCCAATGTCATCTTCTGTTATTGCGACTGGTTCGTCTTTCTTCTCCTCAGCAAGCAGAAACTGAAGATGCAACAGACTTCAGTCAGAGGTGTGGACAAGGACAGGTTGCCTTCAACTTTGTGAGCGAGACAGTTACCTGACTGGCTTCGTGTTTGGACACAGAACTTCCTTGCACCTCGTCCTGGCTAATAAGAGATATGGCGTCTATTGAGCAGAAAGCAGCAAAGTAAGTGCAAAAAAAACAAAAAACAAAAAACAGAACACTAAAATAATTAATCAGCATGCAGATTTTTACTTCAATTCATTAACACTTTTTAGAAATTTTGTGACATCACAAGGGCCGGACCGAATGGCCTGCTAAGCGCACCTTGGACAAGCAGGTCCCAGAAGGCCTCCAGCCCTCTTTTTGGGATGCTCCTTTTCAGGGATTGGAGGTAGCTATTGTACAGATCGGCATTCCCCAGCTGTTTGCGTAAAGATAAGGAACATTTTAAATCCTTCAGACATTTGCCAAGAGAAGCACATTGACTAGCAAGCGCATGTTTGTGCAAGAATTGGCACCTCTTCAATCTGTGATATATAAAACTCTCTTGACAAAATGACTCATGTTGATAACTCAACATGACGTGACCCAGAAGAGAAGCACCTGCATAGATTCCCTAATGGGAGATAGTGAATGTTTATTTACCTTTACTGACTGCTCTCTGAAAGCCTCGATACAGGTGATGCTTTTCATATAGTACTGTGTGTTCTTGTTGCCTAGCAACTGTTCTATCCTGTGAGTCAGCTGCTCACAGGCTGGAGGTGGGGAGGGGGGTGGGGGAAGGCAAAGACAACCAACAAAGAGAAAGACAATTACAAGAGGTGCCCATTAGTCATGAATGATAATGGTCTGGTGGGGAGTGTGACCTCACCTCCTTTGAATGGAAGTGCTTTTTGCTTGATGAGGATGCGGAAGTCCCGGGCAGGATTAACACTTCCAACCTGTATGCAAGGAGGAATGAGATTAGGTGTGTGACAAAAGGGTCAAAGATCCATCTCTCCCACCCAGATTCTTACCGAAGTAACAGAACCTTCCGAAATGTCAGCCAGATTATACTCCTCCTCCTTCGCAGCATCTCCTTTTGCCTTCTTGGCATCGGGCTGTTCTGAACTGCGAGTGGAAGGGGTCAGGTCGAAAGAGAGCTACATGACTAATTTTGACTGTACATCTTCAAGACTCTAGCACAAGGTGTGTTTAACTGTGCAGTTTAAAAAAACAACCCAAAAAAAAAAACACAAATGTATGGAGATTGTGGAGAAGTTAGTATTAGCTGGCTACAACTGTTAATCAACAGTCACACCTACGACCAACAAATCTACCATAAGAACACACTGTGCTACCCCAAATCCATATTTCCATCATCCTCATAACTGTGTGTACCGGTATATTATATTGTACTTACAAGTCTTCAGTCATCCACTACATCCAAAACCAAACTTACTCTTTTCCAAAGATCTGAGCACTGGTCTTCAGCTTCTTTTTCTTCTCCACCTCTATGAGAGGAAAAATCCTTTTCACCTCCTCCAGAGGTGCTCCACAACGTTCCTTGATGACATCTGGGCGGTCGAGTACAGCGGTTAGCCATGGTTCCATGGGAGGTAAGGGGGTGCCGGGGTTGACAGCTCGATGATGCAGGCACTGAGAGATGTTGGATTGGGCGACATGTTTAATGGCATTGGAGAAAAGAATTGTCTTGAGACTTTTAAACTGTAAGAAAATGGTGATACCTCCGCAAAAGGGGAGCAGCAGGCAATGGTCTATTGCCTGTTTTCCACTGCACAGTACCCACTCGGCACAATACAGTTCTACCATCCAACAGTACGAGCCTGGAGTTTGTTTTTCAGAGGTAAGTTTATAACGTTGCTTTTTGATGTGTGTGGTAACAGGCAGTGTGCTAGCATAAACTAACTTGAAGTTGTGCACCTAACAAATATACACATCAGTACTCAATGTCGTCATTAAATCTTACCTTTATGCATTTCCACATATTATCAGCATTTGGGACCCAATATGAGGTGAAAGAAAAATGGGGAAAAATACAGTATACTTGTAGTAGTCTATCTGTGCAGTGTGGGAGAAAGCTAGCACACGCACACGTGTATGTTGCACTCAAGGACCATCAAGCAAAGGGAAACGGGTCGCTGCTCGCCAAACCACAATGAAACAAAACAACATAAACATGCAAAAACTGTGGGATTATTATTGTTTTTTTAATATCATTTTTTGATTAAAATAATGGCATATATTTCCAAAATTGATATGCATTTACATAAAATTCATTTATTTTCAAAGAATATTTTAATAGTGTATTTATTTTATTATTGTGCCTGAAAGTTTTGCTTGGTCTGGTTCGGCCCTGCCCACGGACCGTTACCGGGCCATGGCCCGGTGGTTGGGGACCCCTGATGTAAACCACTTGAGGTTGCTCACTGGTCAAGCAGATTTGTCATTGCCACATTACGGTAATGCTTGTGAATGGAACATACATACTATATAAAAATAAAAACAGATGCTACCTTATCCTGTTGCTGTGCAGTACTATACACCACCGTTTTCAATTTGCTGCAGAGACCCTCAGTATCCTCCTAAAATATGTGTCTTAAACATGGCCAACAGCCACATTCTCAGAAGTGCATAGAAGATGTCCTCAATGCCTTCCATTGCTGCTGTTTATTAGTTTGTCTTACTATTTTGAACTGGGAAACAAACCACCACAAACTGAGTAAATCTCAGTAGAGGCAGTGAAAAGAAACAGCAGGCAATGGAGGTGAGGATACAGCACCACTTATTGTGTTGTGGAGCTGGACAGTAATTACAGTTCCCTCCCATGCACGTGTACTGAGTTTAAGTAGTTATCAATGAAATTATTTATTAGATGAGTCAGCTTTAATGTGGCAGTGCAACGTGGCAGTGCAACCCAAATGTGCATGCAAGTGTACAAACAAAAAGGGTGCACAGTACCTGGAAATGCCTCTGGAATGCCGGGTTAGGGATGTCGTGGACTTTGACCATGTCTTTTAGATCTCCATCTTCATCCTGCTCCACCAACATCATGGAGTCAATGAGAGAGTCGACAGCCTGCAGCTGCGTGTCTGGAGATATAGAATAATGTCAGTTCTGATCAGGAAGGTCAGAGATGTTTTCATTAAACACTGTTTACCACACTGCCAGGCCAAAAAAAAAAAAAAGGTCACACTCACAACAATGTTTCGTTGGACCGCCTTTAGTGTTAATTACAGCACACATTCGTTGTGGCATTGTTTCCACAACCTTCTGCAATTCCTGTCCAGTCTTTCATTTATTTTTCACTAAGATATTGATGACAGGAGAGTCGGACCAGTGCGCAAAGTCTTTTCCAGCACATCCCAATGATTCTCAGTGGGTTCAGGTCTGGACTCTGCGGTGGGAAAATGGTGTCTCTTTTGGAATATTCCATTGCAATCGGAAGAAAAAACATCTATTGATGGAATAACCTGGTCATTCAGTATATTCAGATAGTCAGTTTTTTGGCACACAATGTTGCTGAACTTCACCCTGACCAACTGCAGCAAACCCAACCTTTTTTGTTTAGTTACATTAAATCCAGGGGATGACATTTTCTTGGCCAGGCAGTGTATCTTGACAATCAAAATAATGGTATTAAAGCTTAGTTCTTATGCACTTATGGTTACATACAGTCGTATCATCAGCAAACAATACCTGAAGGGGCAAATTTCTTGCTGTCCAGAGACGCAAAGGCGAAGTGGCTGAGGTCTTCCATGAAGGGAAGTTGGACATATATCAGACACTGTAGAGAGCATCATGTGTAATGTTAGCATATTTAGGGAATGCATTGCAAAACTACATGGGGGTCGTTTTGCAGAAATGCCAATTTTTCTGTTGCTTCACTTCTATTACCTACGCTTACAAAAATACTTAAAATGCTTATTCAAGATTCAAGATTCAAGAGAGTTTTATTGTCATGTGCATGGTAAAACAGCAGTTATACCATGCAATGAAAATCTTATTCTGTTCATTCTCCCAAGAAAAGAAAGAAAAACACAAGAAAGAATAAGAACATAAGAAACATAAACACATATACATAAATACCAAGAAATTAAGCAACAACAACAGAAGAGACATTAATACAAGTAAATAATACAAATAAATAAGTAAATAAATAAAGTGCTATGAGTGTGTGTTGCGTGTGGCATCAACCAATAATAACATAATAAAAACTATGTTATGGATTTGTTATACTATAACGTACTGATTTGTTGCACATATTCTTCAATAAGTCTCATGCATGCGCTGAAGTTATTAAGATTGAGCCTGAACCAAACACTGACAAATAGGAGTTAATAATAACTTAAATAAAAGGCTGAAAAAAAGGTTCAGCAGCTTGCCCACCTCATAGTGCTGCTTGATGCAAGGGAAAGCTGCTCCTATTTGAGGGTTAGCGCGCCGGTCGTAGGCATAGCGAACAATGGCCACCATCTTGAGCTCATCCAGTGCCCGCACCAGAGCGGACAGTGCCACTCCTGCATGCTGATACCAAAAAAAAATATATATATATATATCAGCATTGACACAGCATCACCTGCCTTTTCTTTTTACTGATTAATCTCAATCTAACCTGATCGTTAAGTGCAGCGAATATCTTGATGGCTTGATTTCCCATGAAGGAGTGGCGCCGAACCTGCAGGCAAGACACATGAATGACACTAAACATGTAGTTAAAAGAGTAAAACAATAAAATAAACTAAAATAAAAACACAGTACCAGATTCTGTTTGGTAAAGCCAAGAACAGCAAAGCACTTTCCGTCATGTTTGTATTTCATCTGCTCTTGATCCACTTTGGAGAAAGGAACAATATCACTCCCATAGCAAAAACCTGTTAACACAGAACAGGAGCACTCATTTTAGAGATGTTTGTTATTCATTATAACATTATACTTATAAATAATATATACATTATATATTCATTATACTACTGAATGTACAAAGGTAGCATGTGTCACCATCAGCGTGGTTGCTTGTCTTCATAAATGACGTCATAGGCTCATTTATGCATTTATTTTCCATTCTTAAGCATTTCGCTTTGTTTTCTGCATGCAAAACTATAATTATTCTCTATAAAATGTGTTTCGCGTTATTTGGGTGTCTGGAACGGATTACGTAATTGGATTTACATTACATTCGCGGTTTTCGTTCATGTCATCGGTCCTTTTGGAATGGATACATGAAGAAAATCGAGGTTCCATTGCTTACGTTCCGGCACCACCAGTGAATGGCAAAAACAAAAACAAAACAAAACAAAAAAAAACACATGTAATTGATATGCCCATAAAAATGTCAATTTTTCATTTAAAACATTATCAGTGAAGCATATATCATGAAGACATGAACATGTAAAAATTGTGGGCTTTCTAACAGTGGTACATGTATGCTGTATATTTTACCTGTATTATCACATACTTATAAATCATTACACTGCGATTGGCTGGCGACCAGTCCAGGGTGTTACAACTCATTACAGTCTTATGGTGAATGAGATGTGTTTTCTGAGAAAAAAAACTGCCTATTTTCAGATAAATAAATAAATAAAAATCCGTCATTAATCCGGCAATGGATGCGGGATTGCGAAAGTGTGGGGAGGGATCCACTGTAATAGTAAAATGTGCAGCAAACCTTATCCATTACATTAAGTAGAGCATTCCCATTAATTTTCTTTTTTTAGTTATGGTATCATTATGGTCCTTTTAATATTACAACTACCCTGTCAATTGTTAAATAAAAAGGATTGGAAGGTCACATAAGTGACCTGTTTTGTTTGGATTCTGGATTTAGAGTCTTTAACTGGGTTTCCTTGAATTTTTCAGTTGAATTCCAAGTGCTTTGACTACTTAACTGTGGATATTCCAACTGTTCACGGTCCATAAGTACTGTGTGATACGGTTTCTTACAAGTACGGAATGCATTTCCCTTAAAAATTAGTGAAACAATGGCTCATTTCTTAAGTTCTTTCTAAAATTGATTCATTTTTCTACCACTGATCCTGTTCAGGGTAACGTGAAGTCGGGGCCTATCCCAGGTGACAGGGTACAACCTGGACTGGTCAACAGGGCTAAAGTTTCCCCAAATTTTTCAAGTATATGAACATACACAAGCAAACGACGCATTCCTTGGACCTCTGTGAGCGCCACCAGGTGCACACACTGTAGTATCGCACCTGTCCAAAACCCGAGAACTGAATCGTATTTGGTATACGTGCGGGTTCAAACGGACATCCAGGCGTATTTCACTACGTAGTTTTCTTTATTCTCCACCTCAAGCACAACAAGCCATAGTCTCACACAATTAACCATCGGAGTCTTGTACAAAACCCTTAGTTTATCATTTCATTATAGATTTCTTTTCTTGTTTACCATTTATTTTGTTCAATTTCCTTATTTGACTTTCACTTTGTTTTGCAGCAGCCTGTTGTAGCGCTATTTAATAATCCTCACTTGAAATTGGTGTCATATTTGTTGCATGTTTTGTCTAAATAAACATAAAACAAAATACAGTAAAAATAAAAAAATTTACATCACAACCTACTTTCCAGTCCCTTCGGCAGCTCAAACTCAACTAACACTTCCTGTATCCAGTATGTCTGGCCATCAAAATAAAAGCACGGCAGCACAGCATGGACAAATGCAAGCGCAGTGGGGCATGCAAATGCATTTTTTTATTTTTAATTATTTAGATAAATTGTTTGATGTAAAATTTTTTTAAAAACACAATTTTAGATGAGCAGGCTGATTGTTCACGTTATTACCTTGAATGATGTCGTCCTTCGACACCTCCGTCTCGTTGTCATCGTCCAGACAGTAGACAGTCTCCCTCTTCACGTCATCTTTCTGATTGCTTTGAGCATCAACCGTGATCCACGTTTTCTTCAGCTTCTCCTCGGTCACCTGGTGGACACAAGCAGGAATCCAAAACAAATGTTTGACTTTTGATAAATAAATGATTTGTTTTTGTTTTTTTTAAGTCAACCGACAGAATGAACACAATTGTGGCGCATCCACAATGTCAGCATGCAAAGATGTAAACACATTACGATGAAGGAAGTCTGTCTGAGTTGATTTCCGATTAACTGAAGCAGTTGAGGCAACATGGAGTGCACCGCATGGTGGTAACCAGCTGCTGATTCAGTTTCAACTACGTAGGTGTGCAAAATAGGAATTCCACAAAATAGGATTCAATAATAATAAACTCAATACTAATAAATGGCATGTTTTCGTAGTTAGAGCATAGAAAACCTGTTTATAACTTTCTGAATACAATCTTTACCATCATTGGAGCCCTGTAGACATAAAACAACTCCCCTTTAGTCACCTTTACACTCCTACTGTTCTTTGTTTACGGTACATTGCTCGACTGTAATGCGCAGGCTATGGGATCACTGCATGGCTTTAACCATTAGCAAGCTAGCGAGCCAACTAGTTAGCCTACAATGTATTTACTGTATTCTAAACTTAAGAAAGGGTTTAAAACAGAGTGGGGAAGAAGGACAAGGAAGCCAAAAACGTATCACTTCCACACGGAACAGGAGAACATCTTTTCACTCTATCACGTCGGACGTGCCACGGCTGACTACTGTACATGCAGTGTGACGGTAATCTAACGCCATGTCTCAATGGTGATGCCTAGTGGCCAGGACCCTGTATGTGTGTGTGTGTGTATACACACACACACACACACACACACATATATATGTGTACATATATATATACTATATTTGTCTTTCAATATTTTTGACTAATATGCCACAAAACAGCAATCCCTGATTATTTAAAAAATCATGATAGAGCGAGGGAGCGATAATCAAACCACAATATTGCAAGGGACGACTGTATATGCAACATAATGTCAAAAGTTGGTTAGAAATAATATGTTAACTAATAACAGACAACTGTACTCTACACTCATAGGCCACACGCTTTGACTGTAATAAGGTTGAATTTTGCTTAAACAATGAAAACATGAGCTTTAACAGGTCCGTACCACGTTTGTGTTGGAATGTGCTAAATTTGCATTACTACTTCAGCCAAATGATAATTACACAAGGTGCTTTGTTGGTTCCCACAACTACTTGATTGCTTTCCTTTTTTTTTTCCTTGACATGTAAAGAGACCGTCCATTGGATTTTGGTGCAGATCCTGATAACGATGCTGTGCAAACAATCTACTTTCCATTACTACAGTCCACTTGCATTGAGGGGCAGTGACCCACCAGAATCAGCTAAAGGAGTGGTGGTAGTTGGTACCAATACGTTGCAATGGTTGCAATGCGCATTACCACCACCAAAAGGACAGAAATGGAATATCATCACGAGCCTTGTGTTTCGTATTCCTCAAGTCTGCACACTACTTGGTTCCACTGTAGTTATCCATGTAATGTTGTGACTAGTGAGTGTCCAATTATGCACTGTTCTTGACAAACCACGTACAGCTTTGTAGCCAACGATGCGGATGGACAGAGTGCTGCCGATGGTCAGCTGACAAGGCCAGGCCATGGGTCTTCTCTCAATGCACTTAAACATATGAAGTTGCGCAATTGCATTCCTACAAATTGTTCAAATGGAGAGCAAACGCTAAGGTCAGAAAATGAGATTCTTCCAATGTAAAAATAGAAAAAAGCAGAGGGAGCATCTGGTTTTGACAAAAGCCTTCAAACCTCAGTGTGTAAATCTGATCAAGACCTTCCTGCTCATCCAGGCTGAGCATGATGTGTTTGACCATGTCCAGCCCACTCTTCTGCTCCCTGGACAGACCTTTGCCAGAGCCAGGGGCATCAGGACCTCCTCTGCCCGCATCCCCTGCATCTTTTGCTTCATCTTCAACAGGGAAGGGTAAACTGAAAAGCAAATGTATATATAGTTCTATCTTTCATACAGTATATTCAAGCAACTTAAGTGGTACACATTTAAAATGCCTTGTACGTTATCACATTTAATGTGCCCTTCATCTATGAGAATTACTCTGTAATAATTAACTCAGTATAATTAACAATGAATAATAAACAATCAGTCTCAATAGTCTTTTTTTCAAAGAAATATCTCAAATCAAATAGCAGGTACATTGTTGGTGGAGTTGTCAAAGATGAATATAAAACATTAAACATGTTTTTAAATAAGGCCGCACGGTGGTCTAGTGGTTAGCACGTTGGCCAATACAGGAACAGCCTGGAGATTGGGAAGAGCGATTCTCCCCTGGAGTTTGCATGTTCTCCCCGTGTGCGCGTAGGTTTTCTCCGGGTACTCCAGCTTCCTCCCACATTCCCAAAAACATGCAGGTGAGGTTAATTGGCGACTCTAAATTGTCCATAGGTATGAATGTGAGTGTGAATGGTTGTTTGTCTATATGTGCCCTGCGATTGGCTGGCGACCAGTTCAGGGTGTATGTACCCTGCCTGTTGCAAGTCAGCTGGGATAGGCTCCAGCATGCCCCCGCGACCCTAATGAGGATAAAGCGGTATAGAAAATGGATGGATGTTTTTAAATACTTTTAGTGATTATTATTAGAATTTCATACAGTGATTACTCAAATACTGCATACAGTAGTAATTTTGTCTGCCAATAAAAAACTATAATATATTACACTATATTATACACTATAAAGTATAGTATATATTGTTGTATATTGTTTTAAAGCCTCCATCACTCACTGAAGGTTAAATACATTGTTTTCTTTATCATCATTTTTCTAGACACTACACAGTTGGGCCTGTCCTGCATAGATTGAATGTATTCGAAAAGTTTTCTTTACGAATCTTTCCCATAAACTATTGAGTGCTTTTGTTGTTATTTTTTTTTCTTTTTGAGTCAATGAGGAAATGTTAAGTTTTTCCTTTCAGCACTTTCATTATAATATACACAGTACACGTCTTCTTTACAGATGCCATGTCTGGTCTGCAGGCAGGGTGAATCTACAGCAACACCTGTGGATATTAGTTAAAGTAAAGGTAATAAGCACCTCTTATTATTTCCTGAGAACAAAAACATTTATTTGGGGTGCAGCACTTGTTTGTTCATGCTGAGGCAAGTTGCGATTAATTGTGGCACAGCATCTACAGTATTAGAGTGGAAGTGACTACATTTGGAGCTTACAAGAACTGCAAGGTGATGCCAGCCTGTTTGAGGTTTTCAATGATGACGTCCAGTTGCTCGGAGTCTGCTTCAGTAGCGAGGTCACTCAGCAAGGCAATGTTGAGTCGGTCATAACTTTTCCCACTGAAAAAATAATGTCACATAACATGAACAACACCGTTGCATGTTATTTAAAAATGTACACTTTATCTACCCATGGTTGATGGGTATCGGAATTGGCAGCATAAAACCCTGATCGGAGCATCGCTAGTTTGTATACCACAATTGCATGCATGTCATCAAATGCAACGCTTACTTTGTTCCTGTTTGAAGAAGATCCATGCAGACAACAAGAGCATCCAGCCCTGTTTAACATTCGTTAAGAAGTTGAACGATGCTTATAGCGCTTGCATTAGCGGGTGTACAGCATGTAGAAAGATACAGTCAGCCTGCTGATTCTCTGGGTGGACCTGATTCTCAATCTCCTCCAGAAGCTCAAAATCAGGTATCATCAAGTTGCGGTGTACAGTGATGTTCTGGTACTGGTCATCCTGGGCCAGCGGGTTCTTGGTGGAGTCAGTGCCGAATAGAACCAATGCCAATTCATCTTTAGCCTCTACAAATACCTGAAAATATACATTGCGATCATTTGTATCATGTGTGCTAATAAATCCATTTTGCAGTTATACGTGTCCTTTACCTGACGTTGGACAAACTTCTGAATGACTTTTTTGGCTTGTTCAAATGGAGATTCTTCCCCAGGTGCTGAGTTGGACATGGAAAAGCCCACGTCCATGCACAGCACCAGAAACGACTGCAGTAAACAGAAAACAACATCAACCAATAAGTTTTACTATGGTTCCTATTAGGCTTATCAGCTTGCCCCCTTCAGCCTCAACATGTCCAACATGCCTTTTCACTCACTTAGAGACGCGCCGTTTTTACCGGGTGGAAAACCAACTGAGAAAACTAAACATCGTCGAAAAGTGTTGGCAATAACGGTTTTAAAGTAATTCAATAGAAATGTACTTACTTTTGACTTGGCCATACTGTATTTATTTCCCTCCTTCTAAAGCTGTGTTACCCACTAAAAGATCCGGAGCAAACAGGACTTCACTTCCTGGTTACAAAGAAAAAAGTTCCGTCTTTTGTGAACGCAAAAAACAGGCACGTCATCAGCTATGCTTACGTGTTTTTTCTTAGTGAAAATATTGTATCCCTAAGAAATAGACGGACATTTATGTTAGTTAGTATTTAAATATTCGATATTAGTTATAAAAATATCTTCAAATTATTTTTAAAGGGGAACTCTGTAACGTACAGAGAGGGGAACGGATCGGTACAAATATCGATTTTGTCGATACCAGGGTAGTGTTGGTATCGGACTAACATTGATATGTTTATTTGTTTGCTTTTTGTTGTGTTGTTCAATTACATTGTATATATTTGTAAATTATTATATTATTACAAAGTCAAGGAATAAGTCATAGGAGGGCTTTGGGGGCAAAAAGCCAAAAAACTTCAATGAGAGCCAAAAGTAATTTTTGCTTTTGTTTACTTATTGTGCACGATTTATTTTATTTTTCTCAAACACATATGTATTAAAAGGGAATAGGTCTATTATTTGGTAGATTTACTTACATTGAGTCATATTGTATTAAATGTTGGTATCGACTTGATTTCAAAATTTGTAGTATTGCCCATGACCCCAGAGTACACTTCTCTCTTCTCAATAATAAAGGTATTATTCTGTCAATACTTACATTTTCAGAATAAGAATTAATTCATTTAATGCAGGGGTGTCCCAAGTGCGGCCAGCACATTGTAGAAATAAAAAATAATAATAACAGCAACAATGGGAAAAAAACAGCAAAAAAGGTGTAATGCAACAAAAAAGCTGAAATGTGATACTAATAATTAACACTACGTATAGTCACCCATAACTAGGGGTGTCGAACGAGACATGACAAGATTTTAAAATTCCTTTTAAGAAAAGTACAATGAACAAAATATAAAACATATATGACAATATATTGCAATCTACTAATTTCATTTCTATTACGTTACACTCTTCTGCACTCTATGTGTGCTACCAGCCCTGCTTCCACCCACTGAGACAAATTGTATGACAGACAAAAGTGCTCAACCCATTCATGCTGTTGTTCTACAGAACTACAGCGTAAAGGTGCTGAAATCAATGCACAGTGAACTCTCTTCCTGCCTGTTTAGAGGAGAGAGACGAGGAAAACGGACACGCATGCACATGGAAATACTCCGGCCGGCAAAATGATCAAGTTCATTTTCATTTATTGTGTGATTAATTCATTTATTGTTCCAGGCCAAGTGCCCACGAGACTTTTTTTTTCTGAAAGAGAAATCCTGTCACATTTTAATACTGCGAGATCTTGTGACACCGATAATGTGTTTTGTTTTTAAATACATACAAAATGTCTTTTTTTAAATCTCAAAATAGTCCCCACGTCCTCTGACTTTTCCATATGTGGCCCTCGCTGGAAAAAGTTTGGACACCCCTGATATAAATTACAGACGTGGATTTTGGCTGGTCCAGTTTTACACCATGCTTGCGGAATCAGTACAGAGATTTGCTGGAAACATAATTTGGAATGTACGCTGTATGAACTAATTTAAAGAAATAAAACACACACCGATGTAGATAAATCAAAGTCAATACTGTTGCCATGCAACAAGGTGCCCTTTTTATTCATAAATATATAGATATACGTCCTGCAGGTTTACCACATAAAGCATGGAATGCAACAAGTTCCAACCTGACAGTCTGAAAGACATTTACAGCATTACTTGGTAAACGTTTAGAGACAATAACAGAGTGGTATACAGTACTTCATGTCATATATTTCACCAAATATATAGTTCATTTAGCCTTTGACAGATGCTTGAAACACATTTATTATTTTTTTAAAAAGAGAAAAACTGTATAAAACAACTATCTTCAACAATTGGACATCGACACTTAAATATGAAAATAAATTAAAGAAGGATTAAAGCTAAGATGGAGGTAAAATGTAACAAAGATCCTCAGTGGGAGGATTTCATTCACACTGACAAATAATGTGGAGACCAAGCAGATACCAAACATCTGTGTTGTGATAGTTCAATGTGAAGACATGTCTTGTTATTTGGACTAGGGCTTTGAATTATGGCTGGATCTATCAGCACAAAACTCCTCCACGTGTACATGTAATGAAATGAAATATTGTAGAGAATGAAAGGTTTCAAGGTGCTAAAGAACATTTTTGGTGAGCACAAAACAGAAATAGAGTTATTTTGATGATAGTGTAGAAAAAAGTGATCAGATGTAACAACGCATATGAAGTTGACCTCCAAAAAAAACTTATGTTACAGTACTGTGCAAAAGTCTGCCCCCAGTATTACAATGGCACGCACATACAGGCGGCTGTGATTGCTATTTATTTTTTTCCGAGTTAAAAGTTTGAGTCAGAAAAATACGTACTCTTCAGTGGGTGACATAAGCCATAATACAGCATACTACTATAATATTAATATATATTACTTTGCAATATATATGTGATTTTTAATTAATTCATTCATTTGAATGAACTACAATAATATGCTCTATACATTTATATTTAGTTTTTAACTCAATGGGGTACAGTGCTTCAAACTCGAGTACATATAATTTAGATATTAGTATAATATCCTGTATAAACAAAAAATATGACTCTCCCAACACTTAACTATATATCATTCATTTATTAACATACGCCCGAAGTCAGCTGGGATAGGCTCCAGCATGCCCCCGCGACCCTAATTAGGAGAAGCGGCATAGAAAATGGATGGATGGATGGATGGACATTAAAGCGTTGCTAAAACAAATCTAACGGTGGTCCAAGACTTTTGCACAGTACTACATGTAATGTAGATTCAGTGTATCATGTGTGCCACCAAAGCACACAATGTGACCTGTATTTCAGTCCATGTCACACTGACGACGTCTGGGCGAGTTCACTTGGGGCTTTGCTCTGCAGAGTGCCAGAGACGGTGTCGGAGTCCAGCAGCTCTATGATGCTGTAGGGGGAGCAGTCCTCCAGACCCATCTTCCCGCAGGCCCAACCGCAGAAGCCCTTCTCCAGGTCCCTCACAGCCTGCCACCACCCACTGAGGGCCCAGGACACCTGCACCACGGCGGAGTAAAGCGCTAGAGACAGCGCCATGGGCATGATGAGCACCGGGTAGAAGATGATGAGGAAGGGGCAGATTGTAATCTTGTGCCAGAATGTCCGCTCCTCGTTGTATACCAGGAAAACGTTGTACCAGGTCAGAGTGCCATAGTAGAAGGAGGTGATGAAGGAGAGGATGAAGACAACGGGGGCACAGGAGATGCTCCACAGTACAACATGGGGTCCCTGACATACACCCAACCTGCACGCACGCTTCGAGTCATCCCCTGCCTCGCATTCTGCATTGAGCCGCTCCTTTGACATAGCCAGCTCACGGAGCTCCTTCTCAGTCATAGTAACATGGATGTCTACCACCTGGCCTTTCTTCTTGCCCCGTGTGATGGTGCCTGTCAGCGTCACATAGCGGCTGTC
Organism: Dunckerocampus dactyliophorus; assembly: GCF_027744805.1. NCBI lineage: Eukaryota > Metazoa > Chordata > Actinopteri > Syngnathiformes > Syngnathidae > Dunckerocampus > Dunckerocampus dactyliophorus. The sequence goes on from NC_072827.1 coordinate 27,138,201, forward strand.
TGGGGGGAGGCTCCAGCCTCCGCCTGTTAAGAGGTAAAAGTCACAGACCACATGAGATGACTGGAGACATCAGCATGGTCATCTATTGTTGCACCTTGACTTATAGATACAGCGGAACCTTCAATTTGACCAAAATACCGTATTGACGCCAAAAATAAAAGACTACCCTGAATTCATCTTTTTCCAGATTTGTTTGTGGAAAAATGAATAGGGAATTGAATCTTTTTTAAGCGTTAGCATCATAACTCTTCCTCTGTTGTTTGCTAACCTGTTCAACCAAACCACTTTTTTCCAAGGTCACTGTTGTGTGTGTGTGTGTGTGTGTGTGTGTGTGAGTGACAGGAAAAAAAGCTCACGCATGCTTGCGGAAAAGTCATTTAGCGCCACTTGCAGATTTGCACATATAAACCTCTAGACCAGGGATCTCAAACTCTCGGCCCGCGGGCCACAGCCATAATTTGTGGCCCCCTAATTGACATCAAAGTTTAGTGTTAGTGTGGCCCCCACAAGCGATGGTGTTATGGCCCCTAGGGTCCTCTTGAAGGTGCTGTTGACTGATTGGGCAATCTGGAGTGCCTGTGACGACTGGGACGTCAGTGGTGATTTAAGTTCCAGCTGCCAACTAACCTCGCTCTCTCCTTCTCCCTCTCCCTCTCCAGACTGGGAAACATGCTGCAGGTCATCCTCCCAACTTTGGTTTGGTAGTTTTTGTTAACTTAAGGTGTACATTCCTCAACACACATACACACTTCCATGCAAGCACACTCTACACTATACATTGTACCGATATTCACCTACATTGCCTTACGGTTTAGTTAATATTTGGATTTGGTTTAATTTGGCTTAATTTGGTTTACCTTGGTTTAGGTTGTGTTAATAAAGCATTTGTTTGTTAAATTGTGCCTCCGCTGTGTCTCCTTTTGGTTGTGGCCCTTAAGCCAGGTCATAACAGATGGTCACAGGCACTTTAGCATGCTTAAAGGAAAAGGTTCTTTAATTGGGTAAGCAATAGCCAACACTGAACCTGCAGTGAGCTTGTCACACCGTGAAATAAACAGCAGGGGTCACTAGACAGAACACTAACTACAACTAAGGTACAAAAACAAAATGCAAAAGGTAATTAACACACATGGGACAACAGTTACTACAATGGGAAATAATAAGAAATTGTTTACAAAACAAGTGCCACAAGGCATTCTGGGAAGCCCAAAGTACTCCCAGCAACGCTTCAATATATAATATTTTTATATTTGTTTTATTTTTTTTAAATAATTGACACATTTTTTTTTGTGGAATACGCCCAGACTTCACTGATGGCCCCCAACTAAGTTGAGCTTGAGACCCCTGCTCTAAACCATGTGTATTCCAGACTTCTTTTATAGTGGAAAAATATCTTATATTCGGTATTCTGGAAGATAGCCCTTCAAATTTGTATTACACTTCAGTTATACACCATGGCGCCGTGGTGACTGTGTTGCTTTTTCTTTTGGTGATACCATCCCAGAAAGGCAGCAGGGATGGCAAACAGAAAAAGTGTGACAATAACCGTAGAACTGAAAACACAACTCATTGTGACGTAGGAATACGGTGCTCACACATATCGCTGTACTGGCTGCTTAGTACAATAGCTGGTAAACTGGTAATGAGTTGCCACCATGTATGTCTCTAAGGCAAATGCATTTAGCCAAGTCACATTCAATGCAAGAGTGGTATCAAAAATTTACAGATATACTGTATCGCTTTGAAAGTGACCATCTCAGCTTTGTGTTATAGCTGGTAAAGCTAATAGTTATTATTATTAGCATTCATGTGCTATCATCGGTGTTGTGCAAATGATTTACTTAAAAAGTTACCAGGAAAAGCAATTATCGCATTGCTTTAAAAACAACAACAACGTAAAAGTATTCAAATTTAGCTTCGTGGAAGCATACATCGTTGAGAGATGTTTCATGAAACTACGGGTCAGGGTGAGCTCGTGACTTGCAATTCACAACCAAAGCACTGTGGGGGCACTGATTTCCTGAGCGTGAGCAACCACCACCTTTGTCGACGTGCTATTTAGCTTCCTGTGTAGTAGTAGTGAACAGTTGTGACTGAAGTGACATCCAGATCGCTTGATATACTGTAGATATCACTGCATTAATATAAAGTGCCACATTTCTCTGTCGGTAAGAGCAACGGCCTTGTAACGTTTGAAATGAATTACATTATGCATTATCGTAAAACAATACAGGTGGTTACAAACACGTTCCATTTCTAGACTGTGATGTAAATCACGTTTTGGTGCAAGTCGGATCTTGTACCTAAATTAACTCCCAATTCTCTCACACTGTACACTAGAAGGACATAAAATACAGTAACAAAACACTAAATAAAAGAATGGAAGAGTAATTTAAAAAAGCCAAAGCACTGACAAGCTTTCTATATCCGATACTATACTGTTTTATTATTACTGTTGCTTTTAGAGCATTGGCGACCTGGCATGTGTACTGTACTGTTGTAGAGTTCTGTGATTTCATGAAAGCGGGACATACAGTAAGTCCTGACTGTGCGTGCCGAAGGAGGCTGGCAAGGTGCCGAGAGGGCAGTTGAGTTTGCTGATATTGTTTTGGCGCGGTTGGGCTGACAGTAGCCTGTTTTCTTTTTGCAATAAAGAGTTTGCTGACCGACCACCTCCTCGTCATTCTTATAGCGTCCAGGTAGACGTTACAATACAATCGTTACCCTTAATGATGCGGCCAATAATGAGCACATAGTGTATTTTTCCATGACGCTCCAAGTTGTGACTCGTTCTCCAGCAAGTGTCGGACAAAAATGACGTTTTTAATTAATTCATGGGAGCATGTACGTAACCATGTAACATGGAATACCGTAAACCGAGGACCACCTGTAACGCTGTTATGTTCAATGCCGTTACTCCTAACACTGGATAACATTCGTCTTTTGAACATTTTTTTCCTGTAAACGCTTACTTTTTCTATTGACTTTTTTATGTGAAGAGAGACAGGATGAGTCACCTTCATTGGTAGGTGTGCAGAGGAATTTAGCCCCTTCCTCCGTGCTTCTCTGGGCTCCCTCTTCTTCACCTCCTTGGTCCTCGCCAGGTGCCCTCTCCATGTCAGAGCGGTAAATGATGACGGACTCGGGACGCTGCTCTTTCTTCTTCCTCCTCTTCCTCCTTACAGACGGCCCCAGGTCTCCATCATGGTTGACTGATGCGTCAGACCTGAGAGAGATGATCTGAGGGCTGCCTTCTCCTTCAGTATGAGATTCCTCCACACTGTCCATGCTGTCACGTGGCTGGCCTATAGTGAACTCTATGAAGACTATTCAGTATGGAGGCTGTTGTCCATTCGTTGTGGTCAAAGTAGGAACTGGATGAATGACACAAAGAGAGACTTAGAGGAGGAAAGGCATGAGACCATTAGTATTTGTGTTACAAGTAATCCACAGTGCACAATGATCCTGACCTATATTCAATGTCCATTCATCCAAGCAGTAATGCTAGCTAATAAAACCCACCCAAAAACACCCACTCGACTCACGCATAATGATATCACCAACAACAATCAAATCTTGATCGAATTGCTCACATTATTTAATGTGCGTTAGCTAGTTTATACCGTATATCATACAATCGGCGACATAAAATTAGAGGCATGTTTTTGCATAGCTAGGTGGCTCATATAAAAACATCAACCTTAAATGAAGGAATTATGCGGGAACTAAACAGACAATGCAAACCATTCTTCGCCCAGATGATCTCCTCCCATTTAAATCCCACCCATGTCCGCTCTTTTGTCTGCCGACACCAACCGGTAGTACAACGCTCTCTCATATAAACTGGTAAGAATATGCACTCTTACCTTCATCAGACTGCTACGGCATTCAGAACATTAACAGCGACCACAAAAAGACGCTATATTAGTGTTGCACTTGGCAGCAGCGAACACCGAGACGTACAGATGAGTTACGCAAAATGACTTCCAGGATACAGTGGAACCAAACGCTAGGCATGCCGATAATCTACGTAAACTTGTTTCCAGAATAGCACTAGCGGTCGGCGGTACAGATGCGTTACGCAAATTGTTTTCCCGAATAGCGCCGAAGCCCCGCCCGTCACTTCCATAGAGTACGACACGAAAATGAGTAAATCATTACAAGACAGAGGTTAAATTCGAAGACCATTGTGGAAATTATATATTAGGTAAAAAAAAAGCCATATTAATTATTGAAACGCCATAAAGAAAAGTAATGGTTATCCATGATCCGGTGAATTTCTGTATTTCATTTCAGCCATGAACTACTAAGCTAGCATAGCTGAGATAAATTGCTTATTAGCATACTTAGGAGCACAAATAATGTGCTAAATAGTAAATTGGGTGTGTACAAGCTTCCTTTAAAAAGAAATAGGCCTGTTAGGTTTATAATTACCAACAATGTTATTCTGGTTGTCCCCCACAAATCAGCAGACTGAAGCTAAAAATTGAGGACAGCTAATGCAAATGCTAAAGCCACTGTAACTAAAATGGCGTTCCAAATTTCACCGAATATTGACAGTCTCCTTTGCCAGCTGGGTAAGTTCTTTTAGTAGTTCTAGTCACCAAATTTTACTTAACCCTGAGCTAATGTGTTTACCTTTGTGGCGAGCAGAGATGTTATGATGGATACGTTTACATTAATTCATCACTGTATTTTAAACGTATTTTTACCCATTTCAATAGTAATAGAAGTTCGTGAGCTTTCTGTGAAGAAGACTCAAATCGACCGACAAATTGAAGGTAAATTGGGTGATTTTTAATGAAAGAAAAGGTTTCCTATCCACTGTAATTCATGTATGTGCCAGCAGTTTGTAAAGCTGACATTGCAGAAAGGAGGACTGATAACCAAAGGACGCGCAAAAATATTGACAATCTGGATGAGGACATTGAACTGAAACAGAACACTCTGAAACACAACAGAGCAGTTGCAAAAAGGTATTAACACAAAAGGATGTTGGTATGTATTTTTTTTTAATAACTTGTTTTATCAATCCCCAGCATGAAGGCAACTCAGGCATTGCTGCTTCAGTACGAGCGGACTCTGATAACAGAACTGGAGAGCGTTAAAGTCAATTACAGCAATGACAAGTGGGTCAATCTATTGTTAGTTTAGTACATTGTACATCGTTTACAATCACAGACTGTTTTGTCTGTACTTCTAACCCATCAAGGGAAGTGTATGCAGAAAAAATTGCAAGCTACAGCAAGCTTTTGCAGTCTCATGAAAAGCCATTTGCCCAAAAGCTGAAGGCTTACAACGTTGACATGGACAGCCGCATCAAGGCCTGTCATGATCAAGTAACAATAAAAGCCAAGGAAGGGGGACATCTCACTGGTAACAAACTCTTCAGTTAGTAGGAAGGGATATTAGGGCCACAGTGAAAAGGAAACAGATAGTACTGTTAAAAGGAAAAAGTGGAAATTGCCACAAAAATACATAAACTCAACTGGGCCCGGTAGTCGCCATATACAGTAATATAAAAGATTTGCTAAAAAGATTTCTGGTTAGATGATGGAACAAAACCGATGAAAGAGGCGATTATGTCTTTGTTCTTTAAAAAAATTTGACCTTCTCTCTTCATAAAATTACAACTTTACTCTTGTAATAATATTATCTTGTAAAATACTCTTGTCAAATATTTTTTACTTTGAATATTAAGCCTTTTTTCTTACATCTTTAATTTCGTATACTGATAAATTTCTCCCAGAAAATGATCTTCATTAAAAAATCTGTATTGTCGTACAATTACAGCTTTTGTTCTCAAAAATTACTATTTTATTTTCATAAAATACCTTCTCCCTTGTAATATTGTGCCTGCATTCTTATAATATGTGATATTTTTATTTTTGAAAAATTTAAAATTTTTCGTAGTTTCCTCATAAAATGCTGACTTAAAGGAACTGCTCGGGTTCCCCGGTTGCCTAAAGGGCGGCAGCGTTCGAATGTGCTGCAAGCATTATATCCCGCTCTCTCCCCGCTTTGAGTACGTAAAGTACGCCCCACATAACGCACTCATGCGCTTGTGGTCAGCTAATGATAGCGATTTGGCAAAGTTTAGCAACTAGCGTTGGCTATCATTGAAAGTATCGCCTATCATAACAAGAACCTGGATGTAAATTGTTGGTCACCTCTACGAGACTGTTTTTGTGCGTGTGTATGCGCTACAACGTACTTTACAGACAGCCGTTAGTGTCAGCCATGAACGGTGATTATTTTATACAGACCAAAGGAAAATTAACGTCCATTTCTATGCCGTTTAATTGCAAATGTGAAAAATATAGACTTTTTTTGGGACAACTTTAAACCACTTCTGATTACATATGCTCACCGGTGGTGGTGTTCTATTTTTTTGGTTGGGGAAGAAAAAAAACAAACTAATCTTGAGCGAGTTGCATAGAGTATCTTTAACTTTTTAAAATTTGTCCTTGTAATATTGAGACTTTAACGTCAAAATGTTTCATTCTCAAAATAAAACTTTTCCTTGTAATATTATGCTTCATTCTTATAACATTTCCGTATAATACTTCTACTTTATTGTTGTTGTAGTTGTGGTTTATAATGACTTTATACTTGCCATATTTAAACTTTATTTTTGTAATTCTATGATTTTTCTACTGTTGGAATTATTTTTGTCTTTTAAATGTGGCCCTAACGTTTCTTAAGTCAGTGCTAGGATGTTTTCCAGCTATTTTTCAGTTAACATCCAATGTTTTACCAGATACCTCTCCCTCCTCATCTTCTTCAAAGAAACCAGCTGACAGGTATCTACAGAAAACGGAATAATACCTAAGTGGCTCCAGAAGAGCTGAGTTTTTTGTCACATCTTCTTTCAGTGACCCTGAGCAGCTCCCCACAGCAGAACTAGACAAAGAAACAGAGAATGTATCCGTGGATGATTCTGCCACTGTCATCACCTCTGTCAGTCTGGATGAGATAAAGGTACTGTGGTGCATTTGGTATCACCGGTGCTTTATCATAGTTCACTGATCTTCATTGTCCTGTTTAAACACAAACCTAAAGAAGAGATGGCAGAGCGGTCCAGAAGCTGCGGCAGATGGGAATATTGAAGAAATGGACACAGAAAGGGAGGCTCAGGAGTGGCCCTCCTGCAGTGCTGATGAAACAAGAAGCAATAAGCAAATTGTGAGGTTAAATCCACAGACAGAGGGTAAGCACAGAGATGTATTTGGCTCTATTTAGCACATTCAAGCTCAGTAAGGCTGTAAAATACTTTTTCAGAGTCAACTGAGATGCACCATAAAGAAGCAGAGGACCAGGAGACTGGGACAGTAAGTACAGTAAGTATTAAACCAATTCAAAAGAAAAGCTGTATTAATTATAATACTGTTTTGAGAGGAAATAACAGAATGTTTAGATTGTGCAGGTGTACCCGATGTTGTGGTTTGTGCACAGTACTTTGCGCAAGTGTTCGAGCCAAGTTGTTTTAGCAACAGAACTAGTATCAGCAGAGCGCAGTCCAAAGAAATACTGTATTGACCCGTACATACGACGGCTCTGAATGTAAATATTTTTAAAGAAAAAACTTTGAATCATTTTTTCCAGGCGGGTCCCTGTGTCACAGCTGCATCTCTCATGATCAGTGTTAGTGACGGGAAGAAAAGCTCTCACTCGATTGGGGAGAAGTCATTTGGCACCTGTTGGTTGGAATTGATAAATTTCAAGACGAGCCGCCTCTTTCAGACTTTTTCTGGAGAAAATAGGTTTTATATGCAGATCAATATAGTGTTTGTCAGTTAGCAGGCTACTTCCTGCTTCATGGAGAAGGCTAATATGGGAGGGTAGGGCTAATATGGGGGGTGGATGTCATTGTGACTCCACGGGTAAAAATAAATTATTGTATTTGCATCTTCTAATATCTAATATCTTCTAATAGGTTCTTGTGTAAATATTTGGTTTTTATTGTGTGTAAGTGACAAATATCTTTCTATTTATGAATGAATACATCAAATAAATAGTAAATAATACAAATAACTATTAAAAATATTATATAAATATGTATATATTTTTATTATATAAATATCTACTGTTGGTTGTTTGTTTTTTTTAAGGACTGTCAAAATGTCAATAGCTAGATTTCCTTTGTGAATTTCTCTTGGAGATTAATAAAGTACAGTCTCAATCTAATTTTCCTCAGTAGTGTGTTTCAATTAGTTGCTCACAACCCAGTGTCTTGACACTTGTGATAGTATTGTTTTTGTTCACAGGCTAAGAAAGCAGCAGTATCAGAGGTAGTGGAGGGAGCAGAGGAAGAAATGGAAGAAAGAACAGCAGAGCAAGAGCAGGACCCAGCCAATGAGGGCAATGGGGATCAAGTCACTCTGCATGAAGTTCCTCATCCTCCGTCGTCCTCAGCTCTAGCAGGCACTGTGCCTGTAACACCAATGTTGCGCTTTAAGTAAGGTTCCTGCTGTCAGTTCTCCCATCTCTGTGAAAACGGCAAGCAATAACTCAAAATGAATGCTCGTGTGTGTTCACTTCAGCTTCAGCCCAGCTTGTTCCCCAATTCAGGAAACGTCTGATACCAAATCTCCAGCTTTCACGTTCTCACTGAACTCTAATCCCTGCACCCCAGGCTTCTCGAGTTTTGGGTTTGATGTGGTCTCTTCCTGTGATGAGGTGAGACGGGGAAAAAAACCGAAACATTTTCGCCAGTGCACTCATGTCCTCATTTCTTTGCAGGATTTATCTTTTCCATTTGGAAGCTCTGTTTTCAGCGAGAAGGTACAAGAACATCCTCCAATGTTAATTCTTCTGTTCACATTTAAAAGCAAAACAAATCTCTGCTTTATGATTTCAGGAAAACGTGGAGCCACAATCAGGCGGTAAATCGCTCATCTTGGCATGATTTTGGAGCGTTACCTACTTTGAACTACATGTTACAGCATGTGTCTCTGCAGGCCTGGACTTCCTGTTCAAACAAACAGAGCAAAGTGAGGACTTCCAATTTGCCTTCGCCTCCAAGAGCCCCGCGGCTAGCAAGGCAAAGACCATGGATGAGTTTCCCTTTTCTTTCAACTTTTAAAGAGTTTTGTACATTCACATAGAAAGTTTAGAACAGTGTTCAGATATGAGATTTTAAAAAGTGAGTTTATTGTAAAAGGTCACTTCTGTGGTTCTGTGAAGTGGCATCCGTTCATTTGTTTGTTTCACCATTTCTGAAAATATTTCTTTCCACGATGAGAACATTTCAACACTAATGCATCCCATTCCCATTTTTAATCAAGCCATTTGTTTGCATGTTTTAAATATTGTAATAAATGCATGATTATACATCTAATCTGTTTAGATTAATTACTTACAAAGATTAGCAGTTCAGTCTCACAGCGTGTAAATATTTAAGGAAGTCAACATTTCAGTGTAAAATTAATGGACCCTTTGAGGACGAGGATGTTACAACATGGATACACAGCAATATTTCACTTTTTGGCTCTCATTCATTATTGATTCAGTAGTTAATCTCACAGGAGGTTCATTTTAACACGACTGCATTTCTATGTCTTAGACAACGTCATTCAGTAGCATAACTTGACGTTTGATGTTTAAGAATGTCTGCACTTTGGCATCAAGAATACAGTGAAACCTCTAAATTCAAATGCCATACAAACAAAGTTGTACAATTCAAGATTTGACCAAAAATTCTCTGGAAAAACATGCATCAAAAGTTGCACAAATTCCTAAAGTTCAAACCACCTTCATAAGGTTTTTTGTTGTTTGTTTTTGTGATGCCACAGAAGGATACGAGTGACAGCAAAGAGGAAAAGCTGAAAGTAAACACAGAACTTCTTGCAACGTAGTGGTAATGTACTGCAACTCTGTCAGTGGTACACACGGCTCTCACGTTAACTTCTTTTACACTTGTGTGACAGTTAGGAATGTTGAAAACATTGCCTGTACAGTTAATAAAGGGTTTATGATGGAGACAGTTTGACTTTGGAACAGACTAAATTTACCATCCCTTTTCAAATGTGCAAATTTTAGTTGGAAGAATGGCAGAATGTACTGTTTGACCTTAGAGGAACCTGTGCAATAGATGGGGTTACATACACCCCAATGCCACCAGTGAATGGCAAAAATCTGCGATTTAACAATTGAGATGCCCATGAAAATGTATATTTTTGACACACGGCTCACTTCCTCCTGCTAGCTTTATGTTTAACATTCTCAGATTTCAGATCAACATTTGCAATAAGAGTGACTTGTAATCTCTCTTCAATGTGCTTCAAACAGTTATAAAGCGCATTTTTTGTAACCACTACTGAATGATAATGTAAGATGGAATCACAGAGTCATGGTGCAGAAGTTACATATAATTTTCACTTCTCACAGCAACTTTGATGAGTTCAAGGACGACCAAACAAAGTGCGAAATCTCAACACTTGATGAAAAAACTATCGGCGAAGCAGAGAGGCAGAAACATGGAAAAATTGTGTGCTTTGGTACATGGTGGATGCTGTACATTTTACCTGTATTATAACGTATTACCAACTTAGAGTGAATGAGATGTGTTTTATGTGGAAAAAACACGGCCTATTTCGGACAAAAAAAGAGAATATAAAAAAAACTATTATGTTTTGACCACATGAATGCTGAATCGTGAGTGTGCAGGGCTCCACTGTATTACACCTAATGCCCCATTAAATAAATAATAGCAGTAGTTTATTTTTACCCTTTGCAAACACAGTAGCAGGCATGTAGAAATGTAAAGGACAGGCAAAAGATTTTTTAAAAGTGCTGAGTGCAATTTGGGGGCACCTAGAAGCCAGAGTCAATGCTGAGAGAGCGACGGGTCACGTGTTCAATCTCTCCTGGCACGTATTCACAGAAGCTAGTTTGGTACTTTGCCAACATCTTCTGCATAGGCCGCAGGTTAAACCACCACTGGACTTTGGGCATTCGGTGCCTGCAAGACGACATCCCATAATTTCATGACTCAAGACTAGACTGACAACTGTGCTGCAAGAATTCCTGGAGCTTACTCAAAGTCGGTGACGTCCTTGAGTTCAGTGATGGGGCTGAATGCTACGACCTTCCTGTGGAGGCCGAGGACGCAGGCAGAGTCTGGCGAGTTGGCGAACACGCGACCTGAATGAATGAATGAATGAATGTCACTTCTCTGAAAGAAGATCCAGCATTTATTTGCCTGTGCCTTTCACACAGAACCATCGTTGCAACTGTTTGTGCTTCCACACTGCAACATTTGACGTTAACACAAAACAGCGACATGAAAAGAATGTGTGTAAAAAGCCGGCTTTTACAGGCCGTGTGAAAGGCGCTCGAGTGTCTGATCAACTACTGTAGTGTCTTTTCTTTCTACCTTGTCGGAAGTTTTCGATCAACTTCTCACTTATCCACTGGATGGCTTTCACTCCCAGCTTGGTGCCGTAGTTCCTGTCAAAAGGAGACGGTGCCCCTCCCTGATGAAGTCAAGGGAACAGATAGATGATCATTTATACTTAGCACATGGCCACTGTAGTTGGATATATCCCACAAGGTGGCGCCATACCTGCTGGAGGTGACCCAACACATTGACCCGACAGTCAAAAATGTTCTTCCCCTCGGCTGAATACAGCTTGTGGAGGAAATCGGTCGTGTAATGATCATGGCATTTTTCATTCCTGTCAAGGCAAATTAAAATACAGCAGAAGAGACAGTAAGAAAATTAAATAAAGGCTGGATTTGAATGCAACTGAAAGTATATTTAATGTCTCAAAAAATTGCATAAAAAGAAGTCAGCCTGCCAGTCTTTTTGTGAGCTGCAGCAACTGTTATTCAGTGCAGGTAAATGGACTGACCTCAATACGAGCCCCCGCTGGATGTCCTTCTTCATTTTCTCCGTTAGATGTTCCACATTGGTCTGTGAAAAGGCAGCATGATAAGATGAAATGTGGGAAAAAACTGCATATCTCCGAGTTATGCTACCTTCAGGTCATGGATGTTAAAGGGGTCCTCAAAGATGTAGGCTGCATCAGCGCCCACAGCGATACCAGTGCTGGTCGCTAGGTAACCGCAGTATCCCCCCATCGTTTCCACCACAAACACGCGCCTCTTTGTCCCGGAGGCAGATTGCTTTATCTTGTCACAGCCCTAAGGGCGGAGGTCAACAAAAATGCAGTGTCAAGGAGAGATAACTGTAGGCATTGTGTGTGCAGCACAAGAATTGGCAAACAAATGGCTAACAAAGAATTAGAAGTAATTTTGGACGAAAGCAAATGGACGTCCTTAGCCATGAGCTTACTGTTTATCAGGCCCTTCTTCATAATTTACCTGCTTCTTTAACAAATGTGCTCATTTTTAAGTTATTCAGTGGTCAAAATCCCTTGGTTCTTAATATCTCACATTATGACTGAGGTTGGAAAAATTTGATGTGCATTACCTCCATGGCAGCGTTGACAGCAGTGTCGGCTCCCAAACTGAAGTCGGTTCCGGGGACGTTGTTGCTGATGGTAGCAGGAATAACACACATGGGGATGCACAGCTCATCGTAACGACCTCGGGCTTCGAAGAGCTCCAGTACGCCTCGGTAGGCCTTTGATTGTAGTAAAGAAAATCACTGAAGGCCTCATGTTGACCCCTGGTTGTCAAAGTGTTTAAATATACCTCAAATCCTCCAATTACAAGCAGGGCGGAGATGTTGTACTTGGCGATGTTCTCCACAACCTTCTCCATGTGTTTGCTTGGAAGGGTTCTGAAGTAGGGTAAGGAAGTTTGTCATTAATTTATTATTAGTATAAGAAGGGTACCAAACCAGTGCTCCAGACCACCTGGTTCCCACCTTTTTGTCCCCAACAGTGACCCTCCTTGGCCCGTCCATCCTGCCACATTGTGCCACTGCATTTCAAACACCTGCAGAGACACACAAGTCACTTGTTAAGATAAGATGCTACAATCGATCTACAGTGAAGGATGCAAATGTTTAAGGCCTCACCTCTCCATTGGCAAAGCCCTGAAAGCCGTTGTGAACAGCGTAGACCTTGTGTCCGTGAGCGATCGCTAATCTCACCGCCGACCTCACCGCCGCGTTCATCCCTGCTGCTGGGGCACCAACGTTCAGGACAGCCAGAGAGAAGTTGCTCTGAGGTAGGACGTAATTCAACATGTTAAAATTAAATATGTGTGTGTGTGTGTGTGTGTGTGTGTGTGTGAGAGAGAGACAACCTCACCTGAGACTGGGCAGGCTTCTGGAAGGCAAGAAGCTTGTAGATGTTCCAGTTGTTCTCAAAACTCCTGCAAGAAAATCGTCCCCTTTAGGTTGCTTTTACCATTGCCAATTTGCCATTGTGCTTTCACTTGTTATTGGAATCTTCATATCTGGAGATATGGAGAAATAACTATAAAAGTACACTTTACTCACTAACTGTTAGGGTTGGGCATCGAGCATCGATGGGAACTGGGACTAACGTTCCAATTCTACTGGAATCGTTCATTTTCAATTCAAATTCGGCCCCTAATTAAAATTAGTTGACCTGGTGAACCTTCAAACAGCTAAAATTATGCATAAAGCAAAAAATAACCAGCTACCCAAAAACATAATACAATTGTTCTCATCAAGAGAGGGGAAATATGGTCTTAGGAAAAAATGAAACTTAAAACACTTTAAGGACAACGCTAAAAACCGTCAGTACTTATCAGTATGTGGAATCAAATTATGGAACGGATTGACTAAGTAGAAGAAAGAAGAGCATTTTAGTGCTCACCCCCCACGCAGTTTAACAGCCTCATCAAACCGCTTTTCATTCATGGCCGTCTGCACCAACTTTGTCTGCAAAAGAGGGTGTAGTAAACGAAGAGATTGCAATTATTTGCAGGTACCTCCAGGAAATATGAAGGTCAGAGGGGAGACTCACCATCTCCACACACTCCATAAGAGGCAGACGGACCGCATGGTTCCCCGAAAGGCCAATGACGCAGGCTGGAGTGTCAGGAGATGCCTCCATCAGGGCGACGACTGCCTCCACGCCTAATTTACTGCTCTGAAGAATCACAGAGGCGGGATGGGAGAACCTGATTAACTTTGACCATCTATGAATAGAAAATAAATCAGATTTGACACATAATGCCTTCTTCGGTGTACAAGTTGAAAGAGACAGTGCTGAGTTCACCTTTGCTGAAGCAAAAGTCAACATATACAACTGACAGGATGGGACAGACCCAAGCAGCATTATTTACACTGGAATGGACCATGCTCATACTCCTTCCATGCAACACACACATACTGATGTGTTTGCTTTGCCTTGTACTTTTGAATTGGAAATACTCTGTTCGAGAGATACAGTTTCAACCTGAAAATCACACAATCGGTCAGGACTAAACACAAATTTGTTGTCCCATCACGCAGCTGTTGCTCTATTCACATAAACCAAGAAAACTAATTAAACAAATGATAGAGATCCAGACGTCAGGTACCTCATACACGTCTACTGCCAGTGTTTTTGTGTGGTTTATGATGTATTGCTGCGTATTTATAAACATTAATAGCATATGCATTAAAAGCACAACTCACCAGTATCCTGTCAAACGCTGAGGGCGTTCCTCCTCGCTGAACATGTCCCAGTACGGTGACTCTGGTGTCATAATTCAACCGCTTTACCACCAGCTTCAGAGACATATGAACGCACCTTCAGCATAGTACGGGATTCTACAAAGATGATACGGTTGTATTATTTTTAGGGCTGTCAAAGTTATAACGGAAGTTTCCTTTAATGGCACTTTTTTTTTTTAACGCGTGATTAACGTGCACACGTCCTGTTTGACTCCCGGCCAACACCGTAGTTTGAGGAAGCAGCGGTGACCGTGTAGCTACAAGCGGGAGCAAATATTGAGCAGAAATGGAGAAAGGAAGGGGTATTTTGATTGGTAAATTTAGCTTCAAAGCCCAGGCAGATGGCTCTTGCAACAAGACCAAAGTTATTCTATCTACTCTCGCTGTGATTGGAACTGTCACGGAGCACGTCGTTTTTATTATGTATTGTGTGAAACTATGACAGGAACAATCTCAAATTAAAAGCAGGAAGTGAATACAGACCCACCATCCACAAATGCGAGCCTGGACTTGTTTTTCAGAGAGGTTGTATACCACAAATATGCACATTAGCACTCAATAAGGTCATCAAATCTGACCTTTATGCATTCTCACACAGTATCGGCATTTGGGAGCAAATATGAGGTCAAAGAAAAAGAGTACAAATACGGTATAGTAGCCCATCTGTGTGAATTTCTCTTGGAGATGAATAAAGTATCTATCAGTGCAGCATGTGAGAACGGGAGAAGGTGCGTTCAAGGACTGTCAAACAAAGTGGGACAAATCGCCACTCACATTAAACATTCAAAAACTAGGGGATTTCTATTATTAATATTTTGGATTAAAATAATGGCCCATATTTCTAAAACTGATATCCCTTTACAGAAAATGTTCTGTAGTTATCATTGCAGTTGCGCATCGAGTCATTTACCACAAAGACATTTAAATCCGTACTTATTCACGATTAAATATCGTTTGACAGCCCTAATTATTTTGTAACTACTTTAAAATCCTCCAACTTACATCTTTGAGATAAGCAGAGGAGATGGGCTGGCCGTGGATATCAATAGCTCCTTCTGCAACAATTATAATGTTGAGTCTGGACCCTCTGATACGACTCTGGAAGTATACACACACACACACACACACACACACACACACACACACACACACACACTAACATTAGGTTGGGATTTTATAGACCACAAACAAGTTGAGGCTGAATCAACAGCGCCTCTGCATTCATAATTAAACTGCACTAATAAACAATCATTTCACTGAAATCAACAAAATTCCTAGCAATAATTTTTTATGCCAATCTCGGAAGTGACCACGAGTATTGACCGCTCACCGCCTCTAGACGGTCACACATGCGATCCTCCCAGCCGTCCTTCGGGGGGGCCTCTGGTATAAAGAGCCAATCGGCGCCGGATGCCAGTGCGGACACCAGAGCCAGGTAACTGGAGAAAAAGTCCAAATATATTAGACGCGTTTGGGTCAGTTCAGAGAGTGTTGCACAGGGAGAAAAGAAAAACGCATTTCAGCTCACCCGCAGTGACGCCCCATGACCTCCAGGACAAATGTTCGCTGGTGGCTGTTGGGAGAACGACAAGCACATCACTTTTGTGAAGCGCTCCTGTGTACAGTACTGGAAATGATATTGAGAATGAATACATGCATTCTTCCCGATATCTGATATCGATACAGGCAGCAGCTCTTCCCTCAAACTAATGTCAAGTAATGAACACAATACGCTTCTTCTATTGACTATCATTAGAGCCACCTTGCCCCCTCTTATGCTAAAGAAAAAGTCTGGAGCCGCAAACATAATACAAGCTGTACTCTTTTTTTCATTTTACCCTTTACAACAACAGAATACAACAAACAGAAGTGTAGTTTGCGAGGCCTTTTTGAGTGCTTCCTCTTTTCATTTGTGGAAAACTAAAATAGAGCGTAGCCTGATTTAATATAATTAAAAAAAATATAGTTGCAGCTTAGCAGTTTTAAAAATGTAAACACACTTGAAATGAAGAAGCCGACTGCAGGTAAAGGCAAGGATTTTATATTGACATATTTTAAATTTTTTTTAAAACTCTATGGCGAAGTTTCACTTCTAATTCAAACTCCTCTTGCCTTTTCTTTGTTTTTTGGGGGGGCTTTTTGGCGGCACTTCTTCCCAAAGAAGTTAGAAGAACGTGAAAAGTTATGTGAAATAAAATAAAATAAGATTTCAGCATTGCCATACGCATTGTTTGTTTTGTTTGGCACATTTTACTGTGGTTAACTTCTTTTTACACTTGTGTGACAAGTACATATGTTTAAAAAAAGTATCAAGTATCAGTAATGGGAAGGTGTTTGACCTTCCCATTATGCCTATGTCACACATTATGTCAATCAACATTAAAATGGATTGTTTTTACAATTTAATATAAAGAGTGGTTAACTTCTTTTTACACTTGTATGGCATTTAACTTTGTTAAAATGTACTGTTTTGAGTTGGTTTTGAGTACAGTTAAAGCTGGGTTTATTTTGCACAGTGCATGTGAATGTTCCACCTTTGTGCAGTAGTCATGATTGCATCAACGATCTCCATGATGCGATGCAGTGCAGAGTCTGCTCCGATGGTCATGTCAGTGCCACAGAAGTCATTGTCTATGGAACCCACCAGCCCCACAATGTTGAGGTGGCCGTGCTGCTTTGCCAGAGCATCCGTTATCCTCCCTGAAAGGGACACAGTGTTGTAGAAATGATGCTGATCAAGGATGGGTCGGCGTTGGCTCACCCGTCTCCACGAGTTCGTCCAGCAGGCTGCTCCATTCGCTGCGGAAGATGTTGGCTCCGGTGAGGCTGCCGTCGCCGCCGCACACGCACAGGTTGGTGATGCCTCTTTTCACCAGGTTGAAGGCGGCCGCCAACCTCCCGTCTCGGCACATGAAGGCCTTGCATCGCGCGCTACCAATCACCGTCCCACCCTGTGGCGGCGACGTCATAACACAACAGTTACAGACCATTACTACTACTAATACTACAATTGGGATGCTAAGTTAACACTAATGGGGAATAAATACTGTATGAAATGGAAGGTTTGGATTGTATTCAAATGAGTGGGAGGGAAACAGAACATTTCAAACATCTAACAACATCTATGAAATACATAACATAACAAACTACATTCAAATTTCTCTCTACTTGATGCAGTTTGTGCATTTAAATGCTGTTGCCAACAAAAAATGCCACGGACAAGAGTGCTGATTAATACATGCCAACATATCATAGCAATCCCAAGACACCGTGCAAATTTGCCTCTTAGTGGCTTGGAACTTGGGCTACGGTCACGCTGCGGGGTATGATGCCCAAATCTGATTTTTTGTTAAAATTAGGTTTTTGTATGTAGTTGTTCACATTACCAAAGAAATGCGACTTGTATTTGTGTAACATGTGAACACAGTGCATCGGGGAATAGGCATGCATGCGCACAAAACACAACATTACACGTGTGTGAGTGTGTTTACGCAAGTTAACATGCCCCTAATACGCCCCCAATTCGTGCTCTCCGCTCTGGCGCATTTGTGGCAATTGCAAAGATTGCGTGCAACTGAAACCATTCAATTCCATTCCGATTAACTTCCGTTTATCCGGGTCGGGTCAAGGAGACAGCAGTCTCAGTAGGGAAGTCCAGACTTCCCGGTCCCCAGCTACCTCTTCCAGTTCCATCGGGAAGACTCCAAGGCGTTCCCAGGCCAGCTGTGAGACATAATCCCTCCAGCGTGTCCTAGGTCTGCTCCGGGGCTTTCTCCCAGCTGGGCATGCCCGGAACACCTTACCAGGGGGGCGTCCAGGAGACTAACGGAGTAGATGCCTGAGCCATCTCAGCGATCTATCACGATCTTGTTCTTTCGGTCACGACCCAAAGCTCAGGACCATAGGTGAGGGTGGGAACATAGATGGACTGGTAAAGTGAGACCTTTGCCTTCCGGCTCAGCTCTCTTTTCACCACGACGGTCCGGTGCAGCGACCGCATTACTGCAGACGCTGCGCCGATCCGTCTGTCGACCACACGCCCCAACCTTCCCTCACGCGTGAACAAGACCCGGAGATACTTGACCTCCTTCACCTGGGGCAGGACCTCATTCCCAACCCGGAGGATGCAATCCAGTCTAGTTAATAAAGGCTTGTGATGTTTTCACCCTGGAATGGATTGATTGAACTGCTCTTATTTCCTATGGGGAAGTCGTTTTCTAAATTCAAACTAACTGAAGGTTGACGAGCATCCCAGAAGAGACAACTTTAGAGGTTCCACTGTACTTCTGGAACTAATGTCAAAGAAGTCATTGCTACTGTGACTGTGAAAACACAACCACAGCAGTTAAAATGACAAAAAAACAAACACATGCCTTTCTACTGCCACACAAGACTGAAGGTTCCAAATTGCATACGCGTGCAACTTGCTACTTCTTCTTTAGCAAGTAAACGCTGCACGAGTACCGCTACACCACATGCCGCAAGGCCCCCTTACCAGTTTAGAACCTGCGTATTAGGCAGATACGGCGAGATGGTCGAAATAAAAAGTCCTATTAGAATCATAAAAAAAAAAACGAACAAAGATAAAGAGAACATATATTGTCACATTTCAGAGGGAGGAAGATGCTTGGATTGCTTATAGTAAGCAGTACCGACACTGTCAGCAGCTACCGATGAACTCATACAACCTACCAGCTGGATGATGTTGGACACACTCTGCCAGTGTGCTAGTTTGATGTTATCACCGCCATCCACCAGACCCTGGTAACCCTACAAGTCAACAAGACATCGCACATGATAATAAACTGGATTAAAGAAGTAAGGTTTTTGATAAAGTAACAACTCATACAAAACTATTGGACGCTATAAAGCCTAGGTTCTCAAAGTGGGGTACTCAGACTGCCGTAGGGGGTAAATGAAAACAAGTGAAAAATGCGAAAATAATGCTATCGAACACCTGATGTGAACAGCCTGCAGAAGAAAGGTGACAGCGTGATGTTGTTCATTGGTCTCTGTGTGTATACAATGTCATAATATATAACATGATTAATAACATACCAAAGATGTTTCATTGTGTGGTTTATGTTTTTTAAGTGTGCATGAATAGGGGGTACATCCAGTCAAATGTCTGCAGGGGTACGCAACTGTGAAAGGTTTGGGAACCACTGCTATAAAGGATGTGTGTATTATGCATGCTGTTGTACCTCATAAATAAGGTAGACCTTGGCTCCAACATAGATGCCCATTCTGGTTACAGCTCGCACAGCAGCATTCATCCCTGCGTTTTCGTAGTTAGAGCATAGAAACAATCTGTGTATGACCAACTAAAAACGACTTTTAACATCATTAGAGCCCTCTAGACATGAAATAACACCCCTATAGTGTTCTTTATACTTATAACACCCAATATAGTAGACGTAACAGAAAATAAGCCATTTCAGACATAAATATAGATTTGTGCTCGTGTGTGTTACGATAAATGTGTTCCCTAGGGGACCTGAAAGAGAGGGGACAGGAAGTGACGTTGGGGGCTGAGAGTTATTGTGTCTGTGTGAGATTATTCAAAACTGCAATAAAGGCCTGTTGTTCCGGCAATCAAGAGTGAGCCTTGTGTGTCTCGCTGAACATTACAGTAACACTACGGACCAGTGTAGACTACTACATTTCACCGTCTTTGAATGCCAGCCCAGGGTGCACCCCAACCCCGCCCACGCCTGCCCCTTGTCTGAAGTTAGCTGGGATAGGCTCCAGCTCATCACCCAACATTTTCATCACTTCTTGATTGTTTTAATTCATTCAAATCTAATGTGCAATGGCAAAATTAAAAACTTTGAACGTAAGCGAAGAAATGCTTGCTAATCAGGTGTTGCTTCATCACCCAGCATGAAGAAATCGAAGGATTTATGACTCCATGCACTTTTATTGGTCCAAAGTATCGCAGCATGTTCCTATTTAACTTGACAACATTTTGAAATGACTTTTAGACCCATTAGTTCCAACTGCTACTGACGCTTATGAACGCCCCATCAGTACTGTAACCTGTAGTTTCCTTCCTTACTAGTTTGTCATTCTTCTGTGTTGTAGTTTACTGTACTGTGTTAGCCACGTTTTGACGCTACATACTGAAGCATTGTCTATCTAAAATCGTACTCGAGTGATGACATGATACAAAACAGACAGTTGTATGGCCGTGTTTGGAGTCACCTTGTGCGTCTCCTCCGCTAGTGAGCACCGCTATTGCTCGGCCTGCTCCCGTCATCTTCAACTTCTCCAGGTCCATCGAGGACATTTTGATATTTGGCGTCTTCACAAGGAATCTGTCAGTAAATGAGAATAAGTCCGCACTGAGCGAGTACTGGCTTGTTTCACGTAGCCGCTGGTCCGAAGTCGTCACTTCCTCGTAGAGGAGCGGCGTTTAACCTTCTACCTTTCGTGGTGTCTTCCCTTCAGTTGACTCCGCCTCGTCCGAAGACGAATGGTTTTGTTAACCCGTACCGGCCGAAATTTCGTGCAACAGTTCTAGGAGTGGATTACACCCTAAACCCCGCCCGTCTGAAAAACGCTGAAAAGAGATAAAGAAACGTTTGGCACGTACAACACGGACTCATTTCAAGGAGGCGTGGTTTATACACTGTACACGATTACGACACTTTCAAAACACATTTGGATTATCCATCCACATCCAAATGATCATGTATTACGGTATATTACTGTGGTTTTAGTGTCACATTTGATACAGCCCTATATTGCACTTCTAATAACTTTTTGGGGTTTAACAATTCTGCATGGACACTATAACGTGGAATAGCAAAGAAATGATTAAATATAACTTTTATAAAATCTAAATACATGTGTCAATGTGCTCAGGAATAGGCCACAAATCTTACAGAAGCACTTTAGAGCTTTACAGATGTCATGGCTGCCCTGCAGGTGGTGTGTGTTGTATGGGATATCATTTTACCATAAATGGCTTTTTATCCTAACTAGACCCTTTACATTAGGTACATCTGCAGTGGATTCTAATACATTGGCTCTATTAAAAACTCATTGCGATATTAAGGTAACAATAGGCTTATTGACACTGTTGCTTCGTGGCAGCCACGTTTTTTGCTCAAATTTTACACACCTGCTTGTCAGTCCCCTAAATGTGCGTACCAAATTTTGTGGTGATTTCGCTAAACACCCTAAAATTACAGTGGGTGTTTTGTAGAGTGCATTGAGCTGTGTGAGAAATTTCAAGTCAACCCACTTTACGGGGTCAAACTTTGAGGTTTGAAAACAGCGCCGCCATGTGGTCTATTTGTCAGGAAACGAATAGCACAGGCAACGTAGACATGACAAATCGTCCGTCACCCTATTCTGTGGAACATTTCAGGAGTGGAAGGGTTTTCATACAGTCATGAACCACTGTGCTCAGTGACAGCAGCTGTTATTTAGTTTCTTAAAAGGAGTGAATATGAGGCATTTATTTGAGTGGAGGACTCTATTCGAGTAAATATGGTATTCATGCACCAGTCCAGGGTGCATGAATACCTCGTGCCCGAAGTCATCTGGGATAGGCTCCAGCATACCCGCAACCCTGATGAGGATAAGTGGCATAGTAGATGGATGGTATTCATACATAAACATAAACACACCACCACTAGATGTTGGGTACAGTACATCAGCATTTATTCCATGCATTACTTGCTTGGATTATATTCTCCCAGATTATCCACTGTACTGTACTCTGGAAAATACAGGAATCCAACATGAGAGGACTGGTTGATCGTAATGCCATTCAAACGGAAGAGGAGCTAGAAATGAGTGCAGTAAAGAAACAGTTACTGGATACTTGGTATGAGGCCACATGATGTCCACGGTTAGAAAGAGCTTCACAGAGATTCAGACACAAATTGGTATTTTGCATTAAATAAGAGAGAAAACTGCAGAAAGGAAAATAAAACCCAAATACCTTCATGTCTGCGGTCTTGTTGACCCTGTGTTTGTGTCCCCTGATTGGCTTTTGTTGAAAAGATATGTTGAGAGTACAATGCATGTTGCCAAGTGCAGTGTACATCAATACTTCAAATGATTTGATCCCCCAAAGACAAAACTAATACTGTCCTCATACCTGTTCATTGTGCTCTTTTTTAAAATAATTCTTCAAGAAGAAGCTGCCAGAAATGAAAAAGAACACTTGCACATCATTCATAATAAATTATTCAATAATAGTGTAGGCCAGCTACAAAATAAAATAATGGAAGTAAACATTACACGACAATCATACTTCACAGGATCGACAGCTTGATCAGATTACAACACACAAAGTTAATTCACATAAAACACAACGGAGATGGATGTGGGTGGCTCAAACCGAGGCAGCGGCCTTTGTGAAGCTTTAAAGCAAAGAAAAAAACAGTAATTACAAATCTTAGGTTCATCTCTGCTGCCAGTGCACCTGAAGAGTTCAATACTGATGTAAAACACATCATAAAAATGCTTCTTTTCAGCTGGTTTAAGATGATCATTAGCGGCAAAAGCTCAGTCAGAGTTGCATTTACTGATGTTTATAAACAGAGGAAAATAACACTGAAATTAGGTTGCTGAAAATTAAAATGATGCCTTATTTATCTCTGGCTTATATTCCTTATAGCCACTGTCCTGCATACGTACACTTGAGCTGACACTAATGAAAGCCACACTACGTTTCGCTTTGCTTTTCTTTGCTTTTCCAGTCACCAAAATAAGAATAAAAAATGTAAATCATTACAGATATTGTATCCCTTTTTAAACACAGCAAACTCAAACTAGTACAACATTGCTGATCTTATGTGGTGAAGAGCATCAACTCAATAATAAAAAGCAGCAGTGCAGTATATTTACATGTCATTGCATTTGTCGCCATCTAGCGGCTGTTATATTGCTCCTGCGCTCAACCAGCAACCTCAAGCCTGAGCGTTAAAAAAAAAAAAAAAAAAAAAGCTATTTCTTGAGTTCCACTAGCCACCATTCACTGCGGGTCTAGCCTGCTAGACATTCTTGATCCTGAGCAAGCAACCTATGTCTCTAATCACCTTTGCTGGAAAATATTTGCAAACAATTACCCTGCTAGAAAGTGTTAGATGGGAGACGCTGCATCGAAAAATGAAATGGAAAGGGATAATGCACCTGCAACCAGCTATACCGCATATCCTCAAATAAAGGAGTTCCTGCAGAGGGTTGCATAAGGGTGGAGCTAGACCTGCTGCTGATTGGGCGACAGATACTTGTTGCTTTGTGTAACAGTGTGAATGGAATGTGTAATTGTTTCACATTAGCAGTTTGAATTTGCTATAAATAATACAGTGCAGTCGGAGGCGGAACGTATCGTTTCCTGCTTGTGTGATTACTTTGCGCTTGGTGTACGGCTGTAAGACCATGCTGATGTGCTACTGTGAAGAAAACAAAGTGCTGTGTAAAAAAACTGAGAGATAATTATGAGACATTAGTGTGGCTTCTTTGTTCGTTGGCAAGTTACACGTGGTCCTGCTGCTATGATGTCACATTATTATTTAGTGCTACTAGCTACACCATTGCTGGCTAACTAAATCCAGCTTTAGTGTACTGAAAGGTAATTACAGCCACCAATGCGGACACTGCAGGTGGACACACCCAGTGACTAATAGAGGCACGGCGTCCATTAGAGTGGAGGGTACTATTTGAGGATATACTGTATGGTAAAAACGAATGGTTGCAACAATACAAATATGCACGATTCAAACATTCTGACAAACAGTAATTGGTCCAGTCCAGTTTTTGCCGGTCCTCGTGCAATCCTGAGATGAGACTTGAGTGGAGTGGGCGGGGTTTTGTGTGTTCTCACTTATAGATATCTTCATGATGACAAAAAAAAAAAAAAAAAAGGATGAGCTGGATATCGTCATCGTTTTGTTAAATCGTAGTTTGCATCCTTTGCTTCAGCGTGTTAGCGTGTCCACCTAATGCAGTCTTCCGGCAGCCTATTGCACATTGCAAGCTGCACATGCATGCCGAGGGCAGTCACAGCAAGGGTCCTGATGACACATAATGGAGTCCGACTACGAGGCAGGTTGGTCATGCTGGTGTTTATAATTCTAGCTTTGCGGACGCCCCACCTTGTTCTGCTTGGAGGCAAGGTTTGGACAGGAGATGCAAGACCTGCTCTCTGCAACGTACACTGATAATAAAACCAGGTGATGATGTTTTGGTACCAGAAGGCGGTGCGTGCCGATTTTGGATTTGTAAACCAATAAAATGAAGACAGTGACTTCAGCCAGATAAAGGCATGTAGTGATGCTCCACATCTGGGTCACCTGAGAGATTAACGGTGATGTAACTCGCCACCGCTTGCCGTCAGCCTTAAACCGATCAACGCTTCAATGAATCATTCTCACTATCACCACATGTGTCTTTGTCCAACAGCAGTCTCAACTCACAATTTGCAAATTGTGCAAAATGTTTCTCATTAAGAGTCTTTTTCGTCACGCTGATGACCTGAATTGTCCTTCAGAAGTAAAAAATAAATGATGAATGTTACACGATCTCCTGTACATTTTCATTCTGAAAGGGAATCCCTGCCACGGGTTGCCTGAATGCTGTGCTGAACATGAGGGGAACGGTATGAAGGCATGGTAAAAGGAGGAGGGGGGCTCTGGTTGAGATTGCTATAAGGATTTCTGTTTTTGACATTGTTGTCCTCTTATTGCTGTAGTCTCTGCAGTACCCAGTGGGACGCTATTGGTGCCAGGCAAAAAAAAAAAAAAAAAAAGTAAAAATGTATGGATTTACCACGAAGACGGGGCCCCTTTGTTGTTCTGAATAGTGGCATCTGAGCACTCGGCTTCTGACGAGTCACAGTCTGATTCGCCAAACTGAAGAGGATTCTGAGAGGAGAAAAAATATCAAATATGGATTTAGACGGTGTCCAAACTTTTTCCAGTAAGGGCCACATAGTGAAAAATGAAAGGATGCAAGGGCCACTTTGATATTTTGTAAAGCAACAGATGTAGATATGCTAAGAGGTTATATATACTGTAGTTCAATAAAAAAATGCATCACAGCTTTGTGATATTGGTGAAAAAGCGTATTATTAGTATAAACTTCACTCTTTGATCTTTTCATTCCACATTTCTGCTCTTTTTTATTTTTATTTTACAAATGTTTAAACTTTCTCCTTAAATAATCTTCATAAATCTTCTTCTTCTAATATTATTACTTTATTCCCATAATATTTTGACTTTATTCTCTATTCATTCATGAATATTTCAACTCAATGCTACTAAAATTAAATTATTTTTCCTTACAATATTTATTCCTGTAAAATTGTGCCTTTTTTCTCGTTAGAATACTTAACTTCTGTTACTATTTTGACTAATTGTTAATATTTTTACTCTATTTACAATCCGAAAGCAACACAAACAATTCCAGACTGCGTGCCTAATGAGCTAGCAAGCTTGTTGCAGTGTAAAGTACAATGTTATTACTCACGTGGTGATATCATTACTGGCAGAAAAACCTGCTATTGCAACAACACATCATCAGTAGGGTAAAACTAACCTGTCTCAAGACAGTCTAAACCAGGGGTCACCAACGTGGTGCCCACGGACACCAGGTAGCCCCCCACGACCACATGAGGTGCCCACAGGCCTGCTTTTCATTCAGGTTTTCAGTTAATAATGTGAGAACACTAGAAAGAAATGTATTCTGAAACATAACATGCGAGTTGTGGATACCAGCATTTTGTGAATGTTTTGGTAAAACAAGCATATTTGATTTGTTTGGGTTGAAATAAGGTATGAAAATCATTTCTACAAAAATGAGTAGCTCGTGGACATTTTCATTTTCTAAAAGTAGCTCACGCAAGAAAAAACGTTGGTGACCCCTGGTCTAAACCCAGCTCACTTTCCCAATTAGTGGGTGAACAATCCAATTGGTCGACCGATATTATCAGACATCCCTAATTATTATTATTATTAATTATTATTATCAAAACGTGTTTTTATTGTCCGCCCCTCCTAGCTGTTGGGTAAATAAATACACGGCACCCGGCCACCGCATGAGGAAATACAGTACTGTATGTTGTTGGACTTGCAAATTTGAGCTAAGCCAAATACTGTAGTGTAAAATATTAAACTTTTCAACAAGCTGCAGAGCAGTTTTACAGCGCTCTCTGACAATTACAACTGGCCATCATCATCTTTGAAACAGCTCTTATTATACGTAGTTTTACAGGAGCTAAGTGTGTAGGGTCTTGAAAAGAAAACAACAAACTACTAACCTCATAGCTGTGTTCATCCGAGCACAGTTTACCCAAGGAGATCTGTGTCTTCACCCTGCGGACGGCGCATTCCTTGTCAGACAAGCCGTCTGATTGGGTAGAGATGTCAATGGGGATGTCCGGCGTGTGCGACAGCAGTTCGTCCAGGTGCTCCTCCTGGCTGGCGCTCAGCCTCTCCAGCGGTCCGCTGTGGGAGTGGTCGCTGGTGTTTCCCTCCTCTCCATCAGACACAGACAGATTCTCCGAGCTGAAGGTGGAGTATGACTGGAAGCTGCTCATACAGCGATGGGGTCTATGAGGAGCCACAAAAACATGTTTCCAGAAAATCATCCAGTTAAGCCGCATGATGCAATATACTGTAGGTAATCACTCGGTGTAAATGTGTAACTGCACTTCACCTCTGTCTCCTTGGGAACTCCACTTCACTATCCACCTCTCCTTCCTCCTCTTCAGATGACTCATCGCCACCCTGTAAGACAAGTAAATACAATTTCTCCAACATCTTCCTCACTTTCCTTCACATAAACAGAAATCAGACCAATGCTGACCTTCCTCAGAGGTCTGAGTGTGCGGGGAAGTGCAGTCGGAAGGGTGTGTGTATTGTGAAAGGCCTCCTGTTTCTGAGCCTCTGCTTTGTTAGAGACGTCTTCATCAGAACCTGGATCTTTGCTGGGAGCCCTCAAAGACGGCTGTGTGCCTTCATGAAGATGGAGCGGCTCTGTCTGGCTGGATGCAGGAGGGGTCTCCTGACAGTGAAGGCATCCAGGGAAGGGGTGAGCCTGGCAGCAGGGACACATAGACCCAGCACCAGTACCTAATAAGGGATTGGAGCTAGTGGATGAAGTCCGTTGACGTGTGTCTGCATCCACCGCCGTGGAGATGAGGTCGGGGCTGGAACCGGAAACACGGCGCTGCAGGTGATCAGTCTGGGGGCTACGGAGAGCAGCGGCAGGGCCAAAGTAACGCAAGTTATTGGCACAGTTCACAACGGCCTCTTCACGTCCCTTCAGTGGGAGCTGGGGTGCTTCGGTAGGCAGGGGGAGGTGATGGTGGTGATGAGGGGGCTCCTGTTGTGACTGGGCATCTTCTGGCATCCCTGCAGCAGGTTTCAGCACCCCGAGGAACTCACTATGACTTCCTTTGCTGTTGGCGCGGCGATGACGAGGCTTGCTTCGGTAGCGGGACTTGCCAGGAGGCGTGGAGACCTTTGGGCTGGCGGACAGTGGTGAGGGGGAGGGGAGGGGGTCCATACTCGGGATCCCATCGGAACGAAGCAAGTCAGGCCTGGAAGAGGTCCATAAAGAAATAATGCATTGAATGATGAATCTTTTTAAGGAATGTCTTTGAATATACTGTGTTTGGATATTACTGTAGAACTTTCTGGAATTTTCAAGAAAAATACATCTCAAAAGTCACTCAGAAATGTGTGTGATGTTACGCGAGACCTCCTGATATTGCACGAGAGTTCAGTAAATCTTGAGACACTTCTGAGCATCTACAGGATTATTAACTCTACAAAAGTGTTTCGTTTTCACTTTGGCTTTTTTCAAAATGTGAACAAATCAGAGGTTAACCAGTATCACTGAACAGACTGTGTTGAAACTATAACGTGTTGCCTCAAATGCAGCATACTGTATGTATGACTGACTGCGTGCATAAAGACATTATAATGCCTTTAACTTCTTTTACTTGTAATGCTGGTGAGAGTCTTACCTTTTGGCAGGGGGCACCCCAGGTTTGTGGGAAATACTTCCTTTCTTTTTTATCAGCTTTTCTACAGCATTTGACCGCACGATGGGCCTGACCAGGTGCCGCTTGTAGGTCCCAGGGTATTTCTTCTCCACCGCTTGCTCTCTCCTGTCGGAATTAGGTTTGCACTATGACTATAATTTCCACACCGGTTAATGTTTGACTAACAAATACAAAAAATGGTCAAGGAAGTGGTCACAAATGAAAGGAGGAGGCGGTCACTGTAAATGTCCACGAGTGGATGTCATGGAGACAAATAAACATAGGCCTGGGAAGTTCAGCCTATAATATAAACAGAAGTCTGAGCCCAGACTGACATGTGACTCTAATGCTGGATTTTTGCCTGGCTCAAACAAACTCACCCTGCTGGGATAGTACTTCAAACAAAACCAACAATACAGTTGGCTAATAAAGTAACCAAAACATCAATATACTGTTTTGTGTGTGTGTGTGTGTGTGTGTGTGTGTGTGTGTGTGTGTGTGTGCGTGTGTATACTGCACTCATGGTGTGGAATGAATGTCATTATAGTGTATTATGGCCAATAACTAAAGGCTGGTATTGTATGTATCATTTGGACAAATTCAAAATCATGGTGAAACCAAAAGTGACCCTATTTTTGAAAGAAGCACAACCATAGTAAAGCAGGACAACCAACCGCAATTAAGAGCTTCTTCACTTACTTCATGAGTTCTTTCTCTCGGACCTCCAGCTGCAGCATGATGGCACTGAGCTCCATGTAAAGGTTGTTGGCTCTCTCCAGTTTCCTCTCATAGTGTTCCCGGATGTCCAGTGCATGCCTGATAGGGTTAGGAACGTCCGAAAAAGGCTCAAACAAATCCTCAATCTAGGCTGGCACGTCAACATGAAACCACATTATGTAACAATTTCCCCAAACTGCTACTACTATCGGTGGCAGACAAACATCAATTGGACATTCCGGTATTACAAATTTAAGCGGGTCCGCTCTTTCATTTTAATACAGCTGCTAAGATTGTACAATTTAAAATTATTTTCATAATCTTTAAGATACCCCCTTTGGCGTTCAAATTAGCATATGGCACAAAACCAGTGTATCAAGAGTGCTCAATTCAGACAGCAGGATTTAACACTGGTTTTACTTTTCATTTGGCTTTTTGCAACACTTATTCCAAAAAAATGGGACCAGGCATGGTGGTCCTAGTGGGGATGAGAAGAAATGACTGTTTGTCTATATGTGCCCTGCGATTGACTGGCAACCAGTCCAGGGTTTATCCTGCCTCTTGCCTAAAGTCAGCTGGGATAGGCTCCAGCATACCCCCGTGAAACTAATGAGGACAAGCGGCATAGAAAATGGATGGGTATGAGAAGAGAAAAAGTACCGTAAATTCTGGACTATAAGCCGCCACTTTTTTCCCCACACGCTTTATTGTATTGTATTGTATTGTATTGTATGTACTTTATTTATCCCACAGCGGGGAAATTTACTTGTTACAGCAGCAAGACAAGTAAAGAGAACAGTGTAAAGAAAGCATAGTGTCTACAACATGGTTCAGGTGGTGCAGGTGCAGGTGTTGTTTAAACCCTGTGGTTTAAACAATATTGCGGGTAATTTATGGCTGAAAGAACTACAGTTCCCATGATGCTTAGAGAGCAGATTCAGGAAGTAGTGAATTGGACTGGTAAAATGGATGCTAATATAATGTTTTGAAGTCTTACGCAGGAATGTGTGTTGATCTGACAAATCTTAAGTAAGTTTGATCAAGTGTAGGATTACTACAGCTTCTGTTTGGATTGCTTGGACCGCGGCAGTTGTTGAACTTCGATGAAAGAAAATGTCTCACGTGTCACTCCTCGGCGCTAACGAGTGATGATGTGATGAACACCAAACGTAGGTAGGATTGCAAGTTTGATAGTGTTTCTTTCTGTGTAAAGATTCCATATTACAATGTGGACACCTGTGGCTTATAGACTGGTGAGAGTGTGACCTATATATGTACAATATTTTTTTCTCTTTAAATTTGGTCGGTACAACTTATATTCAGGTACTTTGTCATTAAATTTAAGTATCGTTTTTAAGTAGAGTTGGGTTTTTTTTAAAGTGGTAAACTTCTTTGTACACTTGTATGCCAATTAAAATGTTAAAATGCTACTTAAAAATGCCTGCACCTTAAATAAAAGGTTTTATGACGGCAGTACTGGTATGCTTACAAATGTCACAGTTATTTTTTTACCTGAGTTCATCCCTTCTGCGTCTGATCAGCTCTTCATCCAGCCTGTGAATGCATGTGCCTTCACTTTTGATCTTCTCAAAATGTTTCTTCACTTCCTCCCTCCATTCAGCCTGGAACATGAATGAAGAAAGTTACAACCCACGATGCTAAAAGAAGTTACACAAATCCCCCGGCTTTCGTGGTGCACTTCTTTAAAGTGGTCTTTATATGTGGTGCAGACCTGGGACTTGAAGTACGTCTCCTGAGGAGCTCCCAGAACGTCAGCCGAGGCAATGTCGAGGTGCAGGAGGATCTGACGGAAAGATGGTCTATTCCTGGGTTTGCCTTGCCTGATAATAATGAGTGAGAAGATATGATCATCTCAGAGTTATTCTCAACTGGTGGATCGTGACCCAAAAGTGGGTTGCAGGTTTTTTTTGTGAGTCTATACCTGGGCAAAAAAAAAATAAATGCACCTTGCGTTCTTGTTTGTTTGTATTGTCTCGTATTGGCTTGCTATGCAACCATTAGGTGCGCACCCAGGTAGCCGCAATGTGTAACTGTTGCACAAAATGCCTTTAAATATAAGATATTTGAGAAGTTTGAGTTGAAAAATAACTGCAATTTGGGTTGCTGCTTGTCATTAAGGGGTGAAACCAGTTGTGAAACACTGATCTAAGATGTTGGAGCTATAAGAGTTTTTCCAACAAACAGCCACGCTCCAATATGTTACAGTATCTGAATAAGCCTCACACACCATGTTTGTTTCATGAGGATTTTAAAGCCATCCGGGCAGGTGGAGGGGACGGGGAGGTGAAGACTGTTGCTTCCGACACCCCAGATGATAGCAGAGGAGTCCACATCTTTGTAGGGGATCTCTCCAGTCAGCAGTTCCCACAACACAACTCCAAACGACCTGCAACAAACACCAGATCATCATGAGAAAATTCAAAATGATACCTTCTTCATCATGCAGCACCAGAACTCACCAGATGTCCACTTTTTCAGACACAGGCTCATTTCTGATCACCTCTGGTGCCATCCAGGCCACCGTACCAGCAAAAGACATCTTTGTACTTTTGTCACTGAGCTCTTTGGACGTTCCAAAGTCTGAGATTTTCACAGAGTCGTTGTGGGTGACCAAAACACTATTAAAGACATGAAAAACATGTAACTGGAGTGTGAGCTTCAGGAATGTAAAGAAAAGCTGACTTCAGTTATGTCAAGGAAAAATTAATAAACACAGCCAGGGTGAACAGAAAACCACAAAATAGAAAATACATTTTTTGGGACATCTGTGGCGGCCCCAACAGTATGTTCTCTAAGGTGAGCCTCATTGTGCTATACTTTGAAAACCCTTGCCTTTGGGAAACTGAAGTATGAAATGGTTTAACAGCAATAAAATAAGCATTGCTCATCAATGAAAATAAGAATTGAAATGAACAGACAAGGGGTGTCTTACAATAGTTGAAATGACGTGTGTTTAACAGAAGACCTTTACTTATGCGAGATGGCTGCGCGTACACATCGCAAAGACCAGCATCTCTTCCAGATTTGCAATTTTGTAGTTATTATTCTGCTCATATCAGGTCTGGTTTAACATCTTACACTCTTTTGGATATTGGATTTTGCAGCACCAACGTTTTTAATCACCAAACCTCGACTCGTACCTGAGCTCTCTAAAGTACCGTAGTCTACATACAGTACACCACTCAGCCGGGCAGAAGGGCTCGCAAGCGGCGTCGAGAATGTAAACAAAGGCGAGGAAGCAATATGAGCTAAGCTCACGCTAACACCGCACAGATTCTCCTTACCAAGCATTTTCCTCGCTAATGTGCTGTCTTCAGTGAATCAAATGTACGAGTTACGACTCCACATCACCCACAGTAAGAGACTTTTAGACTGCAATGTCATAATTTTTCACAGAGACATGACTAAACAATGGAGTACCAAATAATGTTATTGAGGTAGCCGACTGCCCTGCACTTCGGACTGATAGAACAGCGTCTGAAACCGACAAGACCAGAGGTGGAGCACTGTGCATCTATGTGAACTGCTTTCTGTGTCCCTAAATAAATAAAAATAAATGTACACTTGTTACTTATTTGTTTATCTGAGTGTTTTTGCCTTTTCCTTAGAGGTGGGAAAAGTTGCAAATGAGATCTGTTTATTTGTAGGGATCGGCATGAGCAGAGCTCTTAAAAAAACAACATTCAACTATAATATTCAACTATTAGTCGACAATGGACAAAATCTACCAAATCCGATTTGACTATGAGAATCCTTAGTCGAAGACAGCCCTAAAACAGACATCAGCCAGTCTTTCATAAAGAGCATCAAAACACAATGAGCACAAAATGCAATTGTAAAATGACAAGGCTGCATGTGATTCATCCAATTAATCAAATGAGGCTGACCTTTCCAGAAGATTCAGCCTGCCATCATTCTGCTGACTAATACAGCATTAGGCAGCTCAACGGCACGCTATCATTGATTAGCGACACGGGGAGTGCGGACAGTGTGTGCAGGAGGTTTAGTGTGAAACAGAAAGCGGTGTTGAGACAAATCCATTCTGAACATCTTGTGGGTTAATGTCACACCTTAGAGAATCGTAAGGCTGAATTGTTGTTGCTTAAGGCTAAGTGATTTGACAAGCATAGGAAAAACTGAAGTAATCTGCATATAAGGACTTTCACACTCATGAATGTTGACCCAATTTCATTGTTTTAAAAGGTTAACATATATTTTTGAATTCAAATACCCCTGAAGTCATACAAACCACCAAACATTTTTGTGAAAAATGCTTCTCTACAGTCACCCAAAACGTAACAGTTTGAACCGCGGTCATGCATTACAATGCGAGCACTCAGAGGAAACCCACTTGGGAGATTTGAGATCCCTGTGGATGATCTTATGAAGGTGCAGGTAGTTCATGCCGCTGGCGATGCCAGAGGCCCAGTCCACCAGCAGCCTGGGGGTCACTTTCCGTCCTGCTCTCAACACCTCATAGAGCTGCCCTTGAGCGCAGTACTCCATAATAATGCAGTAACAAGGTGCCTGAGTGCACACACCCCTAGGTGGGATAGGACACAGGAAACAGGTGAGCAGATCAGCAGTACAGTACTTGCAACATGACACACACCAAGTGGTTGGAGACATACTTAAAGCTGATGATGTTGGGATGCTTGAGTTTCCGCAGGTGCTTGATGTCTGTCTCCTTCTGTTCACGCACCTTCTTGATGGCTACTTCTTCAGAGCGGAATTTGCCAAGGAAGACGGCTCCCTGAGCGCCGCTACCGAGCCACTGCAACTCTGAGATTTCCTCAAACGGAACCTCCCACATATCTGGATATGTTTAATTGACAACACACTATGTAGACTTCCTGTGTATAAAATCATGTACCGTAAATTCCGATGTACAAGGCGCTCCCTTTTTCTTAAACTTTGAACTCTGCGGCTTATCCAGAAGTCTGCCTAATTTATGGCTAAATTCTAGTCTCGTAACATCTCCTTTACTTCAGAACTAATTGTTTAAATACTGTGCCGCTTGTGAGTCAGTGAGGAAACGGTAGCTCTTTCTTGAGCTATCAGTGCACTCACAACAAGCTTGTCAACCCACTGGAAATTGCAGGAGGTCATTATATATAACAGCACAACAATATAACAGCCTGACTTATGGTGCCATCTTATTAAGAACACTAAACTCATCACACAGCAACTTAACGCTCAAAAAGGTATACCTGACAAATATACAAACAAGTACCAATACATGTAGCAATACGAGAAAAAAAACTTTCAAAGTTCCGGACCCGGACAAGCGGAGGAAAATGGATGGATGGATGGAACTTTTACAGTTTTCCCATAATGCATTGCGTATGGGTAACGCATTAAATGGGGTGCTACAATAACGTCAGTCTCCCTCTGGGCTCTGGGCTCCTCTGGTGGACATAGATGGCATTGCAGCGCCATCCATACATTTTCTATACTGCTTATACAATGAAATGCTTTGCTCAAACGCAATGCATTATGGCACACTTAATTATTTTTTACTCGTATTGGTACATGTTTGTATATTTATCAGGCACCTTTTGAGTGTTAAGTTGCTGTGTGATGAGTTTAGTGTTCTTAATAAGATTTCACAGTGAGTCAGACTGTTATATTGAGTAATGACCTCCTGCAATTTCCAATGGGTTGAGAAGCTCGTTGTGAGTTTTTTATAGCTCATGACTGGCTCCTGTCACATAATGAGCTGCCCAGTCCTCATGGACTCCTGCGACCATTTTATGACGTGGACACGTGCAGCTCATAGCCGGGTGTGGGGCTTATATATGTACAAATATATGTACAATATGTAAAAATCTGGTTTTGCGTCTAAATTGCGTCTAAAAACCAGCGCGACTTATACACCGGAATTTACGACATATTTACCATGAAAAGCATGAGCAAAATAAAAGCCACAAAGCCTAAACCTTCATAATGTGATGGCAATGATCCATTTGACTTTAATATATCTGCTGTAATAGATGCCTAGCCACGTGAACCGTCCGATTGAAAAAATAAACACCCGACCTCTGCTAGACGCATTTTTTTTTCCTCTCAGGTAGAAAATAACAGATGGTCCAGATGGTAAAGTACAGATCGCAGAGCACAAATGCCATCTGTAAAGCTGCAGTTTACAATTCAGTTTAAGTAGAAAATTAGTCCTGCATAATGTGGAGCTATCCGTAGCCAAATGCTTAAAAAAAGGTGGACTGGAAAATGAAATGAACAAGTTAGTTAGACTTATTCCATGCAGAAAAAACAATTAGGTAGTGTACCATCTACAATATACAGTAATAGTATATTACTTCCTATAAATAAGTATAATCAAACTACTATTAAATATTATAAAAATGCATTTACACTTTTGTACAATCCCACCTAATAAACACCTTACCACTAATAGACACCTGGTACTTTCTGCAACTGAGCAAGAGACAATGGTATGTGGGTTTAAAAATGACCACAGAGGACTACCCAGATAATTTAGAACGCCAATGACAAAACTCAGCTCATTTTTGTCTGACCGCACTTGCACTAGCCTGCAGCACGGTGAGTCTACTTTTTTCATAACCTCAATTCAAACTGACAAACAGTACAGCCTCATGCAGAAAACAATAAGCTCACCTTGTTGTTGTAGCTTGTATTCTGTGGAATATGTCTTTCCTATGATGTTCCAGACTGGCCGGAGACAGCCGAACAGTCCCTCCAGAAAGCCACCCGACCCGGGCCCTGCTCTGTGGAAGTGTAGCTTGATGTCATCGGGGTGATGCTGGTGACTTTGTCTTCCCTCGCCGTTGTGGTCCATATGACAGTCCCTATCTCCTGTGTGGTCCTCCATTCCACTCCCACGCCCTCCATGCTCGCAGGAGGCTGGCGAGCCCGCTTCCTCGTGGTCCTGCTCCTGCAGCTGGAGCACACTGTTGTCAAAGTGGCCACCCTCACTCCGCATGGAGTCAACGCTCAAGGCCATGTTTGTGGGACTTAAGCCCCCGAGCACAGAGTCCTCATCCTGGTTGGGTAGCTGCAGAGTCTTCAGGGGTACGGGCAGGTGGGTCGGTGGGACCAAGTCCGTGATTATTTGAGGGGGTAATATAGAAGGAGGGGGCGGAGGAGGCTGCGCCTGAGAGTTAGGTGTGTTCGATTTCTTCATGGAATCCCCAACCACACTGAGTTTGAGCTCCTCTTTTAGCTTGCCCACCAGCATGCTGGGACAGGTCGTCCATGAGAGCACTTCGGGGGAGCTACCCATGGTGTCATGCATGAACATGGGCTACGTACTCTTGATGAGGAGTGGTCCTAACACATGGATTTGGTATTTGAAACACCTGTAAAAAATAGACAAGAGCAAGGAGACATGTTAACAAACTGATCTTGAAGAACAAACTCGTTTAAATACATTCACACAACCAAATCAATTGCACTTGGCTCTTAACACTTCAACAATCCTCTCACAGATCTTACATTAATGGCAATTATTTGTAACTACAGACGGCAGGTATTACATGCCAGAAGTGGTCAAATCATGAAACAAACATCAACTAAGCTTTAAATCGGTGGATATGAGACAGACTGAATAGAAATAGCATCATTTCTGGGAAATTTCTGAGAACAGTGACTTAAATCGTCATGCGCATAACCAGTCGGGGCTTTGCTACGTGGTCTGTGGAGTGTTATATCAGCACAGCAGGGCTTAAAACGGTTGTTGTGTATTAGGAAAGCTGAGAGCCAAACAGCTGGCACACATGAACCACCGTTTGAGCAGGCACAGCCACTCATTGTTAGCCGTGCAGCCAACATGCTAGCACTCAATCATTCTTAGGGAGAGGCTATACATGTATTTACATACAGTACTGTACACACATCTCTCTAGCTGCCAGTTGGCGCCACACAAAAACACAAGAAAAAGGTCGAAGAGAGGACGCAAAAATCCAGAGGACTGAATCCAAACAGATGTCATGGAGCATTACGTTGCCAGAAGGGGAACAAAAACATGTATTAGAACCCATAACATTGAAAATAATAACGTCAATATACAGTATATATATTACACAAACATTCCATGGTCAAATCAACCATGAAAGCAGTTATGGATTTGACGACTTGGTCACAATTTGTGTACATTTTTCTTTAAAATGTATTTTATTGATAAAAGGGAAAGGGAAAGAAAATGTGGTTTACCATCAAAACAAAACACCATCGGACATAACAAAAAATAATTACTTGCAAAGAATGTTTTATATAACAATCAGGTCCAGATTGACAAATTTATAACATATTCCTTCCACTTTCCTTCCCCCAAAACATCCAGAGTCATTTTTTTCCAGGTTTCGTAATGCTATGGTCAGGAGAGGGAGTAAAAACACAACACTGTGTTGTGGTAAAACTGTCTTATGTATACAGCTCCTGTGTCTTTTTATGCAATGTTCCCATCTGCCTCACAACAATGCTCCGAAATATCATTAAATCAAAAAGCCTATCAAATGCTCTCTCTCTCGTGTTCTCTGCCGCTTATCACTGTTTCCCATACTTTGGTGTCTTTCTAATGATTTATTTGATACAAATGCATGTTATACACTGTAACTGGCAAGGAGCAATAATATTATACTGTAATACCCTGAAATGTACAATGAAACCCACTAGGAGAATCAGTGAAAGGGGAATGTGGGACATATTGAGGGTAAAGCCAGGAAGGGGAGATCAAAGTCCAGCAGGGAAAGGTAGAGCGGTGAGTTGGCTAAAGGTTAATTTAAAAAGGACAGCGTGGTCAGAAAGAGTTTAGAATATATTTCACAAGGAACTTGGGCGTGAGAGCACACTAACTGCGCTGACTAAAGATAACCACTATAACTCTAAAGTCCAGGACATTTTTCTGGATTCCAGTAAGGGGCTTGATAAAACTGAAGCTGTTCATTTGCCAAATTGTAAAGATGCTGTTTAGATGTTTATGCAAACACAGCTACTGTGTCGGTGGGCATGTCCTGGAAGGTAACTCGAGTGCTGTGAGAGTGTTGCGCCTGCCAAGAGCTCATCTATAATGCAGACTTGTCTCTAAGCAGGTTGCTGAGAGTGCAGGGGGAAGGAGAGAATGCTCTCTCAGGTATCCAATAAATCCGTCCCTTCCAGAGCAAAGACAATCGAGCCGTGTGAGTAGAAGACCGCGCTGTAATTCCACCCCACCAATGATTCTCAGAGCTGGGCCTCTCAATGCGGGACGCCATCAGTAGATGTGGTCAGCTGGAGAGAAATACACAAACTCAGACTGAAGGCACCATGCATGTTAACCCAATATGAGCCAATTTAAAGCCACTAGCTGATGACTACTAGGTGTTCTGTAGTTTTTGCTTTCATTTTTCCATTTCTGACAAACTAAATCTGGACATCTCAGCGTCACATCTGACACCAGCAAGAACAGGAAATGGACCTCTCCCATTAATCTCTAATGGAACATCTCTACGGACATAGAATCCCATAAATAATGCCTGCGCCTGATCTGGAAGAGTTCATTTACACAGTCTTCTAATAGACTTTCCGAAAGGACAAACAGGACTAGCAGATTATTCCTCTGATGTAGCAAAAATGGTGAAAGTGCAAATCCATCCATCCGTTTTCTATACCACACTGCAAATGCAACATGACAATGCAAATATTCTGGGGAAAAAAAAACGCAATGCAGAAGATGGGGCAGGGGGTGGGTGATTGTGGGGGTGGGTGAGTAGGAGGGGGGCGAGAAATAGTTAAGGCTGATCCTTTAATCCCTACAGTGCTCTGGAGACAGGCTTCCAGTGTACATACGCAGACCCTATTCAGTCCGTGCCCTTCATTCATCCTCAAAGCATTTGCTTTTATTTCAGAAATCTAAAGAACATGTATATTTTGGGGGTTTGAATAAACATGTGCACAGAATAAAATCGTCAAATTGTTAGTAATGTGTTTGGATTAGCACAGTGCTTCTCAAATAGTGGGGCGGGATGCCTGGGGGGCGTGGTCGGGGGGCGCCTGAGAGGCAGGGAGGGCTTTCAATGTTAGTGCAGACCTGCCAACATTCATGAATTTGTCGTACTCAGCATGCAATTTCACTCTTGAATACGCTTGTATGCTTCACTGCTCTCCATGCATTGCATTTTGCTGGTTTCACTTTCAAGTTCAGTCTATACATTACAGATAAATTCATAGATATTATCAGTTTCTCAAAAGTATTTCAAATCGGGGAGCGCAAAAACATTTCTGTCCCCCGATTAGCCAGAGAAACAAAATTCAGGGGCGTTGACATAATCCTACTATTCAGAGTAATCACTAGTGAAGATACTTTTGCACCACTCTCCGAATAACAATAGCATTTTCATGTTATTGTGCTTTGATTAAGAGTCCTAGGGCTGTCCCGGTACAACTTTTTCACTTCCGATCAGATGCAATATTGCAGCTTTGAATATCGGCTGATACCAATATTAATCTGATATCAACAAAAACTTATTGACTTATTTTTAGAATATGACTTATTTTGTAGTGCAGAATGTTAGAAAAGGCTTGATCAAGTGATATTACTCACACAGAACAATCATCAGCAACAGTAGGTATGAGGAAAAACAGACCCATTCATTTCTATCATGCATCTGGGGTATAGTTTTATTCACAATGTAGTGGCAGCTTGGCATAATTAAGCAAGGTTTGAGGTGCTCAATTATAAGCGTTTAAACACGACCACCAACTGGGGGTGGTCATCTTTTCTGTGTCGTCCCGTGGACTTTCCCGTATAGCGCTGCTTCAAATGTGCGGTGAGTTTAGTCCCTGGTTCTGTGCCACCACAGGAAACTTGTGCATGACGAGGGTCGCACTCCGCCGCAACGCCTTTTTTCGGACAAAAAATACCCACAGCTGACATCACTTCTACTCCATGTTAAACACGTTAGCACACAATGTTGTTGTGATCACGTGGGCTCTATCTGGTCGCTGCTGCATTAACCTGTGGGAGCGAGGTCAGGAATCAACTGCTTGTGTCGGAGTGCCAATATCGGAGATTTGAGATGCAGGCCGATATAATCTGATACTCGTTTTTTGGCTGACACTGGCCCGATATCTGATATTAGTATCAGATCGGGACACCCCTAATTAAGCCTCCCTGAAACAAATTTCTGTAACACAGGACAATCCCTTGAACACACATTACATTTACTCTCCCATAAACAAACACAGTAGCATCATCTGTGCCTCCATCATCCTGCGCCTCATTAAGGGGAGATCCCACTGGGTCCCAGAGGGGTGAGACTTCCTTTTGCTGACAGCTGTGTGGACAACAAAGAACCAATTTAGACCCTATTTCACTTTATCATTCACACGTTGCCATGTCAACACAACATCCGTCCCATCTGATTCTCAGGTTTGGCAAGGTTTTTGGAGCTTGCTGTCTTCTTCACTGGGCTGGTCAGACTGGAAAGTGGTACATGTAGTTTTTTTCAATTAGGTAGCTTATCCAAAATGGGTTCTGGCAGTTTCCAAGAAAAATTCTGAGGAGCTTGTTGGAGAAAGAATAAAGACCTATTGAGGACTGTTTGCATCCCACCTGACTTGATTGTTCAAATCTACTTTTGTCTTGAACCACAGCGCTCACTTAGTTTCCTTTGTCAGTGCAGACTACAGACTTCCATGATTAGGGCACTAAAGCAGCATCATGTTGGTAAACAAAAATTACGAAACAGCGAGATAGAAAAATGCTGCTGCATTCCTTTCTACTTGATGGAGCAGACAAAATTAGAACACACGAGCAAATACAGCAACATGAGAGCTGCCCAGTGCTGATTTGCTTGTCTGGATGTGGGCCCATGTCTAAATCAGCTTTACCCCCTCCGCCTTGGGCCCAAGTCCAGCTAGAGGGACTTGGACGGCCCACTTTAGGTGGGTGAAAGTCATAATCACATGGTGAACAGGCAGCTTGTTTCCATTTCAGTATGAATCCTACTATTTCTTCCCATTTTTTGTAAAACAGCCTAAGAAATGTAAGCTCGCAAAACATTTTGATGATAAATGAGTTGTAATAAAGAGAAGTACCTACTTTAACAGGGATCCCCAACCACCTAGCCGTGGTCCGGTACAGTCCGGAAAAATTTCAGGCAAAAAAAAAGACACTTTTAAATAATATATTTTGCAATATATTTGCAATATTATAACTACATTTAATTTTATGCAAACAAATATCCATTTTGGAAATATGGGATATTATTTCATTCAAAGAACAATATACAGTTAGAAATCCCACAGTTTTTGCATGTTTATATTGTTTTGTTTCATTATGTTTGGGCGAGCGGCGACCCTTCACTTTGTTCGATGGTCCTTGAACGCACCATAGCTGTGTGAGCGTGCCTACAGACTTATACTGTATTTTTCCCCCCATTCTTCTGTCACCTCAAATTTGTTCCCAAATGCTGATACTGTGTGGGAATGCATGAAGGTAAGGTTTGATTGAGTGCTAATGTACATATTTGTTCGGTGCACAACCGAAAAAATTCGGCATATTACCCAGATAAATTACTTTAAAGAGTCAAGCTTTTAAATTTTCATCAATGCACGTGGGCGGTGCATGGCAGCGAAGGTTGGCATTGCCATTGAGAATCAAATAGTCATACCTCCAAATGTTATATGATCAGCTCACAACATTCACTATTACTGTTAGTTCAATGATACACCATGCCAACAGTATAACATCAAAACTCCAATGCG
Organism: Dunckerocampus dactyliophorus; assembly: GCF_027744805.1. NCBI lineage: Eukaryota > Metazoa > Chordata > Actinopteri > Syngnathiformes > Syngnathidae > Dunckerocampus > Dunckerocampus dactyliophorus. The sequence continues at coordinate 27,180,272 of NC_072827.1, forward strand.
GATGCTTCTCGTTCCTTCAAAAGCTGTACATTTACAAAGGGTCCTCGGTTCGCCGCAATCCTCAGCGACTGGAAGAAATAGTTCGACACACACTCAATAACTTCATAGGGTGGCTGCAGTGTGCACCGCAGCCAAAAAGCTGAAAAGAAAGACCGATTTTTCATTACACTGCTCTGCTCTGCTCTGCTAAACATCTTCAGTAAAATAGAAGCGCTGTCCCCTGAAATTCAAGTCTGTTTTTGAGTACCAGCAAAATAAAGTGTGATGTGTATTGTGAATACCTTGTGGTGCATTTGTTGGCAGTACTGACTCACAGCAGATAACAATATTCCGGCTTAGAGTCTCAAATGAACAGACTTTTCAGTGTGGCGTTTCCATGTTCTCCCTGTACTTTGTATGTATATATATATAATCTAACATGTATAGCATGTTAGCTTAAAGTTTTTCAAGATTCTAAATAGGCGGTAAGTATGTGAGTGTAAATGGTTTTCTGTATCAATGTGATTGACAAGTGATAAACCCCAGGTGTATCTTGCCTATCAGCAGCTGGTAGAGAGTGGTAGAGAAAATGGATGGATGGATGAATGAAGACAAAGAGGCAGTGGGAGGATGGAGGGGCCAAAGGGAGAGCAAAAGAAGAGGAAAAAAGCAGATTAGGCGAACAGAAAAGAACGCAGGGAGCTGTGAAGGGGGGGTGATATGGAAGCAATTTGTGGGTTGAAAGCAGAAGAGAGCATTACAAAAACATGAATTAGAGTCAGAGGAGACTCGGAATCTGCCATGGCTGCTCACAGCAAGATACGGTAGCACTGATGGGAAAGACTCCCGAGAGCGACAACAAAGGACACAAGAGGAGCCGGCTCCATGTGAACTGTCTGCCCTGCACGGCCAGGAGACAGCAGCACACGCACTCCACACTGCGACCAGAGCAGCTGCTGCCACAACAATTCCCCTTGTGCTCTTTTACTAGGGACAGCTTGCCTGGCCCACCAACAACAAGGACCGAAGAGGGGAGATACAGACACACAAAAAGTGACACAACAAGCATGCTGCTCGAGACATTCCGTGACTGACACAATTTGAAGGGAATGCGCAATATGGAATGCGTGCATGAAGCTTTGGGGGGAAAGAAGCAGAAGAAGAAGAGTTGCACCCAGAAGACAAAGGCAACCACAGCATGAACCCACAAAATCAATACAGACTATTGCATCTATTATATGCTGACTTCATACTACCACTGCCAATGACGTGCGGTAAGGTTCATGGCTAGTGAGGCACTGTCTCCTTCTGAGTTTTTTTTTTTTTATATGTGAATACAGGTTGCTCATTAAGAGGACAACCAACAAAAAAGAAGATAATAATTCACTTTGGTTAAAAAATGTGAAAAAAATGTTTTCAGATACATCTTTGTTTATGTATTTTTATTAGCTGATAAACATCAGTGTTCTTACCATTTATCTGGATAAGAAGTACATGCAGCCTCCTTGTCCAGAAAAAGTTGTGCTACTTTGTTGTAAAAGTCGTATCACTTCCTGGTGAGCTTGTATATACAGTATAATCCTCCATCTTGGCAATCAAATTCATTCATTCAGCAGAGCATAAAAATATATGTTGCATTTGATGTGTGTGTAAATGTAGCTCGAGCCAACACTGTTTGTGTATTTTATATTTTGTCACATTTTTACAGACGTTTGCGTTTAATTGTTATTAACGCTAAAAATGCTGGCTTTTCCTCTATGCAAGGACCTTCCAGCTCACGCACGCTTGACCGCTTGAGGATGAAGTGGTACTGCAGGTGCCTCCTGTGTATTTCTGTGTATTTCATTGTTCAACTATCAAGGATACTGATGTCACACTTAAATTAAAGACATTACACGGGCTATAGAAAGTCATGGTGTATGATAAATGTTTCTCCGACATTATATAATTGGCCACATGCTGACAAACAGAAACTGGCACACTCCATGATTCAACTCAGTGTGCAGTCAGATGATAGGCGGGGCTTGTGCACACACGGGAAGAGATGCTCGCAGCACCCTCACCTTAGGTTTCTGCCATGTATTTGATCAGGAAATGTGCAAATTCAGCAATTTTTACTTAAAGTGTTAAAAATGATTGGAATCATACAGAAAATACATTTACAATACAATTCAATACACAAATATTAAAATCTATTTTATGTAGGGATGTCCCACCGATATTATCGGCCTGATATTGACATAAAAATGTAATATCGTTAGATATTGGTATCCGGTTTTCCCTAGAATGAAAAACGATTTAAAAAACTGCTGGCCTATGGGCTCCCATACTAGCCAAAGTCATTGATGCATCCAGTGCGGCCACCAAGCAGAAACTCCTCGCAGCTCAAACCACGGGCTTGGGCCGCGCCAACCGCAGCCAACATATCGGTATTGGTTGATATCGGAATCAGAAATTGAGAGTTGGACAATATCGGCATATCGGCAAAAAAATATCGGACATCCTCAATTTTATCCATCAATCCATTCATTTTCTATGCCGCCTATCCTCACTAGGATCGCGGGGGTATGCTGGTGCCTATCTCAGCTGACTACGGACGAGATCCCTAATTTTATGTTATTAATTTTTTTTATAGTTTTCATAGAGTCTCACCTGCCTCCCCTGACTGCACGTCACTGACCACTGCTTACAAAAAATACGTTGAAGACTAAATATTATATGCTGCAACCAAATAACCAGCATCTGCCTTGCATGCAGGCAATGCATTAAGTCACTGATATAGAAAGTCCACCTGCCTCTTACGCCCGTTATGGCTGTGATACTATCACCAAAGATGGAAAATTAGCAGGTCAACTTTGTCCTCCCATTGCGTGTCGCTAAGATTCATACGGAACTATGACACACCAAAAATGCTGTCTTTTATCGGCAATGCAAAGCACCAAAGTCAAACAAAAGCCTCTTGAGCGCGACCATACAGTACATAGCACCAGTGTGAATGCTCTCTGGGCAAAGGATGGCAGGATGATTCCTCCTCTTCCCCCTCTAAAACCCGGCTGCCGGCTACTCATCCAGCACAGTTACATAAACATGCTTAGTATCAGAGGACAAGGGTGGGCACTACAGTTCCTGTTGCCAAGCAGAGTAAATAAAGAGATGGCTTAAGTAACGGGGGGTAAAGTTGACACACTAGGGAAGAGGATGCATGCACTGCATGTGTTCAACCATTGCAGATTTCAGACACGTGTCTAGGTTAAAGTACGTCATCTTTGACAGACAGCGTTATCATATCTCAGAGGGTGTTCCGTTACGTTTCCCTAGAAAGGAGCCAGGGAGGTGTGTTTGCTGCTCTGCAGCTGTGTGAAACATCTCCACTGTCCTTCAGAGGGCATGGAGACATACTGCATCACAAAGCAGCAGCAGCAGTCTCACCACAGAGCCTAAAATAGCTCCTGCACGCACGCACCGGCGCACGACTGCTCAGCACACTCCTGCAGTGCAGACAGGGAGGAAAGAGCTGATCCACATGCAAACACATACACACGAGAATTAAGACACTGCTTGCTACACACAAGAACAACGAGAAAGAGACAAATCACACAGAAGCGGGGAAATCATCGCCTATATTCGCATGCAACAACAGAGAATCACGGAACTACTCACTGGACTACTCACACAGGACAAAGCACAGATTCATGCTTCTTCCGCTCTGATGCAGGGGAGGTAAAAAAAAAAATAAATAAATAAATAAAAAGGCACGATGATAAAGTACTGGTTAGGGAGAAGAAAAAGCAGGAGAAAAATCAGGAAGAGGGCGAGTCAGAGGTTGGAGAATGACAGGCATTCCTGTAGCTCAGGCAGCACCCGGGCTGTGAGTGGGTGGGTTGCAGCGTCACCGAAACGCACACGTCACACTTTTCATGAATGGAACTGGCTGACGCAGAGAGGACGAGGTTCACAAACCTGAGGAGGAGGGAGGAGGAGGAGGAGGAGGAGGAGGAGGGGTGTCTTCTGCACCGACTCAAAGAGGAGGAGCAAAGAGAGATGAAGGGGAAAGGGGACGGAAGGGGAGGTGAATGTAATTCGGAGCAGCACCAGCTGGGAACAGCAGCCTGGGTTGTGGTTGTGTCTCTCTAAGTAGGACACTATGTTTTATTTTTTTGCAAAAGAAAATCCCTTTGAATTAAATCACATATGAGTTTAGCCTGTGCCTATTGTACTAGCATCACCTCATCTTCAGCAGCAAGACAAACAGCGTCAGGGAAATGAAAAATAAAAAATAAATACACCAAACTATTTCCCCACTGGAAGTAATAGAAATAATCTGTTCCAGGGTGAAACTGTCACCCCCATTAACTGGACAGGCTTTTTTGTCATAAAAGGTGCAAAAGGCGTTACTGTATGATAAAACTTACCACTGTTAATAGTAAGATGGACAAAACATGAAACGCTGAAGTCTAATGATGGCTGACTTACTGGTCATAAAAGTGTAAAAAGAAGTTAACCACTGTAAAATGTCAAAACAAAGAAATGCACTGCCTTAACAAGACAAGAGAGAAACAGGACACTGCTACAGACTACTTTATGTAATTTTATTTATGTACTTTATTTATCCCACAGCGGGGAAATTTACTTGTTACAGCAGCAAGAAAAAGGTGGAAGAAAAGTACAGAGCTGCTGTAACCGGCAGCCACTCACACGGCGCCATTTTGAAAAAAAAAAAAAAAAAAAAAATTCTCATAATATATTCTTAATAACAATAACAATAACAATATATTTGACGCTTTCCTAAGTACTCAAAAGACACTAGAAGCAGTTTTCAAAAAATATCATTTCAGGGCACCCAGAACACCGTCTCTGTATGGATGAGAGACTGAAACGTGTGGATAGCCCCTTAATGTCTTTGAAAATACTCTGTACACACACACAAACACACATGCACATAAACACACACACACACACACACACTAGTGCATTGCTGTACTGACCCGGAAGAAGATTGCTGGGCATCTCAGAGGTTTGTCCAGTGCGTTATGGTCTCTGCTTCACCTCTATCTTGGTTCTCACCTGAATGCACGCACACAAAAGCAATGGAGATGAGTCATATGACATTTATTAAAGTTCATACTGTGCAAAGACTGGCACTGAGAACATATACAGTCAGATCAGCTGCAGAGGAGTTGCTGTTTGCACTATTATCCTATTAAAGTATGGCACTGACTCAAACCTTGAGTCACTACAAAAACCACAGAAGAGAGGAGGCACGATTCAGTGTGTGTGTGTGTGTGTGTGTGTGTGTATACAATATTTGTGTATGTGTGCGCCTCTCAAACCAAAGGGGCTATCAAAAGAGACTGAATGATAGGGAGGGTCTTCTAGTGAAAGAGTGGTTTGGGGAACAGATGCTCCACCTTGTAGTCTCGTTACAGGCTCAAATCTCTGGGGTGGAGTGTAATGATGCATGGAGTGCATGTGTGAGTGTTTGGTGGGGGGAGAATCCAATCTCTGGCCTCCAACCACACCCCAGCAGGGGACCCCACTGGAGGAGGAGGAGCTCCGATATCCTGGGGTGAGGATAAAGAGGAGACAGCCCCTAAATGGTGTGAAATGGCAGTCCAATGAGTCAGTGCACAGATGGCAGAGGATAGTGTCCGAATGGGACACAATTTTAAAGAAATAGGTTGTGAAGTCATCAACGTGCTATCACATGTGTCCGCTATTTCACTTACGACAGTTGGTTGGACTTCACGTGCAACAGAAAGCTATTTAACTGTAACTGTCCATTACATTTTGCCACAATGTTTAAACAATTGTTTAAATACAACTGTTTATTTTATTTTTATTTTTGGATTAAAAAAAACTAACTCGTCGAATTTATTTGAAATATCACCCAAATCGGTACTTTTATTTATTTTTTAAAAAGTTCTCTTTGCATTTAAATTTTTTTTTAATTTCTGCCTTTTTGTACCGAAAATGAATCGAAGCGAGCACTTCAAGAAACCGAACCGAACTTACATTTTAGTGTACCGTTACACCCCTAACTGTACAGTAACTCTGCACTTTATCGCGTCCACACAGTGTCGGATTAGTAAAAAGTCACATCCAGACGGGAACGGATCACCGGGTGAAAACGATGTAATACATAAGGCACACCTACCTGTGGCGCTGTACACACACTTGCAGACATAAACAATGTGACACCAAAACAATAGAAGAAGAAAAAATACATGAGCATAAAGTTTGTTGTCTTCTGATTTCCAAGGCGTGTCTAGGCTGATGACGAAGTCAAATTACTTCTGCGAGTCTTTTTGGAGAAAATCTTTTTGGAAAATATCAGGAGAATGTCGACTGGGGTGAGTCACGGTAGTCAAGCATTCAGCAGCGGCCACTTCTGGTCACGTGACAGCAACAGGGTGGCAATGGGCGGTGAGGTCATCGTTTTCTGAAAGTAGCGGTTTGTTTGCCTACACTGCAACGACAAGCTGGTGTTATCAGATTTTCCCACTCTCACAAAATATTGTTTCGGGCAATGCCGTTGCTGCGTGGATGATAACTGAAACGATAAAATACTTTGCTGTTTCGACTAAAAAAAGGTTCTTGTGTGGACAGCTCCTAAAGAGCAAGTGGGCTCTAGTTAAACATGAACAAAATGGGAGCTATTGTATTAGACATCAAAAAGAGCAAGGAGTTCAAATGACTGAAACTGAACTGTTTGCTGAGCAGTGAACTTCAAGCAACACTTTCAAGCCCAAAGCTCCAAAGGTCAGCTGATCTCCAGTCTCTGTGCTCATGTGGAAAACAAACAAAGCCATTTTACAGTGCGGAAACAACACACAAATACAGGACGTTTTCTAAAGTTTTGTACAAGCGTCTTTGCTTTAATATGCAGCGAGGAAAGCACATCAATTTTGTAATGATCTTTTATCCGTTCAGTACACACGTTTATTTGTGCTTTGTAATTACGACATGATGACTCCCAGCACAACTCAGCTGAGTTCTGTGACATTTACCGTTTCTGCAATCAGTCTGGTTAATGATTATGTGTGATGCAAACCTGTAGCTATGAAGGCAGCAGGAAGTCCCTAATAAGATTTTTGTTTTACAGTGACTGAGCCTCACCTCTAAATCTTAAGTGTTTATCTAACTTTGATGGTTTCTCCTTGCAGCTTCTGAAACAAAAGTTATGAGGCAAACCTCAGTCTGAGTCAGCTTTATTCCTGCAGTGGCCCAAGCCTCTTTCTTCTGTCACTATCACCGGCACGCAGCTACAACACAACACAGCTAGACACGCAGATACAACACAGGCGGTCGGGGCTCCGTGTGTCTTGCCTCAAGTGTAAACCACACTGGCACTGCCCCGATATACACACTCATTACTTTTTCACCAACAGCGAAACAGCAGCACTGACAGCTCCTATGTCCCCTACATCAATAAGAGAAAAAGTCCCCATCGCACATCACTTAGGCAGGATTACATTTCCAACTGCCATCAGGAAGCAGTCAGCCGCTGACACGCTGGCTGATGGAGGTGAATGTCGCTATTATATGGCCAGTCATTGGTGGCAAAGGCCATGATGGAAGACATGTTAGTCTGAGCCTGTATTCTAACGACAACAAAAACTCACCATAAAGAGATAAGGATTAACAAGAAAATGATTGCACCACTGATGGCATTTAGAAAATAATTTACCTTATTTTAATCACAAATGAGCCACCATTTTCATTCAACTCACACAGCAGCTAAAAGGAGAAAAATCCTGCTAATTCAAAATAACAATGGGAAATACAATTGAATTTTGTCATGGAATTGTAATCCAACCGACATTTTCAGCAAACATCGCAAAGTTCAAACTGCTGTCATGCATTTAACTTTAACTGAGATGTGTGTATTGCTTGTTCTTTAGCTTGTTTTTGCCATTTGTGCAACACTTATCTTAAAAAAAAGGGCCAAGATTTTTTTCCCCATATACAGTTGGGTGAAAAAATGTGCACAACCTATTATCTCAAATTTGTACTTGTAAGCCAGTGGTTCTCAATTATTTTCTGTCATGCCCCCATTGGGGGACAGAAATATTTTTGTGCCCCCCCTCCCCGATTTCAAATACGATTGAGAAACTGATAATATCTATTTATTTATCTCTACTGTACAGACTGAACTGGAAACTGAGACCAACAAAATGCAACAAAATGGAGAGCAGTGAAGCACACAAGCGTATTCAAGGTCAAATTGCAACCACTGCACACAATAGGGTTAAAAGTTACATTGATAGATGGCGCTTTATGGCACAACACGTTTGCATATAACAGTTGCCACAAAAGTCATTCAGAATTTGTAAAAGAGCCCGTGGCTGTGGTTTAATTTTTACCTGTTGGGCAGTTTCTATCTTCTATCCTGACTGACTGTCATCAGAGTGGTAGGTAGCACCGTTTAAGTTAAAAATCACGTGGCCTTGAGTCAGTGTAAAGGTACTAGAATACAACAGAAGCTTAACTCCTTAGACCAGACTGACAAAGATTGTTGACCTCATGCACAAGGACACGCCTTCAGTGGATGGATGGATGGACGGATGGATGAAAAGAGGCCGACCTGGCTCTCTTGGCTGTTCGCACAAAGAACGGCATGGATGAGTGAATCGTGCATACAAAATCCTGCAAATCGGGAGAGGCTGATAATGTTTTGTGAGATTATCATGCAGAGCCCAACGACAACCCACAGCTTAACCAATTTGTGTTAAGAGGAAATTACATAACAATGAGTGTTCATCACTACGGGAAGATTCTGTTCACGCCACAACAATCCGTCTATGCTTGATCCCTTTATCTTTATTTAAGAGTAGACGTTGGGAGCAGCAGATGAAGATTGTGCTATCCTTGCAATCAATCTGCACCACGGACAATCTCGGGGAGCATTCATACGATCGGTTGCACGGGTGCAAAGCAGAAAACTGCAGAAAGGCATGAAATTCATGAAAGGGATTTACTAAGCATTTGTTGGTGGAAGAAAAGGACAGAGGCCTGCTTGGTGTTACAGCTGTGTAATTGTTTGTGTTAGGTGCCGCTGATAGCTGCGAGAGGTAAGACAAACATGAGCTGTGTAAAGACAAGACAACCTTAATACCCTGGGCATTGGCTACATTTGATTATAAACAGGAACAAAATCTGAGCGTCAGGATTGGATTATGTTCAGTCGCTGAGGTTCTACTGTATTTTGCCACACAAATCTCATATTCTGGCATCATTTCTTAGCGATTAACCACAGTTTGCCAGTTAAATGTTACACTGTATTTTCTAATGAAAAATTATATACAGTATTCCCTCCTTTATTGCAGTTAATTGGTTCCAGACCTGACCGTGCATTTCTGCAAAGTAGGATTCCATTGGTTCAGTTGTTGCTGTGTTACCACGTGGTCTAAGAAGGATATGTTTTTTTCCCCCAATTTCTCATGTACCCCAAACAATTATTAAAGTTACAAAAATATAGTTGTTATACAAAATGAGTTTTCAAATTTCAACATAACAGTCCTATCTTTTAGTCCTGATACTACATGCTCAGCCGTATTGGTGTTCATTATAAAGGACAAATCCATTAGTGTCATGTCAAATAACAATTTCCACAAATGTTTTAAGTCAATAATGGCGTGATGTTTTTCTGCAATGATGGATAAATCTTTGTTGGCTTCCATGGCATGTTTAATATCTAACGTATGATTTCACTTCACCACTTAAAAATGTCTCCAAAAAGGTGCGTAGCGGTGCGCACATTCTCACGTCAAGCTGTGTCGTTATAGGTACCATTTTTTGTGTGGAAAACGGCATAGGCAACCTATTGGCCCCTTTTTATACGTACGCAAGCTTTCTAGACCTGCAAGCTGCCATCACTAATGTACAAGATAACCAAAACCTGAATATAAACACATAACATTGTGCACGATTGTATGTTTGCTTTAGACAGACACTCTATATACACTTAAGACCACTTGAATGGATTCAAATTGCATTGTGTTATCATCTGCGCTCAAACGTGCACGAGTGTACAGACGCGAAACACCAAATGTCAGCGCTATTGCCAAGACGGAGTGGCCTGCATGACGAGTTCATGTGCTCCGGTTCTCCACTCGTGTGTGTTAATATGCTCCCCATGAGGCGCTGCAGGCTGTGGTAATTATAGAAGCTCAGCTAGCAGACACATCACAGGAGCGCAGTACATTCAAAGCAACGTGCCCTTGCATGAATAGCAGCGCATGTATGCATGCATGAAGACGCAACTTTGTAAATGGTTGTAACAACAATATGCGTTTACAGTGAGTGCATTTTGAGTCAACCTTACTATAGTTGAAGGTGCAACACAAACTGTTCCGGGATACTGGTTGACGCCGATTTGTTCTGATTTATACACCACATTTGCTTTCCTTGGAGGAAATAATTGAAATAAAAACAATATGTCCCAGGATTAAGCTGTCACCAACATTACATATTTATTAACTTCTACTAGCAATACTTTAAGATTTCAAAATTCCTAATGCAAGTGTAAAAGTAAGTCAACCACTGTTAATGAGGTTGTAAAAACAATATTAACACAGCCTTAACTTTCTTGAAAAGGTGATTTCTGTCCGCACATGTCTCATTTTAAATCTTTTTAATTATCATAAAAGTGTAAAACAAAGTTAACTACCGTAATAGGTAAAAAAAAAAAAACGCTACCTTGACTCTTGACTTATGGTAAGGCTGCTTTGACTACAAGGCTGCTTACTTTAAGTAACTTCCTGTGTTGAGGTCGGTGCCTCAAGAAAAACAACAAAAAGCCAAAGAAAAATCACCACACGTATGCAGAGCTGCTGATGTCGTTTGAACTCCAAGTATTGTTGAACTTCAAGTATTGTTGCTGTTCAAGGCCCGTTCAATATTAGCTAGCACACTTGGGCTTCAACAAAGCAGAGTTAAGCTAACCCCTGAAAGCCCACAACTGTAAAGCCCCTGCCCAAACATAAAGAGATGTCGGACTTAACCCACTTCTCAACAAAATCCCAATCCTGGCATTGGCCGCCCAGCAGAGCGTCTGGGATTGTGTCCAATAAAGCATTGGTAAAGGGATAAAAGCCAATGAAGCAGGATATGGAATTTACTTACCTTCTTAATCAAGCTGAGATGTCAGGATTGGCGTTATGTGGGCTGCTGTGGATGCGACGAGCTGGCCCTGTGTCTGCCGCATAATAAAAGTGTGGAGGCTAGTGGAGCTCAAACTGGGTTGGTGCAGGAGGGATGTCCATCAGAGGACGGGTGGATATGGGGGGAAGAGGGCCTGGGGGGAAATGAGAGAGTAAAGACCCAGAAAGAGAGGGAATGAGGATGACAAGACATCCATGCTCACGTCTCCTTCTTCATCCTAACGTTTGTTTGGACGTTTCCACTCAACTGACCTACAATGGCTGGTACATTCAGCACATCGAGTGTACTGATCTTAGATGCAATTTTAGCAGCACCTAAAATAGCCTTTTCTTGTGAGCCTAGCTGGGTTTTCTTTGTTAGTTACAATCAATGAATTAATCAATAACGTATCACATTGGAGGAAAAATATTATGGACGAACTCAAACTGCAATGTAAAATGTAGTACTGCTTCAAACAGTGGCCTCTGGTCTAGGAGGCACATTCATTCACATGAATAAAGAAACCCCGCAACCACTGGCGAGATGTGATTTGTCTTGATACCACCATCCGTTATGAGCTTTACGAGAGCAGACGTGGCATTTGTAAAGCTAAAGTTGACCGTGACGTTTGAGCCTAGGTCACAATCAGACGTGCAATTTTTTGGCTGTGGGATTTTTGGACCTTGGCTTCGGCAGCGTGTAGATCGTCTTTACTCGCCAACCGTGACCTCATGCAGCACATGCGCAGATGCAGATGTTTGCTAGCTAAAATTTGGGCTAACAAAAAAAAAAAATTGTTCTGTTTATAATATCTATTGTTTTTGAATCGTATCTTAACTCGCGTATCTAGATGTGTATGGAAGTGTTTACCGCAAAGAGATTTACATCCCTACTTATTATAGACAAAAACAACAACAAAATTAATAAATACAAATACAGATACAATAAACCAACAAAGCATAAAAAGCCGCACAACGTGTACAAATGGCCGTAAGCACCTCTGCATACCCGAATGAAATGTCGTCGTACAAGCAACGCACGACCGACTTACTCGACACGCATGGAGGACGTACGGAATATCTGAAGGTGGGTTGGCCGTACTAATTATGTATGTGGGGTGCACGTGTGGTGTGGCGTAAGTTTGTCTTGCAACCTGAAAAAAACATAAGCGCCCGTAGTGTTTGACATGACAAAGAACCTCTGAGGCCGGTCTACAGCTCGAAAATCAGGGCATTACAGTTTGTTGAATAAAGATATTGTTGATCGACCACCTCCTCGTCATCCTTCCAACTTAATGATGGTGGCGACAGTGAAGCGATAGAAACAAGAGCGGCCAATATTGAGCACATTGTGTATTCTTCTGTTGTCACTAGCTCTCTCGAGCGCGTCTCGTGTTTACAACAAAAATTACATTTTTAATTACTTTATGGGAGCAAGTACCTCCCCTGGAAACGCTGTAACCTGGAACGTCGTGAACAGAAGGCCACTCGTATTACAGGGAAAGGGATCCACATTAATTTTTTTTACTCGGCGCACAGTGGTCCCTAACTTAAAATTTTAGGAGCGCAAGCAGAAAATTTAGGGGCGCGCACCGAAAACGACTTGCAAAGTAAACGTTCACATTTCCTGTCATTTTCACTGGATTAGTGATAAACTATTAACTCCAATACCGCCCCCTTTTCACACACGTCGGTCCGCCTTCTTCTTCTTCGGTGTTTGTCTCCTTTCGTCTTTCTTCTTTTAGGAGTTATTGTGGGTAGGCAAACTAGCTCATTTGCGCGTTACTGTCAACCACTGGGCTGAAGTGTGGAGCAGACGTTTGTCAGCAACAAAAAATATTTGATAAAAATCAATAATATATAATAATAATTTAAAAAATCAAATCGAGAAATTAACTGGTCGTGTTCCCAACTTCTGCAAAGATAAATAAGGAAAACCTTGTTGGCAGGGTCTGGTTTTTTTTTGCCTTTAATTGTGTAATTTGATGCCTGTTTTGGAGTAACACAAATACATGGGAAATTAATTGCTCAATAATATATTTTTAGATAACAACAATGTAAATATCTTTCTTATAGGAATCTGTCCTGCTTAATATAAAACAGTATAAATTGAGTGTGCAGGTGTATGATAGTGCAGGTGTATCCAACTTCCAGCACTTCTACAGCTAGCCTGACAAAAAGAAAGGAGAGATGAGCTATTTGTGTTTTATGCGAATGCCCACATTTCAGTTGCACTTTATTTACAAATCTCCATTCATACAGTGTGCTCACCGTCTTTATGCTATTTTGTAGTCATTTGTAATTAAATACAGGTATAATGTCTGAATTGAACAGTTATAATAAATACTAAGAGCTGAAGCAAATATTCTGCGGTGAGCGACTGAAAATCAGAGCGGAGAGCAAGAGCAGAGAGCAAGGTTAAGTTACACTTTAAAAAAGTACGTTAGCACGTATCCCACGAACATGATAGCCACTTGTAGTTCCCTGTGGGACGAAAACGGGCTCCGAACGCACTGCATTGCTTGTTTTAAAAAACAAAATGTCACTGTGGTAAAAAAAAAAAAAAAAAGAAAAAAAAAAAGTTACATTTGGAGTCCATGGATCAGAGGCTAGGGGATAACTCTAGCTACCGCCAGTGAGACAGAAGAAAGTTAGAGCCAGGCAAAATGTGTAAACAAAGATGGTAGAAAAGTCGATCGAATGTGAAGCGATCACACACGCTGGCATCAGTAGGCTGAGACTGTGACAAGCTGTCATTGACTCCACATTTTGCACACTATTTTTCATTCTTACAGTAATACCTCTATTTGTTGTACCCCGAATAAATGCCTCACTCTGAAATAAGTCTAGCATTATCTAGCACTTCACTAAATAAACACTCCTGGCGATCCCGGGAGAATGGTAATGTCAGTCCCGATGGGTATCGACCTACCAGTTAAGAATCACTGCTCTACATGCATAGACTGGTATGAACACATTTCGAAGCACTTCTGCAATAAAATTAGCCCCAAAATCAAAATCACATCCAATCTTGTTATCGTTTTTCTCCATTTGTAACTGCTCAGGTTTGCCGTAAACCAGTTGTCAGGTATCTTTGGGCCATAGTTAAGACCTCTGACAGAGGTGTAACCGTCCAAGCAAGACCAGCCAGGGGACTACATTTGGCTAATTGCTGCTGACCTTTAAACTACAGCACACAGACTGACAAGCCAAAGCCGTCAGTGACATACATGAACACTTGCTCTGGAGCAGTCAGGGATGGAATGCAATCCTGACAGCGCACAGCATCCAGCAGTCATGCACACAAGACACACATTTGCTGCTGACTGACAACATACGGTGGAAAAAACTATCAGCCAAAACAGGATACGGTAATGATATTACAGTGTCATGATAAGGGGGGGATGAGTGGATGGCTGGCGGCTGGTCACAAAGAGTACTTCAAGGTTCTGTTGCAATTACAGTCATAAGTAAAGACTACAATTTTGGCAAATTTATAGCAATCAAAACAAATTATATAGAGCATTACCCTGAAAAATGTCTTTGCACCCTCTAAGATTACAACCGAAGGTAGACTACATTATAAACAATATAAACATTAGATCTAATGACATCTACTAAGTAAGCGGTACAACAAAGTTCTGCCTTAGCAAAGAAAATGCAGTAATGCTGAGCTTTGACTGACACCACAGAAATGTATCACGTATCAGTGTTGATTTTTATGGCTGCACCTGCACTGTATAATTTTATGAGATCGGTTTCTCAAATGGATAGGCTCCAGCATGCCCCCGCGACCCTAATGAGGATGAAGCGGTATAGAAAATGGATGGATGGATGGATGGATGGATGGTTTCTCAAATGTTGCTACATCATATAAGAAGGCAATCTTGGCCTACAAGCCCAACAACAAGCACATCCATAAACCCTTACATCTACATTTACACAAAATGTACATCATAGCTTCACTGTGTGATTGTATATTTTTACGGTTGATGAACGTACGTCTACTAAATCTCAAGAATAAACACAAAGTACTCCTGCAACGACCTCTTATTCCCGCCCACTGTTAAGTGAAAATACACAAAAAGCCTCATTATGTTGCTCTAACGTGGATCAACACTCGGTTACATAATGAAAGCGAAAATGCACTATAGCCCTGTAATGCTCTTGTTCGCTAATGACGCTTTATCGGCTGATTCCACAGCACAAAACATAAATAAGAGGTCTTTATTCGTGCCTATAAAACACAACAACAGCAAACTATACTATTTTAAACAGTAGCTGTCAGTGTTCCTGAAGGCAACGCGGCTAATTGACAGCTGCCCTACCGCGGGTAAAACCAACTACACACTGCTCGAGTGTCACCGTTTTAAAGTAAACATTGTATACGTATATTCTGGTTATATAATTTAACACGTGTTTTTCTTTACCGTTTGTCTCCGTACAACTCCGCCGGACCGTGTCGAGATGTCCGTCAGCTCTCTCACTCGCTCTCAGGCCATCTATTTACTGTCCAATCCCCTGAAGCTAGTAGGGAGCTGTCGTCGTCACTTCCGGACTCTCCACACTGTGCACCTGTAAATAAACCCCAGCGTTTGCGTCACCAAAGATCGACTATTCTGTGAAGGAGTCTTTCTCTTGCAACAGATTCCAAACCAGAGCTCGGTCAGATTTCCTTCTCCTCAATTTCGCGTTTTGAATTCTGAGTCTCAATTAGGTCATTTTTTTACGGTATTCATAAAACTCAACTTAGAAACATGTATTCACTGATATCATGTATTTAATTTATGTGTGGAAAAAAAATTAGGATAAAAACAATACTGACCTCTTGCACCTGCACCACGCCTACAGTTTACATGAAACTGCTGCAAGACAGCTGCAGACGGCAAACACAGACATGCATGTTTTATGCTCTGTGTTGACACAATGTGTAGTGAAACTACACCCACGGTATAAGCACGCCTGCTTAAGGAAAACATTGGTTGTATTATTTGAAATTTGTTACAATATATGAAGGGCAACATATAGTTTATTGTATCGCTCAGTATGCTGCAGTGCACTTCTACACCACTGCAATGTACTGCAACAAATTGACATTCAAAAGCAGGTGACAAGGTGTGATTTCAGTGACGCAAAAGCCTTTATTTATTTAAAGTAAAAAAAATAAACTGAAATACATCCCACAGTCAAACCTTCAACACAACCACACACAAGTAAACATTCAGGTATCCTTTGCTAAGGATCATATAACCATGGAGTGCATGGATACAGTTTTATTGATTGCTACTGTAACACTGCAGCCTGTGCAATGACTTTCCGCGTTATGGTTTATTCAAATTGGTGTGCATTTTCAGCTACATGTGCCATACCTATTGTCCAAGATAGTGATTAGTTGCTGGACATCTGTCAATGGATTATGGAGAGATGCATGTTAAGGAGGCACATGTGAGCATGAAGCAGAAACATTCAAGTAAAGAACATACCTGAAGATTGTACATGCTTTCAGTAAGGTTACATGAAATTTGATTAGATACTGAGCAGCAGCAGATATGGCTTAAGTGCTTTGAGTGCAACATGGTGAATCTTTGGGAAAAATGGCATGCCCTAGAAACCCTTGATCCATGGCTGGAGCCCCACCAGGAGTTACAATTAAGAGTTCCTATTATGCAGCATGGCGATCCGCCTCAGTGAGTCACTATGGTCTAAGCACAGTCGAGTTTTGCAGCTGACCTCCAGCCACTGCAGAGAGCCACGGCTGCACGTCACCTGAGAGGGTCAGAACATCCATGTTATGGCCTGAAGCATCATGAAGAGAACGGCCCAGCATGCAGATGAAGACCTCATCTCACCATGCTGATGATATCCTCGGAATCATCGCTTGAGTCCAGGTGAAGGTTGAGGACTGTGGTTTCCACCCAGGCGTTATCTGTGTTCCTGATGTCGTCCACATAACCTTCAAAAACCTGATTTAAAAAAAAATAAATAATTTTATAGTGGAAAAAAACAAAACCTCTTAAGCCTGACAAAATAAAATATATATGCCTGCAGAGTTTTTGACATCTAAAGTAAAAAAAAATATACAGTCTGATAGAATAAAGTAGGATAAGCGGTGTAGAAAATGGATGGATGGATGAATGGAATAAAGTCATCAACTTTCAACAACAACACTATACAAAATCTTGAATTGCAAACTTTTCACCACACTAAGAGACAAATGATTGGATTTAGAGAATGACATCAATCTGAACACTTAATTCTTTTCCGATATGATCAACGACAGGGAACAATACAACAGCGACATTGAATCTGACAATAAATGACCAATTATTCATTTTAATAGCAGAAGTATGTAGGCCAATGTCTGATATATCAGGCAATATTTTTCATTCATTTATCACTATTACTATAAGTTATTGTTTAATCTATATTCAGAATTCATTTCTAAATTATACAATGTTTCTGTTAGTTTTTTACTCCAGTATTTATTCATTCATTCATTTTTAATCTCTTTATTTATTTGGATTTATTTAGGTGTACCCAGAGGCTGTGGATATACTGTATGTGCTGATTGTTGTACTTTACTACTTTGGTCTTCTGCATTTACTAACCAAAGTGTTGACCTACCAGTGTTCCCTCAGCTATTTTTTCATGTAATTTTTCATACAGGTTCTTGCCCATGGTTCTCATCAAAGCCGCTGGCAGCCGATCCACAGATTCGACCGGTCCCTGCAGGTGTTCAATTGAGAGGCGTCAGGTAAATGTTTAGTAAAAATCAATTCTCAGCGGGACTCACCCCAGGTAGAACCAAGGTCTTCTGCTGCTCATCTGCAACAGCCAGAAATTCCAAAACTGACCGTCCACTGTCCCGCACACTAGACAAAGAAAATCATTAGACGTATATCAGATCCTGTAAGCAGACATTCCACTTTGAGTTGCTTGATTTGAACCCACCGTGTAATCACAAGATCTACATGCAGATTTGGACCCAGACGGTTGAGTGAACCTCGACCCCTGATGCCGGTCCTCCCTCCAGGGTTCCTAGTGTCAATTAGGGAATCGGATACATAAGACAATAATGCATGATGTTAACATTACTGTGCTGGGCCATAAAGAACCATACCTGTAATTTTCCAAGACGGATTCTGATCTGTGAGGAAGACAACAACAGGCTTGGTTCATTGAAAGTCTATATTTGCTGGGCAGCTCAATCAAATTCAGCCACAGTGGAACCTCTAAGGGCGACGCTCCAAGATATTCTTCAACTTCCGATTTCTGGTTAACAGATTTTCATTATTGGAAATAATAAAAAAAGAAATATTCTGTTCCAGCGTTAAACTGTTGCCATCATAAAACCTTTAACTGTACAGAGTGTTTCTAAATAACAATTTAACATTCTGTCATGCAAGTGTAAAAAGACATTAAGATATAAACAAAAATAAAACACTGTTTAACCACTTCAAATAATGACAGCATCTACCTTAACTATGAGCAGGTGATAACCACTGTAGCAGTTAGCCTGTCCTCATAATTTAGCATGACTTTTGTGGCATATTTTGCCTGAAAGTATATCTGAATTACACAACTTTGGGTTGTTTGAAATTTCATGTACCAGAAGTTTAGAATGTGACAATTCATGGACTCACCGGGTTTTGTTCATTTTTACGAACAAATGGAAGAATACCTAATTGGATTTTCTGAACTCCTGTTTCGATGCTAGTATCATATCGAGCAGGAAAAATGCTGCGTGAGGAGCTGTTCTAGACAGTTGTTTTATTTGTCATACTGTACAAGCGTAAAAATAATACAATAAACCAATATTAATATTAAAATTTAAGAAAAAAAAACGAACACAAAGGCATGATGCAAAGGTGAGTTATATCGCAGATGGGCCTCACATATCTCACTTGTCAGCATGTAAAACAACACTAACCACCATTAAATTAAAAAACCTTAAAACACTCCCACTACCCAAAGGCTTTGTTTAGCTAGCTGCCGTTTAACAATTCCGTCTGCCTCCGTCTAAGCATGAGTAATGTCCAAACGCTTCTCAGAAGCATCTGCTTAAGTGTGAATAACATCTTCATTCTGAGTAACGTACATTGTATATAATAATGTCTGAATTACATCTATCAACATCCAGTTTGTTTGTTAAAAAAGGCCAAGCTCCGCCCATCACCTCATCACAACAGTCGCAGCTCCTGGGTGGTCCACATCGCTTGTTTTGAAGTTCTATTTGGATCACTATTATGTTCGAATACTAATTATTTGGATGACTATTAACTTGGAACGCTATTATTTTGGACGACTTAATGCCTTGCAGGAGAGGGGGCAACAACAAACGGGCTGCCTACATGAAATAAGTATATAACATGTCATGGCTGTGAAAACATTCTTTTTTTAATCCTATTGTTGTCAAAATGTTGTCAAGTTGCAGATAGCGACTTCTGGGGCTGGAGGCGGACAAGCCGTCCGTCTGTGCAACAGCCATAAAAGTCTAAAAAGTGGTAAGATTCCAGTGAAAATGGCAAAAAAGAAAAAAGCCAGAGTAACATATGAGAAACTTCAATCTCTATCCAAAGCTGGCTGTTCGGAACTGTGAACATGTCTGTCAAGCTTGGAACGGCTAGCGCTGTCTGTCAAATTAAATCTGTAAACTAGCTTAAAAGCTAATAATAAAAAGTTTTTTATTAAAGTATGTGTTACATTACATTACATGTAGCCAAGACACTGTGGAATCTGGGGTGTGCTAACAGATTTGTTGTATCTTCAAACGTTATTGAGCTAGAGCCAGAAGAAAACCGCCATTGCAATTTTTGTGAATAACTACTGAACTAATATTGATATCCTTATGAATCGAGTTGCTAATGGTACGTTTTCACGGTCAAGGAATCTAAATATGTAGATAAAATAAATGTAGGACTAATATTTATGGTGTAAATCACAATATGGGGGCGAGCTATGGCACTTATCTAGCGTGATGTCGCCTAAGATGGCAGTTTTTGCTTGAATTCAAAATGACTTCACAGGATCCACTGTACATGACAAGGCTGCAAGGAAATAACAAAATCCTACCCATCCACACCATCTCCTTTGTCCTCTGAGCTATAATAAGAAGGCATGTACGAGCTGAAGCTGACCTGAAAACAACAAGAGTAACACGAAGTGGTTTGTTAAATTCAGATCAAAAATATTTGCCGTGAGGAGCGGTGGGTGAAATATAAATGTTAACTACCGTACCTCCCACGGCACCTTCTCCTCGGGCACTGGGAAGCGAGTGACTTTGCTGTTGGGGTAATGGAACTGGCGGGCCTTGACATGGAACCCATCTGTCTCTTTCTCTGACGTTTCTGACGAATCCTTCACTGTTGAAAGTATGGCTGCAGGAAAAGAGAACAAACATCTACATTTAATAGAAATCATAGAAATACATGACATGCAATGTTATGAACTAGGAAGAAATGCTAGCAGACTGAGTGGTTGCTCTTCTTTCAAAGCAAGACCCTTTGATTTGAGACTCCCCATAATCCACTGCAGGCCTTTGGCTGACTGGACAACCTGCAGATCAAATTCAATGCAAATGATGCGTCACAGAGTGCGACATGTATTTGTACAATATCTTCTCACAACCTGCTCCTCCAGTCGGGCCAGTCGTTTCATCAAGATGACCGAGCTCATCTCCTCTTCCCGCTCCAACCTATCAGTTATGGTGGCGATTCTGCGGGGAGAAAAACAACAAAAGAGTATGTGAAAACTCAAAAAATGCATTTCATCCTTCTTACTTTTGCGCCGTGTCCACAATACATCGCTCCATCGTCTCACTCTGCTGCTGCTGGGTGGACAGCAAGTATCTGTCCTTCATCAAGGCCTCCCATGACAGCAGCTCCTCTTCCTCAATGTGAGGGAGCTCGGTTCCTTAAGAAAAAAAATGGAATGTTAACAGTTTATGGATTAGCAGGCTACTTCCTGGTTCATGGAGGATGACGTAAGATTTGTACTATTTTTGATTCTGCAGTGTGCAGTGGGAATGTTGTTATTGTGCCTCAAAAAACACCCATCCATTTTCTGTGCCGCTTATCCTAATTAGGGTTGCGGGGGGTATGCTGGAGCCTATCCCAGCTGACTTTGAGCGAGAGGCGGGGTACACCCTGGACTGGTCGCCAGCCAATCGCAGGGCACATATAGACAATCATTCACACTCACATTCATACCTATGGACAATTCAGAGGAAATAAATTCCTGAAACTACACGGTTATCCAGATCCTCAGCAAAACTTGGCATCCTTGCAACACCTCCGTGGAACTCATTTATGTAGTTTTGTGTTTTATCCTACTTGCTAACAATCAAAATACTGCAAGTGCCTTTTGTGGTTAACAGAGTGGATTTACAATCTGTGGTGGTCAGAAATGAAAACATTGTACTCACTAAACTGTCTGGATTTATGGGATGGCCTACACAGCACCACGTTCCTTATGAAGATGTACAGGTGGCTGAGGATGATGAAGGGAGGAGGGGCAGCAGGGCGACTGTGGTATTCCTTGATAAGCTCATATCTTTGAAACTTCCATATTCTGTCAGTGTTGTCCTGCACTTCCTGGAACGTGAAGCTGCAAAGAGATGAGAAGATCTGAGGTGAAAAAGAGTGTGTGAGCATGAAGAATGAAGAGGTGGGACAACGTACTTGAAGATGGCGATCAGCAGGTTGAGCAGAAGTATGTTAGCAAAGAGAAGGTAAACACACAGCATGATGATCGTGAGCCACTCGGGGAAGGCTGGGGTTTGGTTTTCATTCAGCACAGGACATTTGGGCTTTAAGGGATCAGTGGCATTCATGCTGCAGGAGTCCATGTCAAATGCAGCATCTGCATTGGGAAATCACATGTTTCACCCAAGGCTCTGAAGAGGACTATCCAAACAAGAGTCAAATGTCCTCACAGAATGATCTATGTCCAGTACTTACTGGATAAATAAATGCAACCAGACATGGCATCTGTAAAGCTGAAGTCACGTTACGGAGACCGTAATACAATATATAGTATATTATTATATGCAGTATGGCATATTGTGATGTGATGTAGTCTCTTAATTGAGTACAGCATTGTTAAGTATTGTATACAGACGCCTGGTACTATCTGCAGTTGTGTAAATACCACATACAGCTGTGCTCAGAAGTTTACATATACCAATGGGCATGAATGTCATTAAATGTAAGCCCTTAATGGTTTATTTGAACCAATCTTTTTCCAAGGGGGGAGTGATTATATAACATATATGGTGCACAAGTTAGAATTTATTTTGGATTTTCTCTAATTTACGCAGGGCCAAAATGACACAAACTGGCTCAAATATATTCATCAGTCAGTCACGATCATAACAAGACATTCTGGAACCTTCAGCACCACTTATCAAGAAATGAGGTAAATGTATGTACAGTATATATTTGAACTTCCGTGTAAATGAGAGAAAATGCAAATTTTGTTCAGACTTGTGCATCCGGTTCTTGTTTACAAACATTCATGTAAAGGTTGTTCTGCTCCAAAACTAATCCAAGCATTAAGGCGCTCGCTTTGCTTTGTACACTTGGGTATACAGTACAGTCATGATGGAACAGACACAGGCCTTCCTCAAACCCCAAGATTCATTTAGATTCAGGTCAAGATGTCCAAAGACACATTTTGTGTTTTCTATTTCTGCTCACAATCAACGTTGGTGGGGACATTTCCAAATATGACAAGATACGGCTCATAAACAGCTCCCCGGATGATCCATTCCAGACGACTGTCATTGTGAATCAGGATGCCCTGTTTGGCCACACCGTACGCCACAACCCAGATACTCAGCAGGAACATGAAGAAGAACATGTCCATCATCTAGAAGAAAGTCAAGATGGAAACACACCAGTTGAGATACTGTATAATTTAGAAATTCTGAGATTTTGCTGAATTGGATAACCTTTGCTTGTGCTTTGCTATCAGTGCGATTTTGGATATTACCATTCTCCTGACAATGATGATCTTCGGTCCAAGTGTCCGACTGATGGTGAAGATGGCCATGAGACGCAGGCAGAAGACCACAAAGTCAATGCAGAGGATGATCTTACCAGCATAGAACAGCTGCGTCGTTAGCCTTCAAGACAAAAAACTGGGTTATTGAAAAGACGGCCCAGGTGATGGAACACCATTAAAGGTAAAGGTAACTCACCTAAACCCAAGGCCGATAATAAAGAGGATGATGGACAGAACGTCTAAAATATTCCACAGTTCTCTAATGTACACCCTGGCTTTCTTATGGAACCCAAATCCATCTGGATCATAAAACAACTGAAGTGAAAAAGAGAAAGTGGTGTGAGATCCTGTTGACAGTTAGACTAGCACTAGCTAACACAATTACTCCTAAACATATGTTAATGAGTTATTTACGTTTTCTATAAACAAGAGTATTAGGCTTTTTCTTTGGATTTTTTGCTAATGCCACCACAGGAGGGTACCAGTGACGACAAAGAAGACAAATGTGATCATAACCATAGAACCAGAAATGAAACTCAGTGCAACGTAAGGAATCGGTAACTGCAGTACATCTCAAGTTGACGATATGTCATCAATAACAATATAAGTGTGTCCAGGCATCCTCTTACCTGTCGGACCTCCTCACACACCAGGGAGAAGAGCCACACATACAGCAGGATCTCCCCAGGAGAGGGTGTGGCCTGGAAGTCCATCATCAGCACCACTGCAAACAGGAAGAGGAAGGCGAAGTAGGACACAATGTTCCAGTAAAACTTAACCTGTGGTGAACTGTACAGGCCAGTCAGTCTGGTCCAGCAGTTCAGAGACTTCATGGTGGTGAGGTCACTAATAGGGAGCACAAAAGGTCACGATCATTATGTTTTTTCAACGACACCTACCAACCAATACCAGACAAAACAAAATGTTTACTCACCAGCTTTTAGCTTTGGTTGTGAGCGCACTTCCTGTGACACTCTCCACGGTCTTTATGGCTTCATTTTTTTCAAATTCCCTCTGGATTAACTCGTCACGTCTAGCAAGACAAAACATGGACAATCCACTGGGAAATACTAATGAACATGGTATTGATTTGGTACACAACAGAAGGAGAACCATCAAAGCCATTTTGAACATTATGCATTATTCATCTGCGTTTTTGAGTTGACAGGGATCCTAATACCGTCTAAGAGGTATTGCTACCATCTAGTGGTGCCTTCAAGTACACACAAGTACACAAAGAACACAAAACCTTTGCCAATTTGATGTTTATTTCTTATTTGTTAAGCAATTTAATAAGACAGACCTCAAGTTGCATTCTTATAAACGAGTTTTGGTGATTTGCCAAATAATAACACTGCGGCACAAGACTACCACAGCGCGTTTAAATCAGATGATGTAGGCTCATTGAAAGTTCTTCAAATGAAAAGAAAGGAGCAACGATTTCTGTTTTGAGTTTTTATAATAACTAGAGATAGAAGTATACAGTGGTGTTTGCCCCCTTCCTGATTTACTTTTTTAAATGCTTAAATGCTTCAGTGCACCAAACAAATTTAAATATTAGCCAATAACAACACAACTGAACACAAAATGCAGTTTATAGATGAAACATTTTATTATTAAGGGAGAAAAAAATCCAAACCTACATGGCCCTGTGTGAAAAAGTGATTTGCCCCCCCCCTCCCGCTAAAACATAATTTAAGTGAGATTAACTGAGATCTATCAGTCTGGAAAAGGTTAACATTTCTAAAAAGCCATTTCTAAAGCTTTAGGACTCCAGCGAACCACGGTGAGAGCCATTATCCACAAAGGGCGAAAACATGGAACAATGGTGAACCTTCCCAGGAGTGGCCGGCCAACAAAATTAACCAACAGCACAGCAACGCCTCATCCAAGAGGCCACAAAAGACCCCACAACAACATCCAAAGAACTGCAGGCCTCATTTGCCTTAGTTAAGGTCAGTGTTCATGACTCCACCATCAGAAAGACACTGGGCAAAAACAGCCTGGGTGGCAGAATTTTAAGACAAAAACCACTGCTGAACAAAAAGAACATTAAGACAAAATTTTTACTTTTTGGAAAGTGTGTGTCCCATTGCATGTGGCGTAAAAATAACACCGCATTTCAGAAAAAGAACATCACACCAACAGTAAAATACGGTGGTGGTAGTGTGATGGTCTGGGGCTGTTTTGCTGCTTCAGGATCTGGAAGACTTGCTGTGATAAATGGAACCATGAATTCTGCTGTCTACCAAAAACTCCTGAAGGAGAATGTCCGGCCATCTGTTGGTGACCTGAAGCTGAAACCAACTTGGGTTCTTTAGCAGGACAATGATCCAAAACACACCAGCAAGTCCACCTCTGAATTGTTGAAGAAAAACAAAATGAAGACTTTCGAGTGGCCTAGTTAATGTCATGACCTGAATCCTATTGAGATGCTGTGGCATGACCTTAAAAAGGCGGTTCATGCTGGAAAACCCTCCAATGTGGCTGAATCACAACAATTCTGCAAAGATGAAATTCCTCCACAGCCTAAGGGCCTCATTGCAAGTTATCGTAAGTGCTTGATTGCAGTTGTTACTGCTAAGGGTGGCCCAACCAGTT
This sequence comes from Dunckerocampus dactyliophorus, assembly GCF_027744805.1. Lineage (NCBI taxonomy): Eukaryota > Metazoa > Chordata > Actinopteri > Syngnathiformes > Syngnathidae > Dunckerocampus > Dunckerocampus dactyliophorus. Next base: position 27,205,996 of record NC_072827.1, read on the forward strand.
AGGGGCCAATCACTTTTTCACACAGGGTCAAGTGTGTTTGGATATTTCTTCTCCCTTAATAAAAAAAAGTTTCATTTAAAAACTGCATTTTGTGTGCAGTTGTGTTGTCATTGACTTTAAATTTGTTTCATGATCTGAAATATTTAAGTGTGATAAACATGCAAAAAAATACATCAGGAAGGGGGTAAACACTTTTTCATACCACTGCGCATATATATATATATATATATATATATATATATATATATATATATATATATATATATATATATATATATATATATATATATATATACATATACACACACACACACACACACACACACACACACACACACACACATATATACACCAAGCTTCCGATCAGATTCCAGTAAGCATATTTGCACAGTATATAATAGGAGTGTCACGAGACACTCAGTTCAAGAGACGGGACGAAACACAAGATTGGCTCTATGAGAACAAGACGAGATGAGATTTTAATATTACTTTTAAGGAAAGAACAATGAAAAAAAACCAGACAATATATCGCAATCTACTAATTCTACTATGTTACGCTCTTTTGCAATCTGTGTGCATGCTACCGGCACCCACCTCACCTCCACCCACCGAGACTGACAAAAGGGCTCGCTCCCCGTGCATGCCAATGCACAGAGTGAACTCTCTTCCTGCCTGTTTGGAGGCGAGAAATGAGGAAAACAGACACGATGCGCATGGCAACATATTGAGGATGGAAAAGTTATCAAGGTAATTTATTGTGTGATTAATCAATTAATTTATTATCATCCCAGACCGAGCGCCCACAAGACTTTTTTTTTTTTTCTGAATGAGAAATGTTGTCACATTTTAATGTCACGAGATCTTGTGACACTCCTAGTACAGTATATAGGGACTGCTATATATTTACTTTGATTTACATAAAACGATTCAACTTCACCTATAAGTCAGAAAGCCAGTGTAGATGAGTGGAAAGCATATCATGCAGATCATCACTCTCCACACAGGATTGTCCACTGAAAGCTCCCCACACCAGATCTGAGTCAAGAGGGCCTGGAGGTCACACATCCACACATTGGGTGATGTCATTATTATTAGTATTATTAATTGGAAGCATGTAAATTAATTATTGATTATTCATGCACTGAAAAACTAGTGCACTACGCTAGATAACTTTCAAACTTACTCCCGCTCCATTTTGAACATGCAAATGACAAACTTATTGTCTCTGTCTTTTTTTGTATTGTTTTCTTTCTGTTGTTTTTATGCTTAATTGTGTTTATGTCTTTAGTTTGTACCATGTTAAGTTGTTGTTCATGTTTAAAAAAAAAAAGACTAGTGATTGCATGTACAAACATAGTGCCCGTGATTGCTTATTCATTAAACTACCATGCATCTACTATTAGGGGTCAGGTGTGTAAAGGGGAAAGTGTGGAGGGGCCCTTCAAATGTATATTAATATAAATAATACATAATATAAATAAAATTATACACTTTTTGCAATAGTTTTTCTACATATCAATTGTAGAAAAATACAATACAGTGCATTAATTTTACAAAAAGTAATTAATTAACCAAATAAAAATATACTAAATAAAAGCAGATCAATGTTCCAGATGCCACATACAGTATGCTCTGCAGACAGTGTACGTTGTAGTAAAGACAGTGAAACATGGTGGTATCTGTATTAGTTTGGTTTTAATTTCCTGATACCTAGTGGCACCAACACTGAGGAAAAATAGGACGCATCTATTTGGGGTGCTACATTTAGTTACTCAAGTGATGGTGCACGGCCTTAATAGACTTAAAGACTAATTGAGGTCAATTAAAAGTGTAGAAATAACTCATGAAAGTGTTCATGCAAAAAATGTCACCATACCTGAACACCTGACAGAGCCACAAAGCTTTTACAGTTAGCTGCCAGTGCCAGTCTCAGGCACGTGGTCCTCCCCCACAATGGCGACACGCGAACAAGCAGCTTCTTAGCCCGCTCCTCACCATTGCTGTAACACTGTGTGAACACACCTACAACACAGAAGACGGACACCTGAATGAATCAGCTTTTTCAAATTAACGTGACGTACCATATATTCATACCAATCGCGTGCCTTTCGTAGTGATTGGCCAGCTCTAGCATGTCGACGGCTTCATCCGCATCACTTTCTTCCTCTGCCATTTTCCTTAAGATCTTGCATGCAGCCAGGGCAGCGGACATGCAGTCTGTACACTGAGTAAACAAGAGTACACTGAATATACAATACAAAAACAATGATTTCCCCAGCTTGGTCTGTGTTGTCACAACCTGCTCCCAGGCAATTTCTGAAAGCTCCTTATTGTTTTGCACAACTGCCCAAAGAAAAAGGTCTCTAGCTGGGTCTCTCTGGGCCTCCGCAAGGTCCATCCTGAGGGGAGCTTGGGAACCCGATAGACTTCTTGACAGCTGGAAGGACAGTGAAATTATCTCGTGTAAGCGAAAGCTTTCAAAAGATATGCAGTCGTCTACCAAAGACATGCGGTATGTTAGCTGCTACTCTCATATTATCCATATGTTATGATACATGATTGCATACAGTTAAAGGCCACTTTATTAGGTACACATTCTCAAGAAGTTGTGAGATGTTTTGAAATGGTGGTGTGAATGTCAAATTTAGAGTAACTTCGCACACTGCTAAGTATAAGAACAATATTTTGAAAAAAAAAGAATGAAAAATGACTTAAAAATGACATTTAATTATTGTTTAAGAAAATGTCAGTAATGCTGTGTATTAAAAATACAAGGTGCAATTTTATTGTCATTATGTGCAATTTAGTTTTAAGGGTTTTTTTTTGTTGTGTCTTTTTCGCAGTAGTGATATTTCAATCATACTAATGAAACTGGAGATGATGGACCTAGTGGCTCACCGATGCTGCATCCTCCATGTTGAACTGGTACGTCATGGTAGGCGGTGGGTAGATGGGCTGGGTAAAGTTGCCCAGCAGGTGCCGCACCTCATCAGACACGTAACTCAAGCAGATACCCTCACTTGGCCCCGCCTGCACCCGGTTCTTGAGGACAAACACTTTCCTCCTCCGGCTGCAGGCGGAATGGACCCGTTTGGCCAGCTTGCGGAGGAAGAAGCAGCTGGGCAGCTTTTTGTAGAGGTCACACAGCGTGTCTTCACTCTGCAGGAACTCTCTTAGACTCACGCCGTTCTCCAGCAGGAGACTCACAAACTGGGGCTTGTTCCCTGCCAGGGCCGAGAACATGGCCCAATGGAGGTCACCCGACTGGAATGGACAACAAAGCACATTTTTCAGGTTGTGTTCTGAGGTTTTAGGAGGAAATCATACAAAATGTACTAACACTGATGTTTCACTGTGCAGGTGCAAGCTCTAAATGTATGCAAAACTTCCCATGACAATGCACTTTATAGAAATGGCAAATCTTGCCACACACCCAATTGGCCAAAACTTTCTGGGAAAAAATGTCACCAATGTTGCACAAACATAAAGAGGTCAAACTGCTGCCATATGCACATCTAAAGCATTAGTCAAGAGTATTCAGCTTTTTATTTGGCTTTTCTTGTAGGTACCAGTCACGGCAAAGAGGACAAATGTGATGATAACCATAGAAGTTGTTCACACATGCAGGAAAGTGGAACACACGTCTCTCCTGGCTGCACAGTACACATGGCTAATTTGCAAGTTGTCGTTCATTAGCAGGTATTAGTGACTGCTACTAGCCACGGAAATCAGTTGACTGACCTTCCACTGGCTTTCGTCGGTGAAGATCTCGGTGGCGGCTATGTCCACTCGGTTCCAGACTATAGCCAGTTCCAGCTGCCTCCTCCAGCCCTCCACTCCCTGTGACTCACTGGCCCTCGAAGCTAAGAAGTTACAGTATATTGACAGCACACTGACGCTCACCATCAAAGTTTTGCCAATGATACAAAATATATATACTACACCATGTCCAATGTGACTTTTTTTTATCATTTACATATCCGAGTATACATTTCTTTCAGTAAGGGATTCCATTAAAAGTATGTACTATGTGTAATGTAAAAAACCTAGACCAAGGGTGCCCAAACATGTTCCAGCAAGGGCCCCCATACATAAAAATTGAAGGATGAGGCACCACTTTGATACATTTTGTACATTAAAGATGCTAAATATAGTCCAATGTAGGTCAATAAATGCTACCTGAACAAAATATCCACATCTAAGCTTTTTGTTACAAGTCACAAAGCAAATGAGAGAACACTGTAACGAAATTGCACTAAAAAACATGGTTTGAATTTGGTAACGATCGGATGAATCTTCTAGGAGTTTTTGTAGGGGGCCTGGAAATTTCCAAAATGACCTTAAAATGAATGCTTCCAAGTAAAAATGTTTAACTTTCTGTTGATTTGACAGGACGGGTTGTTGAGACTTATACTCATGATCGACATGTGTACCAAATTTCATGTTGCTAAGTGATGCTCAGTGATAGATACAAAAATTCATTTATTTTTGTTACATCTGCAACCCCGTTTTTGTGATGAGGATTAAGAAATTTGACAACATTGAGTTTAACAAACATTGTCCAACCAACAATTTGCTTCTACCACTTTGCATCAGCACACTTAATTGCTGCAAGGTCTTCTTCGGGCTTTTAATAATGACATACTTTTCCCGGTCAAGTACTGAAAAATAGAACACATTTCACTTTTGGCATTCGAGCCTCTGTGAGTCAGCAGGAAGTTGGCCTGGAAGTTGCCTTAATAATTTAACGGAGGCCAGAGATGGAAACAATTTGAATGTGGAATAATCTTAAAGCATCAATGAGCCCACCTTTGAAGAGTGCTTGCAGAATGGCCACATCCACATCCCCGTGACTATCCCCGCCTCCTCTGAACACCGTCAGCAGGTGAGACATCCTGATGATGTCCTGAATCTGCCACAGAATGTGGACACTTGTTCAGAAAAAAAGAAAAAAGAATAAGGAATGTTTTTGCTTACCTTTTTGGTCCACTCGATGATACTGAGGTCAGAGAAGTTGTCATACTCGTGGCTGAGGAACTTCTTCAGCAGGCGGTGGATGAGACTGATGGTGACCTGGCTCACAGGTAGTCCTGCCGCGTGGGCGATCACGTCGGCCATTCTTCCAGAGCCCTCTAACACCACACACGGTGTGTCGTTGAGCATGGCTGTGTAGATGGTCTGAGAGGGGAGAGATACATAGACACACAGCATGGTTGGACCACGGGGAGACAAAGACGACAAAAGTGAGGACTCACGTTGAGAGTGCCTGCTCCTCCATCCAAAACTACACACACCACAGGGATGGTCACTCCAACAGCTGGCAATGAAAAATACATGTGGTTTAAAAAACAGCACGCAGGATGTGAAAGTGGTAGAAAATCTAGCAAGGCGTGTCATGTTCAGGCTACCAAATACGGTTCCTTGCGGCAATTCATGAGTCCAGATATAACTGACCTGTAATGGTGTGCTACCTTTGTTTCCAAGAGGCTTTCCGGAAATGCACTTCTCCAAACGACTCCGCAGATCGATCTCAACACCATAGCGGCCGTGTGTCCCATCATCCACTAGCAGGAAGTGAGTGTGGTTGTTATCAAGGCATGGCATTCGACCCTTGACGTCCATGGGGTAATGGGCGGGGAAACAACCCTGAAGAGAACATACTGGTTGTACTAACATTAGAAGATGAATGTGACCATGAAAATACATGTTAATTATCTAGTACCTGTGAATGCACCAAAACGTCTCGATTGTTAATGACTCCCCATGTTGCCAGTCCAATGGTCACAATCTGGCCCTGCATGGAGCTGCTCAGAGAGTAATCCCTCACCGCCTGCCCTACATGCTTCATTACACCAGTGTTGGTGCCACCTGTGATGATCCACGCACCTGGATATACAGTAGAAGAGCAGTGTAGTCTTTAGCACCGTACATGCTAAAAAAAAAAAAAAAAAAAATAGATAAGTTAGCTATACAGGTAATGTATTAAGTAACTAAATAAAACTAAACTGAAAGTACTTTTACTGCCCCCCCAGAGGCTGTAAGCAGCAGTGTTATCTGATTGAACAATGCTATACTACAATATGATCTTCCAGCCATACTAGCAATGATGACATTGCTTTTCTTATTCTCCTGCCTCTTCGGATTACAACTGCTACGAGATCCTGCAGCTCCTCTTGCATGAAAATTGGTGAGCAAAGAATCGTACCTATTGTACTGCATCAGGAGTTGCTTTGTAGCTCATTGGCTGGGATAGAGATGAGCTTCTTTAGTGTACATCATTGATCGGCACAGTTCAATGTCCGGTTTGCGATGACAGGCTCTATCCAATCTCTCTGCTTGCATTGCAGCCACATTAGAAAATATTTGAGTCATATTATATTTTTACCCTCAAATGATGGCAACCTGATTGGGATCCCAGAATATCCGGTTCCATGCACTTCTTTTCTGGGTTACACTGCTATGATGCAAATCAGCATGGAAGAAGCAAAATAAGTATTGGGCCACCTGAATCAAAAAGTCCAAAGCTCCAACAATTTGGAGTTCAACCAAATTTTTGGGAAAAAAATATCCCTCAAAAGTCAAGGGATAGTCAAGCAAAACAAGGAACAGCATCTAAGACAGGGGTGTCCAAAATGCTGCCTGGATTCCATTTGCACACTGTGGCACATTTAAAAAATACAATTATAAAAAATAAAAAATAAAAAACTCAAAGAGCAAAACTGGAAAAAAAAACAGCAGTATTTTTTTTTTATACTAAGAGAACAAAGTCATAATATTACAAGAAAAAAAGTTTTGAATTTTATGTTAACAACATAATATTAGGAGCTTGGGAACTTGGTCATTTGAAAAGTAGCTCGCAGGCTGAAAAAAATTGTGAGCACCCCTGGTATCGATGAAGTGTAATGATAACCATAGAACCTAAAGTGGAACATGTGACATGCTGGTAAGCAATTACATTCATTTAGTATCGGTTACATACACTAATTAATTAACCTAACTAGATGCTCAGAGAAAAAAAGCACATATTATAGACGCCACTAGGTGACAGTATCACTCCTCAAACAAATCTTTAAAGGATTAGGCTGAGCAGTTTTACTTTATTTTAGTTTTATTATGCAGTGGTCAACTTCTTTTTACACTTGTATGACAGTTAAGAATGTTAAAATGTGACTTAAAGCATTGCCTACACAGTTAATCAAGGCTTTACAATGCCGACACTTGGAGCAAAGAACTTATTAACTCACATTTAATTATATTATTTTGAAATTAAAGACAATTTTGAACATTGTGATAGTTTGACAAACTTGATAGTACTTGTATGCTGTCAGAGATGCTAACCTGTTGTCTGGGCCACTTTGATGAGACCTCTTTGGAAAACATTCTTGAGCCGCGTCTTCAGATAGAAGTTCTTAGCTCCTCCGGTCACTGATATCAGCAGGTTGGGAGGACACAGTTTCCACTGTTCAGTCAGTAACTCGTACAGGGCCTCAGGACTGGTCTCTGTGGACACTCGGGCATACTGAGAATGAAGGAAAAACAAACCATACAATGTCCAATGTATTTTCGACCTGTAGCTCTTTTTTTTTTTTTTTATTGCCCCGCAGAATATTGTAAACGAACATTACGACGATGTTTAGGGCAACACTGAAAAGAGCTTATAAGAAGTCACTGGCATAGCATAGCATCCATATGTTGACCTTCGGTGATTAACAAATGTATTACTGTCAGTATTAGTTTGTTAGTATTAGTATTATTAGAATTAGGCCACAGCTGCTTTAAATAATGGTAATTCTAAAAAGGTTAATGCACCAGTATGTGGACGCTCGTTTTTAATTAATTTAATTACAAAAAAAATTTGTTTTAGTTCATTTGTCAAATAAATGATACAAATAATAAATGTAACAATATAATATATAAAATATGTAATAACATAATAATAGAATAAATAATAGGAGTGTCACAAGACACTCAGCTCAAGAGATGAGATGAAACACAATATTTGGTCTAAGAGACGAGACTTTAACATTACTTTTACGCGTCACAATATTTTTCACTTTTTTTTTTTTTTAGAGGAATTTCTTTTTCGTGTGTCCTTTTTTTCGCCATCTTTTGTAGCAAGATGATATGGCCTGCGCTGGACAAATGTACGCATTTTCATACGCACAAGTACAAGTGGATAAATCCAATATTTTTCGTGTGAATGTTGTTATGCACACTCCAACACACATCTCTGCAGTGGTTTGCTTTGCAAGATATCAGAAACACAAAGATACGAGGTCTGTTTTCATGGATGACTATCTATCCATCTATTTTCGTACACCCTGGACTGGTCGCCAGCCAATCGCAGTCATGGATGACTAAGGAAATTAAAAAATGACAGTCACATTTGAGAGACTGAAATCAGGATATTTACAGTACATTTTTAAATGAAACGATTTAATTTGATTAATTGGATAATCGATTAATCATCAATCCATCGTTGCAACTGTATACAAGACCATTCATTGCCATGTAATGACTTGTTCTTATTAAACAAACGAGCATTGTGATCCATGATTATTCACTTTTGTTCGCGGAAAATAGATATTTCTTCATTTTTTCCTATTCATCCCTTCACATAATCATCCCTTCACAGCACAGCACAGCTCACGTTTTATTACTAATTTGTGCTCAAATCAACTCCTCGGTAAGAAAAGTAGCTACTGGCTGTAGAAGTCACTAGATGAGCTCTTCAGCTAATTTGCATACTATTTGCATATGATGATGTAAGACATGCATAAAAGCATAACCTCATAAGAGAGATAAAAAAGTGAGTAAAAACTATAAATTAACTAGATTCTTGGTTTGTTCATTTAAAAGTGGCCATCACTTCATCAAAATAAAAAAAAACTTTTATATTTTATCTAAAAAAATTTTTATATTTTATCTCGGTCAGTGCTTCCCAAAGTCCAGACAGTGTAATAATTACACCCAGACTCCACCCTTTATCTTTGATTTAGGCCTACTTGTTTAATTTATCACACAACGTTCTCCCATCACATTCTCTGACATACTGACAGGTAGCGACCGAGTCCGAATGAGGCTCGAGTGTAATGAGTAGCAATTTAATGAAGATTAAGAAACATTTCAGTTTTAGATCCTGCTCTGTAAATCAGGACGAGATCTAACACCCCTGCTCTACTGCCTCGTTCTTGTCGGAGCACATGCTGCTGATTGCAGAAACTACCGCTCACCACACATAATTTTTTTCTTTTGTTGACAGTTCAGCCTTGGCAGAGGTCTGCACTCTTCTGATTAGTGCTACTATTTTCTATCTTTGGGGGGGGGGTTGGTGTGTCGCAATGTAGGAAAGTAAATGTAATGTTTAACCTTGGTCGTCGTCTGCCTCAAACCACCAAAGCTGATTTCCCCGAAAGCGTCTGTGGGTACTTCGCGGACATGTCTGTGTGCGTCCCACACCTCTCTGCTGAAGTCCTCCTCTTTGATGGCCTCGGCCGCATGCTCACTCTTCCCGTAGCCACACATGCACACATCCTCTCTGTGGCAGCAACAAGAGGTCAATAAGGGTCAATTACAAGGTTATTTCGTGGAACCTTTCAACACAGGAGCAAGTCATACCTGGCACCTTTTATAAAGAAGCAACACTCCTTCTTGCGGATGTTGTGTCTGATCCAGGTGGCATGCTGGAAAGTAGGCGAAAGAGAAAGTAGCTTTATGGCACCGCTCGCACTCAAGGTCAGATTTTGAATCAGCTGAGACCCTCCCGTCTCCGCCATAGCAGAAGCAAAGCTACAGAAGACAGGCTGAGTCTGGGAGCAGATAACAGTATAGAATAGCTTCCATAGAGTGCAGCCTGTTTGTGCCGTCTCATTCCACTCTTCTACTTGTGTGATGTCAGTGAGAGCTGAGCAGGCTGCCAGACATCCCATTTACCGAAAGTCAGATGCCAGAGATGGATCGATACATTACATCACTGATGGGGGATTAATTACCACTTTATAACAAAAAAACATTAAAGATGCAGCACTTGAGAACATAACACGGATTGTATTAATGACAACTGACAAATAAACACACAGATTTATACAATTTAGCCAACTCCAGGCATTTTTCACCACTCATAATAACCGTTATTGTTGATTTTTCGTTAGCTGCTAAATGTAAAAGTATGTGATTAGGCACATACAGTATATGGCCTGGCTAGAAATGATCTTTACATGTTTTTGGTCAATCAGACTACCAGGCACACTCTTGAGAGCTCAAAACTAAATATAGTAAATTTACGTTATTGTGCAAGATAGCTCCTTAAGGTCAAGTTCTTGGTCATTGCGGCCTCATATGAGGAGAGAATGACAATATACGTAATTGAAGACCTAGAAAGCCATCATCACAGATTTTAATATGAGGAAGGTCTTGATACGGTGTGGTTTGAATTTGGATGCAAGATAAACTCTTTCAGGTCAATGTTTTTGTTGGACATTGTACCATCATGTTAAGACATATTGGAAACAAAATTGCAGATCCAGGCTTTAATATGAGTTGACTCGATAGATTCATGCAAGATAAGCTCCTTAAAGTCAAGATGTGTGTTCTTGGTTATTGCACCATCATATGAGGACTTATTGGCAACATACGTAATTGCAGATCTAGAAAGCCCTCACCACAGGCTGGAATATAATGTTTCTGACTTTTCTGCAGAGTTTAGTTTAGTTTAGTTTTTTATTTGCCAACAGTTTAGGGAAAGCCCTTTTCTGATCCAGTGACCTCTGACCTCAAAAATGCTCTTTCGGACAATTGACTCACCTTTTTAAGACACAAAATCACGTGATTAATTTTATATTTCTGCTTCCCTTGCTGCACCATCACATGGGCTTTTTGGTCTTTTTCTGCTAAAGTGGGAGGAGATCGAATAGAGAGAGCTTGTCAGTTTACATGCACACTCACATTAGGTACACCTGCACATTCCGATACGATACGAGCGATCTATCAAATCAACTGTACCTCTCTTGTTGCCCACTGAGCCTCCTTTAACTTGGATGACGGACAGCACGAACATGAAGTCACCTGTGTGTTGTTCAGCGACACTCACGGAAATGCAATGTTTCATTGTCATCTCCAGGCGTTGGCGCGCTTGTTGCCAGGCGACACACCTCTGAGTATCCAGGATAAAAAGAGATCTTGTTCCCGAAAGACTACAAGACCGTTTTAACGTACTAGGTAAACAAGTTTAACACAGTCCACCGCTTTGTGTGTTTCTGTGAGTTAAATGCCCCCATACAACATGCTTTGGACCTTTGAAGTAAATTAAAACATTATAATGCAAAAATACCCGCGACCATTGTGAGGATGAGCGCCATAAAAAATAGCTGGATGGATAATACAACTATAAGCAAATCTTGTTCATCTTATATTCTATTTTATGATACTTTACACTGTACATATGGTATTGCATTTTATACAGAAGTGTTCTTAGGTTTGTTCTGCAACTGAGCTACTGCGACCAAGCACTTTCCCTTGTGGATCAATAAAAGTCTGTCTCAGACCCAGACTAATGTTGTGGTAAAAATGATTGTTCATTCGCATTTGTGTCAATCATAAAATATAAAACAGTACAATTCAAAATACTGCAGGGAACCAAGTTTAGAGATATCAAATTTTCGTTTCAAACTGTCACTCCCTTCAAGTGTTTGTCCAAAAAAAACCAAAAACATTTTTATCCAGATGCAAAGGCTCACTTCAGTTGTGTCAAGAAAAACCTTGTTGCTATCATGGAATAGTGTTTACGAGACATCATGTTAAGAAGACATTTTTTCACACCAGTGTACGAAGCGTTCATTAGACACACGGTGTTAAGTCAAGTTAGCTTTTGCTTTCAGACATTGCCGATACAGAAGAACTGAAAATTATTATGCACAAGACAACGTAGCCGAATTCAAGGAAACATATTCAAAAGGTTTCAGCAATGAGCCAATTTTCCAATTAATCAATAATAGTTCACCAAATGAAAGTCTAGAAAACACGCATTTCTGTAGTGGACACAAAGCAAAGCCATCAAACAAATAACTTTTTTCCGACATACTGTAACTAGCCGCTACAAGTGAAAGAATAAAGGCATCTTACCGCTGAGTTAGTTTATCCGTAATGAGAAAAATAAAAACAAATAAAGTTGCATCTCTATGTGTATTTTGTCTGTTTACCACTTAAACCTCTTTGCTGCGGGGCAGCAATAGCGAATCAGTCGGGGAGCTTAATATCAGCTGACTGATGTTGTATGACATCTACAAAGTGACGTTTATGCGGTCGACCCATACTACCTTGGCGATCCACCATGACCATGTGGTCAAAGAGATTTACTTTTTCCTTTGCACTTTCTCACGCACCCGAAATGATTATTAAAGTTAAAAAATAAACTTGTTCTACACAATGAGTTTTCACATGTAGCCTCTCCAGTTATAACACCTTGTGTCATGGTTCACTTCCTGCCATTGCCATCCGCTCTTCCCTGCCTTCTCCTGGGCGTATTCTTTCTGTTGCAGGAGCCTTTCTCCCGCTGGAGGCGGGACTACTGGGCGCACCTGCCTCTGATGAGCTCCCACCTCTTTTAAACTGATGGATTATTGATCATCTATGGCTGGATTATTCCTTGCGGTGTGTGCCACAGATATGGACAACTGTATTGTAGTTTCTTGGACCTTGATCACGTTTGCCGCTTGACTGGCTTAACTCATGTTCTCCTCCTGAAGAAACTAACTCTTCCCGGCGTCTCACGGAGTGTGAGCCCAGTGCTCCCGGCTCTCCAGTCTGGTACTCACTCAGCCTTCCACCAAGCCTTGGTGTCCATGGTGCTTCTCTGTTATGCTGCCTTACCCACGCACCATTTGTTCGCTTTAAACTAAAGACTCATTTACCTGCTCACCTGCCTCTGGGGTCCAGCGCCGATCCACTCGTAACAACCTTGGCTATCACTACAGTATTTACGCTAGGTACAACACATCTGCTTTAGCATTAGCATTGTCAGCACAGCAGCTACCTAGCACGTGTGCTTCTATTAGAGGTGGATAGACAGTGGACTCACTTTATATGCGTCATTGATGAGGTCAGTTATGGTAGTTTGGAATAACGTAAATAAACCATAACCATAAACTTAAAAAAAAAAAAGTAATTCCCAAAATGTACTTTAGGGACAACTTCATGATTTTTGGGCAGGCAAAAGGTCAAAGTTCTAGTCTATTACTGAATATTTTTGTTCTGCATGGTAACCTATTTATGTATACACACACACACACGACATATCCATATTATTCTGTATCACATTGAATGTGTAGGTTATTAAAAAGGCAGCTGCAAAGTCTTACATCACAATATTTATTGAACAATTTTCTGATTACCTTCTCTATATTTAATGTTTTACAGCTTGTTCTCCATTTTTGTACACTTTGTATTTACACACATTAAAATAAGCCTCTCCATTTTATACAGCATCAACAGCACAAGTGCTCCTCACACCTCGAGCTTCCTGTCTTATAGGTTCATCTTGGGAGCCACGGAGCAGCTGCTCTTTGAGAGGGTGTTTGAATGAAAACACGCGCACGCACACACAAACATGCGCACACACAGCAGAGAGTTTGTTTGCTGTGTCGCACCACAAGACGGCCAATAAACACAACCAGCACACGCGTTCACACGTTTTGGATTGATAAAATCCAAAAAAAAAGAGGAGGAGGAGGTGGGAGATTAATGTTGCATAGAAGTAACTTAGACCACAAGAACACAAATGTTGGTGCTGCAGAGTGCTCGGATGCTTCTTTTTGTGTGAAAATAAACTCCTGAGACCTTCTAATAGTCAACCTTTTGTCATCAATCAATAATAAACAGCTTTAAACTGTTAGAACACAAACAGCATTGTGTTGTGGATGTGACGTCACAAAAAATACCTCTTTTTAAAAAGAAACAGCAACCCTGCACTGAGTGTATACACACCTACACAGACTGTACATATATTATGTATATATAGATCTCTTTTCATTATATATATATATGTATATATATATATATATATATATATATATTTTCATTAATTATCTCCAAGTGAGTTGGATGAATTAAAGTGCATTAAAATGACTGAAAACAAAAATTGGAAATGAACAATACAAATGGAACCAGACGCAATTTAAACAACATTGGAACCTCCAAAGTGGTACCAGTTGGGAGTTCCAGCAACATTTTCTGGCCTTGGAGTTCAGTGATTGCAAAAAAGGTGTGACGATAACCATAGAACCAGAGATTATTGCAACAAAGAAACAAAATATGAGCAACACAACCGATACCTATAAAACACCCCTATGTGTCTCTATCACTCTGCAAATCCCTCTCATGCATCTTGACGAGGGTGAGTAGTCTTACTTTATTTCAGTTTTATTATACAGTGTTCCCTTGTTTATCGCAGGGGATAGAATCCCAAAATAGTCCGCAATAAGTTAAATCCGTAAAGTAGCCAACCCCCCCCCCTCCCACCCTCAATGATTATATGTTTTAAGGCTGTAAAACCCCTCGCCATACAATTTTCTCAGACAGGCATGAACATTTTCTCACATTTTTCTCTTGTTTAAACACTCAAAAGAGTTCAAACCTTCGTTTGACTTTTAATGATCAACCTACAGGTCGGACACAAGAAGTTGTTATGTCACTCACGCGTATTTCACTCCTGTGCCCTTTTGTCCTGGCGCCGTTCCGCTGCACTGTAGCGTGTTTATATCCTTCTTAAAACATATTGCTGCAGAAGATTCATTTACAAGCTAGCAAGCAAGCAATCAATCAAGCTAGCGATGACACAGGAGACAAGGCAGGGCGGCACAAAGGAAGATTGACTGACAGTGGTCTGCAGCCAATCAGAACAACAGTGGGCGGTGCAGAATGGAGAGGGGAAGAGAGAGAGAGAGAGAAAGAGAGAAAGAGAGAGAGAAAGAGAGAGAGAGAGAGACACGACTTCCCACAATGCAATTCTTCTTAAAGGGCCAGGCTCGGCCTGTAACAGCATTCATAGCTGTAATAAAAAAAAAGCACTACAAAAATTCAGCAAAACAGCGAATCCGCGAAAGATGAACCACAATAGAGCGAGGGAACACTGTACTACAGTTAACTTATTTTTCAGCTAGTACACCAAATGCTGTCTGTTTTGTGGTACCACCACAGAAGGCTTGCAATGATTGCTAAAAAGTGTGATGACAACCACAGGAATGTTGTGTTTTTTGTGCAATGCCACCACAGTTGAGTACTGCTCTGCCAACACGGTTCTTCTCCCTCTTCACGAGGTGAGCGTCAGGCATCTTTTGCATATCCTTATGCTTACATTTTACGCATGAAGAGTTAACAAAGGCTTTATGCTGGTTTGACTCTGGAACACATTCCATTATTTCCGATGGGAAAATTAGGGTTTGAAAGCAGACTGTGATCGATTTTGGGGGTTCCACTGCGTTAAGAATCCAACGTGAAACATTTACATGTTTTGCAACATCATCTGCTGCGATGCCACATGCTTATAAACATATTACTACTTAACACGGCATCCGGGGCTTTCATGAAATGTCCACAGCCATTATGGATGTATGTACACAATCACCGTATAACCTCGTTTTGGTGGATAATCTGCTTTTCAACACAATGACAATAAGTGAAAGTGCGTGTATGTACACTACTGGTGGAGACCTACCAATTTAAGACAATAGAATCACTTAAGGACAGGAAGTGTGTTGGCACATGTGGTGAAAAGGATGGAAGGAAAAGGGGTGGGGGGTGGAGAGGGGGACAGCCTTAAAACATGCAGGTGAGCATCGCCGAGGCCGGCCGGGCCCAGGGGGGTTGCAACATAAGGCAAGCAGACAGCGTGCAGGCGACTCCATGCATGAGGAGTAAATTAAAACAAGTGCACTTTCAAGAAAAAATAAAAATGACAAAATAATACGCATGGCATTTTTAAAAGGAGGACTTCATTCAAATGTGGGTAAGTTTTCACTAAGCTACAGCATTAAAACCAGTTTCGGTCATCTATCTTCAGAATATATGGTATTTCCTCAAACAGTGGCCTCCAGTCTAATAGATGCCGTACCCCAAATGACCTTCGAGGGAAAAATAAGCACCGCACCCCCCATTTAAAAAAAAAAAAAAAATCAGGTGATTGCAATCACCTTTACTATCTGATCCCACCATGTGTCATGCCAGATGTCAGAGCACACATGGCATCTGTAAAGCTGCCGTTTACAGCGGACTTTAAAGCATATAGCAAACTAGAAACATTTCAATATCGACCAGAAAATAATATAATGATTTGGGGGACCAAAAAAAAAGAAGCAAAACTAAAGAACAATATGATAACTGCTCATCCAAAAAGTTTGTTGAATGTAGTATTTTTAGAGGGGATTTCTTTATCAAAAATTAGTAGCGCCAAGAAAAATGCCAATAAAGCGACCTCAGGCTCAAATATAGAATAAATCATAGTATGTATTGTAACATACCTGTGGTAAAATAGAATGTTATAGAATACTTTCGTACTAATGCATTTTTACCAGTTGGAGTAAATAAGGTGAGTAAATAAGCCGCTATTTGAGGAAATGCACGAAGTCAAGTACGATTATGTCCAAATCCAGTGGGCTCTTTATCCAGGTGAACAACACATGAGGTAGAGTGGGAAAAAATATTACTGCTGTTGTGCTGTGACAGCCACTGGCCACTAGAGAGCAGCAAAAGCACAGCAAGAAGAGGCCACAATACGGCCTCACTAAAAAAGTGCTCCATTCTATCATTTCAGCCTGCATAAAACTCTTATAATGCGCCACACACAATTACATCTACACACACATATATGTATATATATATGTATATTTTACATTTAATTATAATCATCAGTAGCGATTTCCTCAAGTCCAGTTCGTAAGAGCTCCAGTTTGGTTTTACAGCATGATACAGATTTCAATCTGATTATTACTCATCAAGAAAAATAAATAAGTGTGGCAAGTTGGGAATCTCTTGGTGTATTTAAGCCAACAAAAAATGCTACCGTCTTTCTTTGGATTGTCATAAAAAAATAATGAATTCATCTCCTCATACAGAATGTATACTGTATATAATCCTGATTTAAAAACAGCCATTAAGAAGGAAGATAATCAAGCGAGAGCGATTGCACGTGAGCCCGGGAAAGATAGGGAGGGAATGAAGAGCAAGAACGCCTCTCCGCGTGAGCGTTATTGCTGAGTCGACTGATTCAGTCAGGAAATCAAACGATGGTGAAATGTCATGGAACCACGACAGCTAGCATGGCATCCCGTAAGGACGTTCCTGTGTTTAAGGAGACCGGAATGCTCAGGGAGGATGTGATGGGTGCTTTTGACACTGGATTGTACTTGCAGCAGCTGTGTTTCGCTGCTTTTCAACAACAGCAGAACAAAGATACTAATTTGAAACACAACCAAAATGCTTGTGGAAGTGTGTGTGCCAGCATGTTAAACCTGTGATATGATCTGCATGTTGAAGCTGGGGGAGCGGGACTGCTTGGTGAGGGGGGCTCCAGAGGACAGCAGGTCTTGGGTCTCCTCTGGCCTGAGCAGGTGAGCCTCCTGCAGGCTGACGGTGGAGTGGCGGTGAGAGCCGCCTGCAGGACGCCCCCCTTCCTGGTCTGAGCCTCCTGTGCCGCCCTCTTGGTCCTCTCTGCCCCCGTTCAGGCTGAAGGTCATGCAGTCGAAAGACTTGCTGGAGGAGGTGCTGCCGGTCCGTACCAGAGGGGGTCCCGCGGGGAAGCTCAGGTGCTTCTTGATGGGACTCAGCTGAATGGCGTCCAGTTCGATGCTGGCCGGGGGCGACTGCTTCCTCTGCCTATTCACGCCAGCCGACAGGTCGGCCTGCTTCTGAGGCTCGGGTCTGTCTCGCTCCCTCTCCCGAGACAGTCGGGCCGTGATGGCTTTCTTGATGTTGCTGCTGTTACTGCTCAGGCTGCTGGCCCTCGGGCCGCCGCCCGCTCTGGTGCCACTGGGCTGGCTGCTGTTAGACGCCCCAGAGGAGAAACCCTCATCCGGCTCGTTCACGTTGAAGGAATCCTCGCCGCCGCTCATACCATCAGCATCTGAGTTCAGACATGTAGTTTAGACAAGTATTTCTTACATACAAAAAAACCCTCCATGAGTGATGCTCAACAGAGCATACAGCATCTTTATCTCTGCAGGGAACAATCCAGTGTGACACTGAGCCGAGTCATGTGATGTATTTTGCTGTGCTAAAGTGGTGGGCCACCACTCGATGTGTTGTTTTAGCCACGACATGTAGTTTAGCCATGACCATTTCGATTAGAGTGTATGAGGAAAAGCAAAGCTACTGGTGACCCAAGACTTTTGCACAGTACTGTACATCATGATTAAAATTCATAATCGTGCAGGAAGTTCAATAAGTTGACCCGATAAGAGTTCAAATGTAATTAAGTTGATTAAACATGATCCCATCAGGCTCATCGTTCATATAAACAGATGTATAACCCCATTTCTTGAAAGCTGGAAGGGATAAAAAGAGTTAAGATTTCGACATATAAAAGGAAAAACGTTAAGAGACACCTCTCATCTCAATCATCATGCACAGAGACCGGGCAGTAAGGGGTCCTAATTGGCATGCACAGAACACAGGGGGAGGGGGGAAGACGCATGCTCTCCAGCCGAATCCATCATTTATTCTTCTTGTAGCGCTGCTTGGTCACATGACCTGGCCAGGCTAAGTCCAGCTTGCTAATCAGCGGAGAGTGCCGGCCGGTCGGGACGCCTCATGAGATTGATAGCCCTCCACATTGGGCTGACAAGGCAACCGGGCCAGTGCGGAAGGCAAAGACGCGAGCTATCCCACTGAAACATAAACACGCTAGCGGGACCAAAGCAGGAAAAAAAGCACCTCTTTTAATATGTAACATACATTTCATTCATTTTAATGCTTGGTTCGGTGAAAACCAACTCTGGTGTGTTTGTTGTGCCAGTACGCTTCGTTTGGTTGCCAACGCCATCATCCAAACCCTGCGGACTGAGACCCATCTCACTTGTAAGTGAACTCTGGTGTGGTTTGATTCATTTGAGCTCAAATATGAACGCCACACAAACCAAAAACGTGGACGGTGTGGCCAATGTGCGGCCTGGAGGCCATTTACAGCCCTCGGCACATTCAAAAGCTCTCCTCCCATTCCGTGTGGAAGTGGTACATTTTTGGCTTCTAACTTTGTTCTTCTTCTTCTGGTTGTTTGTCTACAGTATATGTGCCCTGCAACTGGCTGGCGACCAGTCCCGGGTGTACCCCGCCTCCCACCCAAAGTCAGCTGGGATAGGCTCCAGCATACCCCCGCGACCCAAATGAGGATTAAGCAGCATAGAAAATGAATGAATAAACAGGTTTTCTATGCTCTACTACGAAAATATTGTCTATATTAACATTGAATCATACTTCGCAGACATTCACTTGTCGTGTTCGGGTCTGGAACCAATTAACCTTGATAAAAGAGAGACAACGGTTCATACTCCGCTTTGTCACAGATAAAACAAAGCTGAGATGTAGGTTATTTTTTCTTTAAATACAAAAAAAACATCTTTACTAGGGGTGTCACAAGATCTCGCAAGCTTAATATGTCACTAGATTTCTCGTTCCAAAGTCTCGCGGGTGCTGAAAAAAAAACACAAATGAAAAAGAACTCGATAATTTGGTCTGCCTCAGTATATTGCATGTGTGTCTCGCCTCTGAGCGAGTTCACTCTGTGCACTGGTTTCAGCAACTTGGCGCACTTGTTCCATAGAACAATATGAATGGAGTGAGCCCTTTTGTCAGTCATACAGTCTCTTTGTCTCAGTGGGTGGAGGCGGGCCTGCGAGCATACACACAGAGTGCAGAAGAGTGTAACATAGTAGAAATTAAATTAGTAGATTGCAATTTATACTGCTCAAAAAAAATAAAGGAAACACTAAAATATCACATCCTAGATCTAAATTAATGAAATATTCTTATTATATATTTTGGCCTTTACATAGTTTAATGTGCTGGCAACAAATTCACACAAAAATTATCAACTGAAATCTAATTTATTAACCCATGCAGGTCTGGATTTGCAGTCAGTCACACTCAAAATTAAAGTGAAAAAAGACACCACCTGTTATTCCATTTGCTCAAGATCATGTGAAATTGATTGTCAATCTGTGTTGCTTCCAAAGTGGACAGTTTGAATAACGGCGCAGCAGTTTTGACCGAGTGTGAATTGAGTGTTCTCTTTATTTTTTTGAGCAGTGTATTATCATACGTATGTATTTTTTTCATTGGACCTTTCTTAAAAGTAATGTTAAAATCTCGTCTCGTACACCCCCTCTCCGGACACCCCTAGTCTTTGCATATCTTCATGCATTGATTTAGAAAATGTAAAAGCGGCCCCCGCATCCTTTGATTTTTCAGTGTGCGGCCCTCGATGAAAACAGTTTGGACACCTCTGCTTTAAGACAAACAATGTTAACTTCCTGTAGACGAGGTAGACAGGTGTCCCGACACGTTTGTCCCTACAATTCCCTTTCTTATGTCAAGCTTTTATGTGTTTGCAATCAAATCAGTACAATTACAAAGTAATTTACTTTCAGGTCTCATTGAACACTCTAGGGGAGATTTTACACCTTCCAACAACACAACCATGTGATGACAGCACACTTTTATAGCAGCGTCATCAGTGTAGCCGCATGTTTAACATGGTCTCTTTTGCAGCACTCGATGAATTCATGTGTCCCAAAGCGTGACTGAGTTGTAGTGTCCACCTGAGACAATATAATCTCACAAAAAACACACCTACAGTATGTAAAACAATATAGAATGACTGTGGAACACCACACAGTTGCTCAATAGATATCATAGCATCAACACATGCATGCAATCAAGTTAGTACAAACAAGATCGTTTCCCCCCCCATTCCTCTCCACTGGAAGATCTGCCGAAAGTTGCTGATTTTTTCCAGGTAAGATCATGCAAAGAGGGCTGAGCAACACCTGCTGATGCTCGTGTTACATCAAAGGTTAAAGATGAAGCAAGCACACAGAAATGAAGACATTCAACAGGACAAAATGGGCTGGCAATTAATGGGTCTGCATCGCACTGCTTTGGCATTTTGTTCTTCACGTGACCTTTCAGTCATTTCTAAATGTTAGCTTTGTGGAGGTGCTGGCTGAAGCAAGTGCATGCATGACGGAGGGCTCGTTCCCACTCACTGAGCAGAGGAAGTAATGCGACATGGCAGAATGACTGACGCTGCTGGACTGCAAAAAGAGAAAGTCCCTCACTTGAATACTGGCGGGCCTGAGCGACCCAAAAATGGTGCAGCGAACTGCAGCACTGAAACAAGACGTCTGGTGCTCTGCCAGTCATGTGAAACGGATGTACTTTTTCCTGACTATTATGGCTGAGGAATGCCGTCGATGACTCAGTGAGTGACAAGGGCCAAAGTAAGAATGTTTGCTTGGGGCAGCAGAAAGGGAGGATTTGACATCATGACAAGCCCATGCAGGCCGCTGGCCTCACTTCCTTCAAAGCAGCATAGGCACCAGGCTGCAAAGAGCAGCAGGCTGTTAGCTAAGAGTCTGGACAAGGCAAGTCACGTTTACACCAAGAGGGACAATTCGGTTCAGCTCGGCACGGCACAGTTTGGAACACACGGTGTGTGTCGACGAGGTGGTTATAAATGTATATTAAATTTGTAGTGATAAATTTGTATATATGATTATAAACAAAATGTTATTTAGACCCCATGGGGGTGACTGTAGTTTCTTTGCATAATCCTACAAATTGACTAAGAAACTAATCACTAAGGGTGATCAAAATATCTATTTCTTTGCTGTTTTGCACTTGGAGGCGGTAACAACGTCGACCAATCAAAAGAAAGCACTGTGTCGAGATGCACTCTTTCGGTACCAATCCTCCTTTTCCACTAGCAAGATATTGGGAGTAGTATTTTGAGTAGCACACAGTACAGTAGACCCCGCTTATGTTCCCGGAGCACTAGCCAATTGCACACGGCTAGCTCCCCCTCTTCCAAACCCTCCTGCTAGCTTGACATTGACGTTCTCCTCTGATTTCACATCAACATTAGGAAAAGGAGTGATTGCTGTAATTATTAGATTAAATTAAGCTCTAGCACCCTTCCTCGTCTCTCTTCAGTGTGCCTCACACACTTATTAAACATATTTTACATTATAAAATGTAGAGGTACTGACCACTAATGGATGATGATGTAAGATCATCAATGAACAAATTGAGTCGGAGTCAAGGTGCAATTGACAGTGTGAATAGCTGACAGAAAATGACATCAAATCTACATTTTAGCCAAGATTTGGGCTTTTAAAAGGCTGTGGTCTTACGCTTTGATAAGCAAGATAAATTCATAATTTGTCTCTCTCCCATTTCCTCTTGTTGCATTTTGAAGCTCTATTTAGAACCTCATTAAGACTCAACAGAGCAAAATGTAAATTCGTGCCATTTTTGAAATGGTCAAAAATTTTGATCAGGAGTTTAAGTTTCAATTGCGCGTGTTGCAACAACTATGGCGCGTTCAAGGACTGCCAAACAAAGTACAAAATATCAACGCTTGATGGAAAAACCGTTATAAAGGCGAACATGGAAAAATTGTGGGCAATTTTAACAGTGGCGCATGTATGCTGTGCATTTTACCTTTGTTATCACGGAGGGTGAATGAGATGTGCTTTCTGAAGAAAAAATGGCCCATTTTTGGAGAGAAAAAAATTGTTTTCACCAAAAAAAGCAATGAATGCTGAATTGCGATTGTGTGGGGATCCACTGTACACCGTAAATTTGCTGTGCCTTAGCTGTGTACACAGCATTATTATACTCCATAGTACCCAATTTGCTGCATCTATCTTACTTCACTTAGTCTAATTAAATTTGCCTCCTCACTATGGCGTACAGAAGTAAATACAGGAGGCCCTCGTTCTCCTGCATTGTTGTTGTGCGTTAGCTGGTCTCGTTCCGACTGATGCGATCAATGCGGTAGAGTTTTCACAGTTTCGTGTAACATTATGAAATAGACTAGTACTAAAAAGGACCACAAACCACTGTAGATGTTACCCTAAGGCGGGGTGCCAAAAAAGGATACATTCTGATTGGTTATTTTGATAGCCTTCAGAATACATGTGCTAAACTGCACCTAAGAGTACCTGCTTGGTGAAAACGGCACTTTGGGTTGCTTTGGGGAAGTGCAAAGGCAGAGGACAGCAAAGAGAAATCCCTCAAAGCTGAAGAGTAGGTGGAGAAGGAAAAAGATAGGGTGCTCGCTACTCAGGGTGTCCGCCCCTGTCCCCTACCCTCAAGTGTGATGGGGGGAATGATGATGCTGCTGCTGTTGCTGTAGTGGTGCTGATGGTGGTGACTGCGAGGCCCCGCTTCTCTCTGCTCTTTCGCTGTTGGGGTTTGGTGGTTAGGACGAGTGACGGTGAGGCTCAACTCGGCATCATTCGAGTAGTCAAAACAATCTGGGAGTCAACAACACAGATGTGGTTCTTTAGTGCCGGCGGGCCTCGACCACTTCTGGCAGAGCAGACCCAACAAGTGTGCATTCATCAATTTTCTAGACGACTAAACACAAAAGGCTAGAATTCTAAAAGCATCCTGCCCGATGGAGGTGGTGAAATCTACAAGCACCATTTTGTCATGACGAGACAGGCAAAGAAAGAATAGGAAGCAGTGAGAAGAAGAAGCAGCACTGTGACACAGACACTACACGATGGCAACTGCATAGACACAGGAGACACCATTTGGACAGTGCTTATGGTGTGATTGGATCACAATGTAAACAGCATTCTTTCTCACTGTTCAGGAGCACAAAAACAAAAAAGGTCAATTTTCTCACCTAAAAGCTCCTTCTTGTGGCCTTTCACAGATTGAAAAAATATATGATAAATATTTGTATAACGTTCATATTCGAAGTGCTTCCCAATGGTGCTCAAGGACACAAACTGACACACTAAAAGTTATGGCTTCCTTCATTGTTGCCGCAAGCCTTACCCTCTCTCTTCCAGCGGTGGCGTCGAATGGAGGCGGTGGTGATGGCCGAGATGGAGATGCGGCTAATGGTAGGTGTCACCTCCACCTGCAGCACTTTGCGGCCCTGCGGCTCATCCGGAGCGCTGTCTGGCAACGAGCTCTTCATGGCGTTGCCCAACTGTGGGTGACGTATAATGAAACAGACGTCAACATGCCAGCCAAATCACTACAAGTGACTGACTTGACACATGAAACACCTCCACCTAATCCCCTGCTGCTGGCCTTACCAGGAGAGGCTGAGAGTAAAGCTCCAGCTGGGCTCTATACAGAATGTCTTCCAGAGCCTCCCTCCCCATCTCCCACTCTCCATTGTATCTAGAAAACACAACACAGATGCACAACGGCGTTCAACAACGTCAATGATGTGATGTTATCTGACAACCGGCCTTGATGTTTGAGTCACTCAACTATTTATAGTTATTCAGCAACAGTAGGTCTGCAGCTACAGGGAAGGACGGCGACTCTTATCAGACTGATTAGAAAAAACCAACATACCGTACAATCTTCATTTGGTAGACCTGCACAATTCACAGCTCAAAATTAAAACCAAAAAGTGAGTAAGTAATGGCCATCTTATGAAGCTCAAGAACATAACAATACAGTCACAAGTTTTGTCACTCAACATGGGCTTCAACGTCCTATTAAGTTTGGGGAAACAAAATAAGTGCACAGTTCTGAATTTATTTAGCATTTTCTGACGTTTACACACCACTCTTTGGTGATCATGATTGACTGCAGATGATAGTGTCTCTTTGACAGCCCTCTCAAATCAATGGGAAGGGTCCAAGGAACTCAGCCAATATCTCAGGAGAATTTCACATTTGCACAACTGCAGAGTGCAAATACAAGTTACTTGTTTCCAGTGACGGGTGGGCTAGCTCGCCATGAGTTTGACATCGCAATGCAACAGAACGTCAATTTAACTCACGGTTCAAATAAGTAGGACACAACGTAACAGGTTGCTAAAACACATAACCAACTGCTACTGAAACGGGGAGAGTAATAATAAACAACACGTAATCTCTAACAACTACATAAAGTAGTTTACAGCAATGCATACTGTGTAAGTGACAGGAGCTGTTGGTGGGCTGCCCAGCATGCCTTTCGGTCACGTTGTAAATACAGTTTGAGTTTATGTGTTTGTCGTTATCGCTTATTGTTGTTTATTGAATTATAATATCATTATATTATGTGTTAACTTGCCATGGATGCATTGTGCTGATTATTTTGTTCACACCGTGGCTGAGATTATCGGTGTGTTTGATGACTCTCAATTCAGTTGTTGGCGAGCGCTTGCTCCAAATAAAGATCCTATTGTTTATGAAGGTATCATTGATCCTCGTTTACTACCCTGCTTGCGGTGAACTCCGAGGGCTGACTATACTTAATTGTAGGACTGACAATACACGCAGCTCACAAGACGATACACGATATTAGGTTCAAGAAAACTACAATGACAAAATATAGGACTGGACAAACAGATTTTTTTAACTGAATCAGAAAACAATGCAGTGGGATGGGATTGAGATGTCAATCCCAGTTTCCTCCGTACGGTGGCTAGACTCATCCTAAGAGATAGGGTGAGGAGGTCAGTCATCCGGGAGGAGCTCAGAGTAGAGCCGCTGCTCCTTCACATCAATAGGATCCAGTTGAGGTGGCTCGGGCATCTAGTCCGGATGCCTCCCTGGTGAGGTGTTCCGGGCATGCTTAGACGGGAGAAGCCCCCGGGGCAGACCTAGGACACGCTGGAGGGATTATGTCTCGCAGCTGGCCTGGGAACGCCTTGGTGTCCTCCAGGTGGAACTGGAAGACGTGGCCGGGGACCGGGAAGTCTGCGTTTCCCTACTGAAACTGCTGCCCTCGCGACCGAGACCAGGATAAGCGGAAGAAAATGGATGGATGGGACTTTTTTTCTTTTCACTGTGGCACAAATCATCATTTGTAATGTTCTAGTGCAGTGTCATGTTTAATGTTTGTTTTTAATATGCCAAAAAAAACGAGCTCTCGACTCCAAATGGCCACCAAGCTGGACTTATAGCTGGACGCCGCTGCTATAAAGGGCCAAAATTCAACCTTATTGTCTTTATAAAAGGCAGATTTTTTGAAGCAACTCTTGCACTGCAGCTCATTAAATTGTGCATATGTTGCAAATATTATGACCGGCAATCCATTCAGTGATTGCTGACTGCTCTCCAGTGTGTCATATGTTAAAACCGTCAAGGACAGAAATTCCCCTCAGTGCAGACTGATTACATCAGCAGCGCACCCGGGGAGCAAGTTATTTAATTCCTCATGAGGACGGCTGATGCAAAGCTGATTACGGCTCCTTGATGATAGCTCGTCTTTAGTGAGAGCCCCCCTGATCTGGCAGGGGAATCACCACTGTTTAGCATGATATGCTAAGGGGAGCGCGACCAATCTACTGCTCATTGCCTCCCCCCCAGAATTACACAGTAGCAATACTATAAGGCGATTGCTGCCAGGGAGGAAAAAAAATGACACTGTATATATAACGAGAGATAAAAATTTTTTTTTTGTAATCCCCATCATCAGTCACCTCATTGCCAGCCACTGCTATCACACACATGAAACTCCACACAACATGCACAGAGACCTTGGCTGCAGCCGAGGAGGACACGCTGGGATTTAGGTTAATATGTCCCCGAATGACTCAGTGGCACATGAAGAGAGGGCAGGCCGAGCCGATAGAAACATCCATCCCGGCCTTTTCGTTTGCTTGTCAGGCCCTCAGAAATGAAAATGCATCATTTTTCTCATCTTGATGGTACAAGGAACCTTTTGTTTCCTGCGGCAGGAACAAAAAGCATTTGTCTCTTGTCAGATCAGATGAGAGCGAGCTGGGTGTGTAAGGTTAATGGGGATGGACATAACCATTGATTAATTCTGTCCATTGTGTGGCACTGATTGTTAATCATGTGATTGTTAATCATGTGGTTAAGCAATGGAGTCCAAATAGAATGCACCACTTGGTGGCAACCAGCAGAGACACCGTTAATTCTGTGATGTAAGCGTTTGAATTCATCAATACGCTGACCAGGACATGCACTGGAGTACGGGCGTCACGCAAGATTAAAACGTAACAAAGTTAGCTACTAATGCTCCAAGTTAGTATCAGAAATCAAAGCCAGGTGTATCAGTGACGATGTATTCAAGATCAAGATCAAGATCAAGAGAGTTTTATTGTCATGTGCATAGTAAAACAGCAGTTATACTATGCAATGAAAATCTTATTCTGTTCATTCTCCCAAGAAAAGAAAGAAAACAAATGAAAGAATAAGAACATAAGAAACATAAACACATAAACATATATACCAATAAATTAAGCAACAACAACAGAAGAGACATTAATACAAGTAAATAATACAAATAAATAAATAAATAAATAAATAAATAAATAAATAAAGTGCTATGAGTGTGTGCGTGTGTTGCGTGCGGCGTGTACGAGTGCTTTGTTGAGGAGCCTGATGGTCTGTGGGTAAAAGCTGTTTGCCAGCCTTGTGGTCCTGGACTTCAAACTCCTGTAGCGTCTGCCTGACGGTAGGAGTGTGAATAATGAGTGTTGTGGATGTGTGCTGTCCTTGATTGGAAGATAAAGGGTTAAAGGGATAAAGGCCCAACTCCGCTTCATAACACACCTCATTTATATACAAGGTAGTATGTACTGTAGATCATCTGGAAACGTATTAATTACAATTTTTTATAAAAAAGAAAAAACTGACAAAAATATAGTACTGGCTTCTAATTTGTTTGTAATGAACTATATTTAACTCTAATAATGACAAACTACTGAATAAAAAAAGTGTAATGTACTGTCATACAAGTGTTATAAATATGGAAATTCCTCATGTTACTGAAAACGTTACTAAGGTATTTCAATCGTGGCTCTATAAAACATGTTAATGGTTTAAATTCAGGAGTGTAGTATAATGTAGTTGTCGAAATATTTTGGCAAAATATTAAGTGACAATTAATTAAGCAAACAATAGTAGTTTCAATAGAAATTGCTATCATTGCTATCTTTGTAAAGGCTAAATATTTCCACACAGCTCTTGTACTGCAGGTGTACCTAATGAAGTGGCCAGTGAACGTAGACGAAAGGCTGAAACACTTACATGGCATGATAAACAGCAGTCAGCATTTGCACCATGAACTCGGGGTCCAAGAGCACGCGGTTGCAAGGTTCCCTCCAGAGTTTCTGCTGCTGCCGGGGGAAGCCACATACACACAACCTGTGAATGCACGCACACAGACAGCATTTAGTGAGCTATGCCCTCGCTCAAAAGGCTCCACTCGAGGCCTGAGCATTGTTCTGAAGCTCTGCAATCTTCACAGTCACAGCTTGCTGCATGTCTAAAAGTGAGCTTGCTTCAGGCGCTGTCCGTCTGCCTGCTCACAGTGGGAATGTCTTCACATCCTGAAATAGTCTGCAGACACTGCAGTGGGACCATTACTGGCCGGCAACTCCGGAGCCCCGGAGCACAGACACTCATCTTGTCAATCTATAATTATTGATTTTTATCTAGTACTGCAGGACATCTATGGGAAAAGATTTTTAAAAGTGCAATTCCCCTTAGAAATTGTGCACTGACAGATGTCGTCAGGAAGATGAAATGTCAGTGAAAGAAATGAATTAAAGAGCTATGAGCTATGTATACTGTACCATCATACTATCACCATACTGAACCTCTAAGCTCACAGCTCATTTTAAAACTTCATTAACTGTACAGACAAAATTGTGCCTAACATTTTAACTAGGGGTGGGCAGATCAATTCAAGTTAGTATTGATACCAATAGTAGTGTCAGTGTATCAGCATCAGATTGATAGTAGAGTGATGACATCAATATTTTTCAGTTCTCTTCTTGTTTATTTTCACAAATATCTAGATTTTTTTGTGTTCTTCATATTGCTCCATCAATTTTTATATACTGTTATATTGTTTACAAACTAAAGGAAGAACTCTTTGGACACAGAAGGGCTTAAGGGACAAAAAGCCAGAACATTTGAATGAGAGCCAATAGCAGTTTTTGCTTTCGTGGAGTTATTTTCCAGACAAAATTGTATGTAGTAAAGGGAAATAATTATGTATTATTTTGTTAATATTGTTACACCTTACCTTAAAATATTGTTGGTCACGCTGTGTAATAAAAAAGTAAATTCAGCAATACTTTGGTTGCATTATTTTAATGTTTTTAAGAGCTATTTTCATAACCATATTCAATTCCACAAATTCACATTTGTAACAAAAGCTTATTATTATTATTTTTTTTAATGGATTGGTACCGGATTGGATTGGATCGGCAAGACTATAAAAAAAAAAATCGGATCAGAAGCCAAAATAGTGGATCAGGACAAATATTCCCTCTATGAGTTGTGAGCAGCAGCTCAAGCAGACAACACATCGTTACAACATTATACTCCTACTATGAAGCATGAATTTAAAACAATCAGAAGCATAATAAAGCAGTGTGCTGCCACAAGGCAGCGGATATAATCCAAGGTTGGAATATATTTATGCCAAAGACATTTATGCATATTCTGTTCGCGTCTCACCGTGAGCTCATTCTGCAGGCTGACTGGTATGAGGACAGTGGCATGTAGACCACAGCCGCGTTGTAGCACAGCATGAGGAAACACAGCACCTCAAACCTGCAAACACACACAGTGATGTCAGAGTATTCATGATTTAGCAGAAATGGTATATTCTGTAACAAAGTCTTTTGGAGTGTGTGTGTGTGTGTCACTGCAAGAGATCCACACCACACCAGGAATGAATGGGAGGTAAAATCTAGCTATGTATCATCAGAGCGAGGCGACAAGCGTTAAGTGCGTCAGGGATTTCTCGCCATTAACAATATATCATCCCCACAGCTGGATTTACAGATGTGCTAGAAGGAAGGCCTGGTCCTGCTAAAGGTCGGTGATTATTATTTATGACGCCTTGTGCTCCAGTAACAGCCAGGGGTACCTGTTCTGAGCCGTGAAGGTCTCTCTCTGAGGATGGAGGCCGCTGTACACCACTCGGATCAGGTCATGTTGACACAGAGCTCCCTCTGTCAATGCCATTGAGCCCAGGGTCGAAGGCTACACACATTCACACACACAAACACACAAATTTTTGTGTTACGTAAAAAAAAAAAAAATCAAGTGCTGAGTGGGCAGAAATATCAATCCATTTTGAGGCATTTTTAACAACTTATAGTGGTGCTAAACAGCTGTGCTACTTATTCAACACAGTGGATATAAAAATATTATAGTAGCAGATTGTGATGCATCTTGAGTACTTCCCCAGTACGGTATGTGAATTACAGTCATCCCTTGATTATTAATTGGTTCCAGACCCAACCATGATAAGTGAATTTACGCCAAGTATAGGATTCCTGATGTATAAATGGAATACATTGGTACGTCTGTTAAAGTCCGCCACAGTTCACGTGTTTTTTCGATTAACATTCAAACTTTTTGCAAAAATGTTGCTCTGGTTTGCGTTCGCCTGCTTGGTTGGTGTTGAAAATGGCACAAGGTTTGAATACGCCGCCATACTTGTAGGTGATCATGCAATGCATTGTGGGCCGCGGGCGCCATTTTTAGGGCAACAGCATTTGTTTATATCAGAGTTGCTGTTGCCAGAGAGAGATACACGACATAACAAACACATGGACCGCACAAAACAGAAAGACGAAGGACCGTACCGAGACATGAGTGCAAGACCTCTGAATTTTACATTTCTGAATTTTGATTTCAGAGGTATGTAAACAACACACGACCGCACTGTGTCGGCACAAAATGACCACGCTCCCGCACGACTTCTAACACTTACACCTTGTCAAGTACTGTTTACATCTAGTGCACGACAGTAGTACACGCAACATGCATTGTTCCCACATGGGTATGCATTGTCAGCACCACTTCCTGCATCCATGAAGCAATCGTGCCATTATTTGGTCCCGCTGCATCCTCTGTGACACGCACAGCAGGCATTACCCTTAGCTTCATTAATTCCTCTATTTGCAAGGGATCTACGTGAGAATGCCCCCTGACTTGAGGTGGTGGAAAAGTTAGCCCATTCATATGAATGAGACACACACAGGCAAGCTTTAAGGCAAGCGTTTGCAGTGCTCTTATACATTTGACATTAATGTAATTCAAATGTTAATTTCTCCATTTCATATGTCATGTTTGTGGCATTGTTTTGTGTTAACATTTTTGGGTGTCAGGTATTGATTAATTGGACTTACATTATTTTCTATGGGAAAACTTGCCTTGGTTAGAGTCCGTTTTGGTTTGAGTCAGACCTTCTGGAACGGATTAATGACATTAACCAGGCACCATTGTATTTTCGTAGTTGAGAACACAGAAAACCTGTTTACGACTTTCTAAATCCGGTTTGTAACATTATTAGAGCCCTCAAGACATGAAATAACACCCCTATAGTCACCTTTACACTCATTTACCCAATATTGTAGACATAAAAGCCAGTCATTTAAGACATAAATTACACTGTGCATAATATAGACTCACACACGATAGCATTTGTAGAGTAACATTATCACAGAGTACCTGCAGTGGCTATTATCTCATCCATGTAAAATTACTGATTCCTAGTCACCAGTGTAGAATATGTACTGTATTTGACTGTCTTACAGTATATTTGCATTTTAGTTCATTTAACCATTTTTATGCCTGAAAATGCTTAATTAAGGCCAAAAATATGTCAAATTGGCCTAAATACATCTATTTTTTGTTTTACTAACAGGCCGTAGTCAACCACGAAACAGCACAAATTCATTAATTAATATGTTTTGAAAAACTGTCATAGCGTGAAGCCGCAAAATTTTAAGCGTTAAGAAAAGCATTAAGCGTTAACACGACAGCATATAACCTGTACAATTCAGGTGATTAAAACCCATTTTATCATTTCAAATTCGAAAAATATGATTACTAAAAAAAAAAAAAACAGAAGTTGAAATGTTGATGCAAAAAATGCAAAGCCGATATGCAAGCAGTTTTTTTTCTTTATATAAATGCTTAACATAGTAGATTGGTTTAAGCCTTATACACAAAATGACGACTTACACTATTAACAATCACACTATTTTTCTGTTTCCCTATTAGAAAATTGCAATATGGTAATATTTTCTAATATTTTTGAGGGAGTCATCAAACTAGTAGTAAGTGCTGAGACTCATTGAAGGGGTAGGTTTAAAAAAGCTGTGCTTCTTCCTACTCCTTTTTGGACATGTTGAATTGTGCAAGCGCAAACATGTGATGCTCTTTAAGATAAGACGTTAATGCATGTTCAAAATAAACTAAACCAGAGTTGTTCAAAACATTTTCCATCAAAGGTTGATACGGAAAAATGCAAGCATGCAAGGGGGACACTATAATATTCTTCATCTTTTTATTAAGTGCAAAAATCAATTCAAAGTAGCTCAGGTCACGCAAAATACTATGCAAATATAATAGCGTCCCATTTTAGTCAATATTTTCACTTTTTCTCATAACATTTTCTTTGTTATATTTCTTTTACAATGGTATCTTTTGTTTTGCAGACCATGTTTAATTTCATTTTTGCGATGAGTTACGAAAAAAAAAAAACAAGCAACAAGCTGGACTTTGGACACCAATAGCATTCAGTCTGTAGTTTGTTTAGCTTTGGTTATCTGAATAATTGGCAGAACACGGTAGAGTGGGGTGATAACTGAGTGGTAATTACAGTACAGTATATGAGGGATTGTAATCACCAAGCCTCTTCACTAAATTGAAGTGATATTTTCTCTTAAGTATCTCACCCACTATGAGGGGAGACTCAAGTGTATGGTAATGCTTGGAGACCTGCCCTACAGTAGAACAAGCTCATTGCCATTACCGGTCCCTCCTCTGCAATCATTACTGTATTCTCTCAGCATGCAGGTTAGAGAGCCTCTCAAGCTAATGGTGGTTAATGTGATAAAACACCAAGAGCACAGGCTGCATGCTGCGATTTTGTGGAGCCTCGCCGAACATGCGCATTCTGTTTTTTGTATGTAAACACGGAAAGGACTCGTGTAGCACGCTGCTCTGCATGTGCAAGCTCTTTGTCAGCATGTCTAAGCTGTGTTATTGAATTACTGCGCTCCGCATGGCTGCGAGGCAAGATGGTGAATCATCAACTGGCTTTGAGGCTAAGTGCGAGTGCAAATATTTGAGAGTAAGCTTCCAAACTGCCTAAATGGCTAGCGCCTGTGCGGAAAGGCGAGGTTAGAAATCGAGCATAAAAAGATACATCTCACCTCGTGGTAAATGGATGGTTTGGATAATGAAGGGATGGTGAAAGAGAGGAGCTTGCCGTTGCCATCTTTGTCCACAATCTCCTGGTAAAGTGAAAACAAGCCACAGAAGCCATGTCATCAAAGCAATAAAGCATTTCATTAAACAATCTGGTCGCTGATGCTCTTTCACTGTTGGAAATCTTAACACCTTAATCAGTGCAACACACACCACCGCAGGGCCCAAATTCACCCTCCATACTTGGGAATGAGTAAGCCATGTTGAGATGAATGTGTGGCTTACCACCATGAGATACAATCTGTTCAAGTCAGTATTAGATGCATTCACACATATAGTAGACTCACACCGCGCTACACTCATTTGTCCTAATGCAAGCACCATCACTTCATGATACAACACTGCATTACAGCAAATTTGTGGCGCGTTTTGGTTATTGTGAAAGGTGGAGGGAGGTGCCGTCATATTAATTATGTAACATGCACGAACATGACGAGTCCAGGGTTTACTCCGGCCTCTCGCCCAAAGACAGCTGGGATAGGCTCCAGCATACTCATGACCCTAGTGAGGACAAGTGGTATAAAAAACAATGTACTAATATCAGCCATTTTAAGAAACAGAACAGTAAAAAAGTTTTGATTATAAATGTCTCGGCTTTTGCCACAGTCTCAGTACGGCCAAACAGTGTGCCTAACAAACTAGTTGAGTGCCCTAACAAACCATCCACGCACTGGTGACTCAGCCTCTTGTGGAGAATGGATCGTGGTTCTTTTAGAGTTGGGACACTATAAACAGATCTGGTCAGGGAAACATTTGATCATCCTTATTGTGTGTGTGTGTGTGTGTGTGTGGTTTACTTGTACATACAACACACATAGAATGACTGTCTGACTCTGTTTGGTCTTCTTCCTTCCTCCTTTCCAGCACTGCACCATGTGCTGATGTGTTGAAGTGCACTGTGGTGTGATAGAGGGTTCTGTTTTGTGTCTTTTTTGGAGGGCTGCAAAACAAGTTTCCAGTGCCAGAACTTTGATAAGAAAGGTGAGAAACACTACTGAATTCCAGAAGGAACTGCTGCTAAACAGGATCAATGTTAACCTTAACCTTGTAACCTTAAGAGACAAACATATACTCATATTTTTTAATAAAACTCCCCAAGAGGATTCATAATTTTAACAATATGAAAACTGACACAGTTGGTCCAAGTCTCTTACATACACACACAAACCACATTGCTTCGTAGTACATCACTGAATATGTGATGAAAGTGCTGAGAGCAGAGCTGTTTATCAGATCTCTGGCTTATCAGACTTGAAGAGAGTGGTGTGCCTGTGTGTGTGTGTGTGTGTGTGTGTGTGTGTGTGTGTGTGTGTGTGTGTGTAGCATGTGCGTGTAATGAAATAGATAGACATGAATAAATTATGCATTAGTATACTTTTAGCAGCATTGGCTGAAATGGAACTCTTTCTATTGACATTTCTCGCTGTCTCTCGCTCTTTTTCTTCACACATTTCCAAGATGAGCTTTCCTGGGGATGCAATCTAGCCCGGCTCCATTAGCCGGGGGTTTTCCCTGCAAGACCTCAAGAATGCCGCACCTGTCTGAGAACGAAATGATTGCTTGTTATGCCGCATAGAAATTTCCACATTCAGTCCACTCAGCTTCGATCCATTTAAAGAGCTTCTTTTCAAAAGTGTCAACATTCCACATTATGAGCATCTTATTTGCCTTATGCACCAATGAATAATACATGTGTGGGAACTGGGGTCAAACAAGGCTTCCTGTGTCACCTGACCTGGATGCACTGACCAGTTAAATGTCAGATCATATGATACCACATAAGCCACATTCTGAAGATTAAAATGTTGTATGTTACTATGTCAGTTGTAAAAACTTGGGGTCTTCTAATGTGAAACTAGAAAAGCACTCAGAGAGCACAGACCTCCGGCAAGCGCCATAGTTCCCCCCACATTGTGATTTACACCATAAATATTAGTCCTACATTTATTTGAATCTACATATTTTGATTCTGTGACCATGAAAACATACCATTAGAAATTGGATTCATAATGATGTCAATATTAGTTCAGTAGTTATTCACAAAAATCACATTTCCGTAATAGCAGTTTTCTTCTGGATGTAGAGCCATAGCTTTTGAAGATACAACAAATCCGTCTGCACACTCCAGATTCCACAGTGCCTTGGCTATGTATAATGGTGTTTGTTACATGTTTATAGCTTTGTTGTCTTCCTACGATGAAAATTCAAAAGTATCCGGAATTATTCCATTATCTGGGCAAGTCTTTGATATTTTTTAGAACCTGTTGTAAACTTGTCCTATATATTTTTTTCCAAGTTCTCTCTCCCAAAGCTCATGACCATAAGTGTGGATGGGAACATCGACCGATAAATTGAGATGTTTGCCTTCCGGCTCAGCTCTCTCTTCACCACGACAGTCCGGTACAGCGACCGCATTACTGCAGATGCTGCCCTGATCCCCTGTCGACCTCACGTTCCAACCTTCCCTCACTCGTGAACAAGACCCCGAGATACTTGAACTCCTACAGCTGGGGAAGGACCTCATTCCGAACCCGGAGGGAGCAATCCACCCATTTCTGACTGAGAACCATGGCCTCAGATTTGGAGGTGCTGAGTCTCATCCCAGAAGCTTCACACTCAGCTGCAAACCGCCCCAGTAAACGCTGAAGGTCACAGCCCAATGAGGCCATCAGGACCACATTCTCTGCAAATAGAGATGAGATCCTAAGGCCCCCAAACTGGACTCCCTGATGCCTTGGCTGCACCTAGGAATTCTGTTCATGAAAATTATTAACAGAATCGGTGACAAAGGGCAGCCTTGGCCAACGTTCACCGGAAACAGGCTCGACTTACTGCTGGCAATGCAAACCAGGCTCCTGCTCTGGTTGTACAAGGACCGAATGGCGCATAGTAGCGTGCCCCCAATCCTATACTCCCAGAGCACCCCCACAGGGCACCACGAGGGATGGTTAAATGCCTTTTCCAAGTCTACAAAGCACATGTATATTGGTTGGGCAAACTCCCATGTACCCTCCAGTACCCTTGCAAGGATGTACAGCTGGTCCAGTGTTCTGCAAATGAGTTTTTTTATTTATAAAATTAAAAAAATTAATTAGCTATTATAAAATATTAAACAGAATGTTTTTTTATGAACATATACAATATGTATTAACATTTGTAATGTATTTATATTAAATATTTATTTAATTATTTAACCAAAGTTGCACAGTGTAAATTCCATTGTGTGGATTGTTAACAGCTATCTATAATAACATTATTATTTATAATATTACAGCTAAGTGGGAGAAAAAAACAACAATGCTAACAGCAATAATTAAAAAAAAAATAAAAAATTCAACAACCCCATGCACTATTTGCTTTCTTCCTTTGTTTTCTGTAAGACAGAAGTGACAGATTTTGACCACTCAATGGACAGCAGCATGTCTAGCTCCACCTTACACAAGCTAACAATAATGTACTACTGTGACCAGTCAGACTACAACATGATGCATGAAAGTGGGATGGTACAGGTCTGATTGGGAACTTCAGAGTCCAAATGAATACTGCCAAAGCAAAAGTAAGACCCACCAGGTTGTAAATGCCCAGGAGGAGGGCTTCGATGCAGCCATTGCTCTGCCGATCTCTGCTGGCTGTGACTCGCAGATACACCCACACCAGCTCAGGCAGAAACTGAAGGGTGAAGCGTCGCAGGCGGTCCTCCGAGCTGCGGTACAGCTCAAACAGCTGGTGGCACACAGGCTCCAACAGCTGGACAGATCAGAGAGACAGACATAAGAACATGATAAAATCTGCGCCTATAGCTAACACGCTGATATGATGAGATAGAACACAAAACTGGGAGCTTTTATTCCCAACTCCTATATTCTTACATGAATGCACATCATCCTAACATTACTCTGTGGGGCTTGGGGGCAAAGTCTAGTCAATAGTGGAAGATGTGGAGGAGAGAGGGAAGAAATCATCATGAAAGCCTGGCAGGATGATGTTAAGAGAGACAACAGTGCCAATGTTCTCCTTCTTGAGTCAATTAAATTAAGTGCTTAAATGGCACTTTTATACACACAAATAAAACAACTTAGGCCCAACAAGTTGTCCGCAACAAGCACTCAGCAGTCACAATTTGACAGCTCTCCATTTCTTCCACACTGACACGTCACTAATAGGATTGCACGGGCAGAGTTACAATTTTAAATTAATTTACGTCCGCGGTTGACCTCGCATGAAGGAGCTGCATGAAAAAGGGGGACTAAGATAATTGGGTTCTCCCGCTGAATCACCAGTGTGAAATTAAGAGTTCCATATCACAGGGGCACTGCTGAGGTTGTAATATTTGGAGTATGACCAATATTTAAGGAAAACAGAGTGCTAAAGTCATGCATAAATACCAGTTTGAGATGGCATCAAGCATGACACTAAGAAACTCTGAGAAATCGAGCACAACTGCATCTAAAAGGACTAACCAGTAACTAACTGGAACTGTGATGTCGGAACGTGGTTGTCTCTGCCCTGGCAGCTCAGCATAATGTGGCAAAAGCAACAATAAGTAAACAATAATATTAACACTGTGAAACCAGTTTATGTTGACACCCTCGGACTGGCTGACTCGCATCAGCATAAGCGGTTGTCAACACAATTGAAATCCAAAATAGCCATTGCTTGCACATTGACTTATGACTACACTGAAGAGACATTATTTGAACTGCATGCGATTAAGAAGTTGTGGATGGGTTCGCTTCAGAAAGGCCAATACAACATTTTTGAACCTGCGGCCGTTTGTTGGCATCGTTGTCAAGTTGTACCATACAGTGCTTAACCTCTTTTTACACTTGCATGGTAAAGTAAAACACTCCCTGTACAGTTGACAAGTGTGATGTCCGATAACATCGGGCGAAGGATATTGGCATAAAATGTATTATTGGCTCATATCTGTATCATTTTTTCTGCCGATGATATTGCCGTGCGAGTGGGGACGTCATGCTACACACACCGACAAGCTTGCTCAGTTTGTTTGGTATTATTTTCAAGTTTCACACACAATGCTTGTCAAGAGCTGCAAGGAAGGAGTAAGGTGTCTTACTTTAATACGTCTAATCTGTTTTCATGCGCGACGTGCTGAATCACCCCAGTTTATAATTTCACTGATTGTATTAGTCTCAAGTTTCATACTTTACACTTGACTTTCTTCTTATACAGATGTTTGTGCCACATAAAAATGTGCAGCTTTCCAAATTGTATCGTTGTCAGTATTATTCAACTGGATCCTTATTTGTGAATTTATTAAGTCTAACCTGCTTTACTTGTTGATAGAACAAGTTACTTTAGTTGACTATCGGTCATGAAGGTGTGTTTGACATTCAGCATTTTGCAGTTTTTAATAATGCTTATACAACTATATGACATCACACTTTATCCAGAACCCTAAGTAATATTGAAATTCAAATGCTAAAAATAAACTTGATATTATACACATGTCACACAGGCAAAGAGAATATCTTATTTTGCAGGTCAAAACGGTCTCTCTACATTCAGCTATGGCAATAATACTACAGTATTAGCACGAGGAAACATTTGCTCTACTGGTATCTGCCAAGAAGTGAAACTGAGTCATGCCATTGGAATGTACTGTATTACAATGGTTAACTTTTTTGAACAATTTTGTAATAAATTCTTGTGTGTGTGTGTGTGTGTCGTGCATCACCTCGTTGCTGGGATCCTGGATCACGCAGTACAATGCTGGTACCAAGGACTTCTTCAAATGAAGGCTGTCTGCATAACTTGAAATGTGGGTTTCTGGTAAGGACTGTGTCAAACAGAAAAAGAGAAGATGTTTTGCTGGGATATAATTGGTACAGTGTCTGCCATTGATGCCAAAAGCATTCTGGTAAATGTGGGAAAAATCAGTGACAGGTCCATTTACTTGTAATCGACCATGTTCAGTAAAAATGGATGCACTCATAAAATGGAACGATGGGATGGCTCATGAAGGTTAATGACATTCAAATAAGAGGAGGCAGATCTAAACTGAGCCTCAGCATACTCACAGCACAATATGGTACTCTTCACCACACATACACAGTGAGTCATGCCATCTCATTCCCTCACAAGTCAGCATTCCTTCGCATTTTCTTTCTCTCTTCCATTTGTGGCCACTTTTTCTTCACAGTGAGCTCCCGTCAAATGTAACCGTTTATTAAAAAGTATTTCATTGTATAGCATATGGATGTGTTAACTAAAGAGAAATGTGTGTGTTCATGACGTTCATATTTTCTTGAACAGCTGCACTGAAAAGGGTGAAAGTTTGTCAAAACATCAGCATCCCTACAGAGTTGCCTGTGCTATTATTTTTCTGGCAACTACATAACATGGTGGTGCTGTTAAGTTAAGTTTGACCCCATAGGGCGGAGTGACTTGGAATTTCTCACACAGCTCAATACGCTCTACAAAAACACCCACTGTAACTTTCGAGTGTTTAGCCAAATCACCATGAAACTTGGTACACACCTTGAGGGCATTGACAAGCACACGAAAAAGCACAAATTTTAGCAAGATTGGTTGAAAACCTTGGTCACCATCAACCAAAACTTCTTTGCAGGAGCAAGGGTGGAATGTCGGTACTCATAAGTCATTGATCATTTGTCTAATGATTATAAAACTGCATGCTCACATGTCTTCAAAAGCAACATTTCACTGGGGTGCCCTAATTCTTGTACACAAGTACTGAAAAAAAGTGGTTTTAACACCTTCTGCAATGTATTCAATTTTAATTAATGCAAGGAAGTTTAAGGTTTAAGAGATCTTTCCTAAGAAAATGCCTCTCAGGGGGAGTCATGACAAAGGCAAAGAAAGGATGTTACCTTGAATTCTGAGAGCCATTCTTCGACGACACTGCGCTCGAAACCCAGCATCTTCCTCAGAGACACTCCTCGGCTGGCTGTTGAACAGAGAGAAAGCCATACTGTAGCAGAGAGAAAGCAGTGGCCATAACACGCTGTTGAATTTTTGAAATATGCTCAGTCAATAGTAATACAACACGCTGTTTCAGAATGGGGCGAAGTTCATCACGTAACATGTTACATCAGCTTTTCATGATTGAGTGCATGTTGTCAACGTTTCAAAACTACAGGAATCAGCTGGGCAAATACTAATGGAAGAAGGATATCCTGTTTTTTCTCAAATAGCAGCCGCCACTCTAACAGACATCGCGCCCTGGTTAACAGTGAGGTGTGTCCACATAAATAATTCAATAATTGCTCCACCTCAGTGGCCCAAGTAGGTGGCTGTAATTAGCATTACTATGACTGAAACCACTACTAGTATGTGCCACAGTTAACCACAAAACACACTGCCAGCAGAGCAAACATGGCATCTGTAAAGCTGAAGTTTAGACTTGCATTTACAGACAACATGCTCTATGCAGTGTGGTGCAACTACCACCGTGTCCTCACCTGTCACCATGCATCAATGAATATATGACGAAGAACCATCACAATTGGCATGTATATGGGACGTTTTTTGACAATAACCCTAAGCCAGTGATCGTCATTGAATTCATCAGACTGAATGACCAGCCTCTCTGAGCGATGGAAGACACCGGATCCGCCCAATGCTCCCTCACTTGGAGGCCCACTGCGTACTACTTGAAGTCCTGCTAGAGCGCCATCAGACAATGTAATCTCACGTCCAACGTCTCCTTAAAGAAGGCGTCTCATCCTCTGTAAGGCTCACGAGTGATATTCTCTTGAAAAAAGCAAGTCAAATATGTTTTTGTCTAAATGACTTCATGGTTCCATTTTTCATGTCATATTGCTAGTAGCAGGGGTGCAACCGGGAATTCTGGGAGGGGTGCAACCGGGAATTCTGGGCCCCATGAAAAAAAATAAAAAAAATCACATCAGGCCACCGCCTTTGTATTTTTTAAATAATTACCTATTTAATAATTACCTATTTTTTGTACAGTTAATCCATTTGGCCGTATCGGCCGCTCTCACTCATGGATGATCGGTATCGGCAGCATAAAACCCTGATTGGAGCATCTTTAATACAATGGTGTGAAAAAGGGTTTGCCCCCTTCCAGAGTTCTTTTTTTTTGCATGTTTGTCACACTTAAATGTTTCAGATCATCAAACAAATTTAAATATTAGTCAATGACAACATAGCTGAACACAAAATGCAGTTTTGAAATGAAACCTATAATTAAGGAAGAAAAAAATCCAAACCTACATGGCCCTGTGTGAAAAAGTGGTTGCCCCGCATTAAAATATGACTTAACTGAGATTAATTGAGATCTATCAGTCTGGAAAAGGTTACAAAGCTATTTCTAAAGCTTTGGGACTCCAGCGAACCACAGTGAGAGCCATTATCCACAAATGGCGAACCGTCCCAGGAGTGGCCGGCCAACCAAAATTACCCCAAGAGCGCAGCGACGACTCATTCAAGAGGTTACAAAAGACCCCTCAACAACATCTAAAGAACTGCAGGCCTCACTTGCCTCAGTTAAGGTCAGTGTTCATGACTCCACCATAACAAAAACGACCTATATGACAGAGTTCCAAGACGAAAACCACTGCTGAACAAAACGAACATTAAGGCTCATCTCAATTTTGCCAGGAATCTTGATGACCCCCAAGACCTTTGGGAAAATACTCTGTGGTCTGACGAGACAAAAGTTCATCTTTTTGGAAGATGTGTGTCCCATTACATCCGGCGTAAAAGTAAGAACAGCATACCAACAGTAAAATATGGTGGTGGTAGTATGATATTCTGGGGCTGCTTTAGGACCTGAAAGACTTGCTGTGATAAATGGAACCATGAATTCTGCTGTCTACAAAAAAAATCCTGAAGGAGAATGTCCAGCCATCTGTTGGTGACCTCAACCTGAAACCAACTTGGGTTCTGCAGCAGGACAATGTTCCAAAACACACCAGCAAGTCCACCTCTGAATGGCTGAAGAAAAACAAAACAAAGACTTTGGAGTGGCCTAGTCAAAGTCCTGACCCGAATCCTATTGAGAAGCTGTGGCATGACCTTAAAAAGGCGGTTCATGCAGGAAAACCTTCCAATGTGGCTGAATTACAACAATTCTGCAAAGATGAGTGGGCCAAAATTCCTCCACAGTGCTGTAAGAGACTTGCAAACGTTTGACAAACAAAAATAATAAATCAGGAAGGGTGCAAACACTTTTTCACACCACTGTGTGTGTACGTGTGTGTGCGTGCGTATGTACTATATGTATAAATGGACATACTGTACTTTAGTAATAAGAACAAGGTTACTTGATGAGTTGAGCCACATAGACAGGTTGCCAATATAAGCGGACAGACTTAAGGGGGTTCCACTATCTATGCCAAATAAAACTGGAGTGTAAAACTTAATAAAAATGACTAATCCCATCAGCCTCTACCATCAAGCATATTGCATCCATGATTCCTGTCAAATTTGTAATACAATCCATTGTTCCACTGACAAAGCTAAAAGTAAAAATGATGAGGTTTAAAAAAATTAAATTAAATTCAAATCGAGCAGGAAGATGGAGAGATTGTTTTTGTTGACATTTAAAAATGTACTCATATCAGCCAGTCTGCATGTACAGGTATAATGACAAGTGCTGTTTTCTTACCTCAGTGTCCCACAACTCAAGCCTCCACAGGGAGAGGCGAATGGTTTTCGACAGTGTCACACATCGTTGATGGCCACCTATGACAAGGGTAGATAGAATCAACAATTAGAGGAGGTTAGCATTTGGGCAACGAGGCAACTGACATAGACCTGCCAACCTTGAAGAGATTTTAAGGGGGCTCAACATCACCCTGGCTGAGGCCACTTACATTTTATGACATATTTTTTCAAAAAGGCTAAAAAAATGTTTACATAAATATACATACATTTATAATTCCGGTATAATTATGTTTTTTGTTATGTTTGTTATTATTTCAGCCTGCATTATTCTTTTTATGCTATTTTTCCCCCATTTATGCTGTTTTTTGGTTTGTCTAATGTGCCACAGGTCAATAAACGGCCACAAACAACCTCTGCACCACACTTTGGACACCCCTGCTGAACTCTGAGAGCAACCACACCTCTCCAACTATTTAGCTTGTTAACTGTAGGGCTGTCCCATCGTCGCCAGGGAACGTGAACATTAGTAATTAAAGAGAAAAGGGGAGTGTTACTGCAGCTGGAATTAATCGATGCATTACAAGACTCATTTTTATTGCAAAAATCGGAGGAGAGGGTGTTTGCGGAGGTGGGCTGTTTGAAGAAGTCGCATAAAACAGGAAATTTACTGCAAGCTGACCAATGACAGCCTTTACCGTCCACGTACAGCATCTTTTGAAAATAATCAAACGTAAGTCACTGTATACAGTTAAGTCACAGTAAGAAGACCAACTCCCATCTAGCGCACAACATACAGTGCATGAAATCATTCAACACATCAACATTAAACACTCCTAATGTAAAACAAAATCATTAAATTTACTTATGAGTTCATATAACACACAGATCAATTAATTTCTGTGGCTGGAGCGGTGTTACCTGAACACTGTGCTGTGGTACTCGTGATGTCCATGCACTGTTGTGTTCAGGTGATGATGCGTTCAAGCACACTATGTAATTCAGACTTAACTCTGAATGTTAGGTGAATAGGCCTTCAGACACAAACTCGACGCAACAAAACACGGGTTAATGCATGCAGAGTATGAAAAATGCACACATTTTGGCAGCAATGTTCCCTCTAAGCTGCGTGCGTGCACAACCGCAAACAGCTCTCGCAGTCTCAGCGCACAGCAAATCCTTACCGCGTACAAAATACATTCCAACCTCAACTGTACATGAAATAAACACTAAATTTATTCTGTACCATTTTGCAGTGCAACTCAGTGAGTGACAGGTGACAAGTGGTAACAACACAATGATGAACACTGTCCAGCCAATGATGAGATCCTGTTGGTACGTATTTATTTCCAGCGCGTTACGCATGTCGTTTTGCTGGTTAGTGTATAGCTAATGGAGCAGGCGTTCAGAGAGCTAAATGCTGCTTGCTAACCCCGTATTATGGAGAAAACAAACAACGGGCAGTGCAACATTCACCCACCAAGTCAACGTTAAATTAAAAAAAAAAAAGTGGTTCTTTTAAGGTGGAGTGGCTGTCGGAGTATGTGCAAACAGAAAAACAAGATGTGAGATTTGGTCTTTTTCAAATGAGGAAGGGCTTCTCTAAAAAAACATGCTGCAAACCAAAGTAGCAAGCCCGTTTTCAGAGTGAAAATTGTGGAGCGAATGCATGGCATAGCTGTGCATGTTTCACTGCCGTGTTTTTATTTTGATGGCCGGACATACCGGATAC
The DNA here is from genome assembly GCF_027744805.1 of Dunckerocampus dactyliophorus. Lineage (NCBI taxonomy): Eukaryota > Metazoa > Chordata > Actinopteri > Syngnathiformes > Syngnathidae > Dunckerocampus > Dunckerocampus dactyliophorus. The sequence continues at coordinate 27,250,783 of NC_072827.1, forward strand.
AGGAAGTGTTAAGACGAGATTGTGTTGCTGTAGGTCGGTTGAGAGTTAATTTCCTTTTTTTTTTTTTATAATTCAGATCAAAGTAAACATATACCACAAATCTAGCATCGGCCCACCGATATTATCGGCCTGTCTCAATGACCTTGGCTGTTCTTAGGCTGTGTAACAATCCCGCACAGCATGTCTAAGGGCATAAATTCAAATGAGCGGAATTTGGACAGACATTATTTAAGCTGCACGAGATGAAGAAATTGTGGATGGGCACGCTTCAGTGCAATTTAACAGTTCCAGTTCCTCGTAGAGCGACTCGAGCGTACACAAATCTGCTGTGAGAATAAATTATTCAAAGCATCTGACTGTGGTGTTCACAACAGGGCAAAATTTGCTGGGCCTTTAAACCCTAATGTAATATTGTGCATTTCTTCAACTCTCAGAAGCCATCATCCTAATATTTGCATCTAGTTCGCCAACTAGTTGTCACTGTTGCCTGAATATGTCACACCCCTAATGAGGTCTGGCAAATGACAATAGGCAAGCGTCCCAGCAGGATTTGCTCATTGTCCTGCAGTGGTGTTTGAATGCACTAACGAAGTACCAACCCATCCTGTTACTGTACTTCAAACCCCAAATTACAATAGCATTGCAAACAAACAAAGAGTGCAAATGGCTGAAACAAAGCCAAAAACTGGACTTCAAAGACAGGATTTAATACGAAATGTTCCTTTGTGGATTTATGGTCTGGTTTGAGCAAGATTTTCCTTCTAAAACAATAACTGCCATTCATATTAGAGCAATTACAAATCAGGTGTAAGTCACAGCTTTGTCTCAGTTGCCACAACATAAACACTTCAACTAAGCAGTGCACAATAACCAAATCTTCACTAAATCACTGCAAAGTGCCAATTCAGCTCACCGTGTTTGGGGTGGTTGGGTTTTCATTTCAACACAGTACAAACAACAACAATGCAGGGTTTCCGATATTCCACATGAGAATGAGGGCAGCAAGAACATAAACAGCAGCAGCAACGTGTAGACTGTGGCATACAGTGCTGTTGTGTCCAGGGCTAAGGCACATTAACATGGTAAGCCAACAGGTTGTATGTTCGTTTTTGTCATTTCTATATGTGTTATGAGACACCCAACTCACGAGACAAGACAATGCACGAGATTGAGTCCATAAGAAAGAGCCGAGACACGATTTTAACATTCATTTTAAGAAAAGTACAATAAAAAAAAATGAGTGAACAAACAAACTTTTTGATTTAAAGCCTAGGTCACAACGGGTCGTATGAGTCCCACGGTCGGTCTACATGCAAAAAAACACAAGACATACATGGAGGGCGCGTGTGTGACATGCTGATTTTCGAGCCGTAGACTGTTTTTTGTCATGTCAAACAAACTATGTTGGTGCTTGCGTTTGTTTCAGGTTGCAAGACAAACCTACGTACGTCTTTGTGTGTCTTCCATAATTTCCGCTGGTGTCAACTTTGGGAAAAACGTACATTTTTCATACGTCGCACTTGCGGACTCCTATGTGTCGTGCACCACACGGTCACCAAACTACGTTCTCAACAAACAAACAAAAAACGCAGTGATTTGGGGTACACCAAAACATGCACGGTCAAGGAAAAAAACAAACAAAAAAAAACGTATGTTCGGTTGTGACCTGGGCTTAACCGAGTCACAAAAAAATACAGGTGCATTTTGAAATGTTTACCATCCCACAAATTGACACTAAACAATATTATTGTCAGCATTGTTTTAGACCAAATAAACCACCAATACATAATAATAATAATAAAAATAAAAATAATAATAATAATAATAATAATAATAATAATAATAATAATAATAATAATAATAATAATAATAATATAATAAAGCAATATTTTGTTTAATATGTCATCTTTCACTCTGTGAAGTTCTGGAATAGTCGTTTGTTTTTTTTCGTCACAGGCAATTCATACTGTCTCTAAAACATTTGCAGCATTTCTTGATATGCTGCATTTTCAGCTGTATTAAAGAGCTGCATTTCTTTTGCGATGACTTTCTGTGAAGGCACACCATTTTCATCTATGTGCTGAAACCAATGCACAGAGTGATCCTCTTCCTGCCTGTTTGGAGGAGAAAGACAAGGAAAACAGACAACTATGTGTTACGGGCACCAGACCTAGGGGAATTTGGATCAGTGGCCCCTGGTTTCTGCAATGATGCACCTAGCGTTGCGCTGACTGACTTGACTTGGCTTAGCCTTGCCTGTAAATGCTAACCCTCTATTTTCAAACCAAATAAGGTATGCACATACAGTGCGATCATTTGTGATTGACACAAAGAACATGCAAAAAAAAATTTGAATACCACCCAAATAAACCCATTTCCTCATAGCGTTCTAGGGAGTACTTACAGAAAGCCTCCCTCAAGAATCGAACAATTCTCATCATTCATTACACACTCATGAAGACTAAGTAACTAATTTACCCACTAATTTTCCATGTGTACAAACACATGGAAATCTCGGAAAGGACAGAGAGACACTGTTAGCTACAGCAGCAGCAGGGAGAAGAAGATTGGCTTTAACAGACTTACATGGACAACATGGATATTACCCTATATTATGTCCAAAAAAATCAAAAAATAACGTCATGCACTACAGTTACTTACTTTGTACAGCTTTTTGGGACTATCCCATAAATTCACTTTCTAAAAGATCAGACAGATTCTATGAGTTAAAAAAAAGATCAAACACATTTAAACAAGTAGGGTTGTGAACGATAAACCGATGCGACTAGATAACCGGTTCGACAAACGGGAGATGCGGCTGCATCAGTAGCAGCCTCCTGGCTCAATAAGAATCAGCCATAAATCCTTAGATTAATTGATTGTAGAGACATGTACCGGGTATCGCAAGCCTAGCAACCGGCTGACGGTCCATTCCTTAAACAACGCGAGAGTGTGGGTTGTCGGCGAAATGCTTGTCGCTCAAGCTCCGTAGCTTAGACTGACTGAAGACGAGACTGGATCTAAATAGCATTAGCAGCGTGCTGGCTGGTTACCGGAAAAGATTTTCAACACAGCAGCAAAACATACGTACATTATAGCAATGTAATTTATCATATTTATTATGTATTGTGTAAAACTAGGACAGGAACAGCATCAAACTGAAAGCATTATATGAATACAGTGCCACCATCCACCTGTAGGAGCCTGGAGTTTGTTTTCCAGAGACGTGCACCAAACAAATATGCACATTTGCACTCAATTAGGTCATCAAATCTTATATTTACGCATTCCCACATAGTATCGGCATTTGAGACCAAATATGAGGTGAGAGAAAAATGGGAAGAATACAGTATGGTCTGTGCAGCGTGGGAGAAAGTTAGATGGCGCGTTCAAGTACCGTCAAACAATTTTTTTGTGTTTTTTTTAATCATTGCGTCTTACAGCATGCTTGGGATATGATGTCCCCTTTGTACACATTTGAAAATGCTGTACGAATGTCACTTTTATAGAATTGGCTTTTTTATTTTATGATGCAACATCAACAAATGTAACCGTTAAATCGTATCAAATCAAATCGGATTGTTTGTATACTGTATCAAATCATATCAAAACCTTTAGTTTTTAAAATATATAGTTTTTGAATCGTGTCTTAACCTGTGTTTCTAGATGCGTATCGAATTGCCTACCACAAAGAGATTTATATCCGTCGTCGACTCAAAGCACTCAAAGCACCAAATGTCTAATCAAATTGCTCAGATTCACCTGTATACCGTTTACACCACCGCAAGAGCCAACATGTCCCATCAGATGTCAGTTGGGTATCATCGTATTTCCTGAAACTGTGGTCTCTGCATCAGTGGACTCAGTTCCCCACTTGCATAATAAACAATCCAGACTCCCCACTCCAGCAGTTTTATCCAGCAGCGCCAGATCTAGCATGCAGACCTCAGGTGATCACGGCAACAGTGCTAATGTCGGTCGTGTGACAGCTCCACTAAGCCAAAATCCGTAAAAGACGTTGCATCTGAGTGTAAAACCCGCAATGCACAAGTCCCTCACGGTGGCACAGAACCAGGGAAGTTCAACACGACCGACCCCATCGGACCACAAAAAACAGCGTGAGAATCCTCACAAGACCACGAAGGCGAAAAACAAACCTCTGGTCCCCCTCCAAACAACAACGCCATCCGAAACACCCGCAAAGCTTGAGAAAGTAAGGTTTCCCCATACCAAACAGTTGCAGATTAATGTTCTGAGTAATATCACTGAGTAATATCACAACGTTTTCTAACATTCCACACTACAAAATATGTAATAAAAGTATGCAGGATCGGACTGATATCAATATCGGCCAATACTGAAGGCTGGAATATCAGTATAGTATCAGAAGTCACAAAGTTGTATCACGAGACTCATAAGCTCCATGGACAAAGAACAACAGCTGGAGCTACAAGGTGGTTGGATAACAGATATGGCATCTGTAAAGCTGATGTTTGTAGCGGACTTTAAGAGAATGTTGCTAAATATTTCAACACTGACACAGTATTGCAATTGGGGGAAAAAAACAGAACCTTGTCTGTTGACAAGACGACTTGCCAGGCAGTGTGTATGTATTCCATTAAATACTATACTCATTAAATAATAAATGCCACCGCCTATACGAAGCTGTAGTTAAATATTCCCGACCAGTCCAATATATGAGGAAATCCTGTATTGATGCTGATGATGCACATGATGTTCTGGTATAAGCAATATCGTAACTCAATTGCAAGGAGAGAGCGTACTATAAAAAAGTGTAAATAAAGTTGCCCCAAATGAGCATTGCCAGATTTCAGCAAGCCAACAAGCTTTTTTCCCCCCTCTCAAGGTCATCTTGGCTCACTCAACCATAAATTATTGAGCTCAAGCAAGCCCTGGGCCTGTTTGTGCCCCTTCATACCGCCCCTTTTCTGCAAATAAATATCCAACATAGTACGTGCTATCTGCCTTCATCCCACTCCGCAAACATTAAGGTAAAGCATTAAAAATGTATTCCATTTGCGTCGATTGAGTATTCCTCTAACTCATTCATGCTTTCTTGTGCAGGGGGTCTTTGTGGAACACACATAAACATTCATCCAAACACTTTCCCTAGGTTGGAAGATTAACGCTTAATACGTGACCACGATGAAGCTGTCTGCTGTAATCCCCACCCCCTCTGCCTCTTTTAATCGTTACGTGAACCAGCCACTCACCAGCAGCAGATTAGGCTGGTCTTCTCTGGAATAGAGGAGCTTTAAAAAATTCAGCACTGGAGAATTATTAGCCTTTGTGGAACATGTGTCAACTCAAGGCCCGCGTGCCAAATGTGGCCCACGAAAACTTACAAGGTGTATAATTATCGTAAAATAAGTCTATGCTGTAGTCACCATAAACTATTATTTTATACAATGTATGCTTATGTTACCAATTATGGAAAGTGATGGCAGTGTATGTTCAGCAACGGTTATACCCAGTGAGTGGAGTTGAGAATTGTCAACAAATGACCCCAAAATGTTGAGTAACAGAAAAATTGATGCAGATGGAAGGCAGTTTCAAGAAAGAGGGGAAAGCTTAAAAAAAAACGGTATGTCTTCTGTGCAATAAAGCATTTTGACTAGAGTTGTGCATTGAGTCTCGAGCATCGATGGGAACCGGGACGAACATTCCCATTCTCCATGGATCGTTCAAATTTTTTTTATTACGATTCCTAATTGTGATGTCTAGTCTGCTGACCGGAAGAAAAATCTGCCAATAACAACAAAGAAGAAGCCGGTAAACACCAACGAAAAAGAAGCGACACGAAGCGTGTGTCCAATTGCAACCGTGGACAGTCTGAGGCGGCGCTCAAAAGTCTGGCTTCATAAACAGCGAGATAACACAGTGCAACATCTTTGACGCGTTACGCCGGACAGTCAGAATCATGTAAGTAAAACAAACTCCATCTGTCTTACGCCAACATTGACGCAGCAAAAAAAAAAAAAAAACATTCAACTCAAATATCCAGCTAATGTTAGCCTGTGTACTTTTTCATAGACTAAACTTTTAATTTGATATTCGGCACCCAGGTTAGTGGCAGAGACTCTCAAAAATAGGGGTGCTCACACTTTTTCAGCCTGTGAACTACTTTTAAAATGACCAAGTCCCAAAGTAAATATATATTTACTGGACAAATATGAGTATATGTTGTACATTTATATCGAGGTATGCATATGAGTATACGTTGTACATTTATATCGGGGTATGCATATGAGCATACGTTGTACATTTATATCGGGGTATGCATATGAGTATATGTTGTACATTTATATCCGGGTGCACACACTTAGCTTCTCCATAATTTTTGAAAATTGTGGTAATAAGGAAACTGGTCAGTAATTTGTAAATTGATGTTTATCTCCATTTTTGAAAACTGGAACCACTTTAGCTATTTTCTGAAATGATAAGTTAACGGGTCTACAATCACATTGATAACCCTTTTAATAGTTTCCATTTCAATGATAGGAGTTCATGAGTTCATGAGGTTTTAAGGACTATTTTTGATTCTAGCGGCAAAGTCGGATGTCGATGTCGGCTCAGTACGGGTGTTGGCAACCCCGACGTGATACAGCATAAATGTAGGGTTTGCAGCCGCACGGCGATCGTTTTTTGTGATCGCTTTGAAAAAGGCATTTGTCAGCATATGCCGATCACGTGTTTTTCACGGCAATTGGCCGATATTGATCGGTGGCCGATCGAGCCGAGCATCCCTACAAATAATTACAAATGACAAACGGATGGAACTTCTTGTTATTGTATTGCAGACTTCCCGTACATTGAATGAATTGTTTGTCTACAGTACATGTGCCCTGCAATTGGTTGGCGACCCTCTCGGGTGTACCTCGCCTCTTGCCCGAAGTCAGCTGGGATAGGCTCCAGCATACCCCCGCAACCTTAGTGGAGACAAGTGGCATAGAAAATGGACGGATGGATAGATGGATGGACTTCCCATACATCCAGGTGAGAGGGCAAATGGACTAGTTAAATGTTATATTGTACGAAAACCGAATCATATGAAAACCGAGACTTGACTGTGTATATAATACCAGAGCAATAAGCTAACATATTTTTAGATTAATGTAAATGCATGTTATATAATAAGAAATAAATACAAAAACAGTTATTTAATTTAAAGAGTAGTTACATTTATTTTACATTACATTTCATTACACTTACTATCTTACAGTTACAGCTGGCCCTTTGACGGCATATATGGCCCTCTGTTAAAATGAGTTTGACACGCCTGCTTTATGTAGAAATACAACAGTGCACTTGGGCCCGGGTTCACACTTTGGCATGAGACCAAGGCTGCGCAGTAAAAAAATAACACATGAAGTTACGACTTGATTGGGCAGGTTTTGTTACTTATTACGTGACAAAATTCAAATATTCCAAACCAAAAATGTCATCTGCTGGGTTGAATAAGTGAGTTATTTTTAATATTCTGATATATTTAGCAGCTTAGATTTCACAGCTTCTAAAATATCCACTATTAAAGAGTGCCGTTGCCATACACAGAAGAGAGAGCACAGAAGAAAGACAGCACTTTTCACATTTTCTCTGTCATTTGTGCATGCTCTTAGCTGTCATTTTCATGCTGCTCCGTGTCTTTGGTCTTTTCATATTTGAGCTCCAGTTAGCCGAACCGGCTCAGAGTTCACTTCTATGGTGCGGTTAAAACAAAGTCTAGTGTGTTTGCTCAGCTAGCTGTGGTTTGTTCGTTTTAACCAATCAAACGTAACGTGTGAATGCACCCTCACAGACAGAAAGACAGGTACAGAGCCTAAACCAGATGCCATTGATGTTTCGGCGAGCAAAGATCGTCAGACTTGTAAACCACAGTCAATAAGTCCTTGTGTACATCAATAACTCTCCCCAGTACACAAATAAAAACATATCTGGGCAGGCTACCTTCATACTGAACATGTTCACATAGAGTGAGCATAAAGTTGAAAACCGACGCCACAATCCCAATGGAAACAGCGATGGTGTGTATGATACAGATGGAGGGGAAAAATTGGCTCCACTATCAGCATCACTGTTCTCTCATAGGCCAGGCGAAGGGAACTGAGGCGTACGCACATTCAGGGCTAAAATTAGCTCTGCTGCAGCTGCAGGGCCAGACGTGCTGGGATGGGCCCATGTTGCAACACACACAGTACGCAGAGGGTTCCACCAATTAGACGGGGCGCGCCACACCAAACAGAGAGAGAGAGCGAGAACACAGGTGAACACCAGCAACATCCTGCCTCCTGTTTCTCTATCAAACGGATAATAAGTCACATAGATGGCTTAAATGCAAACAGTGTAGTGTAAGGATCTAAATAAAAGGTCGCTGCGGAATAAAAATTCTGATTGTGTGCAGATGATTGTTGTTTCATTGTGTCAAGCAGCTGAGTCCTAATGGAGTGCATTACTTAGCTGTAACCAGCAGAGGTCCTGTTGTTTTAGTCTTAACTAGTTTGCCATCTAAAGAACAAACTGCAGGAATTTGCACTATGCTATATTCCATGCAAACCTCCAGTGTGGCCCCGCCAAGCAGCATTACCCTGCTCAACACGACACTGGTTTTGAAAGATAGATTCTCCCATCCCATTTCTAATAATACTGAAAAATAAATAAGTTAATCGAGCTAATTTTCACTTTAGTCAAATCGAGGAAATCTGGTCAAATACCCATTCCTAGCGTGGATACAAGAATTGTGGTCCACTTGCATTGGGGCCAAGTGGGGCAGTAAGCAAACAGAGCCAGCACACGGCACGGCAAAAGGGTAAAAATCACATGGTCTTTTATACATACATAAAATGCTTAAATTGTCGAAAGTAGGGATGCTCCGATCAGGTTTTTACGCTGTCGATTCCGATCATCCAGGAGTGAAATCGTCCGATACCGATCACATGAATTAATTATACATTTTTAAATGGATTTATGATGAGTGCTATTGACCAGGGGCTTATACAGTTGACCGTTCCCTGACAGTCACTTAACACAGCAGAAAAATGGAGGAATGCTGTGCTGCCACAATGGCTGCTTAGCAAGCCTCAACAAAGGCTGACCTTGAGCACGCCCTGACCACGAAGCACCCGACCAGCTTTAAAAACACACACACAGCATAGCCGAGGGAACGAGTGAATTAATACTCAGTGTCTGTCCTGAAAGCTTGGCTTCGAGGCCTGCCTTAAAACGATCAAAAATGAAATTTACATTTTGGCTTCCTATAGTAGTAATGCACTGCAGTTGACGTACTGTAGATGCAACAATAAGAGGGACAGATTACTGAAAGCAAGCTAATAAGCATTAGTGAGACCACTCCTAAAGTTATCTTTATTTCAAACCTCCTTTGCTTTATTCCAAAGCATGTTAACAAATACTTCACTCTCCAGTTAGCATCTCTCAAAGGCTTGTTCCAGCAAAAGCCTACGCTTTCCTTCCACGTATTTTCAATCCTATCTCGACATCAAATAGCTGGCGCTAATTCAAAGGCTCTGTGGATCACCCGGTCTTTGGCGACTGTTCAACCTTAGATGGACATTGAGTCGTGACCAGCAAAGAGAGCTGAGGTAGAGACTGATGGCCTATTACCTAATGCTGACCATGTTCTCATATTAAAAAAGGTTTCAGTGAGCACTGTGTAAATTGTGATAAGAACAGCAGCAGGACCAATTACATCAAATTACTGATAAATTTCTGCTTCTCAGCTATCCTATCTTCCAATTTCCCTTTGGCTATACAAGAGAATATTGTGAGGTGCAGTTAATCCATCATACATTTCATACAGAGAAACCAAAAATCATTGTGATTTGTTCTTAACATTTGTTTTAAACTTTCTTTCCGGATCAATGCAGAATTGGAGTTAGGGGTTAAAGGAAAAGTGGACTTTTTTTTTTTTTTTATAATTTTGGCCATCATCTACAATTCTTATGAGACATGGACACATGTCTTTCTCTTTTCTGTGCTTTCTAAAAATATAAAAGCGGCTAAAAAGAAGCATTAATGCACGTAATGGGATGCATTTATTCTGCCTACAAAGCTCGCTATTAAAACACCTCCAAAAAAGTCCAACAACATTTTATCATTTTATATACATGCATGTAACAACAGGTACTTTCATAACATGTAACAGTATTTTGCTTTTCTGGAACTTCCTTCTTGGGCACAGTGATTTCACATAGCAACACAGAAACGAAGGCTACACCGAACGTTAACTTTTCCAAACTCAAAAACAACAAAACACAGCAGCAGCAGCAGCAGCGGCGGCGGCGGCTCTAATATGTAGCGTTACCGAGCGTGGTGCTATGAGCGTCTCTGGTGAATATGCGTTTTATTTAAATTGTTAATGTTTGTGTCATCTTATGTAAATATTCATTCTGAAGTGCTCCAGATGATGTTGTAGTGTAGAAGTATGGAACTGTCTGACATTTGTTATATTTGGCTGAGCCAGATTTACAGGCAGCAGGAAGTTACGTAATGCTCCAAGTTACTAGCAGAAATGCAACTCAGCAACTTCGGCGACGATGCTAGCATTCAAACTTTACTATATCCCGACCTCTTTCTGCTCAGTCATGACAGCTAATTGTCAATAGCTTCTCTGAGTCAGCGTGTACGTGCTCGCACACTACGGGCATGTGCCTGTGCGAGAGCCATGAGTGACACGCCACTCCCACTTTTCGGGCCGAAAGACAAATCTCACTCAGTTTGACTTGTAGTTGTGAAGAATATAAGCATTTTTTGTGTTCTGAGAAACCACTATTGGCAACATATTCTAGCCAGTGGTGGCATTACATTATATATTAAAAAAGTGTAATTTGGAGCCAAGGAGGAACATATAGCACATTTAAAAGTGGATTAATTTAGTTAAGTCCCCACTGAAGATCCAGGTACCAAATGCACGACCCACCACTGCATTTTAATAATAGCAGTAGCTAACTGTTTACTTAAATGATACTTAAAACACAGCATATATAAGGTTTATGATGGTGACAGTTTAACTCTGGAACTGATTATTTCTATTTCCACTGGGAAGTTCCTTTGGGAAATTTTGAAATCTGAACAAATCTGACGGACTGTGATCAGCCTTAGAAGTCCATCTGGAGTATTAGCAGTACTGGAGTACGTTTAATGACTTTAAGCCAAACATTACTTCACGTAACCAAGTCGTCTGGGACCAGACCTCAACCAAAGCGTGTACACCTTGTGAAACCCGTTTTGTTTCCATTTTAGTGTTTCATTTGGAGTATTTGTGGGTTCAGGGCCTCACTAGAAAAAGGCAATCAACAAATGGATGCTGATGTGTAAATTATATTGGCAATCACAACACACACCTGGTCCTAATACATGGCAAAGCCGTGAGTCATATCCAGCCGACTGTCAAGCCTGTGCACGCACTCGCCTAGAACGACTCCACTGGTGACTTTTAAAGAGAACTAAGAACACATTTGGAGGCGAGGAAAAATATGACACAATCAAACACCTGCTTGACTTGCAAAGCGCATATGGACAAAAGGCTGCTGTCTCATCTAAGTGGTCTCCGTAAAAGAATAACACATGTATGAATTGTTTCTACTGGGGGGAAGCTGACGGGGTGTCGGGGGGCTGGAAGCCTGTGTGATCCTCTGAGGCTGTGGGGGCGAACACAGTGGAAAACAGTCCCTGCTGCTAATCCATGTCAGGCTAATTACAGCTTTGATCCTTTGGGTGAGCGCTGCGTCACTGGAGGGAGGGAACACACTCCGCAGATTCACACATGTTGTTTTGGTTATATTGATCTTGGTTAAGTCACACTTGTTATACATTTGCAGTGATTTGTTCCAAACGCTCAGGTTTTTATTCTACAGAGACAAAATGGCCAAGAGCTACTCATTTTTGTAACATTTATTTTCATGGCTTATTTCAACCCAAACAAACTGAATATGCTTGTTTTACCAGAACATTACCAAAATGCTGATAGCCACAACTCACATTTTGTATTTCAGAATGCATTTCTTTCTAGTGTTTTCGCATTATTAACTGAGAACCTGAATGAAAAGCAGGCTTGCAGGCGCCTTGAGATATTTCGTGGCAAAACTTACATCACTCTCACAACGACAGGGAGTCTCATACGGCCAACATGTTTGTTTTGACTTTGTGGACGGAAAGCGGGCAGGAGACGGCCACTATAGGCTGGATGCTGTAACGGGGGTGGAGGTGATGGGCGAAGGCTTTTGTCAGTTAGTAAACCCCTTTGGAGCCTTTGTGTTTCTGAGCCGCGGCTATTTTTTAAAATGTTTTGTTAACAGTAGTGTTGTCATGATATTTGATATTTGAGTTTGTCAAATCCAACTTGTTTGAGCCATTCTTACCTCCAGGTGTGCACAAACTACAGTTAAATCTAAATTTTAAAAAATAAATACATACAGTCATCCCTCATTTATCGTGGTTAATTGGTTCCAGACCCGACCGCGATAAGTCAATTTCTGCCAAGCAGGATTCAATACTCATAAATGTAACATTTTTGTAGTTAAAGCATAGAAAACCTGTTTAAGACTTTCAAAGTACAGTTTTTACCATTATTCGTGCACTGTAGACATGAAATAACACCCTATAGTCACCTTTACTCTTATGCACAGGCTACAGCATCACTGCAGGGAATGCAAGCATAGCAAGATACCGAGCTAATTTGTTTATTCTAAACTTAAGAAAGCGTTTCAAACAAAGTGGGCAAGAAGGATAAAGTAAGATGCCAAACACTTACCACTTCCATACGGAATGGGAGGACAACTTGTTTCCACCATGTCTTGTCGGACATGCCGAGACAGACTACATGCTCGTGACAGCAAAAAAAGTTTGAAAAAAACAATAACAAAATCAAAGTACTCAATTAATAAAACATTTTTGTCATACAGCTGTCACAGAAACAAACAACTATAAAATAGGAGTGAAACGAAATGGTGATTTCGCCACCCATCGAGTTTTCTAAACCGACGCCATCTTGGCTGTGACGTCACGACCAGAACACGTTCGGGGAACCAAATTCAAACACATGCAGCCATGAAGTCACAGCAAAGCTAAGAAAGTGACATATTCACAACAATAACACAAGAACGTTCCAGAAGATTCTCCCATCCCCCAATTACAAACTGATTGAAACTGAATACAGTGACTTTACCCAGGTTAGCTAAAATACTGTCGCTTTTATGTCAGGTAAAATATATATGGAAATCGTAGTTAATTTCATTAATGCTCAACTTCCCCATCTTTGACAAAGGACATTTTGTCAGATGCCCATTCTGAGTACAAGGCAAAATTCTGACTTCACAAAAGGTGCCGAATTCTTTTACCAACTTAACCATCACCTAAATGTACTTCCTACACATCCCCAAAGCAACTCCACAATCCATTTCTAATGCCTGCTATTCACAGGCACCATTTATCAATGATGCACCTAAATCCTGGACATAGAGATAAAGATTAACTGGGTAATTGGGAGTTTCTGTTCTAAAATAGACCGCTGCTCTGGTGATAGTCCCAAAACACACAGCACCAGAGACGAGAGAATGGGATGAGGGGGAGTAAAGGGAGGATGATGATGATAGAGGATAAGCAGCAGATGGCATGGCATCAGCTCTGTATCTTTGCCAATGATGCCATTATTTGAGGAAAGTGTCGATGCAAAGCTGAAGGGGACATTAATGAAACCCATTATTGTTAAGAGAGTTGTTCTTTTAAGTGCTTTGAGAACCAAACTACTGTTATTCACTAAAATGCTAATCAATCAGGTTCCTGTTTTAAAACAATTACCCAGGTGAAATTAGGTGAGTGCAATGCAGAAGCTCTTCAAGGGACCATGCACACCACAAGACTGTTGATGATCATCTTCACGACCGACTGAGCGGGAATGTCAATGTCACCATTGCCACAAAATCCGACATCTTGTTGTTGCCCCTCTGCCAATCTTTGTTAGAAACGAGAGCTGTCAAAAATTACTGCGTCACCGGCGATAACAAATATATTTAATTAACTACATTCAAATTTTTAGAGTGATTGAATGTTTGCACATCATGGCAAGTCACACTTCTCTGCTTTGACGGTGGATGGAGGAAAGTTTGGCATCTCCAGACATGTATACAAAGAGTCTGACACTTTTTTTTTTAACTTTAATTCTTACCCTAACACATCAACAGCAGTGGTCAATCCCAACACCATGTATATACCTCCAACTTGTAAACATGTCTTTCTCCCCAACCTCGAAATAACAATAAATTCTCAGTTCATTTGGAGCTGATAGTAAACATACGGTGTGTTAAATATGTATAATCCTGTCCTGTCATTTATGTTAATAAAATACAGTGAAAATTGGTATATTTCAGGCATAGATGCAAATTGTGATCACTCATGATTAATTAATACATAAACTGAGGTTAATCTGATTAAAGTTTTTAATCATTTGACAGCCCTATTTAAAACACTTCTGGTTGTTGACTGAACAAATCCAACAAAAGAGGTGAGTTTCAGTGGTGTGTCTCTGTCTCAGGAATAGACACAAAGGCTGTGTTATTCATTTTTTTTACGCAAATATGTAGATAAAAATCCGATATGTGTCCGATTTACTGTAGTCTGATCGGTCAGGTCGAATATAACCCACCTATATGTCATTGGAAGGCGTGGTTTACCGGGTGAGACTTGGATAAAAGGTAATCACCGATGTAGGCAAAAGTTCTTCTGGTCATCCAAAAATAATTTGAAAAAAGTGTCAGTGAAGCGGCTCACGGCAATGTCCCACCACTCCTGGCTCCGACACGCTCCTCAGAACAGACGCCGCAGCAAGTTCTCCATGAACTGCCACAGCCCAAATTCTTGCACTGTTTCCTCTTAATCTCCTACACGGAATCATTTGGTTAAGAAAATACTGACTCCCGTTGCACAAAATATATGAAATTGCCACAAACATGGCAAGGAGAGCGCACACACTGCACCAATCTACTGTATAGTTCCGGAAACACATGGAAATTAGTGTGACGTCGTGCTTTTGCACATGCACGTCACTTCCTGGATGCTTTGCGTTCACATTAACAAGTTGCATTTTTTTGGTCATGTGAACGATCACATAAGAAAAAACCCCAACTGAGCATCATGCTCTACAGCAGTGGTCACAAACCTTTATGAGTCCACTGAACACACCCGTACTCCTCGCCGCTATCCAGGCACAACCCGCAAGCCCCGGCAGGGAACCCAGTCCTTAAAACCCGTCTGGAGGTACATCGCCTCGCCGTTGTAGTGCCTTGCCAGCCTCTCTCTCTCCTCAATCTGCATCGCTCGCCCACTACACTGATCCAACAAGCCAAATAGTTGTGGTTTGCTTGTTGTGGCTCAGGAGTTACAAAAGTAGGGGTCTAGGGGTGCCCAAAGTGTGGCTCAGGGGCCATCTGTGACCCATGGCTCATTTGTAATGGCATCACCGCAGAAACAAAATAAAACGTAAAAAAACAGGAAAAATGATAAAAACACAGCAAAAGGCGCAATGAGAAGAAGCTTGAATGTTGAAACCAACAACCAAACATCACAAAGCATCTATTGCATAGGTATTATGTAATTTATCATTTTCTCCATCTATATACAGTATATCTGGGTGAGGGCACTGATGTGATAATACATTTTTTTCAAAAATGTTCTCACGATCGATCCACCGGCAAAGTCCCAAAGATCGACTACTATTCACTATCGATGGGTTGGCGACCCCTGCCCTACAGTGTGAACGGACTCAAAGACATGAAAGTGCCCATTCTGATGATGGTGTTGATGCGGTAACTATTACTATTTTATTGTTTGTTTGTAAACTGACTGACAACATCCTCAGTACATCCATGGTACCAAACATGAGAAAAATCTCTATAATCTCCCTCACTTGTTTGCTCCACTTTTGAGAGAGGAGGCCCCAAAATGGTCGCGTTTCAACTTTTGTGGTTTTATGACATCATGAAGGAAAAACCTCCATCCACATGGACAGGGTACTGCCTCTGACACACCACTTGACAGAGAACAGCTTTGTAGTTTTTGAAAGGCTTTGCTACACATCTTAAACAAAGTCTGGAGCTCTGCCAATTAGCTGTCAGTCAGCTACAGACATGGGAGCTGTAAGACTGATCTTTCTTTTTTTCCTTCAGTGAATACGCTAACCTAGCATGATGTTGCTGTTAAAATGTGACTGGAATGTTAGCACTGTAGCTCACATGGCTATGCTACTGTTGATAAAGTTCATGTCCTCCTTTTCCACTCCTGAATGTCACGTTGCTGTATCTGATCTATTGCATTGGGCAGAAACTGTAAAACATGGATGAAGTGAGCTCATTGGTGACCTTAATGAGGAGAAGTGGTATTGAAATTGGATGGCTGGATACACAAGCTGAGAAAAAGCAAGAAGTAAAAAAACGCATAAGCGGCAATAAGAAGTTTAGTTAAGTTATCCAGAATAGGAGCTGCAAATGTTGCATGTAATAAATATAGTAGAAATACGGTATGGCATATTCTCAATCTGTGTAGTTTGAGAGGCATTCTACTGCCAATACTATAAGTATGGAACATACACTGTATATGCATACATTTGATTGCACAGTTGTGCTATTGCACATTATTTCAAAAAGTGTTCTACCTCACAAACGCAGTAAAGAGTTGACTCACGCCACGGTGGTAAAACTGTAAGTAAACAATTTATGTCACCATGGCCACTGTAGTTCGTCTATTTCAACAGCAAAGCGTCTCAGTTCTTCGAAGCGACGTTGCACGAACAGCACTGCCACGAAAGCTTTGTGGAGCCGCACTGCTAGCTATCATAGCTCGGCTCTCCAGCGGGTGACGGTCCTTGGTTGGTCTCGGTCGTGACCAGGCCGGATACTACCTGACCCTCACCGTCAGTGTGGATTTAGAGGGTCGGCTGTCCTATCTGGACTCACACGCGTTTACACTAAACGCCACGTACTAGACAGCCTCTATGCCACCGTGGGTACCCTTCAACACCGCACAGCTGATGATGATGGTCCAAGTCAGCGCTATTAACAGCGACAACACAGGATATTTAAAGCCAGGGAAGCATTATGGACCTACCTGGAGTGAAGCTTGTAGCCGCGATGGAAGTGCGGGGGGCGGAAAGATGGTGAGGGCGGTCACCCAGGTCGAGCACCTCGCCTCACGCGGATGCCTGTGACAGACAGTGAGGAGCGCCTCCGTATGCACTGCAATGGTGATGAAGCACCACGCCACCCGATTGGCGGAGCAGAGCGGAAGTCCTCGCGCTTGGCTCAGGCAGGGGGAGGAGCGAGACGCGTTCAATAACACCGGACAAAACATGCCATGGTGATCACGACGCAGTTCAAAGAAGCAGAACAGCAACGAATGCTGAGAAATTATGTCAGCTGACGTACGAATAAAATAAAGACCATTACAAGGCTGGTTGATAGAGGTCTGCGATACTACAAATTTTGGTATCCATGCAACACCAAGTAAATAGAGCACAATCGTGTCAAACTCAAGGCCTGGTGGCGAGATCTGGCCTGCCACATAATTTTATTTCGCCGGAAAGCCTTGAATACTGTGTCAATAATGCATGTTACCTTTTTCCTTCTAAATGTATTTGTTCTTTCATTACAACAGAAAATATATACAGCATGCAGTTCTTTTAAATCAGGGGTCAGAAACCTATTTGGCTAAGAGAGCCACTTATTTTAAAATGTATTTTCGTGAGTGTCATATAGTATTAAATAATAATAATAATATTGAATAAACTAAATGTGTGCATTTTTAAGCAAGACCAACAACTTTAGAATATAATAAGTCTCTGAATGTATTATTTTTAATAACGTTGTTATACTGAAGCTAACCAATAATAAATAAAGTACTTCTTACCAATTAATGCGACTTCTGGTGCTGCATTGTTTTGCACAGTACCCTTCATCTTTCTTTCTTTTCGTCATCTCCTTCGTCAAAAGTGTTTGCTCTGCAGAATTAGCTAGCTGACTATTTGAGGGAAGTTTACTTGACCGCTCAATGACCCAGGTAGGCTACTGAATTTCCCAATAATAATCAAGTTTTGGTGTCTGACCCGAAAAATATCAGGACTGCTGGAAAGGCTGTGGCCAACCGCATTTCCGTAGAAAATGTATGGATGGATTAAAATGCATGTGAATGTTTTATATTTTGAACGTTATTTTTAACACTGTGATTTCTGTAATGTTTTACTTCACTTTTTTAAAATTAAATAAATAAATAAACTTGATGTTAACAAATGCCTGAAACCCAGATGTAGTCATCAAAAGAGCCACATCTGGCTTGCAAGCCGTTTACGATTGGTCATCTTTTCAACAGACAAACATTACAGTATCAAAAGTATCGATATTCTAATTTAGTATTGATTTTAGAGCATGAAGAACAGGTCTCGGAAGTATTGATATTTCCGTATCAATCTACACACCACTGCTGTACTCACTATAGCAGGGGTCAGCAACGTTTTTCTTTGTGAGAGCTACTTTTACAAAATGAAAATGGCCAAGAGCTGCTCATTTTTGTAACATTTATTTTCAGAGTTTATTTTAAACCCAAACAAAGCAAATATGCTTGTTTTACCAGAACATTAACAAAATGCTGGTGTCCACAACTCACATTTTGTATTTCAGAATGCATTTCTTTCTACTGTTCTTTCATTATTAACTGAAAACCTTAATAAAAAGCAGGCTTGCGGGCACCTCATGTGGTCGTGGGGGGCTACCTGGTGCCCGCGGGCACCACGTTGGTGACCCCTGCGCTATAGGGTCGCTGGTGTCACTGTGCAATACGTACCCGGAACGCAATCGGTCCGGTGCATGCGCAAGAACTACGTTACTTCCTCCTTGAGGTAATTTTCACGACAGCGCTTCTGCGACATCATGTGCTGTGGTAGGTATTATTTTTTAAATGTATGAACATAAATGGTCAATAACCATACTTCATATATGTAATATGTTGGGAGGTTATTTTAGGGTGACTCTTGGTAAAATACTTCATTAGCATGGGAATGTTTCTATCGTCTTATGACATCCACCAAGACTGAGCTATAAAATTTACGCAATGCACGTAGAGCAGACGTAAACGTCATACCTGGTTATGTGTAACGTACATACAAGTAAATAAATAGAATAAAACACATAAAATGCAGCGAAAAAAAACGTTAAATAATTTATGAAACAGTGGGCTTATCAATTGTCCACTTGCACCATGGATATGATATAAGAAAAAAAGTTCTTATTTCTCAAAGTTCTATCTATCTTAATAACGTTTTTGAGAGTGGAGGGGTGGCGTATATTGCTTGCGGCCGTAAAATAGATCGACTGATGGCGGCGTAGATTACGCATGCCTGTAGGCCGACCGGATGTAGACGCGTTCTGCACATGCGTAGAACCCAGATGAACTCGATTGTTTCCTGGTACTTATTGCGCAGTGACAGTGGGTATGCCGGAGACTTTTCCGCGTCTACAGTCTTTGCCAACAAACTGCTGTCGTTACAACTTGTGTGGAAATTAACATTGAAACGTTAACAATAGTGTATTTTTGTCGACTAAACTATGAATTGTATTTCGGACATTGGAATGTCGTTCGAGATAACGTCTTATCTGTTTCAAACGTAAACGAAAGTGCTATGCCCACTGTACTGTGCTTTGAAAGCTCTGTAGTTTCTCATTTTATCACCACCTCTTTTAGCTTTCACTTTTATAAATAACTACCCACAGAGACGAAACTCGACGTGACGGAATAAAAAGTGCTTCCCCTCATTTCACGGAAGTTTCAATATTTGTGTTTGGAAAGTTCTCGTTCTTAATGCTGGCTGACATTGAGAGCGTCACAAGGCAAGTGGGACTCATTTATAAGGTTACTTTATTGTTCACTGCACAGCACTTAAAACCCATCACGGTTATCTGTTTTAGGTTCCAGGACTCCTAAAGGAAATTCGTCATCAACTCCGATGCTACAATACGCTTCCTGTGTGGATGGCTTTCCCAGATAAGGAAATGTTTCGAACAATTCATGAAATATCGGAGGCTCTCGGTAGCGACGAACGCAAGACGGTGTTCTACTTGTGTGAAACCTTGGACACTAATAACACAGTAGCCTGCTTGAAGGAGACACTCAAGTCCAAAGCAATGAGCTCCGGCAAAGGTGGTCTGTTTCTGGCAGAGCTCCTGGTGCATTTGAGAAGATACGACATCCTGAGGCTGGTGTTTGGTTACAGCAGGGATGAGGCGGAGAGGACTTTGAGGTCCAGGCAGGTTCTACCAAAATTCAGGTGAGACACTACAGTATTTTGGATGCGTGATAGTTATACTTCCAGCTCCTCACTCAGTGTGTTTCTGTACCGTACCGAAACAGGCGGTATACGGCGAAGCGAGTTTAGTGGGTTAGCGAGCTGTGCTGAGTTGAAAGCCGGGCTTTTCTGTTCAGCGAAGGTAGCACTCCTTTAAAGCAGCTCTATCACCATGGTAACTGAGGCTAACCCCAAAACCTGGTTGGGACAAAGGCATGTCCGAGCTTTCATCTTAAAATCAGCTATGAAAGTGCCACTGTTGTAGCCTACTGTTCAACTAGTTCGGAGATGGCGTCACCATTTAGAGAACATACGAGGTTCCGGAGGGGACGTGGAGAAAAAACATTGAACAAAAAAGCATTCCCTGATTGTATTATCCATATATAAGCGAGATAGATGCTCAGACGAGCACCAGTAATTTAGTGCAATATTAAATATTAATAATTAGGGCAACATGAGCAGACGTACACCGAAGTCCTTGCGTGAGTACTCACGTCAACACTACCATTTAGTGGTCACAACGAGATACAACAAGAAGACATACTGCAAAGATTTAAAAAAAAAAAAGCTTTTTGCTCCAATTTATTTATTTTATAAATGGACAAGTGTTACAATGTCAAAGTTGTGCAATGTTGAGCATTCATAAATGAAAAGACTAGTAGGGTATATCGAGGGAAAGGCTTCTTGAGACGTCATCTGTACTTCTGTGAAGAAGGTGTCGGACGTTTCGCTCCTCATCCGAAGAGCTTCGTCTGCGAACTAATAAGTGCTGGTAGCCTTGGCCTTAAGTACAGCCCAGAGTGGGCTGTACTCTGGGACAACTCCTGTACGACTGAGAGCCTACACAGACTCTAGTAGGGTATAGTTTGTATAATAAATCAGTGTTAACTTGCCCATTACATGCTCAGCATTATTCTGTCATCCTGGCATTTTATCCATTCTCTATTGGCGGTGACGGTGTTGCTTTTAGCAGTCATAATCTGTTGGAAACTCCTTGTAATGCTCCATAAAAATTAGCTGCTCATTTTTTGTAAAATACACAGGCTGGGATCGCTTCACTTTTCAGCTGAAGGAGAATAATATGACGTCAAATGGCCACTTGATGTGAACGTTCACTTAGCACAAAGCCGAAAACCGGACATGACAAAGTAAGTTGATAACCACTGTGGCGGAACCAATGAAGTCTGATTTTGGATGTTAGCCTGGGTTTGTTGAGCCACTGTCGCCGTATACCCCCCCCCCCCCCCCCCCCCCAAGTATTTAACCACCTGCATCCCACATATGTGTTTTTATTTTGAAAAATGAATGTTACTCCTGCTCCTGTAGAGTACTGATGACACATTTAAGTGAGGACATGGCCAGTGAAGATGTGAACGATGTGAAGTTCTTGCTGAGCACCATCTTACCGCGTGAGAAGACGGAACAAGCAAAGGTGAAAGAATGTCTGCTCTGGAATGTACATTCCTGTGTGGGTGGGGACATTTGCTGTGACCAAGATAAAAAAAAAGAAAAGAAAGTATAATGTCACGTCATGCCATTCCAGTGCAGTTTCACTTCTCTTTCTGAAGATTTCCCACTTCACTTTGGCAGAACTTGCTGGACCTTGTTATAGAACTAGAGCACCTGGATAAAATTTCATCCAAAAGAGTGGACTTTCTGGAGGAATGTTTTGTACACATTGGCAGGGTTGACCTTGCCAAGAAACTGAATGTGTATAAGATGTCAGGTGAGCATACACAGTACTTTCCGTATGTCCTTTAACCCTTAATGTTTGAACCGTTGTACCATCAGTTACTCACTCAGATGTGCTTTGCTGCTTTCATACTGCAGGGAATGTGCAATTTTTAAATTTAAGCTGTATCATTCAAATAATGTAACGATATTTACATAAATATACTCCAAAAAATGCTGTGAGTCAATTAGTAGCAGGATGTGTTGCTCACTTTGAACAAATCAACTGCATGCATTCCCCCCCCCCCCCCCCCCCCCCAAAAAAAAAAAAAAAAAAAAACAGGATGTAGCTGTAATTACATTTAATATAACCACATTTCCACAAGCCAGCTCAGTACACATCCGGACATGGGTATGTGGTTGATGGCAAGATTGCATTGATTCTGAAGCTGTGGTACGCAGGCTCCCTCTAGTGTTATTCAAGAACAAAATAATATTATATTGAAACCTCAGTTAACGTCCGCCCTGGTTAGCGTGTTTTTCGTTAAACATTTACGCCAAAATTGGGGCCGCACGGTGGCCTCGTGGTTAGCATGTTGGCCACACAGTCAGGAGATAGGGAAGATCTGGATTCCAATCTCTGTATGGAGTTTGCAAGTTCTCCCCGTGCGTCCTTGGGTTTTCTCCGGGTACTCCGGTTTCCTCCCACATTCCAAAAACATGCATGTTAGGTTAATCAGCGACTCTAAATTGTCCATAGGTATGAATGTGAGTGTGAATGGTTGTTTGTCTATATGTGCCCTGCCATTGGCTGGCGACCAGTCCAGGGTGTACCCTGCCTCTTGCCCGAAGTCGGCTGGGATAGGCTCCAGCATACCTGCGACCCTAATGAGGATAAGCGGCACAAAAGATGGATGGATGGATTTACGCCAAAATTTAGCCTTGTTTTGCGCACATTTTCTGGTTAGCATACAATATCTTGTCACGTTATTAATACACTGTGTGAGTCCGACTATAGTCCACCAAATCCATCAATCAAAGTATAAGTGCCGCTTTCTCATCTATACATGTGAAGTGAAGTGAGGAAGCACGCTGTGACGTTTGGATACATTTTTACGTTTATTCGCCAGCGTGCATTCATTTTAATAAACTCACTGACAGCCTGGACAAAAGTCATTTTCTCAATTTGAAGGTCTTGAAAAGCAGGAGTGTGCATGCTTGTAACATATTCATAACCTGACACTTTTGTTTGACAAAAAGGATACGATACGAAATAAAAGTAGAACTGTGTACCGTTTTCATTTTTCCTTTTCCTGTCGCTTTGCTTTAACAAATTGTGTCAGATATTTCATATTTACATTACATTTGATTTCAGTAAACACACCTGTGTCTGAACATCAAGCGCACCGGTCCTGCCAAGTAAGAGCCATACTAGTGCAATTTATGGACAAAAGTTTTGGAGCACTCAGCCATTATTGGGTAAAACTGACAAAATTGAGGCATTATAAAGATGTGTTTCGAGTTAAGTTCTACTCCAACAAACTCATCTAAGTGTGCCTTTATGGATCTTGCTTCACAGAAATGGGCCTTCCCCAAACTGTTCCCACAAAGTTGGAAGCATACAATTGTCTAACATGTCTTCATAAAATAAATCGCAACAATTCAGGAGGACCTAAAGCAGCTAGTCCAAAGAGCTGTGTCCTGAAACTTTTGTCCAGACTTTTGCCCGACATACGAACAGTATATCCCAGCCTGTAGTACGTTTCTAAAAGTCTCTGCTTGCGTCTGTGTTCTAGAGTCCTGTAAACAAGTACCAATTTACCAGTGAACCCAGAGGAGTGTGCATCATCATAGACTGCGTGGGCAATGATGGAGGTGAGACACGCTATCTATGGAGTAAAATTGTCATTGTGATGATGTGCAGGTTGTCTCACATTATGAAAAGAAATACAGCCGTCCTTCGCCACATTGCGCTTCAAATTTCGCGGCTTCACTCTATCGCGTTTTTTCAAAATATATTAAATCATCGCTGTTTTGTGGTCTGAGTATGGCCTATTGTTAGTCAAAAGTTAAGCAAATTTTACATATTTTTGGCCTAAATTAAGCATTCATCAGCATAAATATGGCTGAAGGAACTAAAATACAAATATACCACATTCAGAAGACTCATTGAAAGGCACGTTGTGAAATGTAGTATTTTACACTGATCACTAGGTGTCAGTAACGATCCTTTGATGAGACAATAGCCACTGCAGGAAGTACCAAAGGTAAAAAAAAAAAAAAAAAAAGGAACAGCAAGGAACTCACCCAATGCTAACATGTGAGTCTATATTATGTCTTGTTCCGCGATAACTAACGGGATGACTGTACAGTAATAATATTGGGCTTCTACATTATGACATGTCGCAGGAGCGTCCCACCACAACAGCAGATGTTGCTGTTTGCACTTATTTACGATATCCCTTAACTTTTCTCAGTATGTCAGCATGAGTGACCTGTATCATTGTTTTGTCAGAACAGTTGCTATATGCACATTGCAAATTTATTGTTAAGACCACCGAACAGAACGTGAATAAAAAGAATAAAAAGAATAAAAAGACAGAGAAGCGAGGAAAGGCAGCATTTGGTCACATCATTAATTGTGATCGGAGACTGAGTAGGGGATATTAGGGTAGGGTTAGGGGAAAAGAAGGCACCAGGATGTAGCCACAGATGGTGAGAGCATCCACTTCATCGCCCGTTTGTGTAGTGTTGGATAGGCCACCTAGTCAGCTGGTGCAGGAATAGTGGGGGTGTAGTTATGAGAACCAAATGATGAACCTTCTCTCACATAATTAAAAGGTCCCATTATAGCATATAATTTTTTTTTAACAATTTCAAAGAAGGTCCCACAATTATGTACTGGAAGAATGACCAAAATCTAGCCTTGATGCTGAAAATGTAGACATTTAAGTGATTTTAGCAAGCTATAGTGGGAATACGTTGTTTGGTGTGTCTGTACCTTTAATGCTAATGAGCTGTGTTTATCCACACCTGTCTCCGAGAGAGTTTGTGGCACCAGGAAGCACCGGTTTGCACTTTACCCACTTTTTACATATACATTGTAAATCTGCTCATCCAGCGTAATAGATGTCATCTATCACATTCAACAACATAGCATTACAGAGTGGGACAGGAGGACACCAACATTAGCATAGCTATGTGAGCTACAGTGCTAACATTACAGTCACATTTGCTGAAGAATAATACAATGACCAAACTTACAGATCTCACATCTGAGTTGGCAGAGCTCCAGGTTTTATTTGTGATGTGTAGCAAAGTGTACGGCTTTTTTTCCAATTTTATTTTTTACACAACTGGCCTCTGTGACAACACACGGCAGGCTAATCTAGCCAGGGGCACCTGAGAGGCGGTATCATGTCCATGAGGAAGTTGGTTTTTCCTTCCTGACATGAAAAAACTGACCTTCAAAAGTGCCTCTTCTCTCCAAAGTGGAGGAAACGAGTATCTACATTTGGTGCTCATAAACAGGCCTTCGGGACAAGGTGCTATCCCTCTTTGGCTCCACATTGCACAATTAGTGAAACAAGTTAAACTGAATGAGATTTGCCGTTTGGTCCGAAAAGGTGGAGTGGTGTTCATGGCTGTCACTCACTTACGGCTCATGCGCAGGCACATGCTCATAGTGTGATGTGCACAGACACATACACGCTGTCTCAGAGAAGCTATCAACAATTAGCAATCACGGCTGAACAGGAAGAGGGCGGGATATAGCACATTCCAACACTAGCACCCCCATTGTAGTACCTAACCATGCTAAAGATTCCATGCCCTTTTCTTCTGCTTATCTGGGTAAGGGTCGCAGTGGAAGCAGTCTCAGCAGGGAAGTCCAGACTTCCCCGTCCCCGGCCAACTCTTTCAGTTCCACCAGGAGGACACCAAGGTGTTCCTAGGCCAGCTGTGAGACATCATCCCTCCAGCGTGTCGTAGGTCTGCCCCGGGGCCTTCTCTTGGCTGTGCATGCCCGGAACACCTTACCAGGGAGGCGTCCAGGAGGCATACGGACTAGATGCCCGAAGCGGCTCTACTCTGAGCCCGACTCGGACACCGAGCTCCTCACCCTATCTCTTAGGATGAGTCCAGCCACTTTACCATGGAAACTCATTTCAGCCGCTTGTATCGCGATGTTCTTTCGATCACGACCCAAAGCTCATGACCATACTGTAGGTGAGGGTGGGAACATAGATCGACTGGTAAATTGAGAGCTATGCCTTCCAGCTCAGCTCTCTCTTCACAACTTTCTGGCGCCAATCAGTCTGTCGATCTCACGCTCCCACCTTACCGCACTCGTGAATAAGATGCCGAGATACTTTAACTCCCCCACCTGGGGCAAGACCTCACTCCAAACCCCGGAGGGTGCAGTCCACCCTTTTATGACTGAGAACTATGGCCTCGTATTTGGAAGTGCTGAGTATCATCCCAGAAGCTTCACACTCAGCTGCAAACCGTCCCAGTAAACACTGAAGGTCACAGCTCGATGAGGCCATCAGGACCACCTTGTCTGCAAAAAGCAGAGACGAGATCCTAAGGCCCCCAAACTGGACCCTCTCGATTTCTTGGATTGGCTTTTAAAAACTCCATTTTGCATAATAGGGGACCTTTTATAACTTAAAAGTAATAGAGAATATATTTAACATGGAGTAGTTTGTGGATACAATAATTTGTCAGTGAATAATGCTTGAATCTCAATGTAGGTGTGCAGTTTGCATCTGATTCTTCTGAGTTTCATTCCAGTGACATCTTTTCGTCCTCAGAAATGCTGAAACACACATTTAAGTCGCTTCACTTCAGCGTGACCTTGCACAAATGGCTCAGTGTTGCTGAGACCGTTTCAGTGCTCAGGGGGACATTCCAAGGAAGTGAAGACGACAACAGTGATGGCTTCGTCTGCTGCATCATTAGCCGTGGCACTGCCACTCATCTCCTGGCCACAGATTCGTATGGTGAAGGGCTCCGGCTTGAAGGGCTGCGGCGTCATTTTGGCGGGGACATGTGTTCCGTACTGGTCGGCAAGCCCAAACTCTTTTTCATCCAGAGGTACAGTGTCCCGGAGTCTCAGCATTGTGCCGGAGTGGACCGTCGGGACGAGGATTTGGAAACAGATGGGGGCGGTGTTCGATTGAGTCCCGATTGTATCCCGTCAGATGCAGATGTGCTCTGGAGTCACTGTTGGACTGGAGAACACCAACTGCAGCAAGGACAACATCGCTCCATTTACCTAAAGGCTTTGACAGATGCCTTGCACAGAGGCCAGGAGAGGTAGATGCATTAAAGCACATGTGTCAAACTTGTGCCATGGAGGGCCGAGACACTGCATGTTTTCTCTCCAACCAGTTTTTTCAGCAGGTGATTTAATTGATGAGCTCCTTCTCTCAGGTGTTGATCATTAAAATCACCTGCCTTAGTGACCGGCTGGAAAGAAAACCTGCATTGTCTCAGCCCTCCGTGGCCCGACTTTGACACCCCTGCATTAATTTTTTGACATGAAGTTGTATGACATCAATAACAATAACAGTGACTTGCCCCCCACTTGGTCTCCTGAGTCCAGTTCTGGTCAGATTTCTGTGACGAAGAACGTAGTTCCGCTTAGTTGCTGGGGACAATTAAGTAAAGACTTTGGCATCTCAAAACAAAATGTGTTCAAAAGATTAAAACATTTCACAAAAATGCCTTCTCAAAAACTCAAACCTCACGAAAAGGCTCGCCGTTATATCTGTCTCCCGCCCTATTCCTGCGCACTGTCGGCTGTGCGTTCATGTGAATGTGACAAAGACACTCGCATCTTCTTCCGATGTGGAACACATGTAAACAAGATGGCCGTTGCTCTTTACTTAATTGTCCCCAACAACTGAGCGGAATACGTTCTTCATCACGGAAATCTGACCAGAACTGAAGACCAAGTGGGGGGTAAGTCGCTGTTATTGGACTAAAATGCTGATGGGGATGTCATACAACTTCATGTCAAAAAATCCAAACTATCCCTTTAACATAACATTTAACTAAACTAAAATACAGCACATTGTTTCATGTTTTGATTTGTATTGTTTAGGAGGCCTAACAAAGGTTTGTGTTCTGACAGGAGCAGGCATCTGCTTGATCTTCACGTGGAGGTGAATGGAGCAATCTTTGAACACAACAGCAGGTATCCTGGGGAAGAGTACCACATTGATTTGAAGCACACTTTAAGAAAAGAGCTTTTCTTGTAGACTTGAACTACTCACTCACTTCATCACTGTTAGGCAGCTTTGCAGACATTCATTCATTTTCTGTATAGCTTCTCCTGTTCATGGTCACAGGAAATGGAAGCTAACTACCTCAGCTGACCTAGGGCAGGAGGCGTAGTATACCCGAGACCAGGGGTGGGCAAACTTTTTCACTTGCGGGCCATCTTGGGTTAAAACATTTGGCGGAGGGGCCGTCTATGTATATATAAGTGGCATCAAGTAGAACGACATACTTGCTCACGGGGCAATGAAACAAAAACAACACATCCACAGCAAGTTAACACGCAACATAAACCAACAACTAAACGTAAAACATAAAACGGAACTTAAAAGTGTTATGCCTGCAAGACATGCTGGGTAGTCCAGCTGCAACAGCAATATGAACCATGAACAATCAAACATTGGCTATCAAGAGTATGTTAACTCCTTGTTTAATTCTGACAACATCCGCAACATATTTTGCAATCTAGCAAAAATGCGACCAACACAGCAAAATGTTGGGAGAAAGAGTACCACAAGCAACCCAGCATGCCGTGCGGCAGCAAAAATGGGTGGTTTTTTTTTTTTTTTTGCATGGGTACTGCGTGTAGATATTTGTTTGTATGCCCACATGGTGCAGTAGGTAGGTTACTTTGTGCGTTGTGTGTTGTATGTGTTGGTGTGTTGTGTTGTTTTGATGGCTTTTTAAAAAAAAAAAATTTACACAAGCTACAGATTGCGTCTGACTATTTTGGCGACTCAAGTGTGCCACAATAGCACTGCAAGTCATGCTGCCACCTACACTTTCCATGTTAAAGATTTAAAAAAAGAATTTGGAAATGCCCGGTGTGCTGGATTAAGACACTGGGCGGGCCTGTTGTGGCCCCCAGGCCACAGTTTGCCCACCTCTGCCCTAGCCCGATCATCAGTCAACTCAATGACACAGACAACCATTCACACTTTATGAGCAATTTAGAGATTTTTAATTCACTTTAAAATATAGTACAGTGGAATCTCTAAAGTAGAACGCATTCCATTTTCTGGCGCTAGCTGACTTCCAAGTACCGCTAATTTCAAAATCATTTTCCCCATAGGAAATAACATGAAGTAGATGAATTAGTTCCAGGCTCAAACAGTTGCCATCATATTTTAGTGACATTTTAAGACACGTTAACCACTGTAAAAAGCAACTACTCATAGTTTGAATATGCCTGACAGACAGACAGACAGAATGGTGCTTGCCGAGTGATACTTTCACCTTCTGGCATTTTATAGGTATTTCTGGAATTAA